>NC_142066.1:58084748-58704748 GCF_059756535.1 Pantherophis guttatus
AAAGCAGAAATTCCCCACTCATGGAGAGAGGCCAATATTAGCTTAATTCCAAAAGAAGACCCCCCCCCCCGACAGACATAAACAATTATAGACCAATATCTCTTCTGAACTCCGATTATAAAATCTTCACAACAATTTTAGCAAATAGATTAAAAGGCTTCCTGAATGAATTTATACATATTGACCAAAATGGGTTTTTACCATCACGCCAATTACAAGATAACCTGAGAGTCATGCCCGGTAAACAGGTTGCACTAGTTTTTATAGACGCCCAGAAGGCATTTGACAGGGTCAACTGGGAGTTTATATTATTACAGCTAGAATATATGGGTTTTGGACAGAGATTCATAAACGCAATCAAAGTGATTTATTCCAAACAAACGGCCAGACTATTGATAAATGGGGATTTGACGGAAGAATTTCCTATTAGCAAAGGCACAAAACAGGGTTGTCCCCTATCCCGCTTATTATTTATTCTATCACTAGAAACCTTATTACGAAAAATAAGGAATGAGGAAAGAATAAAAGGCCTTAGAATTAGACAACAGGTATACAAAACCCAGGCCTTTACGGATGATATGGCTTTCATTTTAGAAGACCCTATAAAATCTGGCCCATACTTATTAGAATTGATTGAGGAATTTGGAGCAGTCGCAGGATTATTAATAAAAAAAAAACAAATTTATTAACGAAGAATATCTCAGAGGAAGATAAGAGGAGCTTACAGGAAGTGATTGGACTGAAAGTAGTTAACAAAATTAAATACTTGGGAATTTGGTTATCTGGCAGATGCTCAAGTATACAAGAAGACAACTATAATAAACTATTAATTCAAACAAGGAAAGAATTAGATAAATGGGATAAAATTCAACTTTCACTTTTGGGATGAGTAACAACAGTTAAATCCTATATTCTACCGAAATTTAATTTTTTATTTCAAACGATAATTTTTTATTCCAGTGAACCTATCCAAAAAATTCTTTATGGAATTAAATCAAATAATAACTAAATTTATTTGGCAGGGGAAAAAGCCACGGATTAAAAGAAAGATGATGCAGGAGATAAAAGAAAGAGGGGGCCTGGGCTTACCATGTTGGGAGAATTATTATTCAGCAGCTCTGTTAGTATGAGTAAAAGAATGGGTTACCCTAGGTAACAATCGTCTTCTTAAATTAGAAGGTTATGAGCTACAACAGGGCTGGAATATGGCTCTCTGGCGAGACAGTAACCCACAAAGTAAATGGTTCACCAGACATTACATAAGAAACATCTTAATTCGAAACTGGGAAAAGGTCAGCAAAAAATATATTAAAACACCGTGCTGGATATCACCAGTGGAAGCACTGACATATCCTAAAATCTATAATCCGACAAAGAAATTAATATATAAGGAGTTATTGAATGCACAGGGAAATTTAAAATCTAAACAGGAATTGAATTCTCTAGGACTACAAGTAAACTGGTGGACCTACCTACAGATTCAATCCAAATTTAAGAAAGATAGAGATGGGAAAGGTATACATGTGGACCTACAAGAATTAGATAAAATTTTGATGGGACAAGAAAAAGGCATGATTTCGAAAAGTTATAAATTGTTAATGAGATTAGAGATAGGTGATGAGATAATCAAAGATACAATGATCGCTTGGGGGAAAAACTTCGGTTACTCAATTCATTTAGACAAATGGCAAGGGATTTGGTGGGAGAATATGAAGTCACGGCATACAAAGAGAATATTTATAAAATGATATACAGGTGGCACCTTTCCCCCCGATAGATTGGCTAAAATGTTCACTGGCTGAATGTTGGAAGTGTGGGCAGGAACGAGGCAGCTATTATCATCAATGGTGGACATGCCTGAAAGCAGTTAAG
This sequence comes from Pantherophis guttatus, assembly GCF_059756535.1. Lineage (NCBI taxonomy): Eukaryota > Metazoa > Chordata > Lepidosauria > Squamata > Colubridae > Pantherophis > Pantherophis guttatus. The sequence continues at coordinate 58,086,621 of NC_142066.1, forward strand.
TTCTGGGGAAAAATAAAAAAATGTCTTAATGAGATTTTAAACCAAAAGATTGATTGGGCACCAGAGACATGCTTGCTCGGCTCCAAACCGGATAATATAAAAAAAAGACTTATGTTACTTAGCCCTACACATTATCACAGCGGCGAGACTGATATACGCGCTATTTTGGAAAAATAAAAATATCCCATCGGAGGAAGCAATTATAAAAAAGATTTTGGACTGTGCGGAAGCAGATAAATTGACTAAAAAATTAAAAGATAAAGGTCAAACTCAAACATGTTTATCCTGGGAAAAATTATATACTTGGCTAGCGAAGAGAAAACCACAACCCAATTGAAAAGAGGAAAGGTATTTACTGAGAAACCTGTATTATATTAACAAAGTGAGGTCGGATAAACCTAATTGATACATAAAGAGATATAAGTCGTTCTGTCTCCCTCGGAATATAATGTACTTTGTTATTTGTTATGTTATCTTGTATGTTATTTATATGGTGTGTTGTTATTTTTTGTTTTTTTTAATGGGGAAAAAAAAAGTAGGTCATCTCTGCAGCATCCTTGACCTTGTGGTACAGCATTCCCTGGGAGATCAGGATGGTTTCATGTTGTTTGCTTTCAGGAAGAATATGAAGATAGTTCTTTTTCACTGTACATTTGGGAACTAAGTGCGAGTTGTGGGATTGATGTTATCTTAAAACATGATATATGGTTTTAAAAGAGCTATAGTGGCACAATGGTTAGAATGCAGTATTGCAGGCTAGGTCTGCCCACTGCCAGGAGTTTGATCCTGACTGGCTCAAGATTGACTCAGCCTTCCATCCTTCTGAGGTCAGTTAAATGAGGATCCAGACTGTTAGGGGCAATATGCGGACTCTAAACCGCTCAGGCAGTGCTTTAAAGCATTATGGAGCGATATGTATCTGAGTGCTATTGCTATTATACATATTTCATCTAGTACCGGTATTATAGAGTTATTAATTCTATAATTTACTTTAATAGATTTATTTTTGTCGTGAAGTTATGTTTTATTATAGATTATCCTGGTGTGATTTTTCTATTCTGAGCATCCCCAAGTCTTTAGATAGGACAGAACAGCTATTTTGTGATATATGTGAAATATTTTTTCATTGCTTCACTGACTAGTTCCAGATTTCAATTGCTATGTACCATACAGAACCTATATAGAAAATTGTGCAATATATTCTACTTGTAATACAATGAAATAGTATTGGGGCTATATTATGTATGTAAGAACAAACAAATATTAATAAATTTAGCTAAGATTTAATTCTCAGTTTATTTTTAAATATTTAATTCTTATTGTTTATGGTTTTTTAATCAACAGTAAGGTTCTTTAGCTCAGAAAAATTTGCAGGTATCAATCTACTCTACTATTTGGTCTGGCCTTCACTTTGCAGCAGTTTCCAATGGACACTGCCCAAGCAATATGCAGCAGTAGCGTGGTTTCCTGAGGAAGAATGACTGTAGAAATCTCCAATATGTATTGTCCAACACGCTATACAACCACCTATTTTATTTTATTTTTTTAAATTTTGATTTATATGCCGCCCTTCTCCGGAGACTCAGGGCGGCTTACAATGCGTTAAGCAATAGCCTTCATACTTTTGTGTATTTATACAAAGTCAGCTTATTGCCTCCACAAATTGGGTCCTCAATTTACCCACCTTAGAAAAGATGGAAGGCTGAGTCAACCTTGAGCCTGGTGAGAATTGAACTCGCAGTAATTGCAGGCAGCTGGATGTTAAATGCTGCCTTAGGAGGCATTAGCCTCCTACGCCACTCAGGCTCCTATTGATTGTTCCATTTGTGAGAATCTGGAACTTAGCTAGACTTTTGAATGGACATTTCATTAATGCTGATCTGAGATGCTTCTTACTAATATCAAATCACAGATACTCTCATACTGGCGGGTTCTTTATTGAGAAATTCTTGATGGAAACCAGCTGCTTGTAGAATATTTGTTCCCTATTGGCTACGAATCCCTTTTTCCTTGTCAGATTTTCCTTCTTCAGAACTGAAAGGAACAAAAATATTTTTTTTTCTACTTGGCCTTGCAGGAATTGCTACTTCTTGCATTCAAGAGGTCAGTATCATTGATAAACCTATTTCATTTCAGAACTATGAGACTGTGTTACATAAACAATCTGTATCTTCAGAACAAAATGGAAAATTTAGTTGACATAAATTGTGAAATTTATTTTATAACTATAGCTACATATCACTGAACATAAAAATGTAAAAAAATATGGATCACTATTAGTGGTTGTGACAAATAATCCTAAATTGTAAAGCAGACTAGAATGTCTTCCCTGATCACCATTTCCAATTTTTTTCAGTGAAAAAACGAAGAGCTGTCAACAAACTATATTTACTGAAAGATTGATTCAATGTTTACAGTACATTTCTTAAAAACTAGTGCGTGGTACAGATGAGACGTAATGTGAGAAATAAAGAAAATACTAGGGACATGAATACTGTACTACTGATTTTATTCTCATATCAAGGGGATTAAATTACATCTGCAAATCTTGTCTATTCAGCAAATCATATTATTTTCCACTGTTTTGCATATACTAGTGCTTGCTAATTGCCTAGAGTGTGACCCTAGGTGAAGAAGCTTCTTGGATGAGAAGCTAAATGTTTTCAAAGAAAAACAAGAAAGTCCAGTAGCCTCTTGAAAAAGCACCTTTGGGATGACTCTGTAGTGTGCAACAATTTACCCCCAAACAAAGGCAAAATAAGAGATATTGTGTAGTGCTTATAATCATATATACATGCTTCTGATCCAATGGAGTATCTCATTTGATCATGTGGATTATCAATCTACTAACTGATATAAAAAAAGTTAATCGTAAGGCATTTCCTGCTGTACTACAATTACTTTTCTTGTCAACGTCTATGCCCATGATGGCGAACCTATGGCACGCGTGCCACAGGTGGCACGCAGAGCTCTTTCTGCGGGCACACCAGCCGTCACCCCAGCCCAGATCCACCGCACATGCGTACACCTCCCATTGGCCAACTGGTCTTCGGGTCTCTGCTGCGCATGTACGGGGGCGGGGTCTTCCCCAATCTCTGCAGATTTTACCCTCTGCAGGTGCCTCTCTGTGGCAGGAAGGCAGGAGAAAGCTAGGACGCAATGTGGGGAGAAACTGCAAAGATCAGAGGAGGCACAGAAGGGCTAGGATTTGATGGGGGAGAAACTTTGGAGATTGTGGAAAGCAGGAGGCAGCTACGACTCGGTAGGGGCAGAAACTTTGGAGATTGTGGAAGGCAGGAGAAAGCTAGGACTCGGGGGGGAGAAACTTTGGAGATCGGAGAAGGCAGGAGAGAACTAGGATTAGATGGGGGAGGAAGAAACTTTGGAGATCTGGAAGGCAGGAGGCAGCTAGGATTTAATGGGGGAGAAACTTTGGAGATAGAAGGCAGGAAGCTGCTAGGATTCGATGGGGGAGAAACTTTGGAGATTGTGGAAGGAAGGAGGCAGCTAGGATTTGAGGGGGGAGAAACTTTGAAGATCGTGGAAGGCAGGAGATAGCTAGGATTAGATGGGAGAGAAACTTCGGAGATCGGAGAAGGCAGAAGGCAGCTAGGATTAGATGGGGGGGGAAGAAACTTTGGAGATCATGGAAGGCAGGAATGCAGGAGAAAGCTAGGATACAATCTCCACAGTTTCTCCCTCATTGAGTCATAGCTGCCTCCTGCCTTCCGTGCATTCTCCGATCTTTGCAGTTTCTACCCCCATCGAGTCCTAGCTGCCTCCCCCCACCCCGCACCCAATTTTGGGCCTGAAAAGCCTCCTGCACCAACCTGGAAACCAAAACAGGGACCCAGGATGCATGCACAGTGGGGGCGCACGCGCAGAGAACATGCATGCGCAGGGGGCATGTGCAGAGGGCACTCACATTGCATTTTGGAGGTTGTGGCACACACATGTGCATTCATTCGTGTGCGTGTGTACTTTGGGCACTCGGCACCAAAAAGATTAACCATCACTGGTCTATGCTATCCTCCATAAGGCTTAATTATGCTTCGGGATATATTTTCTTTTACCACCAACCATTAGTCTTTTTCCTACCATTTTATCACTTATCTTAAAGAAATTGCAGGCACAAGATGTAATAAACAAGGTTTTAAAGACAATTTGAAGTCTTAAAACATTTACAAAGGCTCTTAGCAGTGGATCATGCTCTATTTCCTAAAAGAAATATAAAGAAGCCTAGTGTAACATTGCTACTTTACAAATGTACAGTGTTTGGGATCAGATACATTTAAAAGTTGAAAGGTTTCAAAATGATATACAGGTAGTCCTTGACTTATGGCCACAATTGAGCCCAAAATGTATGTTGCTAAGTGAGAAATTTGTTAAGTGAATTTTGCCTCATCTTACAACTTTTCTTGTCACATTTGTTAAGTGAATCACTGTAGTTGTTAAATTAGTAACACAGTTGTTAAGTGAATCTAGCTTTCCCATTGACTTTGCTTATCAGAAGGTCACAAAAGCAAATCACATGACCCCGGGACATTGCAAATATGAACCAGTTGTCAAGCATCTGAATGTAAATCATGTGACCATGGGGATGCTATAACAGTGATAAGTGTGAAAAATGTTCATAAATCACTTTTTTTAGTGCCGTTTGAACAGTCACTAAATGAACTGTTGTAAATTAAGGACTACCTGTACTTCCAATCCCAAATACTTGAGTTGATCTGAGTTTCAGGAAGTTAAAAATAAAAAAGAGAACATTATGCAGGAAATAACAGCAAGAATTACAGTGAAGTATAAAAATGATAGAAAAAATGAAAAAAAAATCTTGTTTTATATTGGCTGTACACTGATTACAATTCCTAATAAAAACATGTGCTGCTCCAAACATACACACAGGAGTTGGCTACTGGTGCTTGTACTTCCTTCTCTCATATGCCTCAATAGATTACTGTAGTAAATGTTCTGCAGGCTAGTAATTTTTCTAAACTTACTTAGTTACAATGCTTTCCAAACCTGGGTAAGGTATTCAAAATTAGGTAAAAGTACTTTTCTTTAGGTAAGAGGACACAAAACTATTACCCAATCACAGCAGAAATATTCAAATAAGTAATTTCTAATAAGTAGTTTTGAATAATGAAGGAAAAATATTGGGAAGTGCTGACTTATATTACATTCACAGATATCTCACTGAATTTTTTGAAAAAAGATATTGCATAATTCTGTTGAAGAGGGATGATGGAATTCAAACTAAACACTGTTACAGCTCTTACTAATCTTATTCCTGCAAAGGAGACTAACAACCAGCTATAAATTTCAATCCATCATTGGTATTTGGAGGCCATTTTCTGCAACTTGCTCCACTCCTGCAGACATTATGAGATGAATGATGGTGCTTCAAAATAATTAGTGCATCATTAGCAACTTCAACTGCAAGTGGACACATGAAAATTTCCTTTTAAAGATTTGTTCCCCTTAAAGCATTTAAAATTCCTTAGTATCATTACAATTTTTCCAACATTTGATAATCAAAATTGTTATTAAAACAATAACCATTCTTTAAAAAATTGCTTTGATTACTCTTTTTAATAATACCTCATAATATAAGTTAATAAAATATGATAACCTAAGCCCAACTTATATATAATGAATAAATATACTATTAACCATGTTAAAACTGTTTATAAATCCTTAATAGAGTATTAGAACAAAAGCTTCTGAAGACTGGCTGCTTAATAAATCAGGACAGGCATAATATACAATGTTAACTAGAAAACAATCTTTATGAAAGTGCATAAATTAAAGCATGCTAATGGATCCAACTCTGTTTTAAAAGGACTGCAAAAAAATCAAATTGCTCCTATAAATTGTTCAAGGAATAATAATTGCCTTTAGCAATTATTTTAAAAAAGCATATTAATTGAAAACTCTTTAAGCAAAAAAAAATCCCAAGTATTTTACTTCAATATCTAATATCATCCATATTTTTTTCAAATAATACCTGAAATTATTGCATGACTCTCCTTAATACAAAGAGGACCATGTCAAGTTTGCATCAGATCAGACACTTGTGTGCATGTAAAAATAGCACACAGAAAACTGTTTAGAAAACTATTTTCTAAACTATAGCATCCCTTTTTAAAATGGGTAAGTGTTGAGAATAATTAATACTTAGAACTACATCTAAATGCATCATGCTCCATTTCTTTTACCTTCAGAATCATCTGTAAGAGCAGAGGGAGAAAGAGAAAGTTTTAAAAAATAAAGCAACTTCTATTTAAAATTGCAAAGAAGCACAATTGATTTTATATAACTAATGTTGAAAAGAAGAATACAAATTGGTACTAAAAAAGATATTTACTTATACCCTTCTAGTTAGAAGAGAAGGCTTAGGGTTTCTTTTCTTGTGGATGAAGCCCCTCCCTTCAGATACACATTTTAACTTCAGCTGACCACTGGACATAGTGTAACTTCTTTATAGTATGTATGGTCACTAGAATAATTGTCTTTCAGTGCATCGGAGTGTCACTGACTGTGAAAGGCACTAAGTCTTTAAATCCAACTATAACTTTTGGTCACTGAAGATGGAACTGAAAGAACAAGATACCGTAGTACAGTAATGGCAAACCTTTTAGACACCGAGTGCCCAAACTGCATGTGCATGGATGCCCAAACTGAAAAATGTGTGTGAACGTGCGCATGTGTGGACATGCGCAGCAGAGACCCAAAGACCAGCTGGCCAGCAGGTGGCCGGATATCCCAACCCAGCAGCGCAGCAAGATCTTTCTCTTTTGTGAGCTTCTGTTTTGTCGTTTGCAGGGAAACAGAAGCTCACGAAAGATACGCCACGGAGATCTGACCTGGGGCGACGGGGTGCATCCCAGCAGAGAGGACTCTGTGTGCTACCTCCGGCATGCGTGCCATAGGTTCGCCATCATGGCCCTAGTATGCTCAGGGAGGGTTAATTCAATGTTAAAGCCTCCCCAGTATTGATCTGTGGAGCCTCACTTTTCTATCTTACAATATTTAATGTATAGAGCTGGTTCAGACAAGATCAGTATCTTTAAAAAATTAGAATTCTCATTCTTTGATGTTGCTGGCACTCTTGACTAGATATGCTAAGGAGAAGAGTTGTGCTAGCTGAACATGCCATAGCAATATATTCTCTGACACACTTGCTGATGGTAAATACCTCAAGTGTGTAAGTGATAGACTGAATGCTTATTTGGTATATATCTGTAGTATATTTTAAATACTCCAGGCGCATCCAGATTGGGCAGGTTTGTTATCTAGGATGGGAAGGGGGGAATACAATTCCTTGGGCTCAGTGGAATTTGGAACTGTAATTGGGCATAAAGCAGAGATCTGGTCTTAGCACCATCTTATCTTGATACTTTTTTCACAGAGAGAGCCCCTCGTTCTATAACAAAGGTGGGTTTCAGCAGGTTCTGACCAGTTCTGGAGAACCGGTAGCGGAAATTTTGAGTAGTTCGGAGAACCAGTAGTAAAAATTCTGACTGGCCCTGCCCCCATCTATTCTCTGCCTCCCAAGTCCCAGCTGATCAGGAGGAAATGGGGATTTTGCAGTAACCTTCCCCTGGATTGGGGAGGGAATGGAGATTTTATAGTATCCTTCCCCTGCCACTCCCAAGCCATTCCCACCAAGCCACACCCACAGAACCGGTAATAAAAAATGTTGAAACCCACCACTCCTTCATAGTTAATATGGCTACCAAAAAAATAGGTGAGTATGCTTTTCGGCATCTGCCAAAATAATCTAAAAACCAGGGGTGAAATCTAGCAGGTTCTGACAGGTTCTGGAGAATCAGCAGCGGAAATGTTGAGTAGTTTGGAGAACCGGTAGCGAAAATTTTGAGTAGTTCAGAGAACCGGCAAATGCCACCTCTGGCTGGCCCCAGAGTGGGAAGGGAATGGAGATTTTGCAGTATCCTTCCCCTGCCACAGCCACCAAGCCATGACCACCAAGCCACACCACACCCACCAAGCCACGCCCATAGAACTGGTAGTAAAAAAAATGGATTTCACCTCTGCTAAAAACCAATTATAGAGTAAGTTTCATGAGGGAACGTGTTGAATGATTGGGAAAGTGAAGATGCTGACATGCTTAGGAAAGGTTGCCCATCACCCAATCAGGACATAGCCCAAAGTGACAATCAACTGATACAATACATTAGTTGTCAACTTTTCTCAAGCCCCATGTAAATGGCAACCCAAGATAGGCAGGAGAAGAATGTAATAATAAAACTTGAAAGTTAGTTCTCAGACAGACTTATAATAAACCAATTAAGGGAGGATTTCTGGATTGTATTGCTTCAACTCAAACTTATTGAACTCTTCTTCCTTTCTTCCTTTCCTTCTTCCTTTCCTTTCTCATAATCTGCCACAGCGCTTACACTTTGGTCCCATTTATAGGAATCTTAATAGTTCCAGGACTACTGGTTCTGGTGCCAAGAGCCTGTCTTCTGTGCTACCAAAAGCATGCCTATCAATTAATAGATTTTGGCAGTAGCCAGGTGTCTTGAGATTATGATTTCCTTCGGGTTGATGTTGACTCCCAGATGCAGGATCCGCTACACTGGTATTCTCCCAATATTTGACATTCGGCACATTTGAGCAATTTATAGTATTTTGTTTCTTATTGGGCCTATTTAATAAAAGAACAGTTCCAATCCTTTGCATCAACATAGTACTGTAAATCTTTTTAAATTACTTTCTTTAACATGAAACAGCAAAAAACACAAGGATATTTAAAGTTGGCAACTTTAAGTAAGATAAAAAGAAACACACAATGAAATATGGTTATCAGTAAAACAAAATAAATTTGAAACTAGAATGAAATGAGAATCTTTAATTTTAGAAATTCCAACATAATTACTTTACTTGTTTTGAGTTATACTCATTCAAATTGATTTCTGTAACCACTGGCTTTAGCATATACTTAAATTTAAAACAATGCTTTCAGATGCTGCTCATTTTACTCACACTACATTAAAAACAAAACATGCAAATCCAAAACAAAAATTAGGAAAGACTAAAGCAAAATTATTTCTGCAATTGGAAAGAGATACTGGATTAGTTTGGATGCAGCCTTAAAGTATGATCTATAATTACATGAATGTGCCTTCCTAAGCCTGGGGCACCACACTTTTCTCACTTCCTTATAGCTGCACTAGAGAAGGTTGGAAGGACTCAATATATCCCTTATAGCCATTTTGCAAAAATGGGGGGTGGGAGGAAATCAAATCCTGGATTATAACTTTTTTTCCTGCAATAGTCATAATACCTCAAGTTCATATACAGAAAAAGCCTTTTTTCAACTTAAAACTGGATTTATAGGCATTACATTTCCTCTGGCCATTATAGAGGTGACAGCAACTGAGCCAAAACCTAATGGAAACTTGCATATCTAAAGCAGATCACTTAAATTTTTTTAAAAATATTTCACTAAATTAAATAAAATTAAGTAAAATCTATTTGTTAAGGACATATTAAAAATCAACTACTTAACCTTGTTCTTCCTCTTCCAAATCATTGGACATGATATTGCAGAGGGTATCCAAAGCATAGCCGATTATTTCAGAATCTGAACTATGAATAAAAGGACAAACTCTCATTGAATAAACTGCATATAACACTAACATTGCAAATAATATCATTATATAATCTCTTATGTCGTTTCAAAGCTTATTGCAAAGCCTTGATTTGGAGTATATTTAATACTCGATAAGGAGTATGTTTAGGAATTCTACTACAGGTAGCCTTTGCATACTGACTGCAATAGGCACTGACAACCCTGCACTACACACTGTAGTCTAAAAAGAAAAATCACATTACTGTGCCTGACTTATGAAGGCAGTGTGATAGTTCTGGCTGTGTTGTAAGTGAATCAACTGTACATTAAGCACAATATAATGTGACCATGACTTGTGACTTCCTGCCTGCCTGCTTTCTCACTGACTTTTCTTGTTGGAAGGCTGCTGTGCAGGTTACAAATGAGGATTATGTTACTATGGGATGCTGTGACTATCATAAATACATGCTGGTTGGCCAAATGCCTGAATTTCAATCAAGTGACCATGGTGCTGCTACAAAGGCTGTAACTTCAAGGCCAGTTATAAGTTTCATTATTCATTATTCAAATTGTTGCTGAACAAATGATGAATGAGCAAGAAACACCTGTCATATGCATTCCAGATCAATTTTCTCATGTAAACAATTCGTTAGTTACATTGATAGGTTCTGAAGCTTCTTAAATATACTAAAGTAGAATTATACTCCATTATTGCGGAAAACACTGGACAGATAAAGATCAATTTGATTCTCATGAGTATATTTCTTACATTTTAATCATAATTCAATTTCATAATTCAAGATTTTATTATTGGAAGATCCTATTTATATATTTTTAAATCATCTGGCAAATCTTACCGGTCTGTTTGGAGAACATTTATAAGATGAGACATAGCTTGAATCCCCACTTCCAAACGATATTTCTGTCAAAAACAGAGCAAGTATTTAAAAAAAACGTTATCATGTTCTACCAAACATACTTTAGATGCCACATGCAAATGAAATTTTGTTAGAAATATATTTATATATACCTTTGAAAGAGATTTAATGGCACGTACAGCATCTCTGCGATCCTCAAGTAAGGTGGAAGATGCCACTCTATCACATAATTTTTGAATCTATAACAGAAATAAAATGATTCAAAAATTAAGATTCTAAGATCTTGAAATTCAAAGGGCTTTATAGCTTAGAAAAATTTATTCACAGATTTTCTCAGACTGAAATCAAAATTAAACATGGTATAGTTCACATGTTACAGTTTAAAAAGAATATGATACACAACACAATTTTATAAAAATATGAATTCTTCATTTGAAACGATGTGCTAAATGGATTCACACATACAGAAGTGCAAAACCACAGTACAGGATACCTGATACCAGGGTGGATTTGATTTAAATCGAGTCGATTTAAATCATGATTTAAATCATGATTTAAATCACTAGTAAAAAGACTTGATTTAAATCAACTCGATTTAAATCATAATTGTTAAAGAGCAACTGTCATCTCTGCTACTCCTTTGACCCGCTATTGACTCACCGATAGTCCGTGTTGCAGAATATATAGCCTTGTGCTACATAACTAAGCTCCATTTCATGCTGAATAAACTAAATTATTTATGTATCTTAAACAGAAAACAATCTTACGATAGATTTTTACCCCAAAAGTTTTTTATTAAAATAAATTCAATAAAAATTAAAAAAAACCGATTTAAATCAAAAAAATCTGATTTTTTTTTATTTTTTAAAAAAAAATCATTGATTTTTATCCACCCTGCCTGATACTGACTTAATATTTTGCATGAATATATCAAATTGTTGATTTCTTTGAGAAAAAATGGTTGAACAAACCACAGTTTAAAGCAATGTGCAGACTTAATAATAATAATTAATTATTAAAATGATTATTAGATATTAGTTCTCCATTTTCAAGGAATAGTCTTTTATCTATTTATTAGATTTAGATTTCACTTTTTTACAAGAATTCCAAGATGGGATATATAATGATACCTTCTATTTTCAACATGAGGTATATTGGCTAAGAGAGTGACTATCCCAAAGTCACCCAGTAAGCTTTTGTAATAAAGGGTGAACCTGGACTCACTGCTATATATCACCTTAAGCACTACATCAGCAATATTTCAAAATTTATTCATTTCAATTCAATTTTCAATTCAGAATAGATCTTTAAGGGACCTTGGAGGTCTTCTAGTTCAACCTCTTGCTCAAGCAAGAGACCCTATACCAGTGATGGCGAACCTTTTTCCTGTTGCATACCAAAAGTGGGGGGGTGGGAACAAAGGGGGTCGGGCGCATGCATGCCCACACCCATAATACAATCCCCTGCGCCCCGCCCATACACATGTGAGCCCTGCACACTCCCTCCCCTCCACCCATGCATACATGCTTGATCTCCCCCACACACGCGCCCCACATACCCCACCACCCGTTTTGGGCCAGGCAAGCCTCCCTGAACAAAAAACAGGCTGGGGGGGGCGCTGCTGGAACATGGAAGAGTGTCAATGAAATGCCCCCCAGTCCGCCACCAAGAACAAGCCAGTGCAGCCCCCCCCCTTCTGTCAAGGAAGTGCGCCTGCTTCCCGGCCAGCGCATATCTTACCCTGGCACCGGACAGATGTTACTTCGGGGCGGACTCCGCGCCTACAGCAGCACTGCTTGTTCTCGGTGGCAGGGGAGGTGGGGGTGGCAGTTCTCCTCTAGAATCCCGGCCACAAGCAGCAAGCTGAGAACTGCCCTCCACATTACCTGCCACCGAGAACAAGCAGTGCTGTCCCTGGTACTTTCCTGGGGCTGAGGAGGCTGCTCAGCGGTTTTCACCCTGCCGCTGTGGCCAGGATTCTGAAGGAGAACCACCGCTCCCACTCGCCCACCACCAAGAACTAGAAGCGCAGCCCCTGCTACTTTCTTTGGGCTCTGCAGCAGTTCTCACCCTGCCGCTTGCGCCCAGGATTCTGGAGGACAAACCCCCCTCCCAGCCACCGAGAACAAGCAGCGCTGCTGCTGCTGCTCTTCAGGGTGCCCAACCTGGCAGGCGCTCCGGACCTGGCAGGCGCTCTGGACCATGGACGCGCATCGCCATAGGCTGGAGAGCTGGGGCTGCGCAAGAAGCCTGGTCGGGCAGGGAGGGAAGCCCTGGCCCGCCCATCCTGGCCGACAGCTCTCTCCCCTAGTAAGTGACCGCTGGGATCCCGTCTCTGCCTCTTTGGGCATACAAGCTGTTCTTCATGTACGTGTGTGCACCAGAAAACCAGATGGCCAGGTCACATGCCGGAAAGCGGAAGATGATCTTCCTGGCGTGCACATGCATACTGCGTGACTGCTCTTTCAGTTTCTGGTGCTCCTGCGTGTGTAATGATCAGCTAGCTGGTGTGCCGGAACCCAGAAGAACAATGAGCGATGGCTCCAGGTGCCCGCAGAGATGTCTCTGTGTGCCACTTGAGCATGCATGCCATAGGTTCACCATCATGGCTGTATACCATTTAGACAAGTGGCTGTCCAGTCTCTTCTTAAAAATCTCCAGTGATGAAACACCCACAACTTCTGAAGACAAGGTGTTCCACTGGTTAATTGTTCTCACTGTTAGGAAGCTTCTCCTTAATTCTGGGTTGCTTCTTCCTTGATTAGTTTCCCTCCATTGTAATGTATTTATTGCAAAGTTCTCTGTGCTGTCATTTAAAAAGATTTGCCTGTTTATGAACAGAGCCATACTAAAGCTATGAAACAGATCAGAATAATTATTTATCATTGAGTTCTTTTTTTCCTCATACACATGTAAGTCTTACACTGGAACCTAAGCTTTATTACTCAATTTTTTTTAAAAAAAATCATACCCAACGCATTTCAACAGAAAAAAAGCAAGCAAAGATTTTTTTTTATTTCTAAATCATTCTAAGAAGATAAATTCATGATAAGTATATGTTTGCTTCTTGCAGGTAAAAACAATTGGGCATAATAGTGAAAGCTTACCAGACAAACAAAAATTAAAAAGTCTATCTTCACTCATCTCTTCTCTTCTCTTATTTACCAACATTTTTCCCCAGGAAAAAAGGATTCATAATGCTATTTAAACCTTAACTGTTGTGAAATGTATACATTATTAATTACAATTGCTTTTTGAATAGTACTTGTCAGTACTTTCCTTGTCAGCTCAGGTCCCTGTTACCTGTGAACCATCTATTCCAGGTGGAATTTGCCTTTCTAATATGGAGGGAAAGCCTATGGTTCCCATACACTGAAAAAAATATCCTCCTCAAAGAGAGTTCCCTCACTCAGGAACAGCTTCCCCCATAAGTTTTTATTATCTTAACATTTAGAAAGGCAGAACTATTTTTTGCAGAAACATTGGTGAAAAAACTTAAATTGACAAAATATGCTCAGAACATAAGCAGAATGTTGTTTCTGCCTTAGATGTAGCAATATTATCAAAGGTCACAGCATATTATCTTCTACTTTGATCATACTGAGTTTATTTTTCAGTAATCCTGTGTGGGACTCAAAAATGGTGGACAAACTGAGAGAAATGCTTCCAGCTTATTTTTTTTATTATGTTTAATATTAAGTAACAAAAAGAAAAAAATAAGTAACAAAAACAAAAAGCTTTGCGCTACTCTATTATCTTCTAATTCAGTTAAAAGTCATGTACATGTTCTCTAGTAGTAATGTCGCAGTTTTTAAAATAATTATGGAGGATTAGAGCGTATAGTGAACAATTGTGTTGTCTTTGAGGTTGCTTTAATCAATTCTTCTTATATTAAAATATAAGAGAATTGCATTAAAGGGCAGGATGTAGGGAAAAAAATTAAAATCTATCTTTTAGAAAATTCTCTGATTTGCTTATTTATTTTACTACTTGTTAAGTGCACACTTCATCTGCACACTAAATCATAATATTCATACTTTTTTCTAAACCTTAATATAATTTCAGGGGATTGTTTATTTATAGCACCTTGTTTTTCATTAAAGTAATCCCAAAGTAGATTAAAATAGTATTTATGAAATGCATGGGAAGATTTTAGAATTACAAAATCTAATGTTTTAAAAATTAGAATCCAGGGGTTCTATTCAATAAAAACACCTGGGTTGAAACTTAATGGTACTTCCTGGAACAATAGGCTACCTATTGAAAGTATAACCAACTATCTGTACAAATCTCTATTTAATTTGCTGTATTAGGGAACGTAAGGTACAGTGGTGGGTTGCCCCGTTCACATCGATTCTATAGAACCGGTAGTAAAACCAGCAGGAGGCTCTGCCCGCCCACCCACCCTGATGTCATCAAAATGCTTCTGCGCTTGCGCAGAAGAGTGTGTGCGCGAGTGAAGTGAGTGCGCTGCCCCGTTGCAAACCGGTAGTAAAGGTAAGTAGAACCCACTCCTGGTAAGGTAGGGTGTGAATCAGGGGTGGGTTCTACTTACCTTTACTACCAGTTCACAACGGGGCCGCACATGCGCAATCACAAAGCATTTTGATGATGTCGGGGTTGGTGGGCGGAGCCTCCCGCTGGTTTTACTACTGGTTCTATAGAACTGTGGGCAACCCACCACAGTGAATGTTATTGCTCTTAAAATAATGGCAAATCAGAAATTGCTGTTGAGGTTTTTTTGCAAATAATCCAAACCCAAGTACCAATAGAATCCAGGATCTTGCTATCGCACCAAATCACAATACTCATACTTTTTTCTGAACACAAAACATGACATATTATTGAAGACACTATACAAACAAGGTACAGCAACTGTGAGTATAATATGGGAAGCAATTTGTTAATACTCACTTCTAAATCAACTCAATTCCCACCCCATATAACATATGTATTATTTTAGCAGAATACAGATGTGATTTGCTTTACATACCTTATTCCAGGATATTTTTTTAAAAAAAAATTATCTTATTTTTATTTCTCCATCTTAGTATAGTCTAATATATCTTAGTAGTCCTGCATCAGGTCTAACTAACGTTGACTTTGCTGAGATTTCTTTTTAGATCAGGCAAATTTGGCTAGATGCTATCATTTAGCTGGACAAAAAGATATAACATGTTTGAATACGTTTCAAATTATTTTTTCACGTTTTATGTGCTATTGCCAATATCTATAAATTCAAAAACGTTTGCGCAAAAATGTATAATGTACTACAATATGTTTTTAACAAGCTCAGTAAATAAATGATTTTATATTCATAATTTAACAACATGGGGACACAAATGGAAATAAAATAATTTCTTAGGAGCAACTATAACAGAAGTCCTCTTTTCTTGGGCTGATTGCTGAAATGACCTTAGATTAAAAAAAAAAAAAAGACATAGCAGGCTAAGACACTGAGCTTGTCGATCAGAAAGGTCGGCAGTTCGCCGGTCCGAATCCGTAGCACAGGTCTCCTGCGTAAGCAGGGGGTTGGACTAGATGATCTCCAGGGTCCCTTCCAACTCCATTACTGTAATGCACTGAAATGTAATTTATGTTTTATAAGGGGCGACTGCAGCATTGATCCTCAGCTTACAGAAGCTAAGGTGGCAAATTAAGGAAAATAGGTGGAAATGGCTGAAATTCAGCTCCTCCGCTCATTGTTTTCAAAGATATACTTACTGTACAGTATTTACCAGGCTTTATCACCCCGAGGCAGTGCTTCATTGTGATATATTTTGTCTACATGGACACAGCCTCTTTTACATATTATTATAAAGAAACAGGTACGACACAAATGGGTTACTTCGAAGATATCCCCACCCTCAAGCTTCTGCAAAAGCTCTGCAAAAGCAGCGAAAACGCCACGGGTCTGTAAAGCAGGGCTTTTGCTCGGAAGAGGGTCCTACGACTCACCACGCAGAGAAACGGTCCTAAACCGGACTTTTTTCGCCAGACTCTCCAACTTACCGTATCAGCACCGGACGGCTGAGGTCCAGTGCTCTGGCCGCCCATGACGCCCCGTAAGAAGTTCATCTTGTCACCGTGGCCACTCTCCCAGAGATCCTTAGGCCGCGACACCCCACTAGGTCCCCGTCAACAACCGTCAGCATTAACTTCAATGCGCTTGCGCCAAGACGTGGCACCACGGTACTCACCATAGAGATAGACCTTAATAGTTGGTAGACAGAACTTCCGTTTTCAGTAGATCTTTTTAATCTTCTTCCAGTGGAATGTTGTATGCGGTGTAAGGGATCTGGGTTTTAGTCAAATTCCGAACGCGCAACCCGTGTGTTCACTAAAGCAAAACACTCGGCTTTTATGTTGTGTTTCATCATTTTAGATCAGGAGTCCTCAAACCTGGCAACTTGAAGACTTGTGGACTTCAACTCCCAGAATTCTGGGAGCTGTAGTCCACAATCTTCAAGTTGCGAACTTTGAAGACCTCTGTTTTAGATATTCAACATTTAAAATGCAATCGAATCAATGGAAAGCAAGGCGGTTTTGCCACTAAATTCTGAATTCCATATTTGGCTAGAAAGGAAAGCATTGGCGCAAGGTCAATGAAGATTGAACTTTTCTGTAATTCAAGGGTTATTTTAATAACGATCTGGCAAATAGAAATTCAAAGGAGCCTCGCATCATGTCTCAATATGTTATTAAGACTATTCTTAAACTGTTGCCCTAAAACATTGAGGTGACACCCCATGTGCAAAACAGGAGACAAATGGTCGATGTTTTAAAAGTTAAAAGCTTAAATTCTTAAGTCCAGTCTCTGAACTCGTCAGGATATCTTGAATTGCTCTATTAATTTTGCTGGGCAATTCTCAGGAAGGGAAAATGTTTTCCATACGAAGAGATGAAATACTATAAATATTAATGTCTGAGAAAAACACACACACACACACACCGTAAATGTTGTGAAACAATTGAAGAACAATGAAGAAGCAATAGGCAATAATAAAACAGAACAGAACAGAATAGAATAGAATTTTTTTATTAGCCAAGTGTGATTGGACACACAAGGAATTTGTCTTGGTGCATATGCTCTCAGTGTACATAAAAGAAAAGATACGCTCATCAAGAATCATAAGGTACAACATAATGATAGTCATAGGGTACAAATAAGCAATCAAATCATATTAGAAAACAGTCAATATAAATCATAAGGATAGTGTAAATGAAACCACTAAAATATAAATAAGGTTATCGAGTGAATATGCAGACAATGATGTCATAGTGTTGATTATATTGATAGTTAATTTTAGATAGGTTGCATGAGGGAACAAGAATATGGATCTGAAAATCATTATATTAAAAATCAAGGTAGTTGTATTTGACAGGAAAATGAAGAGTTTCAATTTACACAGAAATAATAAAAAATTATCAAGTACATTAACTTGTATTCATCAATAAAATGTTTACTAAAGAAATACCTAGATAAGTTAATCAGATAAAAGAGAGCGGATAGTATGTAGTTTGTTACAGGGAATGAACATTGAAATAAGGGAAAATAGAATACAGAATTATAGGGCTACAAGGGAGGCCCAACCCCCTGATCAAAGCAGACCTCATAACATCCCAGTCATATAGTTATGCAGTCTATATCTGAAAACCTCCAGCGATGGAGCTTCTACAACTCTGGGAGGCAAGCTATTCCATAGATAAATTGTTCTGTCAGAAAATGTCTCCTAGGTTGGATCTCTCTTTAAGAAGCTTCCACCCATTACTTCTTATCCTACCCCTTGTGCTTTGGAGAATACATCAGTTCCCTCTTCTCTGTGAAAGCCCCTCAAATACTGGAAAACTGTGTATAAGAAAGTGCTTCTGTTTGTAATTAAAAGTTAAATAATAATAATAATAATATATAATATAAAAATATAAAAGCAGTAACATTAAACTAAAATGAAGTGGCAATAGGAAATGTATGAGGTAAAGCAAAGATTCTTTTAATTATACCCGATTTGGTGGGCTCAACACAAAAGCACTCACAAGCTATTAGTTACTACACCATTCTTCTCATTGCTATACCTACACCTCATGAGTTTTACTACTATTGCTGCTGTTGTCCCGTTACTCTTTTCAAATACTGTTAGAGAAAATTTATCACTTTCAGGCTTCTTTGCTTCCTCCCCCCCACCCCAAATAACACCAGCTGTTTCTCAGCACCACTTTAAAAAATTGCAGTGCTGGCTTGGGAGAGGGTTTAAAAAGGACAAGAGCAGCACAGATGTTGGCCATTTTCTAGGCAGCCTTTTCTCTTACAGACAGAATGCAAAAGCGCAAAGTAAGTGAACTGTATTCGTCAATAAAGAAATACCTAGATAAGCTAATTTGGTAGAACAGAGTGGATACTATGTAGTTTGTTGCTAGGAATGAATGTTGACATAAAGGGAAATGGGTCTGCTTCTGTATATACCAGTATATTTTTATTTATAATTGAAAGTTGAATATATCAGAAACAGTAAATTAAAATGAAATAGAAATAAGTTAATTAGGAAATGTGTCTAGTAAAGCAAGAAAATCATGGGTTCAGAGAAAGGAGAAAACTTTAAATGATTGGCTAGAGGTGAGAATTTTACAGAACAAAAGGTGGTGTATGAAGTGATAAATGAATGTCTGTGATATAAGCAAAGAGGAGTTGCAAGGAAAGTGGTGAGGAAAGGGAGAAAATGTTATTTTAAGGCAAGTACAATTAAATAGAATAGCTGCCTTTACAATGCAGAAGACAAAAAATTTTTAAAACTGGAACAGCTAAATACAATTTTAGGTGACCTCTATAATTGACTGCCAGTGAGACAAAGGTTGTATCTTGAGACGTCCTCTAAAAGTGGCTAATGGGACATTTTTGAGCCACAGTTAAGTGGGTGTTCTTGTCTATGTCTTGGACTAGTGCACACAGAAAGCATGGCAGTTAAATGTGAGAAACTTTGTTAGTGTATATATTAGTGTGTAAATGTTGATATACAGAAAGGTCTGTTTATTTAGAGGTAAAGAAAAAATTGGATTTATTTTCCTCATAATTATGCCATTTCTACAATCTGCTAGCCAGGAGAGTTTGGAAACAGAAATGGTGAAAGAGAATTTAAAACAGTTAGTAGGTTGAGCACCAAATAGTTCCACAGAAGTCAACTAAGTCCCATGGTCAACTAAGTCCCTTAGTAAGCAGCAGGGGAAACTTGAAGGAGCAGGCAGCAAGGAGGCAGGTCTTGAGCATTTTGGATATAACCTGATAAAGCCATATAATGCTACTTCCTCTTAAGGTGTTATGCCATGTCCAGTGCTCAGCTTTCTTTAGTTAAAATATGATTTTGGATTTGGCACTCTCCGAAGGTCATATTCTGAACCAGCAACTACTAGCAATTAGTAATTGTCAGTACTCACAGACAGCTGGCAGCCTGTTGCCTTCTGAACTGCAGGCAGAGAGTTCACCTGGTTCTCCTTTTTATCCTCACAATCAGAGAAGTTAAAAGAGTCAGTAACAGTTGGATATGAAGATGAGCCCTTGAATTGGTGTTCAGTAAAATTGTGGGAGAGCTACAAAAATCTAATGGATGGCAGTGAATAGGAAAGAGACATATCGAGAAAGAAGTGAAAGGGAGGCAAATCTCATTCTCCCTATAGCTTTTACTTATTTTTCCGAAGGTGAATGCTGAAGGATTTGGGTTGGAGAGTGGAAGTATTCCTAATAATCCATACCCACCCCTACAAAGATGCTTCACAAAACTACACCTCAAACAGCACGTTTCTCCCTCACCCTGTTGTACCCTCACCACTCCAACACTTGTTGGAGTCCTCAATACTTGTTTCACTTCAGCTTCAGTGAAATAGACTAAGAGCAATACACAGAGTATGGTTCTGCAATGTCTTTCTTTGCCTAGTAGAACTTAGTTAACTTTCTCTCTCCTTGATGGGTCCAATTCAATGAACAGGCTTTTATGGTAGTCCCCTGAGTCAAAGACGTTACTTCTAGGTGGGTGAGTCACTCTATCCTGTTTCCCTCACAACTCCTCTGGTACACCTGTAAACTCAGCCATGCCATAAAATTAAAGTCACTCATAATCTGATCTGTTTTAGGGAATATTATACCTTTAAAAATAATTATGCTCCTTAAACTATGGAAGAATGTTTTGAAGTAGGTGGCTACAAAAATAACAGCAAGTAATAGTAATAGTTATTATTTTTCCTGAAAACTATTACCATTTCTTTTAAAATAAATTTGTTTCTGGACTGCTGTGGTTTATTCTGGAATAACTCTTGAGTATAATTGGATTTATAAAATTGCAATATTGTATGAGTTTCACTTCTAAAATGCTGTAATCTCTGTTTTTGTATTTATAAAATATTCATTTTTGAGGCTTTTTTTTCTTCTTCTCAGGCATTTGGATAATAAACAGAATGGGTAGGGCTACAGGATATGATCATTTCAGAGCGCTACAAAGATAAGAGGTCTTTAAATAGATTAGAATGATGGTTTCAAGAATAATTCCATTTTGTCTGCCCAGATGTGAAAAATCCTCATTGGAACTGGAAGTGAGGTTTGTGCAGGGTTGTTGTTTTTGTGGTTTTTTTTTTTTAAATGTCTCTTGGGAGAAGGGAATCACAGAAACCGTTCTCAAAGGACGTCATAGCTCGGAGGCTCCTGATTGCCTTGCAGCTGAGATAGTGAAATTCTTGTCTCTGGAAAACACTGGAGGGAGGAATTCATACATAGATACACAAGCAGCGCGGAGGAGAACCAGAACTTCCGGTCAAGCTTAAAACCTGCTGTTACCCCGTTAACTTTAAAATTACTCTGACATCCTCTCGCTCTGGCTCTAGCGGCCTCTCGTGGTAATCGCGACCCCGCCCACATCTGGCCACTTGCGAAGGTTGCGCGCGACGCGTGCTCTTCCCTCCCCGCCGAGGGCGCGCTTCAGACATCCGGTTCCGCCCCGAATCAGCGTGAAGGAGGGACGCGCGGCATCAGTCGCTCCTCCCCGTGCCTTTGCCTGGGAGCGAACCGGATCCTGAGCTCGAAGAGAGTGTTTAGGTGGGTAACGGAGTAAGATAGGATGAGAAGGCCCTTCCCGGGAGGAGGTGACTTCTTTTCCTTTGAGAGTGTCAGGATGTTATCTCTACAAATCAGGGCAGGTTCTCTGCTGGGGCGCTTTTCATTAAGGAAAACAGGGATGGGGGGGTGTTGGGGGAGCTGCTGTCAATAACACGCAGGCCGACTTCGTGATCTAAGGAATTTAGGAAAAGGTTTATCTTACTCTTTCCTAAAAAAAAAAAAAAAGAGAGAGAGAGAGAGAGAGAGAGAGAGAGAGGATCACAAAGGAGAAAACAGAAATTCAAAGCTCCTTAGACAGCTTATAGCATATCTAGAGCTGGCCTTTGAAAGCCATCAGGGTATGTTGCCTAAGAAAACATACATGCATACGCAGATAGTTTGAAGAACCTTTATTAAATTTTATAACGGAAGTCGTCTAATCAAGGAGAACAGCCGTATAAGGTAAATCAGTATTGGGTAATACTGTGAATTTATTCTTGGTGGGTAGCTGCTGACCACTGTACTATGCAAACTCAATATTGTGCGCTTATATTTCTGGTTACACAGCTAGGGTTGCTTCCTGAGTATGTTACCATATATGCTGAAACACACATTGCTTGAATACTTTTTTCCTTCCTCTAGAAATATAGTAATTTAGTGAACGATAGAACTAATCCTAATAAGATAACAAATTCTGAAGATTCAGGAAGGGTTAAATTTGCCTGAAATTTTATTAAGAGTGATTATAATAGAAACCACAATGCTCTTTAAAAGTCTCTTAATGGTTCGTCTTATTTTTATTACACTGAGATGGAAATAGATACAACTACAAACCCTTAGCAGGCAAGTAACAGAATTTGACAAACCTATTTTGTATGCTTGGTTTTCCAGCAGTCATGGCAAAAGGAAAGGAAAGAAAAACCAAGGTAAATTAACACAGGTATGCCACATAACCACTATAACTGAAAAGAGATGAACATTAAGGAAACATTTCCTGTTTATAGACCTAGCTGCATATTTACAAATGAAAGCATTTTGTGAGGTGTTCTTTTGCTCCCCAAGTTCATCTCTTTAAAATTTGAACCTTGGATGCCATTATGGAAGGTACATATGGAGGAAGGAGAATCATCCTTAGTAGCATGACCTATAATATGTGTAAGAAAATGAACTATCACTCCTTATCTTTTGTCATAGTTTTTCTATGATACAGCAAAGTTCTCCAATATTTACTCTCCCTTGCCATGCACTGCAAAGACACAGAAAGTCTGTGGAATAGGAGTTCCATGTAGTATTCTGTGAAATAATGCTACATGACAATACTTAAATACATGTTCATGGCAATACGCTGTATTGCATACTTTTTTTTGTATCTGTGTAGTTCTGGGACAAGGATTGTCTTTCTACTGCATCTACTGGAGGACCAGTATTGCAGAGAGCCAAAATAACAAGAAATAGCAATATTGAAAGGATCATAATTTTGTCTGGTGCTTGCAATACATATAAAGTAAGCTATAGAATTTACCAACAGAGTTTTCCTGGACATGAAGTTCAAACAACAATCACTTCAGTCACTTTCTGGTTACTATATCCTTTAGGATAGTTAAGCCAATATAGATGGATGGATAGATGATAGCTTTTCTGCAGTAAGACACTTTACAGGTAAATGATCAATGACTGACCTTTGTAGTAGTAGCTATTAATGGATATAGGGAGTGATATAGGCTTCTGGTCTTTGATGGGATATGGTTTGAGATTCTTTTGGGTATGGACTGAACTTAAAAGGAACAGTTCTGGCAATGTGTGACACAGCATTAATGTTTGCAAACTAGTGGATAGCTGTTTGCTAAATCTTTTCCAGATTTTGATGAGCTAATTGAACTTATGCAGTTTTCAATTGAATAAGTATACTGTTTTAAGACTGATAGAATCAAGCAGTAAAATCCTTGTGTACTGTGCAGACATTATAATGTGAGATTTTCCAGGGAAAATGATTTCTCTCAGATGGTTTACCTGACCCCTTCCACATTCCAACTGGCATGGTTATAGGCAATTATGTCCACAGGGTTCTGGAACTCTTATATGGGACAAGAGTTTCTGATTTTCCTTCGCTTTTAGGAAATCAGTTTTATCATCTATCTTCTTGGTCTGTTGGTACATGTGATGGTGTTTCCATCTTGAGATTGTCCACATCCTACAGGGCATTTCAGAAAAATTTAGTGGCTTTTACTATTGTTGAGACAAATCTCTGTTTACAAAGTTTATTTCTTGGGGATTTTTCTGCAAGTATTATTTGATATGCTGGTTCTGCTTACATAGCAACAGTTGGGTGCAGCATTTAGTTACTTCTTAAAGATCATGAGTATTGTAATTTTCACTTCTGTAAGCTGATAGTCTTTGAGAGCTAGAAAGTGTGCTACCACACTTAAAAGGTCCAAATGGCTTCCATTTAAGAGTTTAAAGCAAGTTAATCTAATCTAATACATCTCTAGTAATCCAGGAATGTTTCTTAATAATAGGTAAGGAAGGATTCGATGTTATTGTCTATTACAAGCCTTAATATATCTGGATAAATTCAATTTGAAGTACCGGTATATGCATTTCTTTCTTATGGTGTTTGTGTATGTAACTCTTTTCTTTTTGTTTGATCGTTATTGCAACTGCAATCTTGAGCACAGTTCTAGAAATGGGACTATGATACAGCCTTCTTCCATTTATTTTCTAGTCGCAGCTAAATCTAATAGAAAATAGAAAAACATGCAAATTCCTATGTACACTTCCATTTTCAGAGCCATTTTCAGTAGTTTTTTTTAGACAGCTTCATTCTGCATTTCTTAAAAATAATTCTAAAAGATAATAATTCCTATGTACACTTCCATTTTCAGAGCCATTTTCAGTAGTTTTTTTTAGACAGCTTCATTCTGCATTTCTTAAAAATAATTCTAAAAGATAATAAAATATGCCTATTCTTTCTTACTAAGATTCTTAGTAAAACAGTAAATTTAGACTACAAATCTGAACATTATTATAGCATCTATAAATTCATTCCGTGTAGAAACTTAGTTTTGAAAGTGAGTAAGAAATTTACTGAGCAGATGAGCGGAGCAAGTTATTGACTATATTGATTCATGAGTTTGAAAAAAAGCAGATCACATCTGAAATCTATTGGGGATCATTGTTCTTGCAAAACAGACTCTTTTGGACTTGAGTAATAAATTCAGACAAATAGAAATAATTGACTATTACATAGGAACTTAGTCAACATTGTACTATACTCAGAATAATTAATCAGAATGAGAAATTATTTTTTGATTTCCAGTGGTGAAATCAAGTGTTTTTTGTTGCTTGTGTTATTTGCTGCTCTTTGGGGATTGGTGAGGGATTGATTTATGAGGTTCTGGATTTTGTTCCCAGTGTCCATTTTCAGTTGCACTGTCCAGAATTATTGAAGTATCCAAATATTTAAAGATAATGGAAATATTAAGTTGTAGTTATTGTTCAAGAGGCATCCAAACAATTGTAATGAAATACTTCTCTGCCTCTTGGGAAAATGTAAGTCAAAAGTACTCAGAGCAGTCTCTGTTTTCTTTGGTATGATATATAGTGGTCAAAACAAAAGCAATGTGACCCATCACAAATCAGACATGAACAATATAACTTCTGAGAACTTTGCAATTCTGCATACGTAGTGATTATTTACATTTTTTAACCTGGATATGCATTTCAGTCTGAAATTCTACAATACTGCAGTAGTTTAAAATAATTTTGTAAGCATTGCGGTCATTTTAAAGCTTCCTCAAATTGAAATACCCTGAATTACAAAAATAATTTCAAATATCTATTTAGCACAAACTGCTAAGCATTATGCAAAACTTTACAACGTTTAGAAGTTTTACAGCAAAGCTTCTCTGAACTTTCATGAACTACAGTAAATCAATTGCAAAATGTTATTTCACTTTTACTGTTTCGTGTTGTATTTTTTAAACATTGCAATTTTTTTACAATAGTATAGTATGCTATAGTAGAGCATTAAGAAAGAAAGAATCAATTTTTCTTCTGAATTCTTAATATGAAAATTATTGTAAATGTTAACATCTGTTCAAATATATAAAATCTTGTGTGACTCCATTCTGAAGATTATTTGATTCTACTTCTTAATTTCATTCTGTTGAAAAAGTGTGTAGCATTCTATTCAAATGAGATTTTAATAAACATTTACCAGAAGATGTGAATAATAATAATAATAATAATAATAATAATAATAATAATAATAATAATAATAATAATAATTTTATTTATATACCACCCTCCTCCCGAAGGACTCGGGGCGGTGTACAGCCAAAATTAAAACATAAATATACAATATCATAGTTAAAACTAATTAAAATCATTAAATAGTTTTGGCCGAATTTTAAAACCCAAAGTTAAAACCCAATTTAAAATCATTCAATTTGACAGCCCCGTCTTAAGAATCCTGAATCTTTAAATTCCGTGTAAAAACCAAAAATCACCAAAAATTGTTAGTTAAAATAGCTTTGAAATATTTGTTGCGAGGGCCATATTTGCAGAGTCAAGGAAATACTTGTCAACAATATTATGTTCCTATAGACTTTAAAGTAATCTTATTAACTAAATCATAAATGTTTAAAAAATCTTGAACTGTAGATTACTGTAGTCCTTAATCTATAACCACAATGGAGCCAAAATTTCTGTTGCTAAGCAAGATAGTTGTTAAATAATTTTTGCCCTGTTTTATGTCCTTTCTTCCGATAGTTGTTCACTGCAGTTAAGTTAGTAATACAGTTGTTAAGTGAATTTGGCTTTCCCATTGATTTTGCTTGTTAGTCACAAAAGATGATCACGTGACCATGGGGATGCTTCATAGATCATAAGTGTGAAAAACAATCAGAAGTTGCTTTTTTCAGTGCTCTTGTAACTTTGAATGGCCATTAAACAAATGGTTATAAGTCGAGACTATGTGAATACAAATTTTGGATAATTAATCTGTAAATGTTTATTGAAAAATTCCATAGCGCTCATTGGAGACTTTATCCTTTGCCCGCTTAAATTTCAAGTAACTTCTGCTACAGTTAAGACTGAAGAGATTCAATCAATCAGAATAGAGCTGGAAAGGACCGTGGAAGTCTTCCAGTCCAACCTGGAAAAAGATGATTAGAGAGCTGGAAGCTAAAACATATGATAAACCCTTGCAAAACTGGGTTTGTCTAGTCTAATGAACAGAATTCAATTAAAATAGAGTTTGAAGGAACTTTTGAGGTCTTCTGCTATACCATTTCAGACAGGTCTTTTCTCCCATCCAGTCTTTTCTTTAAACTGTCCAGTGATGAAGCACTACAACTTCTGAAGTCAACCTGTTCCACTGATTAATTGTCCTCACTGTTAGGAAGTTTCTCCTTAATTCCAGATTGCTTCTCTCCTTGATTAGTTTCCATCCGTTGTTTTTTGTCTTGCCTCCTGGTGGTTTAGAAAATAAATTGATCCATCCTCTTCTTTGTGGCAGCCCCTCAAATACTGGAATACTGCTATCATGTCACCCCTAGTCATTCTTTTCTCTAGACTAGCCATACCCAATTCCTGCAACCATTCGTCATATGTTTTTGTCTCCAGACCTTTAATCGTCTTAGTTGCTCTTTTTTGCACTTTTTCCAAAGTCTCAACATCTTTTTTGTAACGTGGTGACCAAAACGGAATGCATTATTCCAGGTGTAGTCTAAGTTTTTGTAAAGTGGTACTAATACTTGATGTGATTTTGATCTTATGCCTCTGTTTATACAACCAAGGATTGTATTAAACTTTTTGGCTGCTGCCATATACTGCTGGCTCATGTTTAAGTAATCGTCCACTAGGACTCCAAGGTCCCTCTCATAATTATTATTTTTGAGCCAGGTGCCGCCTAATCTGTATTTGCATCTTTGTTTTTTTTCTGCCTAGGTGTAAAACCTTGCTTTTTTCACATTAAATTTCATTTTGTTGGATAGGGTTCCTTGTTCAAGTCTGTCAAGGATCTTTTTAGATCCTGAGCTTGTCTTCTGGTGTATTGATTATTCCTGCCAATTTAGTGTCATCTGCAAATTTGATGAGTTCCCCTTCTATTCCCTCATCTAAGTCTGATTCAAATTCAGATTCAAAATCTACTCTTGTCCATAAAAAGTCACTGGGTAACTTCAGTTTACATTTTTCAACCTAGTCTATAAGAGTATTGCAGTATAGGCTGCCTTCAGTTGTTAGGAGAAAGGTAAGTGTAAATTTAATAAATAAAATTCAAAGGGGTTTTCATGGGATTGAATTGTTAGATGTACTGATTGGTCACAAAGATCTTCAGCTGCAGCCTGAAAGAAAAGATATTCTTCTTTGTTTTGAAAACTTTTTAAATATTTTCAAAATTATATTACATTTAAAACTAATTATTTTGAAGTGTGTGTTTCTTATATAGATATTTTTCCTCTGTTGCAGCCTTTGACGTTTACCAAAGAAATGGTGATGGAGAAGCCAAGTCCGCTGCTTGTAGGGCAAGAGTTTGTGAGACAGTACTATACCCTGCTAAATAAAGCACCAGATTTCTTACACAGGTACTTTCTTTTAAATATCTGTGTCTTGTGTAATCAAAATCAACTAAGCAAGCTGGATCGATTTATTCATATAATGTAACTATCATTGCCTTTAAAATCAATTCAACATGACTTTAGGTTTCCTAAGAAATGTTTTGTTATGGTCCTTGGATACTTATTGAAAAATGGCCAAAGATCTTTTAAATTAATATTTTTATATAGCTAAATTTGACTAAATGTTATCTGTTCCAATTTTTTTTACAGTATTAAGAAAAATCCCCTGCATGGAAATGTATAAATTATCTAAATTTAGATTTTTAACTCTTAAATTTGCATCAGGTTTATATGCTGTATTCTTTGGAGCAAATAGAATAATAAGAAACTGATCAGCAAATTATAGAAAGTGGAATTATGTGGGAGAGATATTGCTCTGTCATGCAGTTTTAACTTTTAAAGGGGTTCACAAAAATAATAAAACAATTTGGGTGCCCAGAATTGTTTAGAGCTGTGCAGCTTGCAAATTTAATACATTTTAAATATAGGTATGAAAAAAACATTCAAAGTGAATGCCACCTCACAAAAGTGCCATAAATTGTTGCAAATTGAAATAGCATGTAAAAAGCTTGACAAAGCTAAAATGCATGTTTTGTATTGATAGAAAAGTACCTGGCAAATTTTTTCATGGAAGTAAATGCACAAGACAGGGATGTGTGATCTCCTAAATGTCAACTATTATTAGTTTTGATTACTAGAATTTAACATGTCATTTAACATATCAGCAATTATTATTTTATAGAATGCAGTCAAGCTGGGGGTTGAAGAGCATCCTCAATCATTCAGTTCTCTCTAATGATAATTTGGGGTATCTACCTCATTTGAAATAGGTATATAACAAGGTATTTGTAGATCATATATTTGTAAATTTGTATTTGTAAGTTGCATATCATAGGGAGGAGACTCTATCCATTTCTGGCACAGGCAATTCAGCACCAAACCTTATTTATTTGTATCCTGCCTTTATTATTTTCACAAATAAACATAACTAACAATCTGTGAGGTGTGTGGGGCTGAGAGAGAATGACTGGCCCAAGGTCACCCAGCTGGTTTCATGGTAAGATGGGATTTGAACTCACAGTCAATACTAATTTCTAACCTGGTACCTTAACCAATAGACCAAACTGGTTCTCAAATGCCAAAATGTCTCTCAAATGCCAAGAGTCTATAGTTTTCAGCGGTGCCTCACATAATAAGAATAAAATCAAGATTTGATTCAGCAAAATTTCATTGAAAAAGAAACAAAACAGTACAGCAAAATTATATATAAATTTAAATAAAATGTAAGCAAATATTGATGAAAGAATTTTTAAAATATTTAATAAAGAGTAAAAAAAATTGTGCCAAATCTGTTTAACTAACAACCATTTCAAAGTACATATAAAACCATATCCCTAATCTGTGAGAGGGCAGGCTGCCTAGAAACTGGCCAGCATCTCTGCTGCTATTGTTCTCCCTCTTCTCAGCCAGCGCAGGAACCCATGACTATAAAAGCTATGCTGAGAGAAAGCCGAGGTTGTTGGTTTGTATCAAAGAAGGAAGGAAGTGGGTTTGTGCATGGAAATAAAATAGCCTGATTCAGCTAGAAAGAAATACTTTTCTCCAGTAGTAGAATTCACAAGGAGTTGTGAAGAGCAGTAGGAAGAGTTGTAGTAGCAGTGAAGAAAAATGGAATAGTGGTGAGCAGTGTGTACTAGTCTGTGAAGGCTTGCGTGGATGTTGCGTCTGAGAACTGTTGGCTATCTTGTGTTTTGGAGCCCACTGACTTGGGTATACTTAAAAGAAACCACAATATACTCTTTCATGTTCTTCCCAGCATATGGGAGAAAAGGCTAATAGCATTCAGTGTAGTATCACTAGTCCAATAATTGGTGTCAAAGTTCACATATCTGACCTTCAGGCAAGATGGGCAGAAGATAAATTGAGTAAATAAATAAAACAACTTGTTTTAAAGGTTTGGTTTTGGTTTCAAAATAAAAATAAAATAAAACCAAGAGAGCTCAGTTGCCTTTTATAAAAAAACACCTTTGGAGCAACCATGACCCGGATAATTGACAATTCCATAGAAACTTGCTTTAAAAGACTGTTAGACTAAATACTATTCAAGTATCAGTCTGGTATTGAGAAAAAAAGATACATCCAATTTCTAAAGTTGGAGATAAATTAAAATGGAATCCAATCAACAAGTTGTAAAAGAACTTTAGAAAAAAAGTTAGAAAAAAAAAGTACTTAAATTATCACATGAGACTTTATTATGGAATGAATTACCCCCGGACATACGAAGGATCCCCGACCTCCGCGCCTTCCGTCATGCTCTGAAGACCCTATTATTTCAGCAAGCCGGTCTGATGGGATAAATGATTTTAAATTGGGTTTTAAAAGTGGTTTAAAATGGTTTTAATTGGAAGTTTTAATTTTGGCCAAAGATTGAATTGTTTTAATATGTTTTTTAAATTTTGTCTTGTATGTTGTTTTATCATGGCTGTTCACCGCCCTGAGTCCTTCGGGAGAAGGCGGTATACAAATATAATAAAAACTAAACTAAAACTATTACTGCTTTAGCAGTATGTTTGTGTACACCCACAATGTATGCTTTCCAGTATTTTTGACTAGTGATAATTACCTACACAAATCCACCCACTTTTTATGAGGTTTTTAGAAATGGTTTGCCTTTGCTTTCTTCATAGGACCAATAATGTGACTAACCCAAAATCATCCAACTGGCTTTGTAAGGAAAGCAGAACTGTAACTCACAACCTTCTAGTTTTTAGCTTCGTGGCTCAAACTGGTTTCACTGAGTAGAGAAACTGGAGTGATCTAGGAAAAGAAGGAAGGTAGTAAGGCCAAACACTACCTAGAAATTCCAGTTGCTAAGAGAAGTCTTTTTCTTGAATTTAGTCAGTAAACAGCCCCTTCATTTGGTTACTTTCTTCAGACATTCTAGCAGAAAATATTAAATACATTCCAATCAGTTCATTAAAGGATTACTGTAATTTTTTTTTAACTGCATCTTTTGGAACATCTTTTGTCTGTGCCTAAACCTAATTATGTGGACAAACAGGAAAATGGATTTTATTTTTCACTCTTATACTTGATTTTTCAATTGCAGATTTACTTAAAAAACCTCTGGCAGTGCTAAAAAAAGAATGACAGTTTCTAATTTCTACAATAAGAACAGAAAAAGGAGAGAACCATTACCTAGCAAAGCCCTCTTCTGTGTGGAAAAAAAAATTCTGACTGCTGGCATTTACATCCTAATTATAAATTACATTCATATCCTTAGTTGCATATAGAACAAGAGTAGTCATGAGTCATGCACAAACTCTTACTCAGGGAAAAAATGTTTTTTTCCCCTTTCATGCTGATAAAAGGACGGAATAACAAACAGATTTAAACATACTTTTGCATATCAAAGCCAGCATACACTGTCAAAATGTACTAGGTAGAAACTGTCATCCTTTTTTTTTAAGAACTGCCAAAACTGTTTTTGGGAGGGTGTTATATTGCAGGAGGGCTACATGTGGAGGCAGGGAGAGTCAATTTTGATATGTTAGGATTAAGCAAAGAGATGAACAGATGAAATAGGTTTGACCCTGTCATATCTAAAAAACGGGAGGATAAGAGGGTGTGGCCTCCATTTTGTTTGATGTATTTTCTTCATTGCAAAGGTGTATTAATTATACTGCATCTCAGATGATTCCAGATAAGATTTGATTCCACATAGATTTAGATAAATCTATGTAGAATCTCTGCCACTAGAACTATACTGTGTTTCTCCAAAAAGACGACCCACCTTGAAAAGAAGCCCTATCACGTTTTTGAGTGCATGCGTTCAAATTAAGCCCCACCCACAAAATTAGCCCTAAAGATCCCACCTACTCCAGGGGGTGGGGCAGAACACAAGTAAAAAAATAAGCTAGGGTGGGGATGGGAGGGTGGAGCTGGCTTCACACAACCCTATACCTGCCTTGCCTTTGACCGCTTGCTGCCACTTGCATGCATCACCCTGGTCTCTGTTTTGTATTTAGATGCCTGCCATTTTTTCGGGGGTCAAAAGAAAATAAGACCCATCCTTTTTTTTGGAGAAACATGGTATAATCACTCAGGGATTGCTTAAGAACTAAAAGAGACAGCCAGAACCATTTGAAATCTTCTCTAATCTATTGTTAAATTTATTTGCCGCATATGTCACCAAGAAACTACTCTGGGCAGCTTATAACAGGAAAAACAGAAAAATGAAAATAAGTGTAAACAAAACAGTATCAAAGTAAAGGAACTGTTTCAATATTTTTTATTATCTGTTACTTCCTTGCCATCTTCTCCCATTACTGAACTGATTGTTTCCTTGATTTTTTTTTCTCACATAAAAAACAAGAAAAAAGGAAACAATCAGTCTATTAATGGGGGGGAAATGGCAAGGAAGTAACAAGACAACAGAAAGAAAGCAGAACTGCTTAATTCATTCTTTGCATCTGTCTTCTCACAAAAAGAAAATGCAATCCAGTTTACCAAAAACAAAGCCCTAAAAGACAGACTAGAAATTAAATTAATTTCTTACTTATTAAAATAAGTAAGAAAAAGGTAAGAGCATCATCTAATCTAGAGGGATTCAAATCACTGGGCCCTGTCAAATTTCAGTGAACTGGCTGAATCCCACCACTGCTTATGACCATTTTCATACTTACAACCATGATCAAAATTCAGATGCTTGGCAACTGACTCATTTTTATGATGGTTGCAGTATTCTGAGGTCATGTGATCCTCTTTTGTGACCTTCTGACAAACAAAGTCAATAGGGAAGCCAGATTCATTTAATAACCACATTATTAACTTAACACTTGCATTGATTCACTCAAAAACTGCGGCAAGGAAGGTCATAAAATGCAGCAAAATACACTTAACAAATGTCTCATTTAGCAACATAATTTTTTGGTTCAGTTGTCATAAGTCAAGGACTACTTGTATAAGACCTTAAATCAAAAATAAATAAACAAACAAACCACAATATGTCTTTGCATGATTTCTGAATTAACACAAATGAGATTATGAGACAGATAGCTTCCCTAAATTATGGGTTTCTGGCTATTTTTACTGTTCTCACTGACAGCCAATTTTGGCTACTGATTATTCACATTGGTTATGAAGGATAAGACAAGATGTGACCTGGCTATGACATGTGCCATACTATTGATCACTAAGGTTGATTTGACTGAGCTAGGCAAGTGTCCCCTTCCTCCCTCAAAACTCCATATGTGCCCTCTCCCCTCAATCTGTGTGCTCTGTAAAAAAGGATGACCATTCCAGATAGAAAGAGTATACGATCTTCAGTCAACAGTATGCAGTCACTGTGCTCCCATTGCAACCTCAAAACAAGCTCAGGATTGTTTCTTCTGAGGAGGTCTGGTTTATCTTCATATAAGACTATACTCCTATAAGACTATGAATATAACTTAAAAGGAGATACATATTGCTTAGTGATGTTTGCTTTTCTTTTCATATTTGTCCTGTGTTTTTAGAAATTATTATTTACTATACTTGTGGTACTGATAACTGTTTTCTAGAATATTTACCTTTTTGTATGTTAAAATTAAATTCCTTCTACATGGGATCATCTGTATTTATTCAGCAACCACTTATTTAGTGGTTATTTAGTGACCATTTAAGTTATGATAGTGCTGAACAAGGGGACTTACAACTGTTCTTTGTAATTGCGGCTGTTGCAGCATCTCTTTGATCACTAGTAAGGCATTTTCAAATCAGCTGACAATTTCAGTATTCACAGTGTCATGTGAACATCACTCGCAATCTTGACCACTGGCTTCCAACAAGTCAATGTAGAAATCAGCAGGAGGTCACATATTGATGATGTGACCATAGGTTGATGCAACTCTGAGATTTACCTAACGAGCAATTGGAGTTGTTGCATTGTGAGACAACATAATCATGAGACATTTTGCTTTATGTACAATCCAATTACTGACATTAAACAAGGACTACTTGTAAGAGTTTTTATCAATTGAAACAGTTTGCCATGATGGTTAAGGTTTAGGTAAAGTATGAAAAAGTCATTAGATGAATTTGGGCTTGTCAGAATTTTATACAGTCCTGTGTATAAAAAAAATAAAATAAAATAAGGTCCTTTTATTTACCTCTCAAATGCAATATTGTAGAGCATTTAAAATATGTTTCATTTGGAGAATGAAATATTTGAAGAAGAAAATATTTTAGAATATGCTTCCACATGATAATTTTAAATATTGTTATTTAATTTTTTTTAAAGGTTTTATGGCAGGAATTCTTCATATGTCCATGGTGGATTAGATGCCAGTGGCAAGCCCCAGGAAGCTGTTTATGGCCAAGCTGTATGTACTATAAATCCTACTTGAAGTTGGATGCTACAAATAAACATGACTCTTGATAATTAAAAGTTATCTGCATTAACAAATGCTACCATATATTTACATGTTTCTGTTAAAGCTCACAATAATTCTACATATCTTTAAAGTTGGGACAAAAAAATCTTCCCTTATCTCACCTTTCTTCATTTCTCCTCACTCCATTCATCTTCCTAACGCTTAAATGCATGTGATTTGGGAGAGGGGGCTGGCTTATACTTCCTGTTTTATTGACTTTCTACTGCCATTCCTTGTAATACTTAAAAATAGCATCCACTTACTGATTATTCAGCAACTGTTCAAAGATGTACTGGTGTTAAATAATACCTTTAGGTTTATTTATGCCCATTTATGATCTTTGCAGTATCCCTTAATCATATAATTACCATTATAATTTAGTATACTTTTCTTTTTTCCCCTTTGCAGACCAAAGAGATTGGAGATTGAAAAAAAACAGACTGTTTGACTTCTACACATCAAAAGCAGTGTGTTTTTACAAGCAGTAGGAAAGAGTCAGACAAAAGAGAGAGTCCCTACAATTTTTTTTCTCTCTCTCTTCCCTCTCCCCACCTCTTAGAGCATAGAGATTGGAGAGAAAGAGATTTCAAGAGAGTATGCGTAGCATGCCCAGCTTCAGTTAGTCAGCATGGTTCCGTTGCTTTCGATATGTACAAGATAGTAAGCAGACACTTGAGCATTCAAAAGATCAGGGAGTGGTTAAGAGGCAAACAAAAGCTGAAGGTGTGACAATGTTGATGAGAAAAAAGACACTGATTGATTTTAATAATTGAAAAGCCCTTCTGCACTTTATGCATGAAACAGAAAAAAATTATATGTTATATAGGTTTGATAATTTTAAAAAAGTAAATGATAGTAAAAATGAAAATTATGTAATTATAGAGTAAGAAGTGAATTTAAATTTATTATAAGTATAAGAAAATAGGAAGTCAGTTTTATACACACATACACACACACATATATATTCCCTGTACTTTTGGCTTTATTCATTCCTTTTTTTCCTCTTTTTCTTACCTTAATTGTTAATTTACGTTAGGTTTTTATCTTTCTTACTTAAACATTTAATAAAGTTATTAAGCTAAAGATGTGCAAGTGAGTACCCTTCTCTCTTTCCAACTGAGAAAAACAGAAGTGGTGATATGATTTGCCACTTTACTCCTTTATTTAGCAGCAGAGTTGCTGCTGCCAATTAGGGTTGTTAAGTGAGGACTACCTGTTCTATCACTGCAAGCTATATTATGTCTCTCTTTACCAAAGAAAAAAGGATGTTAACGTAGAGCCTGTACCTGCCTTGTTAGCAGATGATATTTGAAAATGTTGTCTTTGCATTCACTAGAAACATGCAACTAGCTTCCTAAATGCATTGGTTTTCAAACTGGCTAGTACATTTTAATAAAACTATAAAGGAACATTTTTAAAATGCCTAATAATATTGTATTGTTTTTCAGTGCTATTTTTTCTACATAAATGTATATGTTGTAGAAAGTTAATTTTACTTAGCCATTTTTTTTACTGTATTTGTGTTTAGGACATTCACAAAAAAGTGATGTCTCTGCAGTTTAGTGAGTGCCGCACTAAGATTCGCCATGTTGATGCTCATGCAACATTGAATGATGGAGTAGTTGTACAAGTCATGGGGGAGTTGACAAACAATGGACAACCAATGAGAAAGTTCATGCAAACCTTTGTGTTAGCTCCTGAAGTAAGTGATATTTTGAATGTTGGAAGCAGTAGAGATAGCTGTACTTTGGTCCCTTGCTAATTGTAGGTGGAAGGAAAACATGGAAGCAGCCAGAAAACTCTTCCTTTAGAGTAAGGTTCTCTTAGACTATTGTCTCTGCAAACTTACACAGTCGCAGCCAATGGTGGGTAGAGGGAAAACATGGAAGCAGCCTGCAAACTTTTCCCTTTCTTCTCCCCACCATTTGCTGCACCTGTGTTAGTTTGCAAAGAGACCAGCATCTATGGTCTCTCTACTCTAAAGAATTTTGCTGTCTGCTTCCATGTTTTGCCTCCTCCCACCATTAGCTGCACTTGTGTAACAAAGGGGGGAAAGGTGCAGGGAATGGATGCAGAGGATGCCCAAGCAGCAGTGGGTACTTCAAAGAGTGGGAAGCGGAGCATGGGATATCTCAGTGGATGAGGCGAGCCGGAGGAGGTGATTTTGTTCCATGATTTCCCCCATCCCTGAGGCATCCCATGCAAACTCCACAGAACTAGCACATTTGTTTAACAAAAGCATTGGAGAGAACTGGGATGGGGGCTTGTTCACTTAACATCCTCTTGATTTGTGAATGTAATTGGCAGGCTCCATTACATTCGTAACTGGAGAATTACCAGTATTACCTCTTCCTCAATAAACCTCCCTTTATACATAGCTGTGAACTAGATTAGGATTAAAAGTTTACTTTGTGTCCCTTGCTGGCCATCTACTCCTTCCTTCAATTAGTACCAAAAATGTAGGCCAGCATGAGCAGTTTCACCTTCATTAAGAGAATTTGTGTTCCCCTAAAGTTGGAGGGAAGATATGTCTAAGTGCAAAACTAGAAAGCAAAGGCATGTATTTATATTTACATGGGTGCATAGAGCTCTTGCCTGGCTTCTATTATTTCATCAGACGTAAAGGCAGAAATAGCAAACCACAGCTAATAAACCACATGTTTTTTTGGCTTTCCCAGAGCTTCTCCAACTTGTATGCAAAAATGTAGATTTTCAAGAAAAGGGCAAGTGAAAATTTATACCAGATACGTTATTGCTAGGCTTAATTTGTTTTTTAATTATTTTGTAGAAAAAAATATAGGCATAACATGTAATATTGCTAGAGCAACAATCCTCAAATTAAGCTTTCTTCTATCTTTGTTTTTCAGGGGTCTGTTCCAAATAAGTTTTATGTCCACAATGATATATTTCGCTATGAAGATGAAGTATTTGGTGATTCTGAACCTGAACTTGATGAAGGTAGATATTTTTAGTATGAATTCTTTATATATTTTAAAATAATAATAAAACAAAAGGAATAAACAAAAAATACATTCATTACAAAAATACATAAGTACTTAAAAATAAGTGAAAAAATAACAAAAATGTACAGTATGTTGTTATAGTAGTAATTATAATTCCATATATATATATATAATTACCTAATGTAAATATTATACGTGTGTGTTTGTGTATTTCTACTACACATATATAACTAATGTTTTTTTTAAGCCTACTGTATTTTGTTTAAATGACTTCCATATTTATCCATACTATGTTTATAGTTTATACTATCTCCTCATTAAGTAATCTCCTGCTTAATTGTAATCAATTAAGGTCTTTAATCCATTGAATAAAAGGGATCATACATTTATCTTTTCAATGTTGCAGTATCAGACTTGTAGTTAAAATAAGGACCTGGAGAATCTATTTATATTGTCTAGTTGTCAAATTCCATGTACTAAGTAGGTAATTAAGAGAACAGTAACCTCTGAAAAAATTACCATTTGTTGCATAGACAAATTTATATAGTCCACTTCCAAAGTCTTAGTAAGTATAGGACATAAACAGGTGTTAGATAATTTACTTTATTAATTGATTAATCCTATGACCATATCAAAATACAAAACAATAAAATACAGACTCTTAATTTCAGGCTAAAATAGATAAGAGAAAATGCAGTAATAAAATACACATGTGCTAAATACAAAGAATCAACATTCAAATAAACACCTCTTCTTTACAGGATACCCTGATCTGTTTGATATAACAAGTTCTTAGCTTAGCTGCCTTAATTATAAACTTTGAAGTTCTGCTCATGATGTATAGCTTTGAACCTAAAAGAAATAGGACAGTGTGCGATTCAGATCTCAGTGGGCTGTTCTTTAAAACAAAACAATCAAAACATGAACAATTGCTGGGGCACTGCATATACATATTTTCTCATGACATGCTATGCGGTAGAAGTGCCTATATTTGATTGTGGAATCCAATAGCTTGAATCTGGCTGTCAAATATGCCCATCTTGAAAACTGTCAATTTCACTAGCAAGTCATTTTTCAAATTGAAAAGTAGTCTTGTTCTTAGCCAATCAACTTAAAAATCTACTTTTTGCCATTAACTCCATGTCAGTTTGAGCATTGATATCTAGGACTCTTGTTTAAAAATTTCCCTTGCCTGGGAGGCAGTTGAGAATAAATACTGGGCCAGTGGGGAAAAAAGAGTAAGATTAAAATTTTGCAAGGCTCAAAAGAGAGAAGTGGATTATCTTTTTTCAATCTCAGATTATTATTATAGAAGTAACCTGTTTGTCATAGATAACAGACTGGATACAGTTTCCTAATAGCAGAATATCCACTCTAGGACAGGGCTGTCAAACTCGCAGCCTGTGGCCGAGATCTGTCATATGCTGCCCACGCCCAGTTTAACGAAGGGGGAAAAGTTGTGATACATCACATGACACCACCATGATGACGCAAGGTTGACACCTTGTTCTAGAAGAAGCAGGCTTAGTCAATGGACTTCATAGATATTTATGGGATAAATAAACCAAAGAAGATAAAAATCAGAACATAACATAAGAGAAAGTTCGTCTTTTAAAAACCATAATATCTGATAAAGAAGATATGCTGTAGGGCCCGTCCATCTGGACTACGCTAAGTGGAATCTTCTCTCCCTGGGTGGAATCTTCTCTCCCTGGGTGAGGTTAATTCCATCCTTCTTAACATTCCTCAGGTCCTTCAAAAGCTGGCTATCCATTCAAATACTAGGGAGCCAAAAGAATCTTACAATGGCTCCCCTACTGTAGCTAACAGCATCCTCTCTTGTACTTTCTATAATTATTTTTAAATATGACTGTTTTTATATACAGATAGTCCTCCACTTAACAATTCATTTAGTGACTGTTTGAAGTTGCAATGGCACTGAAAAAGGTAAACATGACTATTTCCATGTTCCATGTGATCAAAATTCAAACGCTTGGCCACTGACTTATATTTATGATGGTTGCAGTGTCCCAGAGTCATGTGATCATCTTTGTAACCTTCTGTCAAAAAAGTCACTGAAGAAGCCAGATTCGCTTAACAACCATGTTACTAACTTAACAACTGCAGTGATTCGCTTAACAATTGTGCCAAAAAAGGTGGCAAAATGGGGCAAAATTCACTTAAATGTTTAGCAGCAGAAAAGTTGAGTTCAATTGTGGTAGTAAGTCAAGGTCTACCTGTATTATCAAGAAATAGGCTAAAAACCTAATGAGAATTGCTTAATGAAGTTAGGAATCTACAATAATTAATGTATTTGGAAATAATTGAAAAAATAAAAAGCTATCTCAAAGAAGGGACTTGAGCAAAAGGATGACAGAATTTGAAATACTTATACAAAGCTAAGATCATTTATTAGACTATACCTACAATTTTTTATGGCTTTTGGCATTATGGAAACAGAAATGTATTGTATTGCATGTCAGTTCCTGGAATAAATATGTTTCCTTTCATTTTCAGTAAAATTGAAAATATAAAAAATTACTGTGGCAGGCATCATACTTTTATTAATTATATTTTAGAATCAGAAGATGAAGTAGAAGAGGAAAATGAAGAAAGGCAAACATCACCTGAAACTGTACAAGAAAATACAAGCAGTGCTTACTATGATAGTCATCCTGTAACGTAAGATAATTATCCATGCTTATGTTTCAGACAGTCTGGGCAAATGTGTTTGAAAATCCATGAATCTGTATGTTAATGGTTTTATCCTTAGCCCATAATAAAACAAGATATGAGAACTTGTAATCAAAGTGAAATGAAACCTTGTTCATATTTTCTAAAATGTTTGATACAGGCAGTTAATTATATGGTTAACTATTGATGAATTACTGCAGATTTCATGAGGTTAATTGTTTTTTTTAGTGATCATTATAACTTCTATTATAAATAAAATAGAAATCATTTAATCATACGTTTATCTTTTATTAAAGTTCTTTGTAAAGGGGTTTGTATATAGAAGTAGAATGTGCTAGTGTGTTTTCAGTGCAGCAGGCAGTATTAAAATGATCAACAGTTCTTTTGAAGCCTTTTGAGGTGTATTTTCCTGACAAGTTTTCTAAATGTATAATAGATAATTACGTATGTTTGGATGTTTGCTTGTTTTGCTTTGTGGTAGCCTAGATCCCCAATATAAGAGTGATGTGCCCCGTGAGATGCCCTTAGACCCAGTCAACTTCCTTCTCTACTTCGCTTATTGTTTGTTAATATATTGTTTTAACTTCAAGCAGTTTCTAAATGAATTGTTGTAAGTTGAGGTCTACCTGTATTCTGTCCAAGGCATACTTAGAAAATAAAGTCATGGATGCCTGTAGCTCAGTGTGGAGCTTTTATTACTTTTATGGAGTAAATGGACCTGACCAGAAAAAGGCAGAACACCTTCTGGGTGGCTAGAAAGGGCAGAATATGTTTTCCGAAGGGCCAGATTCATTATGATAGCCACTTTCTCATACAAAAATCTAGAAATGTCCATCTGTCTCAAAATACTAACAACCTCTGCATCTTAAAAAAAAAAAAGGCTTTTAAATTGGGCATCAACAAAAGAGTTCAACTAAAACCTAATGTTAAATGATG
The DNA here is from genome assembly GCF_059756535.1 of Pantherophis guttatus. NCBI lineage: Eukaryota > Metazoa > Chordata > Lepidosauria > Squamata > Colubridae > Pantherophis > Pantherophis guttatus. The sequence continues at coordinate 58,127,797 of NC_142066.1, forward strand.
CATAAGATGCATATGTAACAATTGTATAGTAAATTGTAGTAGTTTTTTTCCCTGCAAATTGGATAATACTAATAATTTACATTAATAGAAACATTGAAATATCTGATTATTCCAGAAATGGAGTAGAAGAAACATTGGAAGAGTCTTCTCATGAACCTGAACCAGAATTAGAATCTGAGTCAAAAACTGAGGAATTGAAAACTGAAGCGGAAGAAAAAAATCTTGAAGAACTAGAAGAAAAATCTCCATCCCCACCTCCTGTAGAAACTATTTCTCTACCACAGGAACCACCAAAGGTTGGTTAAGTCAATATGGTTTGTGTAATTAAATGGAACCTGATAGCAAAATCTAGATTATGCGGCTGCTCTAAATGTTTATAATCACATATAGATTTAAAGAGAATGTAGCTTGCATTCAGCGTCAGCTATATTCCAGTTGCCCAGCATGTACAAACAGAGATCATAATTACAAACTGTCTAAATCCAAAAGGTAAATACATACAATTGATAGAGGTTCATAAGTATGTGGATATTATTTAGTATTGTAATATTTAAACATTATTGGAACATAGTATTATGTTAAGGCATGTCATTTAATTGGGTGAAAATTAATTTTTGCATTTTTTCAAAAAAATGTGTTTTTACACCAAGAATTCAAATCTGCTGTTATTTTTGCAATTGCACAGTGTTTAGCTTGGTATAGTAAATCTGATCATATACCCCATAAAAGTCTCTTATAACCCAAGAGACTAACTTTATCTTCTCAAAATTATACCCTCCGCTACAAAAATTAAAGTTTTTTTCTGCATGAATCTTACCTAGCTAAGCAAAAAATAATCCATGCAATCATAAACAAACATTAGAAAGCAATTATCTAAGATACAAACATGTTTAAGTGAATTTCATCAAGTCTTGTTTTGATTCATTCTTCGACATCAGCCACCGACTTGTTTCTTGGTCTCTGATATAACTTTCACTTTCTCACGTGTATACACTCTGTTTGCTATTTCTGTGACCTATTTCACACATCTCTCTATTGATTGGACATGACAGGGCCACTGTGGTACTTGCATTGATTCGTCAATGAACATCTTTATTTCTGCTGTAGTCAGTTTGCACAGCAAAGTGGCTCATATACACCTTAAGACCAGTCACATACACCTTAAGTCAGTCAGGTCCAGAGAGTGGATGCTCTCACATTGATTAAAGGTGTTTTTCTTGCACAGAAAAATATCCCACTGTGTCATCGTCTGCATCCCTCAAGTCAATGATCTTTTGCATACCAGCGCTTTCATGAATGTCATCTGAATACAAGACTGTTTGAATTATCACTTGGTTGAAAGCATAACATGCTGAGTGCTGAATTGTTGGCTAAACAGCATATACTACAGCCTTCTTTTGCAATGTGACTTGCTGTAGTTGGAACAACACTGGCCTTCAATCCAGGAATATTTTACTTTGATGTTGAACCAGCAAGGATCGTACACACCAACTATGTATTCCACTATCATTCTTAAGTTTTGGAGTTTTGCCTTTAAAGCCATGTTTTGAAACCAATATTTGAAAAAACCTATTTGCAGTTGTCAGCTAGCATAAATGTTTTGCAGGACCAATTTCCAAAAGAGCCAGATTTGTGGGAAGTTTTCCTGTCCTTATTGCCTCTGTGATCCTATATCCATACGCTTGATCAGTAGGGAGATCCTTTACAACACTGTCATTTAGTGAAATGAGAGGCTCACCAATTGAAACTCTGGTGAATAAAGGATCATTGTCAAGTTCTGTTACAGTGTCTAGCAATTTTAATTGCCCATTTGTTGTTAGAAAAAGTCTTCCCATCCAATTTTGTGATTAAATGTCAGAGAGGTAATTCATTCTTGTGGAGTGCACACACCAATCAGCTTGGTCAAGCTTCCGGTCAAGCTTGACTTGTACCCAATGCATGGCACAACCTTCACAGCCAGTATTAAAATTTGTAGAATTTCCTCCAATGGCCTTTAAGATTTTGTCAATACCTTTCTTTTGCATGAAATACACCAGATTATCTGCAATCACTTGAGCAGGTTTTCTTGTTTTTGAGCCTTTCTGGAGTGAAATAATAAAAATATCTTCCACCCATCTCTCATCGTCTTGCCATTTTTGCCTTTTGACTAGTCATTTCTGCTTGGGCACATCTGGCAACCAATCTGGTGCAATCCAAAAGAATCAATTTTGTCTTTTTGACCTTTAACAAAAGCAAGTTCCTTCAGTGGTATCTTCATCTCCTTAAGGCAGGATCAGTTAATGTGAACTTTTTTGCAGCCAGCAGAAGAGCCAAATTCGGCACACAGAACAATTTCACACTTGTAGTTGAGGATGTCAAACAGTTAAGTTTCATAGTGAAAGTCTCTTTGACATCTAGCTTTCCTCTACCAAGAGATATGTTTTTGGTTTGATCCCAGCTCTTGGTTCTTGTCAAGATTGTCACTCATGAATTTACAATAGGGATCATAAAAGAACTGTTTGCTTATTCCCACTTTTCAAAACTTTTGGATATATGTCTTTTGCAAGATTAGCTGCTGGGTAGTTTCTAACATCATCACTACTTTGATCTCTTAACAGTAGGCCATATCTGAGAATGTCTTGCAGTGTTGGGAGATCAGACGGCAACAAGTCCCTGACAGTCCTAATTAGGGTGCTCATATGAGTGAATGTTCCCAGTCTTGTTCTTTTTTTAGAAGCCATTACCACACTCACAGGAAACAAGGCCAGCAGTATTAATACCCTCAGACAAAATAATGTTAAACAAAAAGAGAAAGACAGCTGAACCTGTGAAATGAAATAAACAAAATGTTAAAAAGTTATGATATTTACGTAGTTACTTACCAAGCACATCTAAATTATATTAAAGTAGCCAAAATATCTTTACAATCCCCAAGGCATGTCACAATTTTTGAAGACCCCTAATGTTCGGAATTGAAAGTTGAATAATTTGACACACCCTAGGATACTATTATGAGCTTTTATTTTAATCATAATTACTTCATATTTTTCACAATTTAATCTGAAATAATCCAATCCTAATAGTAATCCCTTGTTATTGAGTACTAGTTTGTAATATCTGGTTTGTAATGGTAGTAATAATACTTGTTCGTTTGGTTTTGCAGTCTGCAGGAAAACATTAAGAACTTTGTACACAGTCCTTAAATTCTTAAATACATGCATCTTGGTTTTGGTAATTGAAGATTACATACTATATCTCTACTATCTCTGGTACAGAACATAATATTCTTGCTATCTTAAAGAAGGATAAAACATCAGGAGTGTATTGTGAATACAACTTTCTATTATTGAATTTAGCTACCCTTATTAGGGTAATGTAATGATTCTTACTTTAATCAAAGTTAACTTTAATATTACCCCTGGATCTCTTCTAATTTGGATTTCACATTTGGTTGAAGATAATTAATAGTGCTGTTATTTAAATTCATTTGTTTAAATTATTTCTGATGCTACTCATTCTCCATATTATCTTTGGTTAGATAATAGTCTGGGGGGAAAAAGCCAAACTAATCCCAACACAATAAACAATGAAATAATTTAGAATATCAAATAATAAATGTGACACTATCAGGCACTTAAGAGATAAAATAAGCTGTGGACATGAAGTCAAAAATGTAAGAGTAAAAAGAAAGGTTTTCATTTAGTAGTAAAAATCAGATACTTTGGTTTCATCTTTGCGCTCGGGCAAGATCATTCCAAAGCCAGGATATCACAACAGATACCTCAAAGTTTGACATGTCACAGTTTGTATAGCCTAGATAAATGTTTCTCAGCATGGCAACTTTTATGTTTAATATCTTAAGCATTGGTGTCTGGCGAATTCTTGGACTTCAAGTCTGTGCAGCTTAAAGTTGCAAAGTTTGAAAAACATTGCTCTACAATATATTTTTTTCCTGGTACAGCATCTTCAGGTAGATTGTTTAATGCAACATCAGCTCATAAATTGTTTGTAGTATAAATGTTAAGGGTATAGATATTAAGAAAAAGCTATAGCTAATACTTTTCTAAAGTTTCCTGTTACTGAAAAGAACTCCTGATTAATTTTGCTTACATTAATTCAGGTGCTGATACTCATCTTGATGCCATAGCCAAGTTTGCTTTCAGTTCAGGAAGAGAAGAGGTTGAGAAAGTGTTTTACCCATAATATTTTTAGATTTTTAAATGTGCAAATATTAAGTCTGTACTACTTAAAAAATCATAAAAATAATTGAATAATTGACATCGGATATATTAGTAAGAACATTTGTAACCTTATGCAATGAACCTAACAATGGTGCTTGTTTAACTTTAGCTTGCACAGTGAATAAACTGAAAATACATTGTTCTAATTAACTGTAAATTGTGGATTAGAACAGGAATATTTTCATAAACCAGATTTTACTTAAGGAATGCCAAAAGTCTGCCATAATCAGTAGACCAAGTTTGTTGCATTTCCTGTAGGCTTTCTCCTGGGCTTCAGTGACCAGTAAAAACCTGCCTCCTAGTGGTACTATTTCTTCTGGAATTCCATCACATGTTAAAGCACCAACCTCACAGGTAACCAGTCTGTGGATGCCTTAAGTTATTTTCTTGTTTATCTCTGAAAACTGTTTCATTAACAAAGCTGTATTATTTTTCATATACAGCTGATTCTCCTGTACCACAGTTATTTGTTTGCAGGTTGCAATAATGATCTAATAGCATAATCGTTGTCAACATTTTAAAAATACTTGTGAGAGAGTAATGGAAAATATCTGGAAATATCAGGGAGGGAAGAGAACTGCCTTAATAGAAATCTAGCTAACACATTCCAGGAACAATTTACATAATTCTTCATTTCTTTAATTCCTCATTTCTTTATATCTCAAGCTATTTGAAGAAAGTTAGAAAACTCTGCACATACAGTAATTCCCAACAGATTAGTTAGCAAAATACTTAAATAAAGATTTGTGTCTAAATACTGATTTTCATATATTCATATTTAAGATTTGAAAAATATTTTTCTTATTAGAAAAAATAGTTATGGCTTATATCATTGTTGCTGTTTATTTCCTATAATAGTTCTGGAAATAACAAAGCAAAAATATGTATTTTCTATATATCCTCTGCAAGCTAAATGTTTGTGTGGATGAAGTTAATAGTATACTTTTCAAACAAACAATATTAGAATTTCCTGGTAAGAAGATACAGGTTAGGCTAATAGTTAGGGTGCTAGCCTAAAAACCAGCACTTAAACACTGAGTATTAGGCCTCAGCTAAGCTGACTTTGCGTCAATCATGCTGTCTCGGCACAACCAACAGAGAAGAGGGTTTTTTTTTAAATTGATCCCTAATCACTAGTTTGCATAAGCTCTCCTTTATGATGTTAGTACAGGAGGTAATTAGTTCTGAGTTAGAAGGCTTTGTTTGCATTTTTGGTCATTTTCAAGAAGTGTCCATTGACAAACCTAGATTTAGAATTTAGACTACTTCTGATTTTACTGGTTGTACTGCATGTTACAGGTAATGTTTGTACCAATGAGTTAATTCTGTTTGATGATTTAGGATTTTATGGTTTGGGATTAATAGTTGTTTACTATTTACAACACTTCACTGACATCTAAATAATCTATAATTAATCGAAGATATGGATATATATATACGGATATGCTACTGTATGAGAATCTCAATGATTTGCCTTGAATATTATGTATAATGAGGTGTCCAAAACCCCAAGTCACGGCCCACTACTGGGTCTTGAGCCATTTGGAAGTGGGCCATGGAAGTGGCGAGCGTGCTTCCACATACATCCCAGCAGCATGAGCAGCAAACGCCTGCATATGTGCTCCATTTGAACACGTGGCAGGCACAAGAGCCCACAGCTTGCGCAAATGGAGGTGCGCATGTCCTTTCCTTCTACTCACATGGAACCATTCCCCTCCCCCCCCCCAGCCAGTCCGCAAAGCCGGGGAACTCTGGTATAATGTACAGATAGTTCTCACTTAAGCATAGTTGTTAAGCATTAAAAGGGACAACCTAAAAGCTACTTACCACCTGGTACCAAAGGTCCAGTGTCCATCTCCCACATGCCCCATGATTGCATGACTGCATTTTGAGCACTCAACAACCAGGCTTTTATGGCCATTTGCAGCATCCCATTCCAGCATTCCATTTACTTCCAGTTTTCAGCAAAAACAGCCCATAGCAAACAATGGGTTTGCTTTGCAACGTGTTTGCTTTATGATTGCCATAAATGTATTAATAATAAATAAATAAATGTAAAAATGCATCTGCTCATGTGTTGACCTGCTTTACAATAATCATAGCAGGCTCCATTATAGTTGTAAATTGATGATTACCTGTATGATATCCCATGTATTATCTGAAAATTAATGTATCCAGAGAGCAAGGTAATTGTACATGGTGGAAATATAGAGTGTTCTTTTTAACAAATAATACAAGTGCCTGGATGACCTGAGGATATACAAGTTGCTTATCAAGAGCCTAATTGTTTTAAGTAAATATCCCAAAAGAGAAGAAATAATGTGCAATGAGATTAGAAAAAAAAAAATCTCTCCTCTTCCTCAACTTCAGAATGTTTAGAGAGAAGGTATTTGCAACTATAAAATTCCAAATTCATTAGCGAGATGATAAGAAAGAAAATACCCCCAATTTCTGAAATTTCTTCTCCATAATATCTGAAAACCTTCCCATTCCATCTGACTGGCTTTAACTTGGTTCTAATGTAATGTAATTGCTTTTTCCTATTTTTATATTGGTTACTTGCCTTTGTAATAACATAATTTGGCTTTAAAAGTTTCTGGACTGAAAAAATGTATGATTCCGAATACCTCCTATACCCATCTTGTGCATGTGCAGCATGATGAATATTTTTCTTCTGAAAGCAACACTTCATAACTACTTGCCTATAGGGCAAACTAGTGCACAATAATGGAAAAGAACTAAAAATCTCTCATAAGGCTAATATTTTAGTTCCAATCAATATGAATAAAATATATATTAGACATGGGTTACCACACATTTTGTTTGTGATTTTCTTTGCTGATAGAGAAACAAGCCATATAAGTATTGAAGATGTGGAATAAATAGTGAATAAGGGGTGGGGTTTTTGTTTTTTGTTTTTTTTGGTATAAATAATACACAATGCTCATGTTGTTTTGGATGTTGTTATCTTAAATTCTAATATTTTTTTCAGCAAAGAATCGAAACAAAATCTGAAAACCAGTCTCAATCACCTCGTGTACGTGAACAGCGTCCAAGAGAGCGACCAGGTTTTCCATCAAGGGGACCCAGGCCAGGTATTTGTTGTGAATTTCCTAGATTTCCATGAAGATCAAGTTATGAGTTTTCACTTAAAGATTATAGACTTAATATATGCAGGTAAAAAAAAAAACTATACATAGAAGATAGGAGTGCCTTTTAAAATTAGATAGGGGGTAGGACTGTTCATGGATGAATGGAAATTGGGTGAGAACTAAATGTGCCATTTTGAATTCCATGATAGAATATAAAATAAAATATTATTAAGTAAATAATTATGCTGGATAAGAAAATAAATAGGGCTATGCAAAACACTTTTAAATTTTAAATTTTACTTTCAATCCATAATTTTATGAAACTTAGAATCTGAAGATAGAATCAGTGTTCTGAGTATCAAATTGTTTGTTTCATTCATTTGGAAGCATTCCAAGTTTAATATGTGTTACATCATGTTTGTAGTTCTTCCAGAACACTTTGCACTCATGACAAATTGATTTTCCCAGATGTCCCATGAAATTTCATTCATAAAACATTTCAAAATGAAACTTTTACATATTTTTACTCTGGAATAAAGTTTTTCCATGTAAACAGGACTTTTTACAGTGACCCTACTCTAACAATATAGTGATTTTTTAAAATATTGTGATAATTCAGGAAGTCCTTGTTTAGTGATTGCTTCATTTAGTAATAGTTCACAGTTACAACAGTAATGAAAAAATAATCTTTGCAGTTTTGTAAAGCAAAGGAAAGCTGAAATAAGAACACAAGTATAGTGGTGGTTTCATTTAGCAGCTGCTTTACTTAATGACCAAGTTGTCAATCCCGTTGGTCAATAGCGAGGACTACCTATAATAGAAATTTGAGTTCCTTGCTGTTTTCAAAATTTCTTTTGTGAATATAGTTCAGATTTATAATCTTATACAACAGCTGAGTAGAGCCTTAAATAATGTTGTTTCTGAGTAACAAACTTGCATTAGAAATCAAATGAAATTGACAGTGAAAATCACATGAATGCTATATGAACTGCACAGAATTGTTCTGCATAAATATATGGAACAAATATGTTCAGATAACTATGACTATATTTACTGGAACAGTTAGGACCCTGTTTGGTATACTGGTTAAGGTGCCAGACTAGAAATCTAGTCCTGTCTTAGGTCTGAAAGCCAGCTGAATGACTTTGGATCAGTCACTGTCATCAGTCCAGTTCACTTCATATTGTTGCTGTGTAGAAAATAGGAAACTAGGAGGAGGAAGGAGTATTAATTATGTTTATCACCTTGTTATTAATAAAAATAATAAAAATGTTGTTTTATGGCCCTTTGTGTAATCAAAGCGCATAAGCAGCAACTTGTGAGGCTAAGTAAAACTGCAATAAAAATCTCTAATAGCAGATAACATATACTGTAGGTTCATAAGAATTTTTCTGGATCTAAGAAAAAGGTACAGTTCAGTAGGCACTGCTAGGTAGGTATCTTTTTGTAATGACTTATAGCTTTTTTTCATTGATAACAAAATGAGTAAGAGTCTTTAAACATAGTTTTTACAGAATATGTATAAAACATTTTTATAAAAAATTCAGGGGAGACTCACAATGATTATATGCACCATATGCTTAGAAAAAGCTGAGTTCACCAACTTTTACAGTTAAAAATATAATATTTTTGTTTTGGATTTTACATGATTCTGGCAGTGACAGTTATGAAAGGAACAAGAATTATGAAGGTCTACCCTCCCTAATCTACTTCCAGTGAAAATTATTCTGCCCTCCAAAAATCAGAAATCATTGCCCAGATGTTTAATTTTAACCTTGCATTTATAAGAACTAAATAATTCCTCTAAAAATAGAAATTTGGCAAACATATTTTCATTTGTATTCTCTATATCCTTGTATATAAGTTATACTTCCTATTATAACTTTAGAATAACAATGTATTTAAGCAAATCAATCTATTTTGAATAAATGAAGCTAAACATTTTACAGGCTGTCAGTTTTGGGTGCTGCTAAAGTAGTTATTTGAATCATGGCCAATAGGGTTTGAAGCAGATATGCACAAAATCTTGTCTCTTGATTTGGCTATTGGTCCATTTCATCACACTTACAGCCAGATGTTTCTGTATCCACCCATATGTTTCTTTGTAACCAAAAGGATTTAGCCACGTGTAACACACTATGTTGTGTTACTTTGAGTGAGCATGTGTAGTGTTCTGCTGCCAAAAAGAAAATAACAGAAGTCCTCTTCCAATGTTTTCCTGATTTTTTTCCTTCTTCTGTGGCATTTTATTTCTTGTAATTTCATGGCTGACTCTATCTATAAATTTGATACAATTAAGTAGAACAAAAAGAAGCTTATAGAATTCTTTGGCAATACTACTGCATTGTTTTAGATGTCAATAAAGGAGAATATTTGTAGTTCAGTGTTGAAATGAGGGGTCCTTGGTGCTCTGAGCTTGCTTGTTTTCTTGCAGACATTTCATTATCTAAACTAGGTAACATCATCAGTGCTAGTAAGGATTGGGGTTTGCTGTCAGTTTATATTCTAGTGTGGGTGTCTGCAACCTGCAGCTCCGGAGCCGCATGTGGCTCTTTCGTCGCCCTGCTATGGCTCCCTGTCGGCTGAACCCACCACTGACTGACCCCGCCCCTTGCCCTCCTCTCCCAGTCACTCCTCGCCTGAGAAAGTAAGGGTAATGGTGGGAGATGGAGACTTGCTCCATATTCCAGAGCGGGAGCAAAGCACCCTGTACTTGCCATATCTCGCAGGCGCTTCTTTTGATCCTTGTTGGTACTGCGCGCGCCTCAGTCACTCAGGGAGATATGCAACTTGCTCTCCACCTCAAAACACTGACCTGGCCCAGTTGCAGCCAATGCTCTGCATCGTAATGGGCTCCAGGAAGAGGAGGGGACACCGTCTCCTCCATTGTGAAGTGTGCTAAATTTAACTGTGCTGCGCAAGGCGCTGTGAGAGCAACGGGCAGGCTATGGAGGTGGCAACAGTAGTGGCATCGGCTGCAGCCAGGCCAAACCAGTATCTCAGGGCAGAGAGCAAGTCGCATGTCTCCCTGAGAGACCAAGGTGTGCACCCATCAACAAGGGCCGGAAGAAGCACGTGCAAGATATGGCAAGTACAGGGGTGCTTCACTCCCACTCTGGAATATGGAACAAGTTTCCATTGCCTGCTGTCACCCTTACCTTCTCAGGCCAGGCAAGGAGTGACTGGGAGGGGAGAGCGAGGGGCGGGATCAGCCAGTGGTGGGTTCAGCCAACAGAGAGCCACAGCAGGGGGACGAAAGAGCTTCATTTATCTGGAAACCTGAAATGACTCTTGATTTAAATATGGTAAAAAGCACCCAAAGAAGAAGAAAGAACAACATCAGCAAAACAACAACAACAACCCTAGCCTGTTTTTGGAAATGGTTCAGCAGGGAGCACACACATACACACACACACATGAGAGGGAGAGGGAGAGACAGAGAGAGAATGAGAGAGACAAAGAGGGAGAAAGAGAAAGAGAGACAGAGAGAGCAAGATATCTGTTTCCCACAGAAAACACCAGGAGCCACAAAACCTGGGTAAGCATGGCGGGGGTGTTGGTGGTCATGTGACTAGGTGGGAGTGAGTGACGTTGAGTTGGCCATGCCCATCCAGGTTTTGTGGCTCCCGGTGATTTCTTTTCTGTGGGAAACTGATCCAAATGGCTCTTTGGGTTAAGGTTGCAGACCCCTGTTCTAGTGGCTTGCCCTGTCAGTGTTGATTGAGCTGTTTAATATTGGCTTCTTTGGCAATTTCTTGATTTGGATATTGTTTACTTGATTGTTAGTCTGATGTTAATTTTGGAGTTAATCTATGCTGATATAAGTGCTGATAGCTGGTGGAGCAATTTTTTTGGATAGGTTTAAATTTATTAGAAACCAGTAAAATCGTATCTTCCTTATTTTTCTCTTTTGAGATTATCAGATTTTCTAAAACATATCTGAGTCTAAAAGAAGAATTGTGTGATTGAAATACCAATATAAAATTACCATTATGTATGCTTATTAAAAGATATGATTTTTACATTAATTTTTCATGTTTTAATTACTATAGGCCGGGGGGATATGGATCAAAATGAATCAGAGAGTCGTCGAATAATTCGATATCCAGATAGTCACCAGCTCTTTGTTGGCAATCTGCCACATGACATTGATGAAAATGAACTGAAAGAATTCTTTATGAGTAAGTAATTTCTCTTTTACTTTGCTATGAAGCCTAGTGGAGAGAAAACTCCATATTTTTAGATTTTTAAGCCCTATTATAATTCAAATATTAAACTGCTTCTATAAGCAACATGTCATTTCTGTTTAATCCATGAAATGCATTTTTCCTAACCACCTGCGTTATATTTTTACAGGTTTTGGGAATGTTGTAGAACTTCGTATTAATACAAAAGGTGTTGGAGGAAAACTTCCAAACTTTGGCTTTGTGGTGTTTGATGACTCTGAACCAGTTCAGAAAATTTTATTGGCCAAAGTAAGTAATTTGACTATAGTCACTGGATGGTGATTACCAGAGTGAATTTAGTTTGAATCAGTTCTGAAATTCGTTTATAAGTCCTATATTGGTCTTCTATTAGTAGACTTCTCTAGATGAAGAAAAAGTAGTGAAATATCTATTCTTGAGAATATTAGTTGCAGAATGGAGCAAATGTTTTCGTAGACCCATTATTTCAAGTTTAGCTGAATAAATTTTGAGCTAGAACATGTTTTTCATATAAACTATTATTGGCCTGTGTCTTTTGGATATTCAACTAACTAAACTTTTTGGTATTACCATTCTTCCCTTCCTCTTCATTTAAAAGCCTATAATGTTCCGTGGTGAGGTGCGTTTGAACGTAGAAGAAAAAAAGACCAGAGCTGCTCGTGAAAGAGAAACTCGAGGTGGTGGTGATGATCGCAAGGATATTCGGCGCAGTGACAGAGGCCCTGGGGGTTCACGTGGCATGGTGGGTGGTGGAATGATGCGAGACCGTGAAGGCAGAGGGCCACCTCTGAGAGGTGCCATGGGCCAGAAGCTTGGCTCTGGAAGAGGAACAGGGCAGATGGAAGGCCGATTCACAGGTCAACGTCGCTGAAGATTCATTGTTGGCAGGCAGTCTTGACAGTGATACGTTATTCGTCATGTTTGCATTTTTGTTAATTTTCTGGCTTTGGAATGTAACATAGCCTTTTTTTTATCATTTCTTTGGTGTGAAAAACATCTTTTGATCACCAGGTAAATTGTGGTGGACATTCTTTTCCTAATTTCATGACGAAGTCATAATGTTAATTTATAAATTAGTCTTGGGGATTAGGGACCGAGAAATGATCATTTAAACTTTCTGCAGCAACAACAAAGGACAAAGGGTATGCCTAATTGAGTTAAGGTCTTTCCAGTGTGTTAAAATCCTTCTGCTGCACATTTCGTTTAAGTGTTACTGTTGGAAATGCAAATAGTGCAATCTTAGAATTGGAAAAGCTTCCTCCCCCCCTTTTTTTTCTTTTAGAACTCTTGATTCCAAACAACTCACGTTGTGAACTTTAAGCGCACTAATGGGTACCTGCCTCATCTTACATTGACATCTGCTGAAAGCAGCAAGGAAAAATAATAGCTTGTGAAATGATGCGGGCATCTGCTCTGCTTGCTGTGACCAATATATGTACACGTAAACCTTAACAAGACTAAAAATATGTTCCAGAAGGAAACCATTTAGCTGTAAACACAAATGTAAAACTTCAAAAATCATAGTCCTAAATAGAAAAAAATTTTTTTTCTTTTTTAAAAGTCTTATGAGCTTTCTGCCTCTCTGTAAATGGGGATGGTTGATTGCTCTACACACTCCTCTTACCTTTTCCCTTTCTGTAAGCAGTGTACAGTGAAAAATTGTCTTTACTGTATTGAGGTCTCTGGTAATGTAATAAGCATGATGGTGCCTTCTATTAAATACATCATTCCAGTCTTGCTGGTGATTTTGTACAGTATAGTGTATGAATGGCTGTGCTGCAAAACTTTAACAGCTGTAAAAATGTTTATAAAATCATTGTATAAAATTGCAGTATCTTTAAATCAGTAAAGGCTACTGGAATATTACTTGCCTAGCTCTATAGTTAAGTTTTTGAAGCCTTGGAACAAAAGAGGTATTAAGTGGGAGATGCTTTTTAAAAATTGAAGTTTGGTTATAGAATTGAGTATTCCTTTTGCATAAACAAGTCCAAAGTTAATCAAGTGGGGTTTTTTTGTTTTAAGTAAACTCCAGATAACATATTTAATATACAACTTGTTACACTCAAGGATACTGCAATTTTCATGGAGCAGGGAAATAGCTCAAATACTTGCTACTTTCAATTTTTGAACTATCACCCATTTTGCACAAACTTTGAAGTGACTTTGCCTACAAGACTCAGATTTGTACATAGAGGGAAGATCTCTTCTTATGTATTTGGACTTGGTGGAGCATCTTGCGTTTGGATGAAAGGTTTGCTGTTTCCAGTTCCTGTTTGCATAGATAGCACATTCCAGAAAACTGCAGATGTAGCGAACAGAACTCCCCAGTTTCATGCTAGACAGTTCAACAAACCCTCACTCAGGCTTACTCTTGAAGAGGGGAGACAAAAGCTTGTGACCGTTCAGAACTGCTCTAAACATGGAAGACCTCATATGCTATGATGTAACAAAAGCCTGTAATGCAAGAAGCATTTGGTGAAACTAACCATTTGTTGTTTCCCAAAAATGTGGAAAATTTTGCCTGTAGAGGTGTGGAGTAAGTTTATATTGTTTTTTACTCCCCAAATTGAGATCTTCCATGTTTGATGGTAAGTCTTGCACTATTTTCATACACTTTCTGGGATACATTTCTCTATTTCCATGTTTATGTGAGGGGAGGGGGTCGTGCTGAATTGTTTCATTTTCAGATGATACCTGGATATGTAGTACTTGAATGCTTCTCCATGAACTATATTGAATTCAAAACCTTTTTTTAAACTGCTTTTCTCAACAAGCAGTTATGTACCAGTGTTTCAGTATTTATATTTGGCTTTTTAGTGCTATAATACCATCTTCTGTAAAACTGTTAAGGCAAACAGCACTAATGGAATAACAATAATAAATAATGTAATAAATAATGTAATGACAATTAGAGGAGCTACCGAGCCATTGAGCTTTCCAGTTTGCTTCTTTAAATGCCATGAACTAACGATATTGGAAGCATACACAGACGTTTACATGGTGATTATTCACCTACTTTATAGTGGAAACATAGTGTTCTTGTCTCTCTTTTCAATAAATGTACCTCTAGAAGAAAAGAACAGATCTCTTTGACCTATTTTATTGCTGATTTGTTGATATAGGTAATATTGCTATTGTTACAGTCCTATGTCAACAAACTTGCTTTAATCATCTTTTGGCTTTAATAGGTATGCAAACAATGGACTACCATCTTTATTGCTGTAATGTGTTGAGCATTATATGCTAGTAGAACCTAGTTAATTGTTGCAGGTGGAAAATATTTACTTTTAAGTTTCCATTTTTGAATGTGTTTTGACTAAACATACTAATAAACTACTGATGTCTGCAGCATTTACAAATGGTCCAGAATTCTCTCTCAATGTGATTTAGTATTCCAGTTTGGCAACTTTCTGACAAGTAATCCTGCTTTGGTGATATACAAAACTGCCTCATCCACATCATTTCATACTGAACTGTGGTACAGCTTAACGATGGTAATTGAGACTGGCAACTCTGTTGCTAAGCAATAATCTTAAAGCATGACATCATATGATTGTGCCTGACTTATAGTGGCAGTTGCAGCAGTCTGAGCTACTGTTGTTAGATAAATCCTAACGATTACAGCATCCCACTGTATCTCTGATTTCCCCATTGATTGTGTCAGACGCTGACAGTGAAGACCATAAATGGTGATCGTATGAATGTGGGATCTGCAACCATCATAAATCCAACCCAGTTGTCAAATGCATAGATTGTGATCATGTAATCACAGGGACACTGAGACAATGACCATGAGACCCCTTCACAAGGACATCTCATTCAGCTGGTTGTCAACAAGGACTATCTGAATTCCTTTTGATTGCAGACATTTCATTCTATATTTAACACACATGCTAAAATATTTCTATTTTATTAACTCATTGCTGCTTACAATTTAATGTTTTTATTTTCTTCAATAAAATCAGGCATCTTTTAAAATTTACTAGATTCTTTGCAGTGATAAAACAGTCGAACTTTAACTTTAAAAACCAAAGCAGATACAAAGTTATCACTTAATGATTCTACACTGTATATCACTTGTGCTTATGAGCTCTCATTTCTGTATTGCTATGGTTAATTCATATGATTAGTTTGTATGTTTTTGATTATGTGCCATCCAGTTTGTGTCATTACTTAGTGATCACCTACATGGATTTTTCCCAAGGTAATCTATTCCCAACCTGATTCTTTAGGTTTTCTAAAGGTGAATTTGCTGCTGTAGTTGAGTCCATCTTGAATTGATCATCATCACGTCTTTCCCAGCACTGTAAAATTCTCAAGAGAGCTAGAGTTTCCCATAATGTGTTGAAAATATGATAATTTGACCTTGGTCATTTGGGCCTTGAAGGAGTTTTTATGAGTTTTCACTGGCTGGTAAATGATATATTTTTCTACTTTAGAGAAGATGAGTAGCTAAAGCAGTTCTTTGATTCCATTGTTTGACACCTTGATTCTTGTGGGATTGCAATATATGTTTGGGGCCTGATGAAACCTGGACTGATTATGTATATTTAAAATGGCATGCGAAATTGTTTCTTGAAATGAGAATCATTTCAGTAGATACATCTTTGCCAAGGAAAACTAAAAATCTGTTCAATGAACATTTAAATGATTATATTTAAAGTCTATGAAATTGATTACAAATAATCCTCAATTTATGACTGGGTGCTTAACAGCTATTCAAAGTTACAATGGACTCCCAAAAGCTACTTATAACTCAGTCCTGAAGTTAAGGCTGCTGCAGCCCTCCCACAGTCATTTATCCTTATGGCCAAGTGCCTCCCCCTGCTTAGCTGCCTCCACATAGTGTACTCATGCCTTTCCCCTCACACTGGATCCCAGTTGGCCATTCCCCCATTAGGCTCTAGCAAAATTTTCCTTCACCACCAGATCCCTGCAAGCCTTTTCCCCCCACGGGTCCTCTTAGGCTTTCCTACCCCCACCAGATCTTTCCAGCCTTAAATCTGATTCCTACCTCACCAAGCCCCATACACTCATCTTTAATGTAGTGACACTACACTAGGAGTTCTAGGACAGTCCACTGGTGGAGGGGGGGGTGCAGGGGAAGGCCTGCTGTGGCCCAAGAGTTGGAAAGCAGAACACAGTGTCTTGAGGTGGGAGAGGTCTTAGGGAGCCCAGGGAAGTGGCTTGCACTAGGCCGTAGAGGGCCTCCCTTACCCCTAAGGCACCTGTGTTCCACTCAATGACCCACATGCTCATTTAACAGCTTCATCAGGGAAAGAGCAGAGGATAATGGCCATTAAACAAGCCTGTCTCACTTAATGGCTATCATAACATGTTCATAATGGGAAGGCTTCATTATAGTCATATGTTAAGGACTATTTGTATATCTTATGCTTTATAACTACATATGGAATGTTTGGTATTATCTGAGCTTGGTTGTTTTCTTGCAGATATTACCCAGCTAGGTAATATCTGGTGTTAATAATATTCTAATCAAGGAACAACCAAGGAGAAACTACACCCCACCAAAACTAGCAAGGAAAACTACTATATACAAACAAGGAGCAAATCCTACATTCAATAACACTAAAGATGTTAGCTAATTGGATAATGAAACGTCTGCAAGCAAACAACCAAGCAAGGACTCCACAATTTAACTCTTCTTCTTCTTCTTTTTTTTTAATTTGATTTATATGCCGCCCTTCTCCGGAGACTCAGGGCGGCTTACAATGCGTTAAGCAATAGCCTTCATACTTTTGTATATTCATACAAAGTCAGCTTATTGCCCCCACAAACTGGGTCCTCATTTAACCTACCTTAGAAAGGATGGAAGGCTGAGTCAACCTTGAGCCTGGTAAGATTTGAACCTGCAGTAATTGCAGGCAGCTGTGTTAATAACAGGGTGCTTTAGACCACTGTGCTACCAAGGCTCTTCAGTTACATTTATTCTTTTTATTGCATAAGACTTGCTTCATATATTCACTATAGTTGAGTTTTATTTTGCTTCACTGATTTATCTTGTATGTGTTTTTTTTTCCCCCGCTCAGTTTAGTTTTCTGGCAATTATATAAATATGGTCTGCCTCCTAATCTCCTAGTCTAGTCTGCAGATAGACATAGACATAGAATCATAGGGCTGGAAGGAACTTTTGAGGACTTCTAGTCTAACCTCCTGCAGAAGGCAGGAGACCTTATACCATCCTCTGGGATTTCATGATGATGTCTGATTTAAGTATTTAATCTGGCCTGCCCATCCTTATCTCTCAAGGGGAGCCAAAAACAATATTTTAAAAAATGGAAAATTAACCATACCCTAAAGCTAAATAATAGTATGGATGGTTTTGCCTAGACTTAATTGCATACCTTAAGAACATTCAAATCTTTCATACCTGGAAAGAAAGTAGGTATTCTACCAGTTAGAACATAAAGTGAGAAAATGAAGCACAATGAGATAGAAATAATGTAAAACTCTTATATCCAGTGACAAATATACAAAACTATTAAATGTTTTGAAAAATATTGCAGAGGGAATTTGTGCTCTGTTGATTATTATTTCTATCATTGTAAGGCATGATGTCCAAAGATAATGCACAAATTTGGAAGGCAGCTGGAGCATCATTCAAAGTCTAATGAACATAGCACCACAAATTGCACACACTGAACAAATATTCAAAGCATTAAAATATAGTATATGTAAAAAGTTTCTGGAATTTTTTTATCAGGCAAGGTGGCTAACCCAGGGGAAAAAAGGAAAATATAGTTGGTATTTAAATCACATTTGAAACCTGTTGCAATTTTAATAGACTAATGTGCAAACATGCACATTGGCGTCTATATATTCTGAAATATTGTCAAATTGTATTAGTTATTCTTGCGAAACTTTCAGAGAAGAAGGAAGAAGTAAATATTTGTCCCCTTTTAAAAATATAAAATCCAAATGTTACAGAATGCATAGAAAATAATAATCCTTTACAAATTTATCATTTCTGATATTTTTATTACACAACTCTCTTTTTTATGCAAAAGCCCTTAAAATCAGTATGTAAATGTAGAATGTTTCAAGAAAAATTGTCATACTTTTCTATGATTTGACAATGATTATTAAGTTTCACAGTCTGAGTATGCAGATTTATTTATTTTTTTATTAAATTTATATACTGCCTCTCTTGCCTAGAAGAGTTTGTAGGCAACTTGCAATCATGAAAACAACATGTAAAACATTAAAACAATAAATATTAACATTGAAATTAATGTACATTAATTTAAATTAACAAGATGAAAAAGAAGGGAACACGACACAGGGAACAGGTGAAGTTAGACAAGCTCCTAAATCCATACTATCAGTGGAAATATATAGCATTAGCTATTTCTAGATAGGAATAGTCTGAAAAAATAATGTATTAATAAATTAGAAATTATTACAATAGGCTTTGTGCAGGGCTAGTTTTCAAATGGTTATGGAAGCTACCATTTTCACTATTTGATTCTAAAGTGAATATACAGTATCAAGAATATATTAAATCTATTTTTAAGATACGTTACCAAATCAAATGCAGGGGTTTCTATTAACATCAAGCTTTATGTGTTCATAGAATAACAGTTGTAAGGAATTTTGGAAGTCTCCTAGTCAATCCCTTGCTCAAGCAGGAGTCCCTATATCATTCTGGTAAAATGGCTGTCCAATCTTTTCTTAAACACCTCAGTAATTGAGCATTTACAGCTTCTGGAGGCAAGCTGTTCCACTGGTTAATTGTTTCATTATCAGGAATGTTCTCCTTAGTTTTAAATCATGATTAGTTTCCATTCATTGCTTCTGTTAGGTTGTGGTCTACTTTGTCAAATGCTTTACTGAAATCTAAGAATACTATGTCCACAGCATTTCACCGGTCTACTAATTTTGTTACTTTGTCAAAGAATGCAATAAAATTTGGTGTGATCTGTTTTTGACAAGCCCATGTTGGCTTCTGATTATGACGTTTGTCTTTATCTGTTTGCAGGTTTGTTGCTTGATTATCTTTTCCTGAATCTTTCCAGGTTTGATGTCAGACTGATAGAGCTGTAGTTTTCTGGATTTGTTTTTTTCCCTTTTTTTGAAGATGGGAACTATATCAGCCCTTTTCCAGTCCTCTGGTAGTTCCACAGTGCTACAGTGCTACAGGATCTTTGAAAGATATGATTCAGTAATTCTGAGATCACATCTGTTAGTTCCTTCAAAATAGGGGTGAAATCCAGCAGGTTCTGACAGATTCTGGAGAACCGATAGCAGAAATTTTGAGCAGTTCAGAGAACTGGTAGCGGAAATTTTGAGTAGTTCGTAGAACCAGGAAATACCACCTCTGGCTGGCCCCAGAGTGAGGTGGGAAGGGAGATTTTGCAATATCCTTTCCCCAGGAGTGGGGTGGGAATGGAGATTTTGCAGTATCATTCCCCTGCCACGCCCACCAAGCCACACCCACAGTAGTAGTAAAAAAATTGGATTTCACCACTGCTTCAGAACCTTGGGTGTAATCCATCTGGTGATTTGCGTTCATCTAGGGTGTACAGGTGTTCCATTTTCTTGCCTATTTTAATTAGTCTTTTACGGTTCTGTTTTTAGCAGGCTGGGCTATTTTTTCAATTTGCATGACAGATGCAAAGAATGAATTAAGCAGCTCTGCTTTTTCTCCACTACCCATAAGTTCCTTGCCATCTTTTCCCATTAGTAATGTAAAGTGATGCTTTATTATCTGGTGGATTACCATTTTTCTCTGAAAAATTATAATCTAATAAAGATGTCACCTTAACACTGCTACAGAAATGAGTCAATGTGAGAGAAGTTCTCGATACAAGAATCCAATTACTATATGGAATTTTCTTCTTACTTTTATTGACAGGATCATCACCTGAAGATTCTTTTTTCCCCTCCGTGCATGATAAAAGTGTTCATATACATCTTTTTGTTGGTTGTTGTTATAGTTCTTATGCTTGTTATCTTGTGGCATAACTTTAACTAGGGTTGTGCATATCTTTAAAGAGGTTTGTTGCTGTATCAGAGATATGAGCAAAACATCTTTCTGAAGTAACATCATGAAGCAGTGCCTACTTGGTGTCAGCAGACTGGCAGGTTCATTTTCCTTCCTTGATAATAGGCCTTTCTGTACACATGATGCAGAAGCAAAAATAAAGTGGCTAATCAAAGTATATATTATCTGGACCCATTCCAATCAAGTTTCAGACCTCAATATGGAACAGAAATAGCACTGCTCACCAGATGATCTCTGGTGAGTATGGGATCCATCTTTGCTCTCAACCTCTTAATGGCTTTCCCTATCATTAACTATGGTATCCTTTGAGGCCAGCTGCAGTCGGGACTGGGCAGCACAGTTCATGGCCACTCCTTTGCAGTGTGTCAGACGGCTTGGTACTCTCTCCGCTCCTTTTTAACATTTACATGAAGTTGATGGGAGATCTGCCATCATGGGATGAGATACTATCAGTCACCAGATATAAACAATGTACCATCAGTACATTGATGATACTCAAATTTATATCTCCATCACTGGTGACCTAAGTGATGTTATTGCTGCCATTTTGGAGCAACCCTAACCCTGGAGGCTCTCAATGGAAGGAAGACAATAGGCTTTGGCTGAATCCTGCTAAGATCATGTTGTTTTGGGGTTGTAGAGCTTTGGGAAATAGGACTTTTAACATCTGGATGTGGTTAACATTGTTCTGGATGCAGCTGTACTGCCCCACAGACCTGGTGCACATCTTGGGGATTTTCCTTTACTTATAATTCTGCTCAAAGAGCAGTTGGCAATCATGGCTAGGATAATTTTTGCGCAACTTTGGGTAGTGTCCTTTCCTGGGTCAGGAGTATCAATGCTCAGTCACTTAAGTCCTGGTCTTCTCATGCTTGGACTATTGCAATGCACTCTACATGTGGCTACCCTTGAAGAATATTCAGAAACTGCCGATGGTGCAAAATGCAGCTACACAGAAGTTCTTGGTACCTCTAAGGAGGAACGTGTTAACTGCTGTTCTCTGAGTGCACCGGTTCCCAGTCTGCTTCTGGGTCCAAATCAAGGTGTTAGTTTTTACTCTTAAAGCCCTTCATAGAATGATCCAGGTCATCTCAGGAACTGTCTCATCTCAATAAGATTGGCCCATCATGAACATATGTGGACTTCCTGCTGATGTCGCGGCAAGATCAGACGCAAGGAGTGGTTCTCCATGCTCCTGCGCCAAGTTTTCTCCATTGGAGGGCTCCAAAAGGAGCTAAAGCCATCTGTAGGGGTGGTGAAGGAAAGAGGGGTGCCCTGTAGGTCGGGGAGAGTCACAACTCTCCTGATTGATCCAGGGCTCTTCCCTCTTACTCTCGATGAGAAGAGGCAGGCATCATGGCTGCTGTGAAGCTAGGATAGCCAAGGCAACAAAGAAAATGAAGGAGTGGTGTAAATGAACAGTGATCAGAGCCAAGCGAGATTATTCTTTTGCTACTTAAAAATTTAACCCTAAAAGGAAAAATATCCAGGAAAGAGACTCTTAGAACTATTTGTTAAAGTGGTGAACAATTATTCAGAAAAAAATCTCAGACCCAAAAGAAAGGAACTAAGGGGAGAAATGCAATTTTTTAAATAAAATAAAATAAAACATAGAAAATTGTACTTCTAAGCTGGGTAGATGCTGTTTTGGAAAGGCATTTTAAAATGCTGCAACTTTTTACTTAAATAATTGACTTTGCTTCTACAAATTGAATTAAAATTGGATTAAATACCAGTTAGAATTGAGACAATGCTGAAACCTAAGTTGAGGGTGCCACCTACTGTTGAATGGAAAATATACTATACTCTACAAGCCTGGGAAAATTTCTGATAAGACAAATAAACAAATCTACCTGGAGACCTGTAGTAATACTTAATTGTTTTTTATTTATCTACTCTATGACTATTGGAGGCTCAACTGCGAGACCAAGGAAGAGATCTAATTAAAGCGACTTTTGAATATTAAGAAGTATGATTAAACTTATAAAATGGATTTAAGGAGACATTTGGAGAGCTTTCTGGACTACTTAAATGGATCTGATTAACTGTGGGACATAAAGAAGGATGACTACTGTACTCTCTGAGGAGCAACATTAGACCTGAATATATGGTTTTTGGACTATTGAGCAAGAGTGGGACTTACTAAAATAAAACAAGATGCTCCACCAGGGGGAAATGAGTGGATTTTTGGAAGAAATGACACTGTTGTTTCAAAATATTAAGGATCTTATGACAAAGAACTGTAAAGAGATAAAGAACCTAATGTATGGCACATATGGGAAAATAGAAAACATTCAACAAGAGACAATGAATAATGAAATGAAAGATCACTATGTCCAGGAAAGGGGGGAGACAACAGAAGGAATGGAGGAAAAGACAGAACAGACAAATCAACAAATAAAACACGAAAACAAGAAGGAGAAGACAATAAAGATAAAAATGACTGATGAAATAAAGCAAGGAAAAAGTATTTTAAGAGATTTAAAAATGGATTGGGATAAGCAGGATGATACTTTAGAAAGGGAGACAGGAGAGATAGGAGCTTGGGTAGACACTCTAGAGGCCTGGCAACATGAGATGGGAGAAATATATAGACTGAATAGTAAAGATATAGAAGTTGATAGAGACAAAGTTCCAAGAGAGAAGTATGGGAGGCAATCCAAAAAATTAATAAGAATTGAAGCATTAATATGGGCAAGAGATAATGGATAGAAAGGAAAGGTCTTTTAATATAATGGTGGACTGACTGAGGCCTATCTAAAAGTTAGAATAGAGGTGGAAATAAGAGATAGGAATATTAGTATACACATTTTTATATAACAGAATAAAAGTAATAATTAGATGGGAAGATTAGAGGTTGGAAGACAGTATTATGTATGTTCAAATAATATTGTGATTGGCATTAGAATGGCACATTGAAACAGTAAACAAATAATGAAGGATTATATTTTAATACAACATGCCTATTAATACTAAAATTATATGTTTGATTGTGATAAATATTATTAACATTATTATTTGTATCAAAATGAATGACACCCAGATGCCACACTATTCATGTATTGATATTGATGTATATTTAAAAACAGAAATATATATATGCAAAAAAAAAAAAGATTGGCTCATCGCATCCATGCCAGCAGAAAAGGCAGGCTGCAGATCTCATGGTCAAGAAATTCAAACTGGTGGAGTCTAGGAAAAGAGCCTTTTCTGATGTTTCTTGCCTTCTGGAACATCATACCCTGAGGTGAGATCCATATGGACTCTTGACTTTCTGAAATGGCCTTAAAATCTAGATCTATTGGTTGATGTAGGGTCTTAATAAGGTCCCATCATTCTAGAAGTGATTAATGGACTAAGATAAAACCCCATGTTCACCTGTTTACCTTGTTCCCTTCTTTCCCATCTGATTTTTAAATCAGTTGTACTCTTAATATTTGTTTTAAAGTTTTGGGTTTTTAAAAATTGACTGTAAACTACCACAAATTGCCTCTATGCAAGATGGGCAGCATATGCCTAATAAATGGTATTAACATAGTCCCTCTGAGTATTTTCCATTATTAACCCAAGTCGTCCTACTCTTTCTTGAGTTGGGACAAAACAATGCAAACATAAAATTTGCTTCTCCCACCTGCCAGTTGACAATCCTGTACTGTTTGTACTGTTTCTGTTCCAAGTCATTGCCAAATGATGTTATCATGATTTGGGAATGTGCTACACACTATATACAAGAGCACTTATATTCTACTCTGGTTTTGTTGTGAGTTCAACACACCACGATCCAGTGGGATAAATATCTTATCAACCACCTCAGCAGGAATGGATTAGCCTCCCACCACCACTACCTTGCCTCTCCCATTTCCCATTGGGGCATTTACCAAAGTTTTATTTATTTAAAGGCAAAACACAAAATATATGGGAAAACATCAAGGCAGAAATGGTTCCAAAAAAGAGGGAGGCAAGTTCTGTAATTACCTTGTTCAACAGACAGGGATAACTGAAATTGACTAGTTGCTAGATAATCATTTCTTACTATACATGGAACAAAAGAAGTTAATAAAAGTGACAAATATAAGGAAGCTGTCAAATAAAAGTTGCTGAACTATATAGATATTTGTTTTGATCAGTGACTTGATGCTGAGCTAAATTATTATTTTCCAGATGCCAAAAAGTAGGGATACCTGGGATTCTGTTTTAGAATGCTGATGGAACTGGAACAATGCTACTACAACCCATGTTATCAAATTTAATAAAATACTGCTCTCCATATCTTTTGGAAAAGTTTTTTTTTTTTTCAAAACACAGAAAGTGGAAGAAATCATCTGTAAAAGTACAGAAAGTGCTGCTGAGGTGAGCAAAATGATAGAGGCACGCTAGTGATCAGAAGGGCAGGAGGATGCCTGCAACTCCCAATGTTCCCCAAACACCTCTCAGCTTATAAGTGTTTTTCCCCAGTGGGTCTATCAGGACAACCTGGTCTACCCAACTATGGGACAGAGCATACTGCTTCCTCTCGACTTATAGTTAGAACAGACCTCCTGATCTAGCCTCTAAAATAATGGCTGGTAAAGCATTAAATATAATAATAACAGTAAACACTGAAACACAAGAAGGGTTAAAAACAAAACAAAAAAATATGCTGGTTTTCCTTCAAAGCATTACATTTACACACATAGCTTCAGGGGGTGTAATAAGTAATGCTAACACTGTTGGGGAGGAAACTAGTTTTATATAGGTATTCTTCGGTTACTGACAACTTAGGGAGATTCAAATCATGGACTGGGGATGAGATCAGACCTATTTAGGAAGACCGGGATTGTCAGTACCACATGGTGGTTCAGTGGTAATACACAAGAAGGGACAAGACTGTCTCAAGGCAGGGGCTTATTCTCTCAAAGTGAATTGCCTTGTCAAGGTGGATTTCAGCTAATCTGCGCAAACCTTGCTTTAACCTCTTGTAATTTAATTTATATGGTTGTTTTGGGGACTTTAATGTATTAAAAGGGGGCATATTGGGGAAATGGAAACCTTTCCATGTTCCAATGCCAGATGTAGTTCTCTGGCTTTGGCATCAAAAGGATGGAGTTGTTTTCTCACTTCAAATGAGGTCAGACCTGATTTTGTATTAAGATGATTGGGGACCGAAATAGCTGTTGATATTTCGGTTAAGCTATAGTGGATTGTTTCTACACTCAGGAATAGTGAGATTCCCCCATTTAAATTCCTAGAGCCCCACTTCTATTTTGATGCTCCATCTTGGGGGAATAGCAGCCTTGAGAGAAATGATGCACTGTTAAAAAAGCTTCTGCTCCGAAGAGGAAAAGAGGGAAAAGGCGATAGTGACATGCTCGGGGCAGCAATCCTGCCTTCCAGTCTCTGAGCTTTTCATTACTAAAAGAATTGGAGCATCCTGTAAATCGGCGGCAACTCCCTCCCCTTCCCCCAACTTGTCCGAGCCCAAGTTTTGCGCAGCCATATTCCTACAATTTTCTCTGCCGCAAAATAAAAAGGATAGGGAAGAAAGAAGCAAGGAAAGGTATTTCTTGTCATTCACCACGAAGCCTGGGTTTTGTTATACATCGCTGGCTAATTTTTCTTCCTCAAGCCTTGGGACGCCTTTTTCTGACTGATCTACACTCCATCCTTGGGAAACGGCACTTGCTTTTGTATTGGATAAACATCCTTCAACCTTATTATTGACTGCATATTTGCTTCAGATTGAGGATAAGAAGTATAAGTATAAGAAGTATAAGAAGATCAGAATCTTCACTAATACCTCTTCCACCAGAGCCTGGAGTTGCCCCTCCTTCCCAGGCGGCGTGCATCGGCCGCTGCTCCTGCTATGTGTTGTGCAAGAGCAAGCAGACTGTTGCCATTGGTTACTGCCTGGGCCTTTGCGTTCCATTCTCGCAGCCGCGGCTAAGCTCGCGTTGTGCGGATCCCTCACTTCTTCCCATAGGTTTGTGGCTCCCCAAGAAGCCTTGCAGCTGAGTGGGTGATGGTGGTAGGCACAGGCAAGCTTCGACAGGGAACTTTGCAAGCGGAACAGGCTCGGTGAGTTGCGTCCACTGCTGCAGGTGCAAATAACTCCAGGATCAGAAATAGTACAATCTGGATTTTATATTCAGATAGTGTTACTGTTTTGCGAAGAGGAAGAAGGCTTTGGGACAGCGATGTAACAAGACCTGCGGTAAGATTTATGGGGCAGGCACTTTCGACAGCGTACTCTAATTGCTCATTGACCTTCCTGTCTCGGAGACCCCAGTCCTGCCAGAGAAAGGCAACTCGGAGAATGGCTCCGGAAGATCGGACTGGAGACGGAGCTCTAATGGAGTGATGATCCTGTAGGAATTTATAGCCCTCCCCGCTTTAAATATCTACGTGAAAATATGGGATGAGATCCTTTGAGTTTGGTAGTTTAGTTAGAAAATTGCGGTTCTCCAATCACTCAAGTCAAACGTGGAATGTCCACCTGAGATGAGATCAGAAAATCGGTATTGTACACTATTACTAAGCGTGGGTGGTGAGTCTAAGTGGCAGCAAGTAACCAAGATGGCATGTGATTTCAACAGTAGCTTTGCTGTTTTGGAAGTCCTACTAAGGCCGGTATTTTAGGGCCTCCTATTGGTGGCTCAAGATAGGAATGGACTTTTTTTTTTTTTTACTAGAGGCTAGTGTTGTGTATCTTCTAAACTTATTACAGTACTGCATTGATTGCTACAGGCACTACAGTGTGCTTCCAGATAGTTTAATTTTACTTCTCCGGGTATTGAACTATTTTTCTAAGTCATTTTTCAGTTTTCTTCAGGAACTGCAATTAGATATGTGCGGGAAAGGGGAAAGTTAAAATCAGCAAAATGGGGCTTGCATCATAACACTCTGCCTGTTACCTCCTTTGTTGGTGTGCCATTTCATGAATGCTCCAAACAGGCAAATCCCACATTGCAGCACTCCATCTGTCATCTTGCTAATTTTTGACTCTCCTCCCTTGCTAAATTCCACTATCTAGAATCCTAATTCAAAGGAACATTTTTTTCATACAGCCTTTCATAGTAGTAATCCAGCTTTCTTGGACATAAAACCATGGCTTGAGTCAATTTGATTCAGTTAGGGCACCTGGCTAAAAAACAAAGAAACTGAGCTTTAGCCCATCATAGGCAAGAAAACTAGGTGGGTGACTCAGGGCCAATTTCTCTTAGTCCAATTCACATTGCAGGGTATTGTGGGGCAAATAGGAAGAAGAAGGAATAGTATTAGGTATGTTCCTACTCTTGAGTTTATTTATTAAAAAATAGATGGGATAAAAAAAATCTAAACCAAAGATACATATTTTGTTTGTATAATGCTTATTTTCAATGGCAAATTGGGGTTTTTATTAAGGGAGATAGTAGGAGAGACTTCCTTCCTATGAAAAATCTACTAAAACTACTTTTGCAATCATTCAAGGTTGGTTAAAAAAAAAAGACACACATTGCTAGATATTTTGAACTGCATAATTTTATTTGAAGTGCCTTTGAAATGACATACTTTTAAACATAGGTAAAACATTTGTATTTCTAAAGTAGCTGCTGCCCTATGAGAGGTATCTCAGATGGATTCACACATTTTCCGCCCATGCTTTACCTATATCTTTGTAGTATATATGAAGCATAGTTTACTTGCGTTCCCCCCCTAATAGTATGATTTTATGATGAACTTGCAGACTTTCATCTATTTGTTTTATTATTTAGGATTCTTTTTAACGTGTCCCTAATTTTTTCATTGTAAATTCTCCTCAGCATTATTTTAATTAAACAAAAAATATAAATATTGAATATAAATACAAAATGTGACATAATATTTGCACTGTGAACACACAGTGTTTGTAAAACTAATGAAGCTGAATCAAATAAAGTCAATGGGACATTATAATTTGTTCCATTTATTTCATTGTGTTCAGATCACCTACTGAAGTGAACAAGAAACATTTTTCCCCCTTTGGTAGAAATCTTAAAACAGATTTCATTTCTAGTTTAGTTCATTAAATGTTCAACACCTATTGGCAAGTGTCTACAATTACACCATTATGTTTTCCTCATATACTCATCGCTTGATTATTTCTCTCTTTTCTTCCTTGCAAAGCAAAGATTAATGATATGTATTACCCTTATATGTTTTTAAAATCAACTTTATTTAACCAAGGATGTATATTTGTGTTTCTAGTGGCTTTTAAAATAATTGCTTTTCCTATTAGATACTAAGCATAAAAGCTCGAGTCCTAGCTGATAATATTAATTACTTTCTCTTTTAAATACAATTTTTATTAAATAAGTACTTTTTAAAAAAATAAACACAATACACCATACAAATTTTGAAAGAGAAAAAATAAGGAATATAAGGGAAAGTAATAAGCAGGGAAAAAGTGTAAGGAAAGAAAGAGAAAAGAGAAAGAAAAGAAAAAGTTATATAAGAAGTTATAAAAGTTATAAAAGAAGTGGTTTCAGGTCTTCTTAAATAGGAGTTACAAGTACATTTATATTTTACTGTAACAGAAAGGTTGTGCTCTTCTAGTTCTAAAATTTTCTTATTTCTCAGCAGCACCAACTTCTTCATCCAAACCAAGCAACAGGCCACAAAATACAATTTCAAATCAGGCAGTCCTCATTCCTTGGCATCTTATAAGATTTTATATTTAACCCTTGGCTTTCCCTACAATATTAATTACATTCTTATAAGGATATAATGTATTTTGTTAAGCCACCATGATGAGAAACTTGCTGTGATAATTGATATATTAATTAATGTACACTGAGTATTAATTGTATGCTACAGACTCCCCATTTGTTTGAATACAGATGGAAAAATATGAGATCCTTGGACTTGTTGGAGAAGGAAGTTATGGAATGGTGATGAAGTGCAGAAACAAGGAGAATGGCAGAGTTGTTGCCATCAAAAAATTTTTGGAAAGTGAAGATGATAAAATGGTTAAAAAAATTGCCCTGAGAGAAATAAAATTTCTCAAGGTAAGATAATGACTGATAAGTTCATATTTCTAAATCTGTAGTGCTCTTTCACTAATATCAATATATGTAATCTTATAGACCTTTTGTCTTTGCTATAATGTCATTCTTGATGTTTATTAAAAATTAAAAATATAGGAGATGGCAGAGGTAAAGTAACACCAAAAGGATATATGCAAATACAATTACTTATGTTTAGTTTTAGATTGATTTCATACATCATTTGTTTGCTTTCCATTGATTAGATTACCGGAACAAAAAAGTCATCATAATAGTTTATTAACCATAATTGTTGTAACCAAAATCCAAACTACTTGATGATTAATATGATTAATATGTAGTGTGAATAGGGCTCCAGCATGTTAAATATTAAACAAAATGTATGTAGAAAACTGTTTTTAGAGAGAAGGAGATGAGTATTACTAGAGGGAATTACAAGCATAACAGTAAGATTGAGCAAGTAAAAAAGAACTAGTTAATAAAAAATAGACCATTTATTCAACTAAAAAACATAAATTAAAAAATGGGTTTTGTTTGGTTTTTAGATAATTACTACAGTGGTGGGTTCCTCCCGGTTCGGTCTGGTTCGGCCGAGCCGGTAGCGGTGAGGATATGACATCACCGAACCGGTTCTCCCCCCCCACATTATTCTTACCTTTTATTTGGTCTCACCCCCAATCTATTGCTGCCTCCTGAGTCCCAGCTGATGACTAGAGGGAAAAAAACTGTTTAAACTCTTGCCACGGGGCTTCAAAGGGCCATCCTACCTACAGCTGATCAGTGTTAAAAGCAAACAAATGAGTCGGGTCGTAAGTGCGAGGACTGGTCGTAAGTGCGAGGACCTTCCAGAAATGACTCTGACCACCTAGCCATGCCCACCTAGTCACATGACCTCCAAGCCACACCCACAAAATAAGCCAAGCCCACAGAACCTGTAGTAAAAAAATTTAGAACCTACCCGTGAATTACTAAGATATGATTTTGTTCCTGAGAGTTACTAGCTAGTTAGAAAAAATATTGTAATTTCTCTTTTACTATATTTATTATCATTGTATAGTACCAAACTATCTATAGATTTCAAGATACAGAGTTCTAATGTTTAGAGAAATCTAATATTTGGAAAAAGAAATCATTTTAAAATATATATTATTTTATATTATATTGTATAACTTTATTTTATTGTCATCGGCTAATAGAAATAGGGCATAGAATTAAAGAAGTATTTAACCTTGTTCTATCAGTTAGATTTTGCTGAATAAATAAATGGAGTAAATGTCTACATTTAGGGAATCATCTCTGGAAAAATAAATAGTGTACTGCGATTGTAATGGATTGCTTAGTTAAATTATTTATATAGCGATAGGGAAAAGAGATTGTGTAAATATTAAGACTAATAACTGTTGAATATTAGTAATCATTAGTACTACCATGTTTACCCCAAAATAAGACCTTGTCTTATATTTTTTTGAACCCTGAAATAAGCGCTTGGCCTTATTGCCATGCGCTCAAAAGCCCAATTGGGCTTATTATCAGGGGTTGTCTTATTTTGGGGGAAACGGTATTACCTAGTAAACATGCATAGAACAGTATTTGGAAGTATTTATATGATTTACGTAATCATGTATATATTCTTCAAGAGGCAATTATTGTGAATGTTTTCACGCAACATACTGCCTCT
The DNA here is from genome assembly GCF_059756535.1 of Pantherophis guttatus. Lineage (NCBI taxonomy): Eukaryota > Metazoa > Chordata > Lepidosauria > Squamata > Colubridae > Pantherophis > Pantherophis guttatus. Next base: position 58,159,016 of record NC_142066.1, read on the forward strand.
TATTGTAGTTTTATGACGCACTTTCTGTCTCCTGATAGCAATTAAGACATGAGAACTTGGTGAACTTGCTGGAAGTCTGTAAGAAGAAAAAACGATGGTATCTGGTGTTTGAATTTGTAGATCACACAATCCTTGATGATCTTGAGATGCTTCCCAATGGCTTGGATTATAACAGAGTTCGAAAATACTTATTTCAAATTATAAAAGGGGTAGGATTTTGTCATAGTCATAATGTAAGTAAATTGCTGCATCTATTTAATTTTGTTTGCCCATTTTCATCTTAAGATTTTTGAGAGAGATGCTAGTTTTATATCTCAGAATAAATTTACATTTATAAGGATTTAAAATATCCCGATAATTATACTTTCATGTTTCTTACATACAGCTATGAAACTATACGCTATCTAATGAAAACAAACTGCCCTTTTCATTTCTATTCTTTGTGGAAGTGGAAAACATGACATGTTTGTGTCATGTTTTCCCTCATTAGTTGGTGATGTAATAGTTGCTTCAGGGTTAGTATACAAAGCTATTCTTTCAAAAGCAAGGATAGATTATTATGCTTGTGTGAATATTTTCTGAACATTCTGCATGTTTATCACTTGTATGCTCATATAAAGTGAGTAAATTTACATGTTCTTCCTTTGAGATAGCACAATATTTTACAGTATTGGGAATAGGAAGACAGTTCTTTCACAGACATTTTGTTGTTGTATAATTTTTTTTTCTTCTAGAAAAATATCTTTTTTAAAAAATAATTCAATGTGTGGAGATATAACATCATGGACCATCTGTGATGGACTTTTTGCAGTACAGTTTCTCACATAATATTCCATTTGTCAAATAATGAGAATGTGAAGTAGGCTGTCCTCTTTAGGTTAGTCTGAAGAACCTAGATGTTTTCCATGATGGGTTTATAGTGACTTTGCAAACATAGATATGAATCCTTTTTTTAGATCATACACAGGGATATTAAACCTGAAAACATATTGGTCTCCTGTTCGGGAATTATCAAACTCTGTGATTTTGGATTTGCTCGAACGCTTGCAGCTCCTGGTGAAGTTTACACAGATTATGTGGCAACACGGTGGTATCGAGCTCCTGAGCTGTTGGTTGGTGATATCAAATATGGCAAGTAAGGAAATTTAGAATTCAATATTAAAATATTCTTAGATTTTTAAAAATATTTTTTATTTTATTCAGAACAAAATTAAAATACAAAACTCAATAAAAATCCAAGAAGACATAAAAGGAAAAAAACCCACAAAACAGAACATTAAAAAAGGGTGCATCAACAACAGTATATTATACACATATTATCCCCTCTAGCTGAATACTGATTAATACATAATTACAATTAGTTCCTACCCCTTGCAAAACAGGCTCTCCCAAATTTTTGAACTACTAAATCTATTAGGAATGTTGATCTGTCTTCTATATGTTATATTAATGATAGTTAGCTGGAAAAACAATAATAGTAAAACAGAACAAAATTAAAGTTTAAAATCTTTCTGTTAACAAGTTGTTATTGTAATTCACTTGTAGAAAATTTACCAGGGTATCTTAACTATCCCGGATCACCCCAAAAGTTATAAATAGATTGTCCTGAATCAAAAATCCATGTCTGTTTCTTAATATCCTCTCTTGTCAATTATTGTTTAATTAAATGTAGTATATGCAGTCTCCAGACTATGTCTGTCTTTGGGTCAACGTGCAAGCGGAAGTAGTTACCACTTAACTGTAATAAATCCATCCAGTCTTCCTCTGTTTTCATATAAGAAAGGGATTCCTTCATAGAGGAAAGGAAGTTGTCTCCCTCTCTTCTAGCTGAAGCCATAAGACTTCAGACAGACTTCTGAACAACAACCACTTTTCTGATTCTTCAGCCATGAGACTATCTCTTTGATCTGGAACTGGGTCAAAGTCCTTTTGTTTATCTTTATCCAACGATAAAGCTTCAGGTTGTAACATTCTTTGAAGAATCATTAAAGTTTGATCAAGTTTATGTAAGAGGAAACCAGGTATAAGCTGCATATTTTTCCATCCTTCTTTCTTAGTTTTCGGACTTTGTTCAGCCATTTTAATCTGTGGAATTTAAATCAGGGACCAAAGAACAAAAAAGCATTTTCCTCTATATTTCAATCCAAAATTATAAGAAAATTTCAACAGAAATAAACTCCAGACATTTTGCAAATATGTCTCTTCACCACTTCCCAAACACTGCCATGCCTTCCATACAGAAGGAACTGAAGTTATCCAGAAATCGATATATCAGAAGGAAAAAAGAGAAAAAGCAATTACAGTCTAGCAAGGAGTTGAAATAAATTAGCATTCAATCACTGATCAACTTTTAAACAAAAAGCAAAATAAAGCAATAAAGTCAAAAAGTGAAAGTTATAATTCCTGCATGCTTAGAAAATGAAACTTCTTGACAAAAAGATGGAAATGCCCAGTGACTTTTCAATTGCTTCTAGAGGGAATTGGCATCTTCAAGACCTCCTTCCCCACTGGGTCCACGATTGTCCAAAAGTCATCTTGGGTTACTCCTAAGTACTCCCATTCAAAACCAGGAAGCAGCACTGTTAAAGAACCAGCTTCAGCAGTGAAATCAGCAGATTGTTGATAAGAGAAAAAAGAAAACATAGCAAGTAGCAGCCATCTTGAAAGGAGGGCCAAAAATTTTTTAGATTTTTTTATATATTTACAAGGAAAAGGAAATTAATGAATAAGCATTATGATGAATTGTAGCCTAAGCAGAGATTTGAAAGCATTATTATTATTGTAATATACTCTCTGTTTGGAAAAAATCAAATAGAATAAACTTCTTTTTCTATTATCACAAATAAAATATTAGGGCAGAGCTAGTTCTTCATAAGTATGTTCTATTTGCAGGGCTGTTGATGTGTGGGCCATTGGCTGCCTGGTAACTGAAATGCTTACAGGAGAGCCCCTTTTCCCTGGAGACTCTGATATTGACCAATTATTCCATATTATGAAAAGTCTAGGTAAGAATGCATCCTGCCTTTTTGTTTATGCTTTTATCTGTCTGGCTAGCCACCTAGTTATTCATATTTTTTGTGCAAGGTTATACTTTTAAAGTCTTGTTATTGATATAAACAATTATAAATTTTAGGTAACTTAATTCCAAAGCACCAGGAGTTATTCTACAAAAATCCTCTCTTTGCTGGAGTGAGATTGCCTGAAATCAAAGATTTAGAACCTCTTGAAAAACGATACTCAAAGCTCTCCATTGCAGTCATAGAATTTGCAAAGGTAATTTTGAGGTCTCTTATCTTTCTAGTCTGTTCCAATTAATGGAATCATATCTTTGGGAGTCTTCAAGTTTCTGTAAAATTGAATAGTGATAAGAAAACCAATCATTTTAATATCAGTGATCTTTTCCCAAACTCTTTGGGAAAGAGTGACTGCTTTAGAAACTGTTTCTAGCTATTTTAGTATGTATGCACATGCCCTCCTATTTTGCTTTTCAGAAAAAAAAAGCAGAATGAAGACTCTGTATTTAAATGCACATGAAAACAATTGGGAGACCCTTCCAAAGAAGCCAGATGTCTAGTTCTTAACTTAGCGGCCATTCAGACCCCTCAAAAGCTACTTATGTTCCAGTTTCAAAGTTAGGGCCCCTACAACATTCTTACAGTCATTTGTTCTTACAACCAAATGCAGGGATGCTGCAGCACTCCCTCCCCACCGCCTATCTTTCCCCCATATTCCTCCCACCAGTTTGCTGCAGGACTTGAATCTGTTTTCCACCTCACCAGGCCCAGAGCCCACCCAACATCGATTGTGCTACATAGTGACTCTGGACTGCTTGACTCCATTCCAGAAGTATGTGCCATTTTCCAAGTGCCATTATGAAACAGCAACGTATTTTTCGAAGTATAAGATGCACCGGAGTATAAGAGACACCTTAGTTTTTGGGGAGGGAAATAGGGGGGGGGGAAATTCTGCCTACCAGGTATTCACCTGGCTTGTCCCAGCACATTAATTCGCTCTCTGGTTTTGAGGTTGGGGCTGTGCTTCTAAAGCACAACTGATTGTCTGAGGGAGCAACAATTAGAAAAGAAGGCAAAGCACGGAAGATCACTTCGCTTGCGTTGTGGCTGAAAAACAGCTTCAAAAGCACAGCTGATCCTCAGATAAGTACAGATTCTACATATGTACAAAAAGCTAGTTTAGACTTAAAAGACTGGAGTGCTCAATGGAATTTTTGACATTTTAGTTTCTGTCATTGCTCTCCTCCCATTTCCACTGTATAGTATACCTTTTTTAAAAAAAAAAAGTCCATCTGCTTCAGAAATGGTTTGCTATATGATATGAAAGGAATTTCATAAAATTCAGGCTAAATTCTTCTGAAGTATGTAGATTAGATGTACTGATATTGTGTCTTGTTCAATAGAGCTTGGATCATTTTGTATGATTCCATTGTGTTTAACAAAATAAAATTTTAATCTTACTTCAGCAATGCCTGCAAACTAATCCAGAAAAGAGGCCATCTTGTAATGAACTGCTGCAATGCAACCTCTTCAGCAAAGATGGGTTTGCTGAAAGGTGAGTTTCCTGGTTTTATCAAAGTACCTGTTAAAAAGTAAGAATAGTGAGAATTTATATGTATATAATACATTCTCCTTTTAGCATTTACAAAGATGGAACTAGATATTGATTACTTCTGGAGCTGCAAAATACTTACACAGTGTCAGGAAGTGAAAATCATGGATTGGAATAGTGACACTTCTTATCTGCTTCCTTTTCTGTTGCTACGTTCTTATCTCAGAAAACAGTTAACAGATTTGGTCTAAGCACAACTCGGGAATACAAAGTGGCATTGGGCATGATCTGACCCGCTAATTCTTCTTTGCAGAAGAATTTTACTTCTTCCAATTTCCTGTATCAAATGTAAATTAGTTGCTCCTTGTTTGCTATCAAATGTTTGGTGCCAGTTCTATATAACCAAAATAATACCCATAATTTCTTTTAAAAGAAGTGACCTTTCAAATGATTCTTAATTCATATTAGAGACTGCCCCTTTGCACATCTATTTAGCTCTCATAGACTTATGTGAGTTTATCACATATGTCTATGTTCATAAACAGAGTTTATAAACAATTGAACAATATAAAACTCAGTGTTTAGTGCTCAGTGTTTCTAGTCAATTTCTTTCAGTTTTGACCAGCAAATCAAAACTTTGCAACATAGGTTTGCAATCATCCTGTTGAAATAATAGTATAACATATACATGATAAAAATAAGCTTTATTATTAACTTTAGCAGACAGATTTAAAGAGAAACACAAAAACATAACATACCAAGCAAGATGATAACAAATATCCGTTCAGCTATCAGGAACCCTAAGATGGCCATTGTACACAGCACTCAGCAATAGGTCTGTGTCAAAGTTTATAGCTTTATAGAGTTTTGTGAAGTCCTTTATGCCCTCTTAAGCTTGGTTTCATTACCTGAATGGATAACAATCATTGGTACACACAGTGATTGTTGTGAGCAAACAGAGAGCATCAAGGAGGCCATAGTTCAGCCGTAAACCACATATATTATCCTGTATCAATGATGGCGAACCTTTTAGAGACCGAGTACCCAAACTGCAACCAAAACTCACTTATTTATCGCAAAGTGCCAACACAGCAACTTAACCTGAATAATGAGGTTTTACTATCTAAAATAATGACAAACAACACAGAATTCAGCTAATTGTTCTAACAAAAACATGATAAATGCACTTTTATGCCCTTTCATTTTTTTTCTGTTTTTGAAATATTACATTTAGCAACAATAACAAAGAAAAACTTTTGTAATATCACTTCTCCTTCCCTCCCCCTCTCTCTTTCCCCTCTCTTTTCTTCCCCCTCTCTCTCTTTCCCCCTCTTTGTCTTTCTCTCTTTCTCTTTCCCTTCCCCTCTCTTTTTTTCTCTCTTTCCCTCCCCATCTCTTTTTCTCTCTCTTTCTCTCCCTCTCGCTCTCTTTCCCTCCCCCCTCTCTCTTTCCCTCCCCGCCTCTCTTTCTTTCTCTCTTTCTTTCCCTCCCTCTCTCTCTTTTCTCTCTTTCCCTCCCTCTCTCTCTTTCCCTCCCCCCTCTCTCTGTGTCTCATCTATCTATCTCCCTCCCTCCATCCATCTTTCTCTCTCCATCCATCATCTATCCATCTATCCATCCGTGCTCTCCTGTTCAGCTTCACGTGCTGTGTGAATCCAACCACTTGGGCTGTGGAGGGGGACTGGAGGCTGGCAGGCAAAGCCAAGCGTTAAAGATCCATACGAAATAAGGCAACTCCAACCTGGATCCTGTTGGGGAGACGCCCCCCCTTCCCTCTCCTTCTCTCCCTCCCCCATGGCGGGGGCCGGGCAGCCTGAGCACAGCTCCCTCCTCGAAGGCAATCAGCAAGAAAACAAATGTGGCACTTTGGCTGGGAGGCGGCGGCATGAAGCCCCACCTCTGGCCAGTGAGAGTGGAGCAGGCAGGATATGCACCTTCCCTGCTGCTGCTGTGGCGCTGGCGCTGGCTGGAAGGGTTGTGCGAGCTGAATGTTTGGAGCCGCATTCGGTGGAGTTTGCAAGCAGGCTTGGTGGGGCTGCTTAGCGGGGAGACCTTGGCCCATTTGGTTTGCTTCAGTGCGGGGTGGGAATGCAGAAGGCAGAGGAAATCTGTGCCTCTCAGCGTTCAGTTCTCAAAGACTCCTTTGGGGCAATTTTTTCTGCTTTTGAAACATTATGTTTAGCAACAATAAAAAAGAAAAACTTTTGTAATATCACTTCTCTTTTCCTCCCTCTCTCTCCCTTTCCCTCCCACCTTCTCTCTCTTTCCCTCCCTCCTTCTTCTTTTTCTCTCTGTCTGCCTCTCTCTCTCTCTCTCTCTCTCTCTTTCTCTTCCACCCTGTCTTTCTCTCCCCCCCCCTCTGTTTCTCTCCCTCTCTCCTTCTCTGTCTCTCCTCTGGTGTGGGGGGAAAAGGAACCCCTGAACTGGTGCTGAGTGCTGGGAATCTGACATCCAGAGGCTGATGAGCCCAGGTGCAGCATACCCAAGCTCAGTTGGCTGGCGAGGAAGCTGGGCATCCCAACACGGGCAGCTCTGTGGTAAAAGCAACTGACTGGATGTCAGTTGCTTTTTTTTGCCGAGCCGACGCAGGGTCGCATTGTGGCTCCACATCGTAATGGGCTTCAGGAGGAGGACGGGACCCTGTCTTCCCCATTGTGAAGTGCCCAAGTGAAAAAGTTCACTCAATCATTTCCAACTTCACAAGGTCTTTTTCTTTTGCGAGAAGTTGGAATTGATTGAGTGAAACGCGATGGAGAAACATGATTGGAGCTGGGCTGGGCCAACTGCACATATGCCCACAGAGAGGGCTCTATGTGCCACATCTGGCACGCATGCCATAGGTTCACCATCACTGTCCTATATTTTTCCTTAGACTTGTTTAAGTGGAAGTTTTATTTGTTATCTCATTGTATTTCTAGCTACATTAAGAAATGATAAATAAAAGGCCAATATTTCCAGAACTATATTGAAATGTCTTTACTTACAAACATGATAAAGATAGTTTTTAATTTATGTTTTTTGAAAATGTTTAATAACAACAAAAACATAAGAGAAGGGGGTTTAAATGTGAATGTATGATGGGTAAATGCTTTTACTTATTAATAAAAGTTGCATTTTTACGTTTTCATTTTAACATGGAACATAAGATTTATTCAAGAACTTAAAATCAAGATTCAAAAAGAAAAAGAACATTCTGTACCCAAGAAACCAAAAATAAATAAGGACAAAGATGATATAGGCGATGAAAGAAAAATGCTTTTAACCCAGGTTTGTGGCACTCCGGATTTTTCCTTCTTTACAATTGTATATGAATATATGTATAAAAAAGATTTTAAAGCCAAGTTTAATCTGTGCCTCTGAGAAATTGCTCTTCTTTGTTTAAGATGGGACTGTCAGAATGTTGTTACATTCTAAGAGCTTTCTTATTAGAAATCATGCAGGTTTTATTTAAGCTATTTGCATACAAACCCTGTTTTCTCCATGAATTACATAGCATCCTATTTTCAATGCTACGTTCCTCTGAAATCCTTCCTTCTTTATTTTTTTAGTTATATATTTTATTTATTCAGGACAAGATTAAAATATAAAGTACAAAAATCCCCCTCCCCCCAAAAAAAATCCAAAAAAAGACAAAAAGAAAACAAAAACATAAAACATAAAACAATCAAAAACATTAAAAAGGGTGCATCAAAAAACCGCATATTATCTCCTCTAGTTGAATACTGATTAATACATTGCTACAACATTAGTATCCAACTCTTGCAAAAGAGGCTCTCTCAAACTTTTTAAACTACTAAATCTATTTGCAAATTATTGACCCATCTTCTGTATGTTATAATAGTGACAAAGTAGTTAACAGGAACAATAATAGTACTAAAATAAAACAAAATTAAAGTTTCAAAACTCTCTATTAACAAACTGCTGTTGTAATTGTAGAAGGTTTACCATGACATCTTATCTATCCCAAGTTATCCCAAAAGTTATAAATAGTTCATCCTGGATCAAATATTCATGTTTGTTTTATAATGCCATCTCGTATCAATTGTTGTTTAATTAAATATAATAGATTCAGTCTCCAGAATAAGTCGATCTTCCAGTCAAAGTCCGAATAGAAGGGAATACCAGTTAACTAATAAATCCATCTAGTCTTCCTCAATCGTTGTAGAAGAAAGGAATTTGTAACTTCCCCTTTCAGTCAGAGTCCTGGTATTGTAGAAATATGCAGATTTAAACTTCAGAGCAGCAGATACACTTTGTTAATCCTCCAGACATGAGAATGTTTCTTTGGTCTGAAACTGGATCAAAATTCTTTTGTGTATCTTTATCCAAATTTTCATGCCCTAACATATTTTGCAGGATCATTATTGTTTCATCAAGCTTTTAAAGAGAAAATCAGTCAAGAGTTGCATATTCAGCATCTTCAGAATTAATCAAGTTGATATGGTACTATATGGTATTAAGCTATTACAGAATCTAATTTGTTTTGGATACTGCAGAGCCTTCCTTCTAGAAAATAACAAAGAAAACTAGTTATGGAGAGGATGTGGATTGACCCAGACAATACTGCAGACCCTAGTCAAGCAATGCTTATAGGCCAGTGATGGCTAACCTTTTTGCCATTGCATGCCAGGAGAGGGGGCGGTGGGGGGGTCATGCACGCATATGCCCACACCCATAATTCTATGTGCCCTGCCCTGCGCATGTGCGCGCAACCCCCCTTGCCCCCCGGCTCCTGGCACACGATGGCCTGGTAGGCCCGTTTGGCTGCTGATCCTCTCTATTTATCTGGGAAGAGCAAAAACAGCCTTTCTCACTCCCGCGGAGGCTCTCCAAGGCCTGAAACAGCCCATTTCCCAAGTCCCGGTGGGACAGGAAGTGACTTTTTTGCTGTCCCCAGCCTCCAGAGCTTCTCTAGGAGTCTCTAGGAGCCTCTCTAGGAGTCTCTGGAGGTTGGGGACAGCAAAAAATGTCACTTCCTGTCCCACCGGGAGTTGAGCCATTTCAGGCCTTTGGAGAGCCTCCGAGGGAGTGGGAAAGGCTGTTTTTGCCTTCCCAGATAAATAGAGAGGATCTGGAGCCAGGTAAGAAAGAAAAACGGGCCTTCCCCCCCACCCCCCAGGCCCTCCGGGAGCAGGAAACAGCCTGTTTCCCTACTTCTGGTGGACCCAGAGGGCCCGAAAATCAGCTGGCCGGCAGGTGCCCCAGAGCTGAGCTGGCGTGCCCACTGATATGGCTATGCGTGCCACTGTGGCACGCATGCCATAGGTTCACCACCACGGTTATAGGCTATGTCCTGGATAGAAGGAAGTGAACTTCCAATAATCTTTTCTGCCATCCTCATCATTCATTGCACAACCTTCCTGTCCGAAACAGTAATATCTTCAAACCATACAATAGTACAACACAACAGGATGCTTTCCATCGTCCTTTTATAGAAAGTGATAAGAAGAGAGGAAGGAAGATGTGCTCTTCTCATACAATGCAGAAAATGCAGGCACTGCTTTACCCACTTCACTAGAGCCTCACTGTTGAGCGACTAAGCTAATCTGCTCATGCTTCACATCTGCACATCCAAAAACTTGATATTACTAACCACCTCCACAGAGTTAAAACATGATGGAACATTTTCTGAAATCAACAATGATCTCTTTTGTTTTTCTTACATTTAAAACCAGGCTGTTTTTATTACACCAGTTCATCAAACCCTCTAGTTCAGTGGTTCTCAACCTGTGGGTCGGGACCCCTTTGGGGGTCGAATGACCCTTTCACAGGGGTCGCCTAAGACCATCGGAAAACACATTTTTTCAATGGTTTTAGGAATAATTTTATGGTTGGGGGTCACCACAACATGAGGAACTGTATTAAAGGGTCGCAGCATTAGGAAAGTTGAGAACCACTGCTCTAGTTCATCCTGTAATCGCTCTTGTTATCGTTCTGAATAAGGCCCACCAGTGTTGTATCATACGCATGCTTCACAATATGGCTGGTAGCAAACCTTCAACAATCGTGGGTCAACAGGGTGAATAATAGCAGACTCAGAACACAGCTCTGAGGAAGAACCTGTGCTCAAACACATACTGGGGCCTATCAGTGAGAAAAACCAAGAATCCAATTGCACAAAGGAGTATTGAAGGCTAAAAGGCTCAATTTATCTACTAAATGCTGAGGAATAATCGTATTAAATGCCGAACTTAAACTGACAAACAACATTCACACATGAATATTTCTTTCCTCTAAGTGCATCAAGCTCAGATGGAGATCATAGGAAGTAACATCCTGTAAAATGATTTGGATGATAAGCAAACTGAAGTTAGTCAAATGCTGGAAGGAGGCTGGATACAATAAAGTCGTTTATCAGTCTTTCAAAACATTTCATAATGATGGACATAATTGCAACTGATTGATAATCATCAAACATAATTGAAGACTTTTTTTGACACTTGCAAAATAATAGTTTTAAAACATGATGAAACACTGGCTGCTGCAATGAAAAAATGAAAATATTTGTAAGAACACAAACCAATTCATCTGGATACTTCCTAAGAACGCCCAGCGATATTTATCCAGGTCTGCTGATTTATGAATGTTAACTTTCCCAATGTCCTCCAGTTAGAGGTAACATCAAAGCTAATCACTTTCTCATCAGGATGGGGTATAGCTTTCCTCTCAGGTAATATTTGATGCCTCAAGTGTTCTCAAAAAAGGGTATTCAGCTAATTTAAAAAGATGGTTGTCCTTACAGCACAATAGAGCCAATTTATAATCTGTAATGGCCTGGATGCTTTGCCATATACACCTGATGTTTGTAGAGTCCTGAAAGAAGTTCTGAACTTTCTGACAATGGGCTTGCTTTGCTATTTTATGGTATATGTCAAATTGGCTCTGGCTGTTGTGAGCACCAGCATATCACTGGATTTAAAAGCCGCATTCTGCTCATCTGTATCAGGTTGCAGTAATGTGATGTCTCTAATAATCTTCAGGCTGAAAAATTCAATTTCAAATGCGGTTCAGCTGCTACCAATGAAGTACTAAATAGGATTTATTGAAGAACAAAAAGTATAAAATAGGGAGAAATACTGAGAATTAAAGAATGTGACAGTATTGCTGTCCAGCATATACTGTAGAAGTATGTGGTTTATTAAGATATCATTCCTATTGTTGCTCTAAAATAGTCTACAAGGCTTTACCTCTTCATTGCTTCCTGCTGTTATAGAATTAAAATTTAAAAAATGACTAATTTATCTTGCTTAAATATTGATACTAAAGAATTAAGATCACCCCACATCTTGGTGATTTAGTATGTGGTCCCTTAATTTATTTTACACCCATGTTTATATATTCCTTTCCTTCTATCTACCTCTGTGTATTTCATTAATAGTTACTATTTTCCAAATAAAATAAAGTGCAGACAAGAGTAGAGAAAAGAAAGTTTACTCTGTTTATTAAAAAATAAACAGAGTAACTCTTGTAGTAAATCAGATACTGTATTAAGATTTTTTTGTTACTGAGAAATTCTTAATAATTGTTCTTCCAGAGTAATGTAAGACTTTCTCAAATATATACAGTACATACTGTAGAAACTCCTGCATACAGAATAGAAAAGTGTTTAGAAATCGCATTTCAGAAAACCAAATAATTTTTTTGCTGAAACGTATCATTTTGGCTGTCAAATGACAGCCAAATGATAATGGAATATTTGAACACAGAAATAATTGGAAATTTATGTATATATCATGCAGGAAAACTCATTAGAGAACCAGGATCGGCATTAGCTGTTTGTCTAGTGTACACTTGACCAACAGACTCAGATTTATTGCCATTTCTGTTGAATACTTATTATAAATGTGACTTTCTGTGTTTCATTGAGATAAAATAGAAGCTATATTCTTACATAGTTGGATCAGGATAATTGTACATATATAGAGCAGTACTGTGGATTAGAATATGATCGGTTGCCTCTTGCAGAGAGAAATAATATTTTTTCCCCATGTTCTCCTAGTGTCACTAAATGGTGCAAATGTTAAAAGGATTACAGTTTTCTATGACCTTCATATTTAATTTAATTTTTAATTTAATTTCGAATTTATATACCGCCCTTCTCCCTGAGGACTCAGGGCGGTGTACAGCCAAGATAAAAAACATAGAATACAAATATTAAAACATTTAAAAATATATATAAAATTTGGCCCCAAAAATTAAAAATCGCAGACTAATTAAAAGGATTTTAAAATTTTAAAATTTTAAAATTTCTTCTTAAGCCAACCCGGCTTGCTGAAAAAGATAGGTTTTCAGGGAACGACGGAAGGCATTGAGGTCCTGGATTCTTCTTATCTCCGGGGGCAACTGATTCCAGAGGGTGGGAGCCCCCACAGAGAAAGCCCTCCCCCTGGGGGCCACCAGCCTACATTGTTTGGCTGATGGCACCCTGAGGAGGCCCTCTCTGTGGGAGCGCACGGGTCGATGGGAGGTCATCGGTAGCAGCAGGCGGTCTCGGAGATAGCTAGGCCCTATGCCATGGAGCGCTTTAAAGGTGATAACCAACACCTTGAAGCGCACCCGGAAGACCACCGGGAGCCAGTGCAGCTCGCACAGGAGTGGTGTTACATGGGAGCGCCATGTTGCTCCCATCACTACCCGCGCTGCTGCATTCTGGACCAGCTGGAGCCTCCGGGTGCTCTTCAAGGGGAGCCCCATGTAGAGAGCGTTACAGTAGTCAAGGCGAGAGGTGACGAGGGCATGAGTGACTGTGCACAGGGAATCCCGATCAAGAAAGGGCCGCAACTGGCGAATCAGGCGAACCTGATAAAAGGTCCCCCTGGTAACAGCCGTCAGATGTTCCTCCAAAGACAGCTGCCTATCCAGGAGGACTCCCAGATTGCGAGCCCTTTCATATAACACTGCCTATTAATTTTCACTTGTGTTCAGTTCATTTGTAGTACTTGGTTTGTGTTTTGTAACAGGATTTAGGTGTGAATTCAAAGCTCAAAGACTCCAAGCTGTTCAGAATGAAAGTATCTAAGGCTGACATCCTGAAATCGGAAAGATCATCATGTATGAGTTTCCTGTATGATAACAGTGTTGGACAATTTAATACAATTCCAATATATCTAAAGGATTCAAACAGTAGCCTAGAATATGTGAAGAATCCAAGCATGGTAATTCCTCCCATTGCACAGAATTATTCCACCACACAATCCAGCATCGATGGGACCCCCACAATGGGGACAACATTGGCAAGCCATAATTACAGGTACAAAATCAGAGTAAACTATCCAATTGGTATCAGTATTTAGAAAATATATATCTTTGCATATTATCTAATGTTACTTAAGGATTAATTCATACATTATTTTTACATTATTATTATTACATTATTTCTATTGTATAGCTATAATATACAGTACTTATTTCCAAGTAGGATGAAGATCTTATGCAAAGTGAGAATTGCTCCAACAGTATTTTTTCTTAAGTTTAGGCCTCATAGTTAGCATTTGGTTTAAAATAACATACCCAATTGTGCAGTAGTGGAACAAAAGACCTATAATTGAATAGATATTACAGAGTGAAGGAAGGTTGAAGAAGGAGGAAGAAAACCCTTACCTAGCTATTAGCAAATGTATATAGCATGACAACTTCAATATTAATTCATGTTAGCAGTCTTCTATACAAACACTGACCCAGATGTAGATCTAATTAATTTCTGCAAAATCTCAATCTCTTCTGTAGATCATTCTGGGACAATTATATTTTTCAATTCTATAGTCTTGGACCTGACTTTTAAATTTAAGGATGCCCATTTTTTGTGTGTTTATTTCTAGAACTGATGAGAAAACCAAAACATATTTTAATCCTTGTATCAAGCAAGGGAAAAAGTCACCAGCAGGTCACTATAATGTGAACTTAACAGCATCGGTAAGCTCTCTTCGAAAATATTTGATCCTTCCTGACATTTGGCATTTATGTAGCTACATCTTGTGGGAATATGGGAAAACATAGATGAGCTTTATACTTTAGCCATTTTACACTTTAGCCATTTCTATTTAGAAAATATATATCTTGGAAAGTGGGCAGAGGCAAGAGAAGCAAAATTCCTCTTCCATGTGCACCTAGCAAGTAGGGCCTTTCTCTTAACATTTTAACTCTCCTTGTTATTTTGGTATTATTTTGTTCAGTTAAAATATTCTACTGTACTCAATGGCCAAAAATGTTCCCTGGGTGATTTAAATAAAATCAATAAAAATACAGGAATCCTACTAGCAAGCTTACAGTGAAACATACACAGCAGAGGTGGGTTTCAATTTTTTTTACTACTGACTGTGGGTGTGGCTTGGTGGGCGTGTTTTGGTGGGCATGACAGGGGAAGGATACTGTAAAATCTCCATTCCCTCCCCAATCCAGGGGAAGGATGCTGCAAAATCCCCATTTCTTCCTGATCAGCTGGGACTTGGGAGGCAGAGAATAGATGGGGGCGGGGCCAGTCAGAATTTTTACTACCGATTCTCCAAACTACTCAAAATTTCCACTACTGGTTCTCCAGAACTGGTCAGAACCTGCTGAAACCCATCTCTGATACACAGCACGAAGAGAAAAAAAAACATAAGGAAGAAAGAAAGAAAAAAATTCAGCATTTTTTTCTTAAACTACAAAACATTTGTAGGGGGGGAAAAAGAGAAGAGTTTCTTCAATCCCTTTCAGTTACAGATTTGCAATTAATGCTTTTTTCTTTCTGAAGTATATTCTGTATATATTGACATTTCTTCATAATTGTTCCTGACCAAATGACACAAAATATTTTCATTTTTGTTACGTTTCATAACTCATTTAGCATCAGCTTTGAAAGCTTATCAAGATACAGGCACAAACAATTCGAATATTTAGGATATATTATGCAAAGTGTGTGTTTTTTCTTAATGGGGAGAGACTTTATTTGTACCTAGAAAGTCTTATCTCCTACTAGTAGATGCAACTCAAACTTTCAACTTTTCCTAATAGAGAATAGCCTGGTTTAACTTAACTTTAACTGATTTCATCATAGCATTCTTTCCCAGCCAATATTCCAACATTATATTTTCAATAGTTATCACTTCTTTCTGCAGATATTTGCAAATCATGTTTTCCCATCCCTCCCCCCACTCTCTCTATTATGTTTGTTAAAGTTCTTTTGGTGTTTGAGAGTGGGCTCGCTATTAATATAGGATATATATAGTAAATATTTAGTACTGCTTATATAATTTCTGCATACAATGTTTCCATTTAGACTTTATTTTTTGCAAAACTTTAACATTTTATTTGCTTGGTAATAGATGCCAAAAGAGAACAATGTTCTTCAGTCCCTCAAAAAAAAGTGGGAGTTTTCTAAAGCAGATGTCCATTTGCCAGAGCTTAATTACAGCCATCTCCCTGAACTCAAAGGCGTGGATGGTAAGTGTTTGTGTTTGGTTTTAGAATGTTTATGATTAATTTTTATTAAATGTAGATTTTACAAAGATTTTTTTAAAAACTACAGAAACATAGAAGGAGAAAATCATTGTGTAACCATATAAACCGATTTAATAAATAAAGAAAAGAAAAGGTAAAGACTATCAAGAGAGTAAGAAAAAGAAAGATACCTAAAGATGCAACTTCTGGTCTTCTTTGTAAGCAGTTTGCAGCAGTTAGCATAGCAATCACATCTCCACCATTTCATGTTGCATATTATAGTTCCTTCCAATAAACAAACTTTTTAAATCATATGTTCATTTTGAACCATTTTCAGCAAAAAGTTTATAAAAGATGTCAGTCTTTTACATTTTATAGTTCAGAATTTATTGAATAATCATAACATTCAAAGCTAAAAAGTACATCTCAATGTATCATTGCCAGTTACATTTTTCTGAAATGTGATAATTCTAAGCAAAATCGAAACATCAATGAAATTTTACCCTGCTCTATCTAAACATATTGAAATCATTTCTATGCTTGCAAGTTTTGTATATGATGTATCCTAAAATTCCTTATGCATATGCTTGTGCACAGATGTTCAGCCCATAATAAACATGTCTTCTGTCTTTGCTACAAATGTGGAGGACTGTAATTGATGCTAGCCTGCCCATTTGTCTGGAATTATTTTAGTCCATATTAGTTTTTTAATTAAGGAAATGGAAAATATTCAAGCTAAATATCTCTAAGTAAGCAAACTTGAAAAAAATCTCATTTAAAAGATATCGTGTAACTGTCTAGATCAGTGATGGCTAACCTTTTTGCCATTGCATGCCAAAAGCGGGGGGAGTGCAGGGGGGGTCGCGTGTGCCCATGCCCACACCAATAATTCTATGCCGCCCACCCCCCTGCGCATGTGCCCATTCACCCCACTTTTGGCACGCGATGGCACAATGGGCCCTGTAGGCCCGTTTTTCGCTCTCCCCAGGCTCCAGAGCCTTTCTAGGAGTCTGGGGAGGGCAGAAAAGGCCTTTCCCACCCCCCCAGCCCCCGGAGGTCCTCCAGAGGCCAGAAACAGTCTGTTTCCTGACTTCCGGTGGGCCCAGAAGGCCCGAAAATCAGCTGGCCAGCACATGCATGCAAGCCGGAGCTGAGCTTGCATGCCCACCGATATGGCTCCGTGTGCCACCTGTGGCACGCGTGCCATAGGTTTGCCATCACGGGTCTAGATTCTGTTAAGCTTCAATTACCTTCCTTCCTAGCCAGCATGACCAGATGTGATGATAATGTGAACTGCAGTCCAACAATTGAGGAGAGCCACATGTTGTCCAACCTGTTATAAATCAATGGCTAGCAGCTCAAAGTCCTATGTAGCCTTGTACATTTTAGGAAATCTGGTACTTTTGCAAAGAGTAACTTCTGTTTATCAAAAATCAAATGTTTCTTTCATAAATAGTTTGGAATTCCAGATTTCTAAAGAAAGAAAACAAAATTGTTCCAGAGTCTCGCATGCCATCTCTTGCCACAATAGATCTTCAGAATCCAAATCTGGCTCTGCATCAGGTATTCAATTCCTTTTATTTGGGGAGTAAAAAAATGCATACACAAGTTATAGCATTTATATTTCTTCTTATTATTATTATTAAGTATGTATCTTTCCAATATGCAGCCTTACCTCCCTTAAAAAAATGCAGGGTATTCCTTAAGAAGAAAAAACTTATTGCTTTTCATCTTTGTATTTATTAGTAAATGTATTGAAAGTAAAGCAGAGAATATCATAATTATATTTCGTACAGCTCGGTTAGAACACCATTATATCAATATTATCTCACAAGAAATATGAGAGAGAATCTTTAGAGAAAGATAATAGAAATATATATGAAGTTGGACTTTTTAATACCCTGTTTTCCCCCAAATAAGACATCCCCTGATAATAAGCCCAATCGGGCTTTTGAGCACATGGCAATAAAGGCAACCGCTTATTTCAGGGTTCAAAAAAATATAAAACTGGGTCTTATTTTCAGGGAAACACGGTATATAAAAATATGACTTTAGGGAACATAATAAAAGTTTATAAAATTATCTTAACATGATCAAACATGATAATAGATTCGAGTTATTGTTATTTCTTACTGATGTTTTTGGTAACACTAACTGCTGCCCAAATATTAGCATGCTTGAAATTCAGTCAAAATTTACTTGATTTGCAGATATCTGGAAGCTCCTTGCAAGATACCTCAGAAGCCACCTTCCCCAAGGTAGAGCATTAGTAACAAGCGGAATTGGCAACTCTTACGTGATTCCCATTGATTACACATCTGCATCACTTTTACACTCTTATGGAGGTACTTTGAAATTGGGGAGGGAGAGGCAGTTGCTAGTATTTTGCTGTAGTTAAGATAATGGCAATAAAAGGGAAAAAATGATATTATGTTAACTAACACTGGTACTAAGGCTGCTACTTCTTATATAATGTGATGTGCATGAAGAAAATAATCTACAATTACTCATTTCAGTGGTCTTGAAGATCTCTAACAGTTGAAGATAACAAACAGATTTAACCATTTAAATGAAATTCTCCCATTTCCTCATTGCTGATTCACATTTTCTATAGAAAAACTGTCTGTCGTTATACAGTAAATCAGGCTTTTAAAGAATCTTTCTTACTGGCTGTTCACATATTATGATAAATAGCAAACAAATCAGACATAGGTATCCAAAACAGAGGGGCCAAAACAGAGCCAGTGATGGAACATATATCAAAATATTGCAACATAAACTTCAGCCCTTACATACTTTCATTCACCATTGCAATATAAATATGAAAGGACAGACATCTCAACACATATTTCATAATTTTGGCATTATCATGGCTACTCGTACATGCTTGTGAAATTGTATATGACTTAGCATTAAGTATGAGGTCAAGCATGTAAGTAGACAGGGAAGGCAGATTTTACAAAATTGTCTTATACTAATAGGTATTTTACAAGCATCAGTTTTTAAAACCTTTTTATTTCAAACTCCTTGCTATGCAAATTGCAAATTGAATTGAAATCATAAAGAAATCAGGGGAAGGCCATTGACTTGATATCTTATTCTTTAACTTTCTTTTAAATATCAAATTCAGTCCTGTGAAAGCCAGAATTTTGGGCTAAAAAGCCTTAGCTCTGATCTAGCAGGGAGAGGGAGATGGTCTAGAAATGCAAAATATAAATAAATAAAATCTTTTATAAACTCCTAAAGCAAAACAAAATTAGTATAAGTTTTCATTGAAATAAATCTACTGTGAATTCATATCGGTGAAACTATGACAATCTATAGTTTCTGACAATCTATGGTAGGGGTGTCAAACTCAAGTCCCATGGGCCGGATCTGGAACACACTCTGGCCCATGGGGCCACCCTGGAAACAGCGAAGGACTGCCCACAGTGCCTCTGCCAATAAGGAGCTTGAAAGGGCCGCCTTCGGCCACATCCGTTTTCACTGGCAGAGGGTTGCAGTAGGCCGCCACACAGCCCTTCCGAGCTCCAGTTTCACTGGCAGAGGGTTGCAGGAGGCCGTTGCAATCGAAAACAGAGCTCGGGAGCCCATTTTGGTTGGCAGAGCACTTGGGCCGCCACAGGCGCCCTTGGTACACATCGAGCTGGCCACATTCACCCTGGCCATGCCCAACCCTGCCCCATCCCCCCAAGGTCAAACACAATCCTGATGCGGCCCTCAATGAAATCAAGTTTGACACCCTTGATATATAGCCATAAGATTAGCATTTTGTATGAACCCTGCCAGTTGTGGTTTATTCAAGAGAACATGGTTATGTTAACTGTGATTGGACACAGTATGCAAACAGACCTAGTAATGGTATTTTAGGAAAAATAATGCTTTGATAAAAGATAAATAGTGTTTAACACTATTTTTATGCTTTTGGTTAAAATTCATCAGTTACAGCTTACATTTGCAAAGTCTATGACAAATACTTTCCTCCCGTAATAAATTAACTTGGATGAATTAGAAAAAAACTAAGCATGATATGATCTGATTAGTACTTGGATAAAAGATCATCAAGACATTTCAAGTTTGTAGACTCTGGAAATTTGGAAAAAAATAATCACCAGTCAAGTTCAACGATGAAGTCACCAGGAGTCAAACTCAACTCAAGGGATACTTTTCTTTGTATAAGTTTTCTATCAAAATTGAGAGAATGCTTGCAGTTATTCATAGCTCTATGTCTCTCTATTCATTTCCTAGTTTTCACTGAATTATCTTCACGTAGTTTCAAGCATTCAAGGAAAATCAGCACTCCTAAACATTATGTTATTTGAGTAGTACTTTTTTCTATCACTGCACCCAAATAATGTGAATTGATCATTTCTAAAGCATTCTTATATAAGACATGTTATTGAAGATGCTTAAAAAGTGTGTTGTGAATATCAGTGTTTGTATATATTTGCCCTTATAACTCTTCAATGCATTTGGAAATTCTGGGTATTGTTACTGTTTTGAGTAAACAGATATCTAACATTTTTAGTTTCCAGATAATAATAAAATTGTAGTAATTATAATTATTAGAATACCAGTGATATTTCATATCTACAGCAGGAGTGGGCAATCTAAGCACCATGTGGATTGCCTACACACACACACACACCAGTTTCCCATTGACTGCCTTTTCAGATCGAACAAAATTGAACATTACAGAATCACCATTCTTCCATTTTGGTGATATAGGAAAATTTAAAGACAAATCCAGTGCTTTGTAGTACCAACTATATTGCTTAAAAATGCCTGTCTCTCTCCTCCCCATTATACATAACTTTTTGTGCGTACAGAAATGGTCTCCACAAAGCACATTCTATGATAATGAAGATGCTGATTTGGAAGCTAATGGCAATGTGAAGTTTCTCTTACTTGCCACTAAAAGCTTTGTAAAGCATAATGAAGGAAGAAGGATTCTGCAACCACTGCAAAGGACTTGATGTTTGGATGCTGCTTGCTGGAAGTTTTATGAGGAAGTATTATGTACTTTGGCCTCAGCATTTTAATGAAAACAAATCAATTCTTTTAAAAATATGGATGGATATAAAGGTAAAGGTTTCCTCTGTCCAGTTGTGTCCTACTCTAGGAGACAGTGCTCATCTCCATTTCCCAGTGGAGGGAACTAACTTCCGAAGACATTTCCATGGTCATGTAGTCAGCATGACTATATGCCAAGGCACATGGAACACTCTAATCTTCCCACGAAAGTGGTACCTATGTATCCACTCACATTTGCATGCTTTCTAACTGCTAGGAGGTGGGGCAAGGAGTTCACCTTGTCACATAGCACTCAGGTCTTGAACTCGGGCTGTTGGCTTCCAGCTGACCAGCTCAGATTTTTTAACCATTGAGCCATCATGCCCCCCCCCCCCCATGGATACAATTGTTTATTAATTAAAAAACTGAATCATAGTTTTTTATATTCATATAATTGAATCATAGCCAGACCAGTGATAAAAGAGCTCTTTATAGCAGCTAAATATCTTAGTAGAAGACAATTGTTAGTACAGTAGACTGGGGTTCCAATCCTGGCTGGTACCTTTTTACCAGTAGGAGTCCTTGGCAAAAAGAAAACCCTAATGCTTCATCTGCCTATCTCAAAATATGAGTTACACAAACTAAAAGAGTCATGCTGTCTTGCATGTTATCTAGATTAACACAGTCCACATTAGTGATTGAGGAACAGGACAATGTGATAATAGACGGGCTACTGGAATTAACCATTCATGGACATAGCAAGAGAACCTGGAATTGATGGAATGCTACCACAACATAGACCTAATGAGAGGGAGTATATGAAATGCATGAGGGAACTGCAACCACACTAACTGAGAAAAGCTAGTTACCCAACACTTTTTTTTTTTTTTAATTTGATTTATATGCCGCCCTTCTCCGGAGACTCAGGGCGGCTTACAGTGCGTTAAGCAATAGCCTTCATACTTTTGTATATTTATACAAAGTCAGCTTATTGCCCCCACAAACTGGGTCCTCATTTAACCTACCTTAGAAAGGATGGAAGGCTGAGTCAACCTTGAGCCTTGGAGAGATTCGAACCAGCAGTAAATTGCAGGCAGCTGTGTTAATAACAGGGTGCTTTAAACCACTGTAGTACCAACACTTCAACATTGTGAAGCATGTAGCTGATCTATCTCACAATTTGAGATAGATCAGCTACATATTACATCCCAAATTCAAGAAGACTTGGAAGAAGAACTGGACATGTAGCCAACACCTGAAAGTGGAATGTCAATACCACCTCTCCTTTACAAAGTACAACAGTGGATATGAGGCATAAGATCACAGATAAACTTGCTACAATCACCTGAGAGTGGTTACCAAGGCTCAGTAGAGAAATACCATCAGATAATATATTAGAAGCCCTCACAACAATCCTTGATATCACAATAACTCAAACTAATGAATTGGTATATACTACAGTCACTATAATCCAATATTTGGCTAAGAAAAACAGTAATACATACTCTCTCTGGAAAATGAGGTTAGAGGCTAAGATCAAGATAACTCGGAAAGAGGATAGTTAACTGGTGGAATTACAGAAAGGTGTAAAGATTAGGGATAAGATTAGGTTTCTGAAAACATACAAAGGCCTGACTCTATCTGAAATCCTTGAGATGGATAAACAAAGGCTTACAGTACTGGCTACCAGGCCAAGAAGATAGAGAAGCAGAGGCCAAGAAGATAAATGCCTTGTTCTTCAAAGAACCATCCAAGTGTGCTTGCAGTGCAATAACAGTAACAACAGAGCTACCATTAGCAGAAACTGAATAGTACTGGAAGAACATATGGGACAAAGAGAAGCCATAAAACATCAGTGTAAAGTGGTTGCAGGACCTGCAGCACACCACAGCAGTCTTCCAGAACAAGAACCAGTCATCATCACAGTTGCAGACATTCAGCAGCAGGTTAAGAACATGAAGAACTGAATAGCACTGGGCCCAGATACAATCCACATCAATTGACTAAGGAAACTAACATCAGGGCATGAATGCCTAGCATCACAAATATATTAGCTAGCAGCAGGTTCCCACCCACACTGGTTAACACAAGGAAGGACAGTGTTGATCATGAAAGATCCCCACAAGGGAACAACAATGCCCAACCACTGGCCAATAATCTGCCTCCACACAATGTATAAAGTCCTATCAGACATTATAGCAACCAAGCTACAGAACCATATGGGCCGATATATGAACTCAGATCAGAAGAGCATTGGGAACAACACCAGAGGCTCCAAATATCAGATGCTCCTAAATAGAGCAGTTGCCTAAGAATCAAATCTAGACAGACCAATCTAAGTACAGCCTGGATTGATTACAGAAAAGCCTATGACTCAATGCTGCACACACGGATCTGTGAATACCTGGGGCTACACAAAGTCAACAGGACACTAAGGACTTTCCTCAAAAACTCAATGGGACTATGGAAGACAACACTGGAAATCAGCTCAAGACAGTTCATATAAGTGACCATTAAGTGCAGCACATACCAAGATGATGCACTGATGATGCACTGTTCTGCGGAAGCTTGAACTCCTTTAGCCAGATAATCACAGGGACTGGATATGGATTCAAGTTCAAGAGTAGAACTACTGTCAGCCACTTCCTCTACATAAATTACATCAAGTTGTATGGTAAGGGTGAATGAGACATCAATTCACTGATCCACCTGACATGGATCTATAGTGAGGACATTCGGACTGGAGAGGTATGGCAAGTAGGTGATCAAGAGATGGAAAGTTTCCAGAAAAACAAATAAGTTTTGAGAGCCCAAAGTGTACAAATTCTACATATTTTCTATTTTTTCCCTCTCTTGCTCATCATTATTCATTTCATCCCTTGATTGCAATTCTCTGTCTCTAATTTTTCCCCCAGGCCTTTCCTTTCTTTTCTTATACCCTTGTATTTAAACTAGGAATGCCCAACCCAATAGCTAAGGGTACCAGTATGTACTCTTAAGAGTATATCCCTTGAATTCAAAAGGACATTGTAATTAATTAATGAGATTTAATTGCATTGTTTCTTTTCTAACTGACTTTTATATGACTTATTTTTTTGCATAAGAGGAAATGCTTTCTTATTACCTTCTGTCTCCTGTATCAAATAGGAATATTATCTTTTACTGTGGAAATAACTTTTCATTGATGCATATTTTTAACTGATTATTTGTTAAATGATGTGAATAAAACAATTCAGAGATTAGAAAAATAATATATATTTTAAGGTGCATCTGCTGCCCAGAGACATTTTTGTATTAGATCTTGTTTTAATTAATTCGCTTATGGCATTGTTTTCATATGTGAACCTTCTATATGTGATTTTGCTATTACAGTTTATGGCACATGAACATAATTATGTTTGTAGAAGATATAACTAGCCTTTGAAAAAACTGTTGTTATTGGGTAGAGCGTAGGCTAATATTTATGTTTGATCTTTCATATGAACAAAAACATAAATGCTATCATTTTTATCCAAATACTGACCTCTCTCTTATGTAACCACAAAATATCATTCTGATTTCAATGTTTAAATAACCTATAATTTCTAAGCTCTGTGGCTTTGCAATGTTCAAACATGTATTTCTCATTGTGTAGATAAAATGTTAATTAAATGTCTGTCTCATGTTTGAACAGAGATTTAAAATCAGTGATAGTAAAGCAGAAACAAGTGATTTAAGAGGGTGAGTTAATGCCTTGAAATAAGTGAGAGGCAGCATTGTGCCAGCTTTTTAGGTTTCCCATACAGCAATTCCACTGTATCTACTTTTCCTTAATATGACTAAAAGTGGGGAGCATCTGCATTTAATCGGGGAAAGAGCTGAAATAAGTGGGCCCCTTTGTCCACTCTCCTGCTCTGTTCTCCCCCTAATGGCCATTTGTAAAGGCTCACTAAGTGAATTCAAAATTGGGTAAATCAGGATTCTGAGGGAACAATTCCTTTTCTCTCTGCAGGGAAGGGGATAGTGTATCACCATTTCCCACCCTTGCATAGAGCATTTACTAATATCTGGACAGGTCTGCCTGAATATATCTTCTGATATATGTGCTTGTTCCAAGTTATCTGTCGCTTAATATTCTTACAGATCTTTTTTGCTCATTTAAATATGTGTCTCTGCGTACTCATGCATCGTTCTGCTTTTAGTCTTCATATAAGCAAGCTGAAAGGTTGAAAATGGCTTCAGTTGTGAATGTTTCTTGCTCTACCATTTTTTAACCAACTGAAATAGCAATGGAGACCGCAATCAAGTGGGAGTGGAAGGAGATGCTTGACTTTTACTTTGGAAGATCTTTCTACTCAATATTGTTCTCCATTTCTCCTAAGTATTAACTTAAACTATATTCCTTTTCCTAGAACAATATTTAATAACATAGATAGTAAATAAAATTATAAGACAAGCCCATATTATATGGAGAAGCATATACTCCATCATTTTATA
Source organism: Pantherophis guttatus (assembly GCF_059756535.1). NCBI lineage: Eukaryota > Metazoa > Chordata > Lepidosauria > Squamata > Colubridae > Pantherophis > Pantherophis guttatus. The sequence continues at coordinate 58,184,489 of NC_142066.1, forward strand.
ATTCCAGCACAAGTGATAGCTAATCCTTTATAACATCACACACACATACACACAAATGCTATTTTGTAAGTTAATTGTACCAACTTGATTTCAGGATGAAATCAGAGGCCTGAATTCTAAACATCGATTAATAGTCTAAAATTATTCACCATTTTATTTTCTGTAATTCTATGGATCTAAATGTATTGGCATCAGCATTTAATAAGGAAGCTGAATCTATAATCAGCCTTCAACCTTCTTTTATCTGAGCTTCTTTGAAGGAAGTCAGGAAAAGAACATTATTGCACATCTTCAACAATACGGGGGGGGGAGGGGGGAATTAATGTATGACCCTTATTACACATTAAGATAGCTTCAACAGAGGGACCTTTTCCTATTTTCATGGGTAAAATATATTATTTCCCAAAGAATGAAATATGCAGCTAAAAACACTGCTTGATCTCATATGCTTGGAAAAGCTATAGCATTTTTAAAATGATTAATTTCAGCCTCAGTAATCTTTGACTATTATAAAAGTGAATATGAAAATCAAAAAGCAGATGTATTAGATTGGAACTATTACATAGCACTCCTGATTGTTGGAAATAAACATTATTGTATCATTACTGTTTCAACTCATTGTTCTTAATCCCGTTATCTATGCTTCACATGGTTCACTGAGTGTTCTGTATCCAAGGCATAGGTTTCAATCAGTAGATTTAATCAGGGCATATAAAGTCAAAGGTTCCTTAGCAGAACAGTTTCCTATTTTTAATTTTGATTCCTTTCCTCCAGTCCCATAATGGAAGCAGTGGAAGGGAATACTTGAGTGTTCCACCTTGGACCATTCTTTTTTCCTACCATTGCTTTCCACTCTCCTCCAGAAAAAAAACCAGCCTGGGCATTCAGCTTGCAGAGCCAAGTAAGCATTGTAATTCAAGGATCAGTAGAAGATGTACAACTAAAATTAAATGCTGGCTGACAGATACGCTCATTTGGAATATCCATTTCTCCAAGATACAGCAAGAATTGAGCCAGTCAAACCCAGCTTTGCCCAGGAATGGAATGAATGTTGGGTTACTTGAACCAAAGCCATTAGCAAAAATAACTACATGAGTAATCCATGAATTAATCTGTTCTTTATGTAATCTGTTTCCAAGATGCAGGGGGGTATATTAGAGAGCAGGTTCAAGATTGTAGCAGTCTGAGTAATTATAAACTTCAGGAGCAGAAGCTTCACTCACCATCTCTTTGATGTGGGTTTTGTTGCTGAATAAGATTTTGGAAGGAATAGAGCTGTTATTCAGGCAGCAGTTAGCATTTTTTCTCCAATTATCAGTTGTAACTTTTACCTGGTAGTGGTATTGGGTTACTTATTCAGAACACTTTGAAAACAAATCTCAAATTGTTGTCTTTGTGAAATAGGCATTTCTATTTTGCTAAATATTTAGGAATACAAATATTTTGTCAAACATTTATGATATAGTTGCCATTACCGAACATTGGTAGGATGAAACTCATGACTGGAATGTACTGATGGAAGGATATACGCGTTCAAAAGAAACAGACCTAACAAAAGAGGAGATGGAGTTGCATTATATGTAAGAAATCACTACATCTCTATAAAAATACACAAAACCAAGAATGAAAACCTCCTAGAGTGCATATGTGTCAATATAAAAGGAAAAAAGAACAACATTGCCATAGGTATATACTACAGGCCACCCAACCAAGCAGAAGAAAAATATGAATTTTTGCTAACCAGTATGTAGGAAACACACCACAGTAGTAATGTGGGACTTTAACTACCCTGACATCAACTAAGAGACAAACTGCATCAAGTGGGAGATTGAACAGCTTCCTGACCAGTCTAGCTGACAACTTTGTCATCCAAAAGATAGAGGAGGGAAGTACAGAGACAGCTATACTAGACCTATTTTGTACTAACAGAGAAGAAGTGATAGAAGGATTGAAGTTGCCAGAACTTTGGGGGAGAGAGACCATGTCATATTAGAATTCAATATAACACAAACAGTAGAACATAAAGCAGTGTCTTAAACCAGTGGTCCCTAATCTTTCCAGCTTGGTAGCCTGGCCTGGCACAGTAGTGGGGGAGGGGGGGACGGTTCTGTTGCGTGGCAAGCATGCATATGTACACACAGCTTATTTGTGTGAGCGGCTGGCATATATGTGCACCAATCATGAATGGAGCTTCACATGCAAGTGCCTGCTGCTTGCATGAGTGGAGCTTTGTATATGAGTGCAAGTGCCCACAGCTCATGTGAGTGGAGCTTTTGGTACACTCTCACCCACTGCTTGTGCCAAAGGGCCATAGCCCGGTAATGGACCACAGCCTGGGATTTTGGGACCCCAGTCTTAGACTTTGGAAGAGCTGGTTTAACAAACTTAGAGAGAGCTTGGGAAGGATTCCATTCATGAAAATCTTAAGGGGAAATCCACTCAAGAAGTTTGGGAAACTCTTACTTACAAAATCTGTTCAACAATTGTGGTCTGAATACTGTTGAACCCCCAGATCTGTGTACATGGGTTGAGTCTATCTCTGAACATCTTGCTCAAGAGGAGGTCTTGAACAAGATTGAAAACTTCACTATTCTCAGGAGGAAGATTTTGAGCATATTTGTTAAACATTTAATGTGGAAAAATCACAGTAAACCCAGCATCCAAGGGAATATTGAAAATAATCATTACAAGTCTTGGAAATGCAAAAGATTTGTTAGCAGGGTTTTAACTGCAATGTAGCACTTTCTACTATTCTATTAACAATATTGCAGAAATCCTTTTAACACCCAATGAAAGAATAAGAAGATATTTTGAAGTTTATGTGACTTTAAGAAAGCCTTTTCCCCCCCTGGGCGTTATTAAGTTACATAACACTTAGGTAAAGGATGTTTGTGAAGGAAGGGTAGGCTGTTAACCGTATCATTTACATTATTAATGCATCTGTTTCTGAACAGGTTTAGAGCTAATTAGTACTCCTGAAAATTGGACACATCAATGTAATCTATGCAGAGTTTTGATTGTATTCTACCTTGTAAGAGAAATGTCAAAATTGTTGTATGGGGACACATACTCCAAACTTACAGTTGTTAGTTAACAGTGATCCATTTTCCTAAATTCACTCATCTGCTTACTAATGGCTTACTGATGAAAGCTTAATTGGTTTGGTTCTTGTGTAATATTCCAAAATTTAATCAGAATCAACAAACCAATGAAAAATTGTATTTTAATGAGCAGTCTGTACGGTTATTTCCCCCTAATTCTTTGATACATAACCACACAATATGGTTGCGACACTTGCTAAGAAAGGGAGAGGTGATCTACCTTCTTTCTCATTTCATTCTTTGCCAAAAGCTGGATAAGAGAGAAGGCCAGAAAGGCCTTCAGCAAACCAACCATTAAACCCCAAGGTTATTCAGGCCTTATATCATTTCTGGAGGATAATCTAAGCCTACCAGATCAGAACTGCAAAAATCTGATGATTACTAGGTAGTGGCAAAGAAATCTAATCCTTGCTTTAGTGTTTTATTAAATTCTATCATGTAAAAGAAAATGTGGCAGGTTTGGGTTTTTCCTCTAAAAGCTTAAAAGAAAACACCAGGAATATTACTCTTTAGCCTTATTCTCATGATACACATAAATAGATTGGGGAGGGGGAGAGATAAATTGTAAACTGTCACTTGATCCAGTAGATTTAATCCCCCCAAAATCCAGTCATACACAAGGTACCCCCAGACTCCCACACAGTTATGCATTGGCCCATTTGAAAATGAATTGACCCAAAGAGATAGAAAAGATAGAAAAAGCCATGGTTAGCATTTTATCAGACAGAAGTGGAACCCAAAAGGCACTGAATATATCCTGCATGCTTGCATAAAAACCAATCTTTTCCGTCAGAATGCTTGAAGTCATATCTGTGAAAGCACATGTGGTAATGAAAGCAAATGAAGGAAGAAAAAACAACAACCTTAAAGTAGCATCACTAACTGATTGTGAGACTGAATCTCACATACTGTACTTCCAAAGTTAACTAAAGAATATTGGAATATGGATACAATCATGGCACTCAAAATCCCAAATATTCCCAAATATAAAATAAAAGCTTTCTTCTGTTTCAAGTTCACTCTGCCCCATAATAGTTATAACTAGCTTCTCCATTAATTATGCAAGGGAAACAACCAGTAAATAGTCTTCTTGCTATCAAATCTCATAGTACAATACTAAAAAAAACTCACCTGCCCCCTAGAGCACCATGAAGAATGGAATACATACTTCTCCTAATCCTAGTCCATGCACATAAGAAATGACAGAAGACCTGAGACATTGTCATTATCTACCTTGGGAGTCTCCAATTTTGGCAGCTTTAAAACTTGTGGACTTCAACTCTCAGAATTTCCCAGCCAGAAATCCTTGCTGCAGCTTGGACCATATGAAAAAAATGTATGAGAAAGCTTTCTACTAATTTGGCAATTGGAGGCCGACAAGCTGAAAGTCATGAAAATCAATTCATGAAGGTTTAGGAAGCAAGTGCAGTGTGTAGGTGTGGGTCTGGAGAGGGGAATATATTTGCTTGGAAGGAATATACAGAAAGGGATGAGTAGGAAATGTAAATCCCACATCAGCATTTCGAATGGTGCTATCTTTAGTGAGTTTTTTTTCAAATTAATCTCCTTTTTTGTTTTATATCCACTGCTACCTGCTTCACTGGTAGAGAAGAGACTACTAAGACAAGATATGTTCCTGTTGCCTGGGCTTATCGAACACTAGACATTTCTGTCTCCAGTGAATAGGTCTTTGATTAGTGTACCGTGAAAATGGTGACTTTTGACCCAATTAAGGTTGTTGTGTGCTGGTAGAAGTAGTAGTAAGGAAAATTAGCTAGTCCTTGTGTATGATAACAATGGATTCTGTTCATTGCCAATGAGAAAACTTTTCTCAACTCCTTTCTCTAAACTGTTTATAAGTAGAATTTGTTTTGCTTATTTAAAGATTCAAAAATCGGTATGTCTAATACCGTGTTTCCCCGAAAATAAGACCCTGTCTTATATTGTTTTGAACCCTGAAATAAGCTCTTGGCCCTATTGCCATGCGCTCAAAAGCCCGATTGGGCTTATTATCAGGGGATGTCTTATTTTGGGGAAAACAGGGTACTTGGTTCACTCTTGGCTGTTAACTTAGTTTCGTTCTTGGTTATAAAATCATTGTTTAATGTCTTTGTTGTGACTGCCAAAAAGAAGAAAAGCAAGAAAAGTGAGCATTGCAAAGAACCATCTTGTTACTTCATAGAGGTCTTGCTTTTTTCTTAACCATTAGTGTGTCTCTTTTCCTTCTCTTTTCTTCTGAAGAGTCATCTCTCAAGAATTTGTTATTCCAGATGGTGTTATAACCAATGGCACCTTTACTGAAAGGAAATATAACATTAAAGACAGTGCGTGATGGACGTGGAAAATAGGGCAGAAAATACAAAACTCGAGGTCTATCTTCTGATGATTCTGTTTCAATTGTGTGAGTTGTTTTCTTCATCTCTTTGGTTGTAGTTTGTGCTTTGGTGACTGGAGGTATTGTAGTTGTTACTGGAACAATCTGACAGTTGGTTTCTTGGCTGTCTGTGCCTCTAAGCTGTGATAGACCAAAGGAAGTGGACCGCTTTGCCATTTCTGTAATAAATATAGTTCATTTTATTTAGAACACTTTCTATTGAACTGCCTAGGAACATTTGACATATTATTTGACATAATGCCTAAAACAGTTTAGGTGGATTGTACCAATTATTTAGTATAATAAATAGACATAACCACCATGTTGAGCCAAGTACATGCAAAAGCCCCTTTACTTTTCATAGCAAATTAAACATTCCAAGAATTTTATATTCTTCCCATTAATCCCAGTAATTCTGTAAATCAAATGTGCACAATCCTTTTCATGGACATCATTTTTTAATTATTCTTATTTTCCTTGGCACTAGTACTACAGTGGCTTCCATTGTGACCTTCAGGATTCCTTTTGATTTCTTAATCCCATCTACCACCTATGGATTTCCTGTTAGTATTAAATAGGGTTTTCAAGCTTAGCCAATGTACCACAGGTAGTTCTAGGAGTACACTTTTAAAAAAGGTCAACAACATAACTTGATAGTTTGGGCTGTCTGGTATTCATGCTGTTTCTTTCATACTTACTTCTTGCAATGCATCCAGCTGGAAACTCACTATAGTCATCAACAGGTTCATTGTCTGTCTTGGTCAGCTCCACGCTGACATCTCTCTTTTCTTCTCTTTGGAAAAGGCTTGAGTCTTTTCCTACAAAGGTTAATGACAGAACCAGTCCAACAGTCCATGCAACCTGCTCTCTCTTCCCCCTCCCCCCATTCAGCATGTATTGCCTTGCATTTCCCATCAAACAGAAGCCACATGCTTCTCACATATAAGAGTAAGCAATGGGTCATTGAAGTTAAGAACTGAGATGTTTCAGAAGGAACTGGATGAATAACTTTGACTGTAGCAGCAGGGAACCTTCAAATATGGTTGTACTCTCCTCCCCCCCCCCCAATTTTAAATCTTGAGAATAATCCCAGCCTACATTGCTGAAATATGGAAACTTTCAAGATAGCTTTTAGCCATTTTTCACTAAAACTAAGGCAGATGTACATATTTGTCCTACCCTGATTCTAACCATTGCATTCATCCTTCCACAAGAACCAGAAGTCCTGGAAGTGGCTGCTAGATTAATGGCAGACTCCCCTTCCTTCCCCTTGTTCTCTGCTGTCCACCCACCCATATTTTTAGTTATCATTTTGATGCATAATTCTCATTGTGTTCCTATGTCATTGTTTATTTTATTCTATTATTTTATTTCTATTCTGTTTGCACTCCTTTCTTTTTTTTCCTTCTTATTATTGTAAGCCATGTGAAGTAGCCCCATGGTGAGATAGATTGGTGGCTGCTATTAAAGCCCCCCAGTTGTAGAGTGAGATATCTCAGATTTCAAGCCTTGTATGGAGCCGGACGATGACTGCGGTTTCTGGCCCTTCCCAGCTTTCGTGAGAGGGCAGCTGGTGTTAACATCTGGCCTCAAAGTGGCTTAAGACTCCATCCACTGCTGTGAGAGAGCAGTGGGATTTATTGAATTTATTGACTTGGAATTGATTGAATGTCCCTCCCCAGACTTTGGACTATCTGGATTACCCCCAGGCCGTGGACTTCCCCCAGATTAATTAACTGATTGATTAGATGTATTCGCCAACAGAACTTCTTATTCTGCGAGACTCCCCCCTCTCACAGGTGTGGCCCTCCACTTTATCAAGGGCCTACCTTTATGACGGGCTTTGGCACCCCGAGAGGTGGCATGCTGCAAAAAGGGGATTGAGGGGTTTTTTAGGGAAACTTTTTGATAGATTTTTAAGGGATTTTAAGGGGTGGGAGGGTTGTGTGGGTTTGGGGGTTAACCCACAGGGGGAGGGGTCCGGCCCAGCTGTTAGTGGGGCCACGGAGGGTGCGGATTCCGGGGGTAAGGGGGACATTAGAGTCCATTCTGTCGAGGGCTTTTCTATCAATATGTTGAGTGGGAGGGGCAGATATGGCGGGAGCAGGGGGCCGCATCATGTGGTGGGGGCGCGTACTCGCTATCTTCGAGCGGTGGCGCGCCCCAGTCCCCATAGCCCTTCTCGTATCCCAGGCTGTTCAGACTCTCAGGGCCCGAGCCTTCGGCTGCTGTCGTGCAATGCCAGGTCCGTGGTAAATAAAGCCCCCCTCATTTGCGATCTTATTCAGGAGGGGGGAGCGGACCTGGCAGGTATTACGGAGACCTGGTTGGGCCATGAGGGGGGGTTCCCCTCGTGGATATGTGCCCACCAGGTTTCCGAGCATTCCATCAGCCGAGAGCTCAGGGCAGGGGGGGGTGGCGGTTATTATAAAGGAAAGTCTTGATCCGAGGGAGACCACTGTTCCACAGATAGCCGGATGTGAGTCCCTTTTTGTGAGATGGGGTCGTGGAGTACAGATGGGCTTGTTGATCACGTACCTGGCTCCCTGCCGCGTGGCAACGGCCCTGCTCGAGCTGCTCAACGTCATAGCTGAGGTGGCGGTTGGTACCCCCAGACTTCTAGTCATGGGGGATTTCAACCTGCCATCTGTCGGCGAAACGTCTGAGGTGGCTCGGGAGTTCATGGCTTCCATGACGGCCATGGACCTTACTCAGTTAATTCATGACCCCACTCACACGGGTGGACACACTCTGGACACACAGTGGTCGAGTGGCCTTGATACAGGGGATATAGTCATCGAACCCTTGTCATGGTCTGACCACTCGCTCCTTCGACTGGACTTTCTAACCGCTGCACCCCGCCGCAGGGAGGCGGGACCGACCAGGTGGTTCCGCCCCAGGCGCCTGATGGACCCTGATAGGTTCCAGATGGAGCTTGGGCCATTTCCTGAGACTCTGGCTCATGACTCGGGTGAGGACATGGTGGCCGCCTGGGATAGTGCGGCTGCCGGGGCCTTGGACCGTGTCGTGCCTTTGCGGCCTCTGACCCGGCACCGAACTCACCTAGCTCCTTGGTTCTCCGAGGAGCTTAGGGAGATGAAGCGCCGGAAAAGACGCCTGGAGAGTAGTTGGAGGACCAGCCGCTCCGAATCCGACCGAACACTGGTGAGGTCTCATATTAAGAACTACCTAGTGGCAATAAAAGCGGCAAAATCTAGCTATTTTGCCGCTCTTATCGCGTCATCAGATAATCGCCCGGCCGCCCCGTTTAGGGTGACCCGCTCCCTCCTCCATCTGGAAGCGCGGGATGACCCCTTGCAGGGCCGAGCTGAAGACTTTGTGCAGTATCTGTATGACAAAATCGCTCAGATTCGGGAAGGGCTGGCCTCTGACTGGGTATGTCCGGACGGGATGACTGAGGCAGGTCTTGAGAGTGTTATCTGGGGGGAGTTCGATCCTGTGGCTCCCGAGGACATGGGCAGGGTCCTGGGACGGCTGAACGCGACCACATGTTTATTGGACCCGTGTCCCTGCTGGTTGGTACTGGCTTCCCGGGAGGTGACACGAGGCTGGCTCCAGAAGATTGTTAACGCTTCTTTGAATGAGGGGGTCCTGCCGGCCGCTCTGAAAGAAGCGGTTGTGAGGCCCCTCCTCAAGAAGCCCTCTCTGGATCCGGCTGTTTTGGCTAACTATCGTCCAGTCTCCAACCTTCGCTTCGTTGCGAAGGTTGTTGAGAGTGTGGTAGCGCAACAGCTTCCCCGGTACCTGGATGAAACTGTCTATCTAGACCTGCTCCAGTCCGGCTTCCGGCCTGGGCACAGCACGGAAACGGCATTGGTCGCGTTGGTGGATGATCTCTGGAGGGCTCGGGATAGGGGTTGCTCCTCTATCCTGGTCCTGTTAGACCTCTCAGCGGCTTTTGATACCATCGACCATGGTATCATGTTGCACCGGTTGGCGGGGTTGGGGGTGGGGGGCACTGTTTTGCGGTGGTTCTCCTCCTACCTCTCTGACCGGTCGCAATCTGTGTTGACGGGGGGGCAGCGGTCGACCTCGAGGCACCTTGCTTGTGGGGTGCCACAAGGGTCGGTCCTCTCGCCCCTTCTGTTCAACATTTATGTAAAGCCGCTGGGTGAGATCATCCGTGGCTTCGGGGTGGAGTTCCATCAGTACGCTGATGACACCCAGCTGTATATCTCCACCCCAGGCCACCCCAACGATGCCCTTGAAGTGATGTCCCAGTGCCTGGAGGCCATGCGGGCCTGGATGGGGAGAAACAGGCTCCGACTCAACCCCTCCAAGACCGAGTGGCTGTGGCTTCCAGCGTCCCGATATAGCCAGCTGACGCCATCGCTGGCTATTGGGGGCGAATCACTCGCCCCCACGGAGAGGGCTCGCAACTTGGGCGTCCTCCTGGACGCACGGCTGTCTCTAGAAGACCATTTGACGGCCGTGGCCAGGGGGGCTTTTTATCAGGTTCGCCTGATACGCCAGTTGCGCCCCTTTCTAGATCGGGACTCTCTACGCACAGTCACTCAGGCACTAGTCACTTCCTGCCTGGACTACTGCAACGCTCTCTACATGGGGCTCCCCCTGGGGTGCACCCGGAGGCTCCAGCTGGTCCAGAACGCGGCCGCGCGGGGGATTATGGGGGCGACGAGGCGCTCCCATGTGATACCTCTCCTGCGCGAGCTGCACTGGCTCCCGGTGGTCTTCCGGGTGCGCTTCAAGGTGTTGGTGACCACCTTTAAAGCGCTCCATGGCTTAGGGCCGGGGTACTTACGAGACCGCCTACTGCCACCAATAGCCTCCCACCGGCCAGTACGCTCGCACAGAGTGGGCCTCCTCAGGGTGCCGTCCGCCAGACAATGTCGGCTGGTGACCCCCAGGGGGAGAGCCTTCTCTGTGACGGCGCCCACCCTCTGGAATAACCTTCCCCCAGAGTTACGTATAATAACAGACCTCCGGATTTTTCGTCGGGCCCTGAAAACCTATTTATTTCAACTAGCTGGGCTGGCTTGAGCTAAATTTTAAATTGATTTTAAATTGGGTTGTTTTAATTAACGGCCAGAATATTTAATTATTTTAATACTGTTTTTTAAATTTTGTATGCTTTGTTTTTACTTAGGCTGTGCACCGCCCTGAGTCCTATTTGGAGAAGGGCGGTATAGAAATTTAAACAAATAAATAAATAAATAAAATAGGCCCACTGGAACTGACAAAAATTACGTTTTCTAGTGACAAAGTCTAGAATTGCTAGAATAGAATTGAAATAAGAATATCCTAACAAAGTGAGGTTCTGGAATCTGAAAAAGAGCCTACAGACTAGCGGTGAAATCCCCCCCCCCCGGTCCGAACTGGTAGTGCTGACAGCAGGAGGCTCCGCCCACCCGCCGGGACGTCATTATCTCCCTTTTTAAATCATCTGTGCATGCACAGAAGATTCTGCGCATGCACAGAAGAGGCACACTCATGCACACTCCTGTTCCCGAACCAGTAGCGAAGGTAAGTGGATTTACCGCTGCTACAGTCAGCTAGATATTTTATCACCTTGAAACAATCTATCTGTTACCGAACATGGTCTGAGACTCACTTTTAACTCCCTTCTATCTTTTCAGCTGGAAGACAGAATTGGCAGGAAGAATGTATCTAATAGGATAACTTAAGGGTGACTGAAACCAGTATGTTACTAATGTGAATTTAAGAGGCAATAAATACCATCTTAATACATTTTTCATGTCAGCCAGATGAATTCTTTCTTATTAATTTAATGTAACAAATTTTAGTCTAATTGCATATAGTGCAATTACTATATCACTACCTTGGCAACTTTAAAATGTGGCAACTTTGGCTCCCAGAATTCCCCAGCCAGCAGGTCCATAGATTTTAAAGTTGCCAAGGTTGAGAAACATTGATATAGATTATGGAAATAGATCAGTGGTGGGTTGCTACTGGTTCGCCCTGGTTTGGGTGAATTGGTAGCAGTGGCGGCAGGAGGCTCCGCCTACCACCAGGCCATCATCAAATATGCTCTGCGCATGCGCAGAAGTGGTGCGTGCGCAAGCAAACCAGTAGCAAATGTAAGTGAAACCCACCACTGAAATAGATAATGAAGGGATGGTGGTTAAACTGGAAATCTAACACTCTTTCCAGTTATTGAGTTAATTGTATCTCGTCTCCTATTGCTTCTATGTTATTCTGTTTTATTATACAGATAGCCGACTTATGAGTAGTTGCTTAGTGACTGTTCAAAGTTACGATGGAGCTATTTTGGGGTGGGGGAGGACTTACAACCCACATTCAAAGTTCCAGTGGCCACCCTCCCTCCTGTGGTCATGTGACCACACTTTAGATGCTTAGCAATCAGACTGCTTTTATAGCCATGTGTAGCATCCTGCAGTCACATAACCTCATTTTATGATGGTTTTGCTGAATTTACTTCTGGGTTGTTGTTGTTTTTGACAAAACTGTGTCCATAGAGATCCATTGATTTATTTAACCATTGTGACATTTGTTTAATCACCATGGTGGTTACTTTATAACTGTGAGGTTTGATTAATGATTGCCATCAAAAAAGATCATAAAATCATCAGCAGTTGTTTTACAGCTGTGACATTATCTTTTATCTATCACCAGTTATGACCCTGATGGCAGGCTCCATCACAGTCATAATTTGAGAACTATCTGAACATTATGTTATTATCTGGGCATTTGATTCCTGAGAGCTGTTTTATGCTGCTAGCTTTGGGCTATATAAAGAATTCATTCATTCATTCAAATCAAGAATGTATATATTTTTCTTTAGTTTTAGAGCCATCTGTGGGAGCTACTTATGGTTGTATTTGGCAGTGAATGAGTAAAATTGGGCTTCAGGTTAATTCAGAACATTCAGATCTAATTCAAATAATAATTGAAAGAAGTTGCTATTCAAGATTTCTGAAGACCATTTTTTAAGCCATTAGGTCCCAAAAGTCCTCTGTCAAATCAGTGTTTAATAAATTCTCTCCAAATGCAGCTATTGGTAAAGAACATCTATGCACTAAGAATATTCATACTTGTACTGTTAGGAATTAAGAAACGCTGGCTCAGTGATTAACCCAGGAACACGAGGAATAATTTTCTGAGAAAGAGCAAAATGATCCCAATAATCAAACCTGCTATGAATTATTTTGGCATCTATTTCTTTCATATGAACTATCTCCTTGATATTAAAACAGCTCTTTCTGCACATCCATTAAATGCAGACACAGCACTGTAATAGATAGCAGGCTATAACTTGCTCTTTGTCATCTCATTCTTTATTGCAATTTATTCTGCAAACAATTTCAAATCATATTGTATTCCAGGCAAATGAACAGTATTTACTATATCTGAAATGAAATTTTCAAGTAGGCACAGTTATTTTATTTATTTATAAAATTTATTGGCCACCCATTTTACCAGAAGGTGCATTTTATAATATGTTTGATGTCTTTATTAACTGAGGGAAGTGATACTCAGTTAATAAAGACATCAAACATATGTTCAAGAGAACATATTAATTATGATTATAACAGTGGTGAAATCTGAACCAGTTTACTATTGGTTCATTGGCCGTGCGTGTGCGCCATGAACCATGCGCCAAACATGTGTTGCGCACGTACATGCACAGTGCACACCAAACATGAGCTGCAGTGCGCACCAAAAGGAGGCTTGAGAAGATAAGTAGAACAGTGCAGGAGGGGTGGGGTTGATCAGCTGTGGTGCGCACGGGAACCTTTTAAAAAACTTTTTAAAAGCATTTTTTACTACCGGCTCGAGCGAATAGATAGTAAAAAATGCTTTAGAAAAGTTTAAAAAAACGTTCCAACGATCATGTGATCATCAGAGCCATTTCTTTACTTTTTTAAAGCATTTTTTACTACCTATTCACCCAAACGGTAGTAAAAAAATGCCTAAAAATTTTTTTAAAAAAAGTTCCGATGATCAGCTGAGTGACGCACCATCATTAGAATTTTTTTTTTTTAACTTTTTAAAGCATTTTTAACTACCGGTTCCGGAGAACCAGTAAAAAAATGTTTAAAAAGTTTTTTTAAAAAGTTCCAATGATCGTGCGTTGCTCAGCTGATTGTCGGAATTTTTTTTTTTTTTTACATTTTTTACTACCGGTTTGGCGAACCAGGAGCATTTTTTACTACCATTTCAGGCGGACTAGCCCAAACTGGTAGCATTTCACCCCTGGATAAGTTGGCTGGGAAATTTGCTCAAACATGCCTCTGGCTGCTAAGTGAACTTGTTCCAGAGACATATTTTTAAGCCCAACTGATCTCATATATTTATTACAAGCATAAAATTAGATAAACACGAGGAAACTGATCTGAACTCTATAAAAGGGATCAGAACTTTTTCATCATTGAAATTACCTAATGTTTGCAACATGAACTGTTGGAATGCTCCCCCCCCCATAAGAACTAGTAGAAAAAACATTAGAATTGCTTAGGGAGTAAGTTTGTTTAAAAAACAGGTTAGCTATAAAGACATTCCCAAAGAGCTTTTTAATAATAATTGCACCAACTATCCCTTCCCCAAATTACAACCAATATATTGATAATGACCTTAAAGTTAAGAGTTTAGCACAACATTTACAATCCTGAATTCTTCCATATGCACACATACATAAGCTCTGTTTAAACCTGAAAAACATAATAAAGCCAGAGAGCCTTACCTTCTACAATGGACAGAGCTAACCAGAACACCAGCCACCTGAAGCAAAAACTGTCAGTTTGCTCAAAAAACATTTTCTATACTCAGCAACCAAAGAAGCCTACCTTTGCCAAGAGCTTAGAACTATCATGGCTTTGAGCTTTAAAAAAAAATGTGTTCAGAAAGTGGACTAGAACATAAAAATGGGATGTCTGGTGCAAATTACCACCTTGGTCAATTTATTAAATAGCAATCCTATTTCTTGTCTGAAAGCAAAAACCACCAGCCAAACCAAAAAGTCTGAATGGAAAGAAAGATATGAATACTTCTGATTTCCATTTGGCATTAGAGAAACTTGGTGCTCTCTCCAAGAAGACTGTGCTGAAGATGGCTTGATTGGAGGCACCTCAAGCACAATGGACTCTTTTTCAACTTGGGAACTAGGTGGCCAGTAAGCAAGAAAAGAACTTTGTTTAGCAGGCAAGTCTAGCCCTGTGCACAGAATGTATGTGCAAGCAAGCAAATTTGTCTGGCTCCCACACCTGGGGTCAGAATCGTATAACTATGCAGGATTGTAGACTGAGGTTCTTCAGACTACCCATATAATCAAGCCCTCCCTTCACAAAGTCTGCAAGAAATTTTCTGAGATGAAATAGGGTGGAGTAGAGGCAAAGTGCAGGTATAAAGTCCAAATCTAAACTCTGGATGTAAGAAGAAATCAAAACACGCAAACATTTTATATTATATTGGGGAGAAGAGCTACATATAATTTTAGTAAATCCCACCGCCCTGTGCGCTCACATAGGACTGGCCTCCTCCGGGTGCCATCGGCGAGACAATGTCTGTCGCGCCCAGGATGAGGGCATTCTCTGTGGGTGCACCGACCCTCTGGAATGGGTTACCCACGGGGTCCGGACGGCCCCCGACCTCCGCTCTTTCCGCCGTGACCTGAAGATATGGGTTTTCCAACAAATTTGCTGATCTGATGGGTGATTTTAATTGGGAGATTTTAATTGAGTATTTTGGTTGTTATTGTTATTGTTTTTATTGTTTTAATTTCTGTGAGCCGCCCCAAGTCCTTTGGGAGAAGGGTGGCATATAACTATAATAAAATAATAAATAAATAAATAAATAAATAAAAAATATTGGGGAAGGGAGGGATGCAGTTTCTTTCAAGCTGCTTGATTATTTCTTTTCTTCCAAATGTCAAAATTACTCATAAGGATTGTAGGCCAGACAGCATTTGGTCGGTTTCTGGAATATGGCTTGGTTGGAATGAATCATAGGGCTGGAAGGGATCTTGGAAGTAACAGTAACAGAGTTGGAAGGGACCTTGGAGGTTATCTAGTCCATCCCCCTGCTCACGCAGGACACCTGTACTAGGGATTCAAACTGCCGAAGTGCTGACCTTTCTGATCGACAAGCTCAGTGTCTTAGCCACTAAGCCACCTAGTCTTCTAGTCAAACTCCCTGTTCAAGGTAGGAGTCCTTATACCTTCCAGGTTAAATAGTCCAGTCTATTCTTGAAACTCTCCAGTGATGGAGCACCCATAACTCTAAGAGGCAAGTTGTTTCATTGATTAATTGTTCTCATAGTTAGGAAATTTTTCCTTACTTCTAGATTGGATCTTCCTTTAATGGGCTTCCATCCATTGCTTCTTGTCCTAGCCTCAGGTGCTTTGGAGAATAATGGTACTAATGTACTATGTCTCAATCTCAACAACTTTAAGTCATGGCTAGGAAATTTTGAGAGTTCAGGTCCAAATGTGTTAAAGTGCTGAAGTTGACAAGCATTGCCCTGATATGGTGCGGGGATAGATGCTTATCTATTTCCAACAGTTGAAAGATTGTTAATTTATACTGCACACACACAGATATGCAAATTTTGCCACACTGGTAAATTTTTAAATACACAATATTTATCCTTAGGTTGTCTGAATTATAGTTTTTATTTATTAGTAAGTTAATTCTAATAAAGAAAAATGAAGTGAATTCTATTCCTAATTATATTTGTTCATCATTAGGGCTTTATTGTGTAGATAGTTATGTGAAAGTAAGCTTGTTTCAATGAAATCACTGGGCTTTATGAGAGTAAACAAGCATTCTACAATTTCTATTTACAAACCCTCAGACTTAGGGATATTTGGCATTTTGATTTGGTGTAGACGATCAATAATTGTTATGATAAGTATATTCACCACAATAGTTATTGTAAACTAAATGCAACTGAAAATCAATTTCACAAAGAATAAGTTGGTGATGCTAAAAAATAAGTTATTTGCTTAGAAATATTATTGTTAGATCATAGGCTAGATTCATGCATTCTACTAAGCTAGAATTTAAGATGACATGTTGAGTATACTACAATCATTAAGTTTATATACTATGCAGAGACAGTGACAAGACACTTTCTCTGTCATACACACATTGCAAAACTCTAAACAATGCAGTGATACCATAGGGGTAGGAGCTTTTTTTTTTTCCTCTATGTGATTTTGCAGTGTGACAACCAGGATGCTCAAAAATGGAATATAAAGAATATCTCTGTAAGGATTGATTGATTGATTGATTGATTGATTGATTGATTGATTGATTTATTTATTTATTTATTTATTTATTTATTTATTTATTTATTTATTTATTAAAAATTTTATACCGCCCCCTCTCCCGAAGGACTTGGGGCGGTGAACAGCCAAAATTAAAAAACATACAATATAAATATTAAAATACTATAAAAACAAAATTAAATTTATATTGGCTTCTCCCAATTTAAAACCCCTTACCCATAAAATTCAGCAATTAAAAGATTTTTAACCCAGCTTGGCTTGCTGAAATAAAAAAGTCTTCAGAGCCTGGCGGAAGGTCCGGAGGTCCGGGATCAGTCGTATCCCTGGGGGTAGCTCATTCCAGAGGGCGGGTGCCCCCACAGAGAAGGCTCTTCTCTGGGGGGTTGCCAGCCGACATTGCCTGACCGACGGCACCCTGAGGAGGCCCCAGGGGAGCGTATTGGCCGGTGGGAGGTTATCAGTGGCAGAAGGTGGTCTCGTAAATAACCGGGCCCTAAGCCATGGAGCGCTTTGAAGATGACAACCAATACCTTGAAGCACACCCGGAAGACCACTGGAAGCCAATGCAGCTCACGCAGGAGAGGTGTCACGTGGGTGCGCCATGTCGCCCCCATAAGTACCCGCGCGGCTGCATTCTGCACCAGTTGGAGCCTCCGAGTGCTCCTCAGGGGGAGCCCCATGTAGAGAGCATTGCAGTAGACCAGGCGGGAAGTGACGAGGACATGAGTGACTGTGCATAAGGAGTCCCGATCCAGAAAGGGGCGCAACTGGCGTATCAGGCGAACCTGATAGAAAGCCCCCCTGGCCACGGCCGTCGTATGCTCTTCTAAAGACAGCCGTGCATCCAGAAGGACACCCAAGTTACGTGCCCTCTCCGTGGGGGCCGATGTCTCACCCCCAATAGTCAGCGATGGCACCAGCTGACTATATTGGGACGCCGGCAACCACAGCCACTCAATCTTGCAGGGGTTGAGTCGGAGCATGTTCCTCCCCATCCAGACCCGCACGGCCTCCAGGCACCGGGACATCACTTCAAGGGGTGGTCTGGGGTGGAGATGTACAGCTGGGTGTCAGTACAGATGGCACTGCACCCCAAAACCACGGATGATCTCGCCCAGCAGCTTCACATAAATGTTGAACAGGAGAAGCGAGAGGACCGACCCTTGTGGCACCCCACAAACCAGGTGCCTTGAGGTCAACCTCCGCCCCCCAGCCAACATGGACTGCGACCGGTCGGAGAGATAGGAGGAGAACCACTGTAAGACAGTGCCTCCCACTCCCAAGCCTTCCAACAGGCGCAGCATGATACCATGGTCGATGTATCAAAAGCCGCTGAGAGGTCTAATAGGACCAGAACAGAGGAGCAACCCCTGTCCCGAGACCTCTAGAGATCATCGACCAGCGCGACCAATGCTGTTTTCGTGCTGTACCCGGGCCTGAAGCCAGACTGGAACGGATCTAGATAGACGGTTTCATCCAGGTACTACGGGTGGATTTAAATCCACCAGTGGATATACTAGGACAGTGATGGCTTAGTGGGCCCGGTAGGCCCATTTTTGCCATTGTGTGCCAAAAGTGGGGGGGAGTGCAGGGGGGGTCATGCGTGTGTGTGCCCACACCCATAACTTAATGCATCCCTCCCCCCCATGCATGCATGCATGACCCCCCTCATACTATCCCCGCTTTTGGCATGTGATGCACAGTGGGCCCAGTAGGCCCATTTTTTGCCCTCCCGAAGCTCCAGAGGCTTTCTTGGAGCTTGGGGAGGGCAAAAACGGCTCCCCCCCCGGAGGCCCTCTGGAAGCCGGAAACAGCCCATGGCCCGACTTCTGGTGGACCCGGAAGGCCCGAAAAGCAGCTGGCTGGCCCACTCATGCGTGTTGGAGCTGAGCTAGGGCAATGCTCGTGTGCCCACAGATATGGCTCCAGGTGCCACCTGTGGCACGCATGCCATAGGTTTGCCATCATGGTACTAGGAGATCTATGAAACCCAAAGGTAACACATTGTTTCCTCAATTCTTTAATGAAAAGCCAAACAGACCTTGGCAGTTG
The DNA here is from genome assembly GCF_059756535.1 of Pantherophis guttatus. Taxonomy (NCBI): domain Eukaryota; kingdom Metazoa; phylum Chordata; class Lepidosauria; order Squamata; family Colubridae; genus Pantherophis; species Pantherophis guttatus. The sequence continues at coordinate 58,203,265 of NC_142066.1, forward strand.
GCATGATAGTGCCCAATAAGGTTTGCTCAGCACCGGGGGTGAAATGCTCCCAGATCAGACCGGATCGCCCGGTCTGGTAGTGATCTTGGCCATTGGTTCTGCAATCCAGTAGCAATAACAGAGTGAAGCTCCGCCTGCCAACCCGGGTGTTATTACTTCCTGGTGTTAAACAGGAAGTAATGTGTTTTTTACCTTCTGTGCATGAGCAAAAGGTATTGCGCATGCGCAAGTCTGCATGTGCACATGATGCACATATGCGCGAGCAAAGCGAGCTCACACATAGCGTGTGCACTTTTGAACTGGTAAGGAAGGTAAGTAGATTTCACCCATGCTCATTACCTTGGTTTATTTAAGTGCTGAAAATTATGATGCCAAGAAGACAAAGGCTTTCAGTAGGAAATTTATAGCTCAACCTACTCACTCATCAAGGTTCCTCTTTAAGTTGGTTGCATCACAATATTATGACAAAGTATGACTGATGGTGGCAAGGAGTTAGTTTGACTTACAAATCTGCTCATATTAATCCCTGTGTTTGCTTTCTTTCATTTTGGGTTTTGTTAGAATGAGTACGGTATTCTTCATTTTTTCTTTGAATTTTCGTCTTAGATCTTAACATGAATGTAGCTGCTATAATAAGAGGGCTTTCATTCTTGCTTCTAAATAGTACCTCAAGCAATAATCATGGCTCAGTAGCATGTAATTTCCTAATTCTCCAGCTATCTCAACTAAGAAAATGCTAGATATGTCTACTGACCGATTGTGACTCAGCAGCCCACCAACACTTAAATGCTTAAACCAATGAATGATGCATGACTATTATTTTCCACAATTTTGCTGCTACTGAAATATTACAAAGAATGTTTGTAGAAAGCCAGGCTACAGGGCCAAACTCATTGGCTGCTTGAAAAGAATAGTGATATGAACAGTGGCTTTTTATAAAAGCAAATATAATGCTCAAAGTATGCTAAGTACTTGGAGTTATCTTAATTCCCCTCATGATCTCCGAATATGTTGGTTTATTTCCCAAGCTCTGAAATTCATTTCCTTTCCAACTCACTTCATTTTTCCAAAATATCTGTAGCACTAGATAGCCCTGAAACACTCTTTCACGTGAACTATTATTTGGGGTGATAGAAGCCAGCCGGTCATTTCACTACAATAATATACCAGTACAAGAAATGTGTCAGTGAATGATCTGTGAGTACTTATACATCTACTTTAAGAAATCAAATAAAATTTGAGACAAAATTAAAATACAAACAATGAAGATTAGGAGATGGAAGCTAAAACACATGAAGAACAGTTGCAGGAATTGGGTATATCTAGTCCAGTGAAAAGAAGAACTGAGGTGACATGATAACAGTGTTCCAATATTTGAGGGGCTGCCACATAGAAGAGGGGTTCAGCCTATTTTTCAAAACACCTGAAGGCAAGACAAGAAACAATGGATGGAAACTAACCAAAGAGAGAAGTTCTCCTTTTAGTTAATGAACACCCAGGCCCAGCTTGCATTGCTATCTGAAATTGGCTTGATCCTAATCAATTTGATCGCAAAGGCTTCCTTCTGTATCTTAAATGGCCAGGCCAGGAGCATGTTAAGCTTGCTGTACCAAGGCATTCCTTTCAATGGTCTTCCCCATTGTGTGCTTTTTCCTCTGTTGTAATTAATTCCTCTCCAACGAATATAAATATAAACATTGAAGAAAAGAGAGAAGTTCCCCTAAGAACTTAGGAGAAATTTCCTAACGGTGAGAACAACTAACCAGTGGAATGGCTTGCCTTCAGAAGTTGTGGGTAGTGATGGGTAACCTTTTTGCCATCGCGTGCCAAAAGTGGGGGGAATGGGAGGGGTTGCACACGTGCATGCCCACACCCATAATTCTATGTGCCCCACCCACCCCACGCATGCACGCACGACCCTCCCCCCATGCTTTTGGCACGTGATGGCACAGTGGGCCCGGTAGGCCTGTTTTTTGCCCTCCCCAGGCTCCAGAGACTTTCTAGGAGTCTGGGGAGAGCAAAAACAGCCTCCCCAGACCCAGAGGCCGGAAACAGCCTGGTTGCCGAACTACTCAAAATTTCCGCTACTAGTTCTCCAGAAATGGTCAGAACTTGCTGAAACCCACCTCTGGTTATTCTGCATTTAATTTCAGGAGTAGAACTGCCATCGTGAACAATTTTGAATCCAAGGAAGATAAATTCTCAAACTAATTCAAAGACAGATTAAACTAAAAACTTTAACAGTAAGTATACAGAAAGGTGGGTGGGAATAAAGAAGCAGCTTTCTTTTTTATTTGCACCTTTGTAACTGATTTACTTTCACTGTGGTGACTACCAGAAAAGTGCAAGTATAGTGTGGGAAGAAAAGGATCATTAGAGCAACTGACAGAAAGAGTAATTATTCCAGAAAATATTACCCAAAAATTGAAATGGCATTACAGACCACTGTCTAATGCCATTTAACTAACGCTTTTGCTTTTATTGCATCCCATTTTGTTTTGTTTTGATCTCTTTTATTCTTCTGCTAAAGACCTGTAGTTTTACTATTTTTTACCAGAGAGTGGTATTTTTATCATCTCTGCCATGGGGAAAAGGAAGAAGAGTTCACATTCTGCATCTCAGATTTCACCCAAGCCTACTAAACATTTCAGAGTTAACAGATACCAAAAACATTAACAGCCATGTGCTGTAAATAACAAACCATTCCTATTTTTCTTGATAGCCTCTCAAACACATATGACTCCTTGGAATGGGATCTACAAGCAGATTTTTCTGCCTCTATTGCTGAAGAAACTTTCCCTTCTCAGATCATAGTCTTTTCTCCTGATGCAACAAGGGGATAAGGACTTAAAAAACAAAATGTAACTGATAATGCCTACTGACAGCATAAACATTATTGTCAATTTTTAGCTTCTGGCCATAGTTAACAACAAAGTGGAAACTTAAAAGAGACTTTTATTAAGCTTAAACACAATCATTCAAACATTCTGCTGTGTCAGTTAAAACAAACTCATGCAGAGACAAATGTGATTCAAAATCAGAAAACACTGGTGGAAAGGTGAATTTTAATTTGGAACCTGAAAAGAGAGTGTCATGATAAATGCCTAACTACTATGTCTCCCTGATCACCCGGACCTTCAAGGGTTAACTAACCACATATCCCATAATCCTTATAACCACTCCTTACCTCTTAGCCCCTCCTCCTGGGTACAAAAGGTCCAACCACATGGTCCACAGATGATTCCAGATGTATACCTGAAAGAGAAAGGTACAAGGTCAGTGACCTCCAGTACCAACAGATCAATAATAAAGCTACAGAAAAGAATTGGAGTCTGTCTTTGAGTTATTGGGCTAGATCCAGCTTATAACAAAATGGTAGCAGAGGTCGGTTGCCCATAACTCCAGACAATGACTGAACCCAACACCTACCCTGAAGAAGCAAACAGAGCACAGACCAGAGCTCTTACCAAGAAGATGGCTGAGAAGCTTGCAACCAAAGCCACAGCCATGGAGGAGACAGAAGCTGGAAGCGAGCAGGACTCCAGCCTGGACTCACAATCAGATGAAGAGGGGCCATCCAAGGAAATCACCGCCCCGGAAGAAGAAACAGCACAGAAAATGAATAAATTCAAACTCTCCATCCTGAAACTGATGGAGGAAAGCAGCGACAAAGAAAACCTCATCGCGGACCTTCAAAGCCTCTTAGAGCAACGAGAAGCAGCGATTGAGGCCCCAAAGACCACCGAGAAAGAAAAGCCAGCAAAAAAGGGTAAGCCACCCCAACCCGATGACCCTGAGCCGGCAGAACCCATTTCCGCGCCCCCTTCCCGGCGGCCATCTTGGGACGAGCACCAGCCAATGGGAAGCCAGGATTTGAATCCCTTGGCGCGAAAATGCCCGAACCCCGAAACAGACGAGGGGGACTCAGAAAGCGACTACGAAGAGCCCAGCTCTGAAAGCGACCACGAAGAGACCACAATAATAAAAAGAAAAACGCCTACCGATCTCGAATTGCAAAAGGCAATCGAGACCATCACCGCTGCCCTAGGCTCCGCTTTCGAGCCTCCCGCGGCACTCAATAAACCAAAGAAAAATCCTGGAAAGTACAAGAAGGCCAGGACAACCAACAAAGACCAGGCAACCGAGTCACAGCCAACTAAAAACACCGCACACACCAACAACCGGCACAAAAGACCGCCCACCTGCAGGAAGAATCAACTGCAGAACTCGAACTCACCACCCGCTACACCGACAACCCGAGGCCCGAGGGAGAAGAGAAGAACCGGCTACTCACCCACGCCACGACATCCATCAGGCCAGTCCACGCGACCAGGGACCAGCGACCACGAGGGAGGATCCGCCGCCGCCGCCATTACCGCCGAGCCGCTGAGTGCAGGGAATCCTCAACCTACGACCTCCGCTGCTGCCGCGCCGCCGACCCGCGAAAGTCCTCGACTTGCGACCGCGTCGCCTCCTCACCTTCTGCCCTTCTTCGCCGGGGATCCGACCATCCAGCAGTGGTGTCCAGCCTCAGGGGGAATCTTCGGACCCACCAGGGGTGGGTCCAGCCTCCCACCAACAGGCCTAGGCCTAGGCCTGGGAGCTCCAGCAACAGGAACCTCACCCGATGGACTCCAACGCGGAATGAGCTTCGCGCATGCCCAGTACCTGCCTGTAACAAGAGAAGCAAGTTACATAGATCCAAGCAAGTACAGAATGGCCACAGACATCTCAAAGCCTTATTGTGAGTTTAATCACATTTTGGACCATGGACAGCTCCCCCCAGTAAGTAACCTTACTAATATTTCTGGGGCAAATTATACCAATTTGCCAAAATTGCAGTTAGATGGGGGTAATATTATAGAATGGAGCCAACAATTAAGGGTTGCTCTCATGAGAGAGAATGCACTGTTCCTAGCTAACAGACCTCCCCAAAAGCCCTGGTCACTGGAAATTGACTGCATTCATCACAGGGCATTTTGTATCATGTTAACCTCCATTCCATCTGCTATGTATCCATCTATTGAGGACAATCTAACTGTTTATGATATTATGCAAAAACTATGTAACCTGTTTTATAGCCAAAGCAGAGCCACTACCACTAGACTATCTAGGGAGTTCCACTCCACCAAGCATAAGGCAGGGGTCCCCATGAGTGAGCACATCTTAAAAATGAATGCTGCAAGGGCAGAACTCATGCAGAGGGGGGAAATCATCATTGAAGAGAGCATGATAAGCATAATCATAAACTCTCTTGATAGCAGCTGGGACAGCTTCATGACCCAACTAAATAGCCTCAACTTGCAATACCTCACACTAGGCGCACTGACCAGTCAGCTCGTTGCAGAGGACACTCTGAGGAGGGAACGCCAACTAGCCAAAGGGGATCCTAGGCCCACAAAGAGGGTGGATTTCCAGGATAGGGCCAGGGATACCTCAGAATGTTATTCTTGTGGATCAAGGAACCACTTAAGGAAGGATTGCCCCAGGAACCATAGGGATAGGGGACAGCACGACAGTAGAGGGGGAAGGTCACCTGAACGCAGGCACCCAAAGGAAAGAGGGCGAGGGTGGTCACCCAACCCCAGGAAACACCACGAGCGCAGAGACCACTCCAGGGACAGTAACTCTGGCTCCATGTATGGGATCAGGCATGATGACCCAAAGGACAAACATAAGGCAGAGAGAAACACATGGCTCCTGGACTCAGGGGCCACAAGCCACACTACTTGTAACTCAGAGCTGCTAGACTCACTCACAGAAATAGACTCAGAAATAAAGGTGGCAAACCAAAGCAAGGTCAAAGTAGTGGGGAAAGGAAACGTACACATCACACAGGTAGGGGACTTAAAAGGAGTACTGTACGTACCAGAGATTCCCCACAACGTGCTAGCCATCACAAAGCTGACACGAGACACAAATATAGAAATAAAATTTGAAGATGGAAAGGCACACTTGATCAAGCAAGGGAAAGAGATAGGAAAGGTAACCATACACGAGGGGCTTCCCTACTTCACACCCAACGCAAGGGAGGAAGAAGGCATTGATGCCAGCACCAATGATGCCAGGGGGTGCAGCAGGAGGCAGGATGTAGCCATGAGAAGACAAACAAGTCTGTATCTATCGGCAAGCCATTGCATGATAACTGTGCCCACCTCCTCCACAGGAGACTGGGACACATAAGCTTCCCCATTGTAAAGAAAATGATGGAATGTACCGAAGGTCTCAAAGTAAAGAACTGCGAAAACTACTTAGAGTGTTCAGTTTGTAAGCGTTCTAAGATCAAGGTTAAGGCCATCCCCAGGGGATCCAAACGAACCACGGAATACCCCTTCCAATTGGTGCATATGGACTTGGTAGGGCCAATGAAACCCTCTGTAGGACATAGGAAGCGATTCTTCCTCACGATTGTGGATGACTACACCAGATACGGGTATGTCTACTCCCTCAGACACAAAAACGAAGTGTTCCAAAGGTTTAAGGAATTCCACAGAAGAGTAGATATGCAACATAACATGAGAATAAGGCAGATAATGACTGATAGGGGCTCAGAATTCATGGCCAAAGAATTCACAAGGTGGCTGAGGGAGCAGGGCATAGCGCATTACACCTCTTCACCTTTCTCCCCCTTTCAAAATGGAGTCTCAGAGAGAAAAAACGGGATGTTGAAAACCATGATGAGATGCGCCCTGGAGGATGCTGGGATGGGGCAGCATTTCTGGTCAGAGGCATTACACTACGCTAATTACACCCTGAATAGACTGTGGTCAAGCTCTATCAATAAGACACCATACGAGATGCTATACAACAGAAAGCCCAACATTGCACACTTACACATATTCGGCGCCCCAGCTGATGTCCACATTCCCAGACAGCTAAGAAGAAAAGGGGAGAAATTATCAAAAAGGTTGAGGTTCGTGGGTTACGAACCGGGCACAAAGGGCTACAGATTTGTCGACAACAATAACCGTTTTGTGGTTTCCAGATCAGCCAGTTTCCACAAAAACGCAAACTGGTCGAGGGTATACTCCAATGACATCCCAGCCAATAAGGTCACGTTCGAGCATGGCCAAGGGGAAAGGGAGGTCAGAGAGGTCACAGGGCACAAAGCCAACCATCGCAAGGCAAGCGTCAAAGGTTGGAAAGAAGGGCACCCTTCACTGAAGATAGATGACCTGACGGACAAAGAGGCAGACAACATGCAGGAAACCGAGCCAACCCCCAGCAGGCCAATCAGAGAAACCAGAAACAAGCTACCAAAGAAGTTAGAGGACTACGTTATGACCATCCACAACACCCATTTCACGCCCAGCTCATATGAAGACATCCTCGGGCTCCCCCAGGAAGAGAAAGAAAAATGGATGCTTGCCATGGAGAAGGAGATGGAAAGCCTGAGGAACCTCCAGGTATACTCACCTGCCCAAGTTCCAGAGGACAAAAAACCAATAGGAACCAAATGGGTGTTCAGGGTTAAGACATTAGAGGACAACAAGGTCCTATACAAGGCAAGACTAGTCGCTCAGGGTTTCGCCCAAAGATACCCCGAAGACTATACAGACACCTACTCGCCAACCGTCAGGGCGGAGAGCGTCAAAAGCGCCCTGGTGGTGGCCACCATCCTGGGCTTGGAGGTCTTCCAATTCGACGTACAAACAGCGTACTTGCACGCCGAGCTGGATAAAGAAATATACGTCAAAGCGCCGCCTGGGCACAACAAAGGCGAGAACCAAACCTGGCTGCTGAATAAAAGCCTGTACGGGCTCAAGCAGTCGGGCAAAAGGTGGTATGACTGCTTGGCCAAGGCCCTCAGATCCATGGGCTTCGAGGCCACCTCAGCCGACAAATGCTTTTTTACGAGGAGAGAAAACAACACATTCGAAGGTGTGCTCGTTTACGTGGACAACATCTTGTACATCAGCAAACACAAGAGCAGGTGTGACAAGTTCGCCACTGACCTGGGTAGCCACTTCTCCTTAAAGTCACTTGGAAAGATTGACAGATACCTAGGGGTCCAAGTGATAAAAACCAACAAGGGCTTCCGCCTCTCCCAGAGAGAAAAAATCATCGAGCTGCTATCCAAATGCAACATGTCCGAAGCAAAACCCAGCAAGACCCCCATGCAACCCGAGTTCCTGAAGACCATGTATGAGGAATCTGAACCTTTCACAGACAACAAATTGTATAGATCAATGATAGGGTCACTGCTGTACATATCCAACTGGACCAGGCCCGACATCGCCTTAGCCGTCAACCTGCTGTCCAGGCATGTAAGCAAACCCACGGTAACACACTGGAACGCCATCAAAAGACTACTTAGATACTTAAAATTCAGTGCGGATGCCCTACTCTGCCTAGAGCCAGAAACATCTGAGAAACCAAAGCTAACCTGCTATGCTGACGCTGACTGGGCTGGGGACGTAGAGTGCAGAAAAAGCACCTCAGGCTAAGTGTTACTACTCAACAATTGCCCCATCCATTGGTACACTGGAAAGCAAAAACTGGTGGCCACATCAACTACGGAAGCAGAATTTGTTTGTCTATCAAAGGCAGCAAACAATTTAGTATGGTTCGATGACCTGCTCTGTGACATCTGGGCTGAACCCTCATATCCAATAGTTATCCACGAAGACAACAAGGCAGCGATAGAGATCTCTAGGGCCGATGCCATAGGTCAGCGTTCTAGGCACATTGACATTAAATACAAACACGTCAGGCAGTTTTCAGAGATAGGTTTCATTAGGGCAGTACACTGTGACACAGAGGAGCAAACAGCAGATATTCTCACTAAACCCCTACCACATAAACAACATGCTTACCTCATGTCAAAAATGCGTGTTTGCTTGTAATTCATGCCTGTACCTGTGTATTCTCTGTATGTATGCAAACACCGCCCCAGGTACCCAGTTAGGCATTTAGAGGGGGTTTTGTCATGATAAATGCCTAACTACTATGTCTCCCTGATCACCCGGACCTTCAAGGGTTAACTAACCACATATCCCATAATCCTTATAACCACTCCTTACCTCTTAGCCCCTCCTCCTGGGTACAAAAGGTCCAACCACATGGTCCACAGATGATTCCAGATGTATACCTGAAAGAGAAAGGTACAAGGTCAGTGACCTCCAGTACCAACAGATCAATAATAAAGCTACAGAAAAGAATTGGAGTCTGTCTTTGAGTTATTGGGCTAGATCCAGCTTATAACAGAGAGTGAGGAATAAGATAAGAGATTTAGCCCTACTAATAATTCATCTTGGCAATAAGAGAGCTTCTACTTTGAAGTTTAATTGCAGTAACATAAACGTTGGGAACTCCAAGGACCTTCTATCACCCTTGACCTTGAAAAGAGAGAGCTTGAATAACAACCTGTGACTCCCACAGCAAGTTTGAAAGACAAAGTTGATTAATTCTGCCAGACATTGAACACGGGTATTATAAAAAAGCTTGATGATCTGTCGAAATTATTAGCAAAAACGTAAAAAGTGTGCACTTCTGAACCCGTTGGGAAGGTAAGTAGATTTCACTCCTGGAACTGATACGAACAGTTGTGCTGCTTCGTCTCCACCTGTAACAAGGCCCTATACTGTGGTATCATCTGCAAACTTGATAATCACAGTGGATGGGTCAGGAGATACACAGTTGTATGTGTACAATGCATACAGGTATGGTATGGACTGAGCACACAGCCCTGAGGAGAGCCACTGCTGAGTTTCAGGGAAGAGGATATGAAAGACCCAACCCTCACTGTTTGTGTCCGATCCATTAGAAAGTCTTTAATCCAGTCACAGAAGGGAGAGGGAAAATTCAAGTCAGTCAGCTTTTCGATAAGGATGCTCAGCAGAATGATGTTGAAAGCTGAGCTATAGTCTATGAAAAGCATTCTGACATAGTTTCCGGGTTTCTCTAGATGACTCACTATGGAATGTAAAGCAGTAGCTATGGCGCCATCTGTCGACCTACTTCTCCTGTAGGCAAACTGGTATTGGTCAAAATTTGGTGGGAAGCATGATCTAAGGTGTTGAAGAACCAATCTCAAAGCACTTCCATCACTACAGATGTTAATACAATAGGTCTGTAGTCATTCAGGCAGTTAATTGCTGTTTTCTTCGGGACTGGGATCATAGTGGCTGCTTTCAAGCATGATGGAACAGTGATTGTTTGCAAGGAGATGTTAAAGATCCTTGTCAGGACTTCTGCTAATTGATCGGCACAAGTCTTTACCACTATCCCCAGCACCCCATCTGGACATGCAGCTTTGCTGGAGTTCATGGCCTTCAATACGGCTCTCACTTGGGTCTGACCAGAAGCGTCTGTGGCTGGGAGTTAGACAGACAGGGGCTACAGGGTCAGGTCTTTTCACCTCATAGCAGGCAAAGAAGGTATTCAACTCCTCTACCAACAAGGCATCAAGGAGACAATGCCAAACCACTTCTGAAAAATCTTGCCGAGGAAACTACAGGGACTTCTCCAGGCAGTCCCTGAGAATTGAACATGATTGAATGGAAGGGAAGAAACAGTTATCTAATAGTAGTAATATAGAGTATATTTTAAGAACATCTCATTTTTTATTATTTGAACCTCCTTTGCCTTTTCTTTTTTGTTAAAAGAACATTGCTTTGCACTGCAGCTGTAATATCTTTAGTCATCAGCTGGTGTTGCTCAAGATTCAGCACTGGAAATACATATCTATTAGGCTGCGCAATTGCAGTTCTTTCAGTCAGCTGCTTTCCATTTGGTTAGATACTTTTAAAATCTGTCCATGAATTTTGGACATATTCAGGCTGTACCTATTGGTTTCAGAATTTTATTATGACAATTGTCATACTGTGAACATACTCTTAAAAGAATTTACACCAAAGTTCTTACCGTTGGTCAGCATCCCCTTTTGTAACTCCTAAATTGCTTGTATCATCATGAAATATTTTTGTAAAAGAAATATTCAGACATCATTGTCATTTTCTATTTGTAAGCATCCCATGCTTTCCCTTGGCTTCTTTTTCTTGTAATTCAAAGGCCATGAAGGTAGAAAAGATGGAATAGCTGCCTGATACACAGTTTGATAAGGCTGGCAGCCCTTGATCAGAAAATATCTGATGTGGAAAAAGTAAAGAGTAATATCTCAAATCAGGCCATGATTTGATTTACCTTAATTAATTGACTGACTGGCCATATCCTTACAATAAGGTAAGCCATAAACAATGTCTCCTTTGAGTCAAATGCAACCATATAGATTCCTTGACAAGATTGTGGTTGTTATTGTAAGAGTCTTTGAAAATATCCTTGAGAGACAGCAGGAAGAGGAGGTGCCACAGACTAGGCAATGGTCAGACAAGAGGAAATTTGGCCTGCAGAAGGAATAGGAACATGGCAAATATATCAAAGGGGACCCTCTCTAGTTTCTTTGACTGTAAAGGTGAAGGGGGAGAGATGTACTTACGGACTTGCAAGATTGATGTCACTCCTTCAAGGTAATCCAGACAAGAAACATCAATCATGACCCCTAACACTACTTTTATTGTAAAGACAGTAACACAAACTTGCAAGTCTCAATTTTTTTTGAGAAAGTGGAGGTGGGATGGAAGAAGGAAGAAAGGAAGATTTCCAATGCTCCCCACCAGCTTCCCACAAGGAAACTCAATGGGGGAGGCTGTCAATGCTGCAGTAATATTATGATCTAATCTTACTTAGCTTCGGACTCTGGCAAGATTAGCCAAATGCTGCTGACTGCTAAGAAATCATGATCCATGAACCACAATGACTACATTTCATAAATGTTAAAACAAAATTGAACCACGTATTGGGTTAGCATATGTGTGGATCCAACTAGCATATCCAGGTTTGTCCGATTTTTAAAAATCTGCTTCTATTATGCTGGTTCCATTGGTCATTTTTGCAATTGTTTAGAATTTTAATTAGCCACAGTTGCATGCTCCCCATTTTTTAAAAAATGACCCTATAATCGCTTGCATTAGGGTGGAGTTGAGTGTTTACTTGCTGGATGCCCTTTCTGACACCTCACTGATATTTTTTCTTTGTGCCCAGAGAAATATCTGCCACTACCTGGGATCAAACTCACAGCCTCCTGATTGTGAACCGAGAGCTCCACCTCTAGGCCACCACGTCAGTCACATCCTATCTGTCTGTCTGTCTGTCTGTCTGTCTGTCTGTCTGTCTGTCTGTACGAAACAAAAAATATACCCATAAACTTTAATATAAAACAATAAAGGTAATTATAGCTCTAATATATCATTAAATCTAGTCATATAGACCATCTATTACTCCATCTTCTCAGTTTTTGGGCTCTTAATAAGCTACAGTCCCTTTTTTATCCCCCTCCCCCAATATTATGGCCTTTAAGATACCTGATTTTTTTTCATAGTTTTATATTTTAATAACTTGCTTTGCATTGTTCAGTGAAAGACTTGTAGTCTGTAATAGAAACAGCTGTTATGTATGGTCTGCTATTTTCTAAGAGTCATTGTTGATTTGTTCTGGTCTGCCTATGTAACAATATACCCATGTTCAATCACATTAGTCTCCATTCAGCTGCTTTTGGAGAAGTGCATGCCAGCCTATCTATCTACTATTTTTAATTGCTTTTCTGTTAAAATCAATTTCTCTAGGGAAGAATGTGTATGTATTCATACTATATACCTAGCAATTTTTATTTTTATTTCTATATTTAGGAGTACTACTGAATTGTAGAAAGATGTATGTTTTGTCTGTTTGGGAAGAAAATGGAAGAGAGCCACTTTTGAAACTTTGCTTTTGTTATACAAATAAACACAATTTAAAAATAAAAATAAAAAAAACAGAACAGCAATAAGAAAGGTGTAGAATTCAGAGGATTACCCAGAATTTATGGAAAAGATAGTATTTTTGTCTGGTCCAAGCAAAGAAGCAATGCAGATGTCATATAAAATGGCAGACCTCTTTCTTAATTTCTAGAATTAGGTTCGTTCCCTTTCAACTGTTTGTGTCATTTATATCCTCCAAAGGTAAGGGTGTAAATGTTTGAGAATTTGGAATTAATTTCAATCATTGTCAATAGCAGCCTATCATGAGGGGTTCCTGTTGGAAGGCAAACGGGGGGAAGAGAGAGCAATTCTTCAAAAATGAAAGCCAGCTGTCCCCATCAACCCCTGAGGAGACGTTGGAAAGTATCCTTTTCAGCTGGCTGACAGCCAGTTTGCATAGTTCAAGAACCAGCTGTATCCCCTCCAGCCTGATGAAAATCCCGAAACTATAGGTGGAACCTTATAACAGAAATCTAGGTCAGTGTTTGTTAACCTCAATGTTAAGATGCCAATTCTGGGGTTGAAGCCAATTCTGGAAACTGAAGTCCGCACATCTTAAAATTGCTGAGGTTCACAAACACAGATCTAGATTCCATCTTTGTAATTCCATCTTTATAACTATGGAAAGATAGTTCCGTAGCACTATATTCAACGTATGCAGCCCCAGGTGACTTTTTAAAAAAAATCTTTGGGTTAGTGGCTGATAAAAGAAGAGAAGTTCTCCATTTCCAATTCAAACCTCTTGGTGAAATAGTTTGAAATAGTTTTAACCACAAACTTATAGTGAAGACTGAAATCCTATATACAGACTGTTTCTCATAACATTTATTTGCATTCCTCCAGGGCTTGAGTGAACAGGATAATATAGCAGCCTAATTCGTGCTACTCTGTTGACTAAGCTTCATTCATTTGCTTCATTAACAAAATTCACAATAGTTCTCTTGCCGCATTATGATGTGAATTTAAAGATGGTGGTTATCTATCCATCCCCTGGCTTTCTATTCCCTCTAGTTATAGATGGGAAAGGATAAAAGCGATTGTTATTTTTAAAGTCGCCTACATCACAGGTTACTAATGTGGAGATGCTCTTCATTGATAATCTGTCATTTGGGGTATTTCTGAAGAGGAGCAAATAGGAGGGAACTTTCCTTATACATCATGGAAGACTAATAGACCTGTGTCCAAAAATAGCCCAGGTGACAGGTTGTTGGGTGGTAGAAGAGGGTGTGGGATAAAGGAACTTTTGGGATATATTGAGGGGTTCTTTCTGACATTATCATAGTCTCTCCTTCATCCCATCCACACACCAGCTAGACTAATTGGGGTATAGAAATATATGAGTCTTCTAGAAGACTGATGGACAGATGTACCAATCTTTCTATCACTTGGATTGGAAAGGAAACTGAAGAACATCTCAATCTGCCACGAGGAGCTGATAGAAGCCAATCTCCAAGTGCTTTATTATCAAGACATAGCTACAAATTATTCTATAACAAGATTTTTATCAGGAGGAAAATGGAAAGCACTATGTTAAAACTAAATCAGCTAAAGATTAATTTAGGCTGCTACCATGGCAGCTGGAGATCAGATAAAGGCCGTCTCATGAAGCCATGCCCTTCAAAAACAGCTAGTGGAGATTTTCCAACTACTGAAGTATCTCTAGTTATTTAGGGGTAGATCCCAATAAACTCAGTGGGACTGAGTATGCAGTATTGTGTACTATATGTAGGATGTATTGATTCCATTGTATGGTAGCTAGTTAATGTGAAGATATTTGGGATATAAGCAGGAAAGCCTCACAGACTGCTTTTTATTATAGAATATATTATAGAATATAATATAAGACACTGAGCTTGTCGATCAGAAAGGTCGGCAGTTTGGCGGTTCGAATCCCTAGTGCCGCGTAATGGGGTGAGCTCCCGTTACTTGTCCCAACTTCTGTCAACCTAGCAGTTTGAAAGCATGTAAAAATGCAAGTAGAAAATTAGGGATCACTTTTGGTGGGAAGGTAATAGCATTCTGTGCGCCTTTGGCGTTTAGTCATGCCGGCCATATGACCACGGTGCCGCCTTCGGACAGTGCTGGCTCTTCGGCTTTGAAATGGAGATGAGCACCGCCCCCTAGAGTCAGGAACGACTAGCATATATGTGCAAGGGGAACCTTTACCTTTACCTTATTGTCTGAAACTTCTGAGACAGATTCACATTTATTCACTGAACTTCTGAGAACCTTACTAAGATTAAATAAATAGTGGTTAATGATGATCATAGTTTAGCAATTGTACTGTAGACTCATCTAATGTAATTAAATGCCATATTCAGTTTTCAAAAATTAAGGGAATACTGGAATAATATCAGTTTAGCTGCCTAAATGCTAATTTTCCAGATAGTTCCCTTAAAGATTTAAATACTTTCTAAACTTTAATATGAGAGATGATGTAATTGTAAAAAATATTGGTGTCTTGGCCAATTTTTGTTTTGGAGTGATTGTAATTCAATTGTGCCTAAGGCACTTAGCATAGCTTGATAGCTGGATGTTTGAAAATATCTGTTCGTAATCAAATAATCTATAAAGTACAGATAGGCCTTATTTAGTGATCACAATGGGAACTAACAACTTGGTCATTAGTGAAATGGTGAAATGGTTGCTAAGTGAGCATTTGAATTGGGCCAATATTCTTACTTAAGCTTTGCTTTGCAGACTTACAAAAACTCTATATGTGAAGATTGGTCATAAAGTTACTTTTTCATTATTGTTTTAACTGAAAACCGTTGCTAAACAAGACAGTTGCTAAATGAGGATTACCTGTAGTTGCAATAACACTGACTCATAGATAACTTCTATTATGGGGATTGAATTTTGGGCCTTCTTAGGAATATAGATTAGTGTTTTCAAACTTGACAACTTTAAGATGTGTGGACTTCAATTTCCAGAACTCCCAGCAACCATGTTGAAAAACACTGACACAGACTTTAGAAATTTCACAATAGAGAAAGAGAGTCCCTACCTCATAGATATAAGGCAATGCCATATCTGGGCTTTAGAAGTCCAGACAATCACAGTATGGCACAACAGAGTTAAGAATGTTCTATATCCTTTGATGCCAAAAGAGGAGTTAAAGCCCTCTGAATTTTTGCAGTTCAGGCATATCAACCTATCAGTGTATAAGATATATTCATGAACTGGAATAGACATGGTAACAGGTCAGCCAATGGGGACTGTTTGGTGACCCAGATGGCTAAGAGCCTGGGCATGGTTTAGGTTCACTGATCTGTTTACTGTATATATATGAGTGCTTCTGTGATTATATAGATTCTGTACTTCTGGATTCTGAGTTCTGGTTCTGGATTCTGCTGTATGGTATTGTATATAAAGAAGTTTCTTATATAAATGAATCCTGCTGAATTGTTTACTTGTGTGCTGGTTGGATTGCTGCAAACTCTAACACAACCACATACAAATGGTCTTCGACTTATGACCACAATTGAGCCCAAAATTTCTTTTCGTAGGCAAGATATTTGTTAAATGAGTTTTGTCCCATTTTACAACCTTTCTTGCCACAGTTGTTAGGTGAATTACTGCTGCTGTTAATTACATGATTGTTAAATGAATCTGGCTTCCCTATAGACTTTGCTTGTCAGAAGGTCGCAAAAAGTGATCATATGACTCTGGGACAGTGCAACTGTCAAAAATATGAGCCAACTGTCAAGCATCTAAATTTTGATCATATAACCATAGCGATGCTGTGATGGTTGTAAGTGTGAAAAATGGTCATAAATCACTTTTTCAATGATGTAAGTTTAAATGGTCACTAAGCAAACTGTAACAAAGTTACAAACTGTAAACAAAGTTACAACAACTTTGTAAGTTGAGGACTACCTGTATCAGCTACTTTGTGGCTCTTGGCTACTAACAACTCTTTCAGGTAAGAACTCTTTTGGGAAGGGGCTGGTTTTGTGCTGACCTTACTATTCTGGAAGGCCCATGTGAAATCTGTCATATTTAATGTGGTTTGATTCCTTATAGATTCCTAATGTAGTCCAAAAGCACTTGATAAAAATGAGGGATGGGACATAAGATGATCTCCAGGCTGCTTTGAAAAATATTCTTGCTGTTTTGCAGATGAAAACATTTAGATCTATTCAGAGATAGTCTCTAGCTGCTCACTTCCAGAACAGGGTCTTATTTGTTATATGAAGTGAGTTTGATTCTGTTACTTCTTGGAAAGTGGAGATGCTTCTCCAGTTTTGCCCACCTGTCTGTTAGATCCAGCTCCTCCTGGATGGTTAATGATGTCCAGGGAATGACCTGAGGTTGGTCCCACCACCAATGGTGATGTCAGCTGCTTTGGGTGAGGGATGATTTTATTGGCCATAAAAGAGGCTGTAATGCACCCTGTCTTTGAGAAGCCATCACTGGACTCAAATAAATAAAAACAAATAAAAACAATATAATTGAAAGATACAAGCAATATGGTTATAGTAATAAGTGGGAAGAGATAGATACTAGTAAGGAAGAGAAGAATAATAGTAATACAGTCTTAGTAAATTATTTGACAGTGTTGTGAGAATTAGTTGATAAGCAGAGTGATGGCATTCAGGAAAAAACTGTCCTTGTGTCGAGTTGTTTTGGTGTGCAGTGCCCTATAGCGTCTTTTTGAGGGTAGAAGTTGAAACAATTTATGTCCAGGATATGAGGGGTCTGTAAATATTTTCACAGTCCTCTTTTTGACTTGTGTAGTATACAGGTCCTTAATGGAAGGCAGGTTGGTAGCAATTGTTTTTTCTGAAGTTCTAATTATCTGTTGAAGTCTGTGTTTGTCTTATTTGGTTGCAGAGCCAAACCAGACAGTTATGGAGGTGCAGATGACAGACTCAATAATTCCTCTGTAGAACTGAATCAGCAGTTGTAGAGATGGTGCTTGGGCTAAAGTGCCAGAAAACCTTGAAAGACGAGGATTATTTGGACCCGATTCAATTAACTTCAGACCAAGGTTTAGTATGGATACATAATTTGTTATGTTGTTGGTCTGTGGTAGTGCATCCATCCTTGTGCTCTTTAATCTCTTGATAGCTTTAGATACTAGCAAACTTGGGTGGGAATGGGAGGCACCGTTTTACAATGATTCTCCTCCTTTCTACATTGCTGGTTCAATTAGTATTGACAGGTGAAGAAAGATCTTGCCTACAGCTTTTTAATTAGTGGACTTTTGCAAGGCTCAACATTTTTTTATTTAACATCTACATGAAATCACTAGATGAAGTCATCTGCCAATGGAGGTCCTTGGCTGGCCAGAAAGATTGAAATACCCATCCAGCACCTAAAGCTGGATGATGGTCTGGATGAAGGAGAACAGACTCAGGTTCAATTGTGAGAAGACTGAGCGGGTCTGATTGTTTGAATCTTTTGGTTCCAGCAGTATTTCATTACTGATTCAAATGTTCTTTTCCATTTGTGACTTGTGTACAGTCTGTGGTTCCTCTTGAACTCTCAGCTTCCACTGAATTGCATCTTTTCCTGGATCAAGAGTTCCTTCAAACTTGTAACTGAATTACCTTACAACTGGATTATTGTTATGTACTGTACTTGGAGCTGCCCTTGAAGATCATCCAGAAGCTACAGCTACTTCACATACTGCACATTATTATTGTCTTGCTTCTGCACTGGTTATCAGTTGGCTTTCAAGTGAAATTTAAGGTGCTGGTTATCATCTTTAAAGTCCATCAAGGGAAAGGGCTGGCTATCTAAGGGACCACCTATCTCCAGTTGTTTTTATCTATCTGGTACAGACTAGCAGGATGGATGCACACTGGGTCGTCAGTTATTATCCCAAGAGACCCATGACATACTGCACCTATTCTGCTGCAATTCCTGGGCTTTGGAATGATTTCCTCACCAGAGACTCATGTGGCTCTCATCTTTAGTCATTGAAGAATCTATTGAAGATCTGGTTATTCTCCCAAGATCTAAAAAGGTGATTATGGAGCCATGTTTTGTACTTTTGCTGTTTTGTTTTCATTTAATTAGGTTTTGTTTTGAATATTTTACTCTTCTGGTCAAACCAGATAAAATTTGAAGGAAGGGCTGGAGGTTGTTATTGGAGAGTTCTGGATTCAGCATTGAGCTGCACAGCCACATAATGCTCATGTCACAGCTCAATAAATAAATACTATTTTCTACTTTAATTTTGGACTGATTTTTGACTATACTATGTAGAATTTATTACTGCATAAAGCACTATATTATTTTATCCTAATTTATTATATGGTATTTTTTTCTTTTTTTCTCTTACATTTAGTTTTGTAACTTTATCTTACTGTATTTAATCTAACTCTTCTTATAAATTGTATAAGAAATGGAGCTGATATTGCATTGCTGTTTACATTTGGAAAGCCTAACCTACTTATCATTACTACAATATTAAAAAAATGTATTCACTAATAACTGTTGCAGTTTTAATTCCAGCCATGCACCAAAATGTTTTACATGAAAAATTGGCAGGACTCTGAAATGCATAAAGAAGCATAACATATCAATGTAATTTTGGAGAATTGTAATAGAGGCCACTGTTTATCTCTTGGTCTTGCATCTGTTCTGATGGAATCTGTCACTGGGAGATTGCCAAATAGGCACTAGATTTTTTATCAACATTCAATGGAACTGTCTTACATAGATCTAATTCTAATAAACTAACACATTCAATTGTTTGTAAACCAGTCTAATAGACTATTCCTTAAAGATAATATACTTCCACTGGATTTCTTAAACTGATTCAATTATTGACTCTATTATATCCATGAAGTGTCATTGTCTAAGTAACAGAAAATGGCTATCCATATGTTTACTGAGAAAATACATTATGTTATAATATGGCTGTCGAAGAAGATGTATTCTATTATGCCCTTCTTACAGAGCTCATCAAATTCTTGATCTAGAGACTTTATACTTTTTTTCTCTTTTGACTTTATTGTGGTCAACTACAAGTCTCTTTTTTTCGGTGATAAAGCCAGCATCTATGAAGGCAGCTGTGGTAATGGCAGGAGTGGCACATAGACCAACACCGTATCTTATGCTCTGCATAGCGACATTTGTTATTTCTAATCTATCATATTCTGTCTGTCTGTCTGTCTGTCTGTCTGTCTGTCTGTCTGTCTTTATTTATTTATTTATTTATTTATTTATTTATTTATTTATTTATTTATTTCTTTATTATATTTCTATACCACCTTTCTCCCTCAAGGCGGTGTACAGTCAAGAAAAATATAGATACACAAACATCATAAAATTGCTAATTAAAATTATTATTATAACATAGTTTGGCCCAATTAAATAGAACCTAAAATTAGGTAACATTTTAAAAACATTCACGTTCATATGTTTAGCCCCGCTTGTTGGAACATCAGGGTTTTGAGGGCACGGCGGAAAGCACGGAGATCAGGGATATTTCGTATCTCCGGGGGCAGTTCATTCCAAAGGGTTGGAGCCCTCACAGAGAAGGCCCTCCCCCTGGGAGTCGCCAGTCGGCATAATTTGATTGACGGTACCCTGAGTAGTCCCTCCCTGTGAGAAAACGAACTGGTCAGTGGGAGGCTATTTGTGGCAAAAGACGGTCTTGTAGGTACCCAGGTCGTAAGCCATGGAGCGCTTTAAAAGTGATAATTAACTTTTTTTGAAGTAGAGAACACATATGTTTGGTCTAAGGCCTCTATAACTTCAATCACATTCCTCTTCATCTTCATCAGTTGTCTGTCCTTCATTTTCATCCTAAGAGATACTTACTTCATTTGTCAGTATCAAAATGTCTCTGCTTATATTTAGCAAGCCTTTGTTTGTCATCATCTTGATGTTTTTGCCTTTTGAATAGTTGCTTCTGCTCAGGCACATCACACCAATCTGGTGTGATCCAAAAGAACCAATCTTGTCTCTCTGACCTTTAATGAAAGCAAGTTCCTTCACTGATATCTTTGTGTCCTTACGACAGATACAGTTAATGTGAACTTTTTTGCAGCCAGCAGGGCAGCCAAATTTGGCACACAGAACAATTTGACACTTGTAGTTGAGGATGTCAAACAGTTTGTCAAGTTTCACAGTGACAGTGTCTTTTGATAACTAGCTTGCCTCTACCAAGAGATATGTTTTTGGCTTGATCCCAGTTCTCTTGGATATTGTTCAAAATTGTAACTCATGAATTACAACAGGGGTCACAAAAGAATTGTTTTCTTGTTCCCACTTTTCAAGAACTTTTGGATATATGTCTCTTGCAGCTGCAAGTAGTGATGATCTTTCTAGCATCATCACTACTTTGTTCTTTTAACAGTAAGCCATATCTGAGAATGTCCCACAGTGTTGGGAGTTCATATAGCAACAAGTCCCTGCCAGTCCCAATTAGGGTGCTTATATGAGTGAATGTTCCCAGTCTTGTTCCTTTTTTAGAAGCCATTACAGATCAGTTATCACTCACAGGAAACGAGACCAGCATTAACACTCTCAGACAAAATAATGTTAAACAAAAAGATGATATTTAAAAATAACGTTAAAAAGTTTTGATATTTATGTAGTTATTTACCAAGCACATCTAAATTATATTAATAATCAAAATATCTTTAGAATCCCCAAGGCATGTCACAACTTTTGAGTACCCCTAATGTTTTGAAATTGAAAGTTAAAAAATTTGACATGCCCTACTTAAGGACCAGATTGTCCCAAAACAGCTGCTCTGCAGCTGCCAGCACAATAAATTCAGAGAAATGTTTTGCTACCCTTATCAACATGATGCTATCCCTGATAAGGGTTCTTATATACACTGTGTGCACAATTATTAGGGAAAATGTATTTTGGAGGATTATTGAAAAACTACAGTGCTCTCTGTCAATCAAAATGTTAATAAACTTCAAACCTCAATATTTAAGAAAGTGAGGTTTTGGCTTTCTTAGGAGAATATCTATGTGTGTACAACTATTGGGCAACTATTAGTGTGCAGAATTATTATGCAACTAAATGAAAAAATGAACATTTGCCCATCTCACTTGTTTATTTGACCTGTTAAAGTGAGAATCAACAAACAACTCAAAATGTACAAATAAACATTTCTGACATTTCAAAAAACAAAACAAAACAGTGACCAATATGGCCACCCTTCTTTTCAATAACAGTCATAAGCTCCCATTCATGGAGTCTGTCAATTTCTTGATCTGTTGACAATCAACTTTTTGTGCAACAGCAACCCAGACACTGTTCAGAGAGGTGTACTGTTTTCTTTCACCGTAAGTCTCCCGTTTAAGAAGGGCCTACAAGTTCTCAATAGGATTTAGGTCAAGTGAGGTATGTCATTATTCCTTCATCTTTAAGGCCTTTACTGTTTAGCCACTCAGTGGAGTAATTCAATGCCTACAATGGAGCATTGTCCTGCATAAAAATCATGGTCTTCTTGAAAGATGCAGACTTTTTCTTGTACCATTGCTTGAAGAAACTATCTTCTAAAAACTGGCAGTAGATTTGGGAATTGATTTTGAGTCCATCTTCAACCCGAAAAGATCCAACTAGCTCATCTTTAATAATACCAGGAAATATCACTATCCCACCTCCACCTTGCTGGCGTCTGAGTCAAAGTAGACCTCTGTGCCTGTTACTGATCCAGTCACAGGCCCATTCATCTGGTCCGTCAAGAGTCACCACATCAGTCCATAAATCCTTTGAAAAATCTGTCATCTGTTGTCGGTAAGATTTGGCCCAGTCTTGCCATTTCAATCTATGTGTCTTGTTCAGTGGTGGTCGGGTTTCAATCTTCCTTACCATGGTCATGTCTCTGAGTACTGAACACCTTGTACTTCTGGGCACTCCAGGTAAGTTGCAGTTCTGCAATATGACATCACTGGAGGATAATGGTTCCTGATAGCTTCACGTTCGATTCTTCTCAAATCTTTGGCAGTTAATGTGCGTCTCCCCCCCGATGTTTCTTGCGACCCTATTGACTGCTTGCAAAAAAAGTCTTGATGATTTTGTGATCACACCCCAATACCTTAGCCATTTAAAGAGTGCTTCATCCCTCTGAATGAACTTTTTACAATTTTTGACTTTTCAGAATCAGTTAAATCTCTTTTTTGGTCCATTTTGCCTGAGGAAAATATGCTGCCTAATGATTATGCACACCTTGATATAGGGTGATCTCCTTAGGCTGCACTCGCCCTCATTACACATCATCTGATATGCTTGTATCCATTAAGCGTTTATGCTTATACAGATTGGAGGTGGAAATATGCATAAAAATGATACGGTCAAAATACTCACCTGCCCAATAATTGTGCACTCAGTGTATGCTTGGTATGATCTACTTTTTATCTTCCTTGAATGATCCTCCATATGCAGAGAAAGAGAAAGAACAATAACTAGTTTTATAAATGACTGGAAAATCTTTGTGGACTTTTTGCTGAAAATCAATAAAAATGATTTCTGGATTTTCCAATTAAAAAGGACCATAAAGGGGCAGAGGGAAACAATGCTTTGTAATTATGAAGTGGAGAAATGGCATTACATATATTTATAACTGCTGTAATGAAGATTGGAAGTCACTTTAAATATTTTTTCCTTTTTTTTTCTTGCTTTCAGTAATTTTTAATTTTTTTTTCTTCTATATTTTTCATGTTTATTTTTTAACTTTTCAAAATTATTACCTTCCTACTTATGCATGCTCCTGGCCTCTGTTCTTGTGCTTCATTTCCTAGAACAGCCATGGAACATCCTGTGAATGGCACAGGAGAGAGGCTGCAGAGGGGCAATCTCATTAATGTTCAGCCACATACCCATCCAAGGTTGTGACCAGCCTCAGGTGAACACTTGAGGCAAACCCTGAGCGCTCTCTGGAATTCTGTAGCCCTATTATCACCTGGGGTGAACTGATCTACTAGGCAAAGTGGGTGCTTAGAAAGTGAAACATACAGTACATACATGTTATTAAAGCACATTAGTGCAACTATTTAATATAAACCAATCTGCCATGCTTTTCCAAGAAGACATAGACCAATACCTTATATAAGTCATAGAAAATGATAAAATAACAATACTATTCACTTCACCTTTTACAGCAACCAGTAATCTTACACAGGAAATGCACTTTCTGCGTACATACATATATAACAAAAAGGATCACTCAGAGACTCCTGCAGAAAATAAAACAGGTCAGGAGAAGAGAAATGGGGATCACCAGAACAGACCAATCACATTTGAATGCCACAAGAATCACAGTTCTCTGGCCTTGGACTACTAGCCAGAGGCCATACTCTAAAGTGGCTGTCTAGATAAATATTAACTTGATCTGATTTACATTTAACACATCTGAGAGCCAGCACAGTGTAGTGGTTGAACCGAAGGCTCTCGTGAGATCCAGTTTAAAGTCCATCTTCAATCTCTGAGTGGTTTTTGACCAATCGCACTCTCTCAAGCCAGGCTACTCCATAGGGCAGTGGTGGGTTGCTCCCGGTTCTGTCCGGTTCTTTAGAACCAGTAGTAAAAGCAGCGGGAAGCTCTGCCCACCTGCCCGGATGTCATAATTGACAATCTGTGCATGCGCAGAAGCGCACACACGTGCTCCCGTTGTGAACTGGTAGTAAAGGTAAGTAGAACCCACCCCTGCCATAGGGACATTGTAAGGAAAAGCATGGTATATACCATCTTTAGTTCTTGAAGGAAAAGGAGGATGTAAAGCTAGAAATTAAATAGATAAATCAATAAAAATTACATATAGTTAATGATTACTCTTTCATCATTATTTCCCTACCCCCCATTCAAACTAATTTGGTGAAAACACTGCAAAGTTTTTGGGATCTATTGACATGGCTTTCAGTGTACAAAGGGGGCTCTGTCGATGTACAGGTAGCCCTCGATTTATGACCCTTAATGATTATTCAAAGTTACAATGGACCTCTCCAGAGCTATTTACAACCTGTTTTCAAAGTTATGGCTGCCTTCACCTCCGCTGCAGTCATATGATACGTTTTAGGCACTTGGCGAGTGACTTACCTTTACAGTGGTTTTTTGTGGGTTTCTGATGTTTACTTCAGATTTCAGACAAAAATGGTGATTGCTTAATGTCTGGTGTTTACTGAATCACCACCCCCAAAAAATAATCTTTAAAAAATTGGGTCGACACATGATGCCTTGACGTATGATCTAAAAGGCTTACCACCATAATTCTGGGCTCATTTATAGTCATAACTGAGTATACTCCCCATGCCTGCATGGTTAAATCAGAACTGATTTAACAGGAAGTTAAAACATCAGGTATACTTGGCATACATGATTGAACTTTGATATCACAGAAAAGTCAGAGCAATGTTTAATTGGATCAACTAGCTAACAGAACCCTCTCCTTTGTGAACATATGAAAGGAGACAAAGGTGTCAGGGATCGATCCCATTCGGGTAGCAATGAAATCAGTACAGCACTAAAAGGCAAATAGTTTTTTGTTCAGTATGGATGTATTCTCTAGTAAGTAGTATGTACCCCTGATGACCCATGTGATTTAAACAATTGTAACTTAAATTAAATAGGCTCCACCATGATGTCACTATGTTCAACCTTCGATTTTTATCCCAAGATCAAACAAATCAGCCACCATGTCTAATACCAACATAAATCTGCACCTGTACATTGTATTTTATTTAATCAGCTTTAATGGTAAAATAGTAAGAAATAGCAGTCTTTAAAAATTTACTCTGAATAATGACAAAATTGAAGACAGCTGACATTTTAGATAACGGTACAAAGCATGTACATAGAATGTCATGCAACCAAATGATTTGTAAAGCCTTAAACAGAGCATGGTGATAAAAAGTAAACATTATGAATGCTGAGAAAATGTTGATTTTAAAATATTGTTATGCTGCTTAAATAACTATATCTCAAATATTATATATATTACATTATATTATGTAATAATTAGAGCATGGAAAGACACAAAAACATTTTAAATTATCCTAAAACTGTTCATATTTCTAATCTTATTATTATATATAAAACAGATACGTTGAAAAATAGGAGAGAGAAAAAATCATAGAATTTCACAATCAAACCATTTTTATTTCCCAAACTGGTAGCATATAAATTGGCAAGGGAAAATAGTAGTGGCTATTATCTAAAGCAATGGATAATGTAAACAGATTAAAATCTTGAAGGGAAAACCTTGTAATGATTTCATCTGATTCATTTCGTAATTAAAATTTTAAAATTTGACATTCATAGATGTCACTGCAGATGTACTGCAGATGTAGGTTATGAGACGTCGACAAACTGTTTATCAAGAAGTATTTATTATCTGCTTAAAATGTGACTCATACTTATTACAGAGGGGCATGATCACCACCTAAATTGGTGGTTTTAAAACTGATTACATAATTAGATGGAAAATGAATGTATCAATGGAGCTTCCAATTTATACCAAGGATATGGACCAAAAAAATGGCTAGAAAGGAATAAACCTAATTTGGAATCCAACTGCACAAAGCTAGATTTCATTCATTCATTCAATTGAACATCCATTTGTCTCGATGGTTAAAAGACTCCTACCGTGTAACGGGCTGGACTAAAAACCTCCAAGATCTCTTCCAGGCTGCTATGATTCTGATTCACTTTAGAGCTGCTTTTCTCCAAATTGGCATATAACTTTCCTAATTACTTGCCACCATAAATCACTGCACACTATAGGCCAATGCATTTCAGGCTATCAAGTGAGGAGTGACCATTGTAGAGCTTTGTCACACGAAAGAAAAATGACAACTATTGAATGTATGCAGTAGTGAGATTCAAATGATTTAACAACTGATTCTCTGCCCTAATGACTGGGTGGGTGGTCATGTGACTGGGTGGGGGTGGCCAACTTGATGTCACTCACATTGAGGGGTGCTTCACCTTGCCTGGCCTGTCATGACCGTGGGAATGCTGCAATGGTCGTAAATGCGGAAAACGGTCATAGGTCACTTTTTTCAGTGCCATTGTAACTTTGAATGGTCACTAAATAAACTGTTCTAAGTCAAAGATTACCTATACAAAAATACAAAAAGCTTCTTTGCTTGCAAAAAGCTGCCCTAAATACCAATTATTAGATTAGAAAGCCTTACTATCATGAGAGAAAACTAAAACAAATTGGAAGGAGGATCCACTTACTATCGTGAGCAATCATGTGCCTTGGCCACTCTAAAGCAATACAAGGGATTCCTGTCCCAAAGGTGCTTTTTCAAGAGGCAACTGAATTTTCTGAAAACCAAGAAAGTCCAGTTGCCTCTTGAAAAAAGCACCTTTGGGACAGCCATGACCTGGATGACTGAAGAATCCCTGACAAAGCACAGTTTCCCACCCAGAAGAAGCAATCTAATTAGATCCATTTGCACCACTTAAAGATACCAGCTGGTCTCACTCATCTCACAAGATATCTTAAGGAAATCATCCAGATTTAATGAAAGATCGCATGCCCCCAGAAAGGCAGTACAAAAATCAGACAAAGTGCTAAGCTTGCATTCTGCCTTTTGGAAGTACACCCCAAGCAGTGTAAAAAGCTTTTTAAAAAGCCAAGCCCCTAATAAAAATACCAGCAAACAAAAAAACAAACAAACAAAAACTCCAGAGAAGCGGTTCTGGCTAGTCTGGGTGTATTGCCAAGAACCATTAACGGCTGTTACAATGTAACAAGGCTTAACCGGAGAGGCAGTTTCTGAAAACACTTAAAAGATAAACAGGATTAGGCTAGAAACAACACATAGGCACACCAGAATGTTTCCTTCCGGCCTTCCTGACAGGATTAGCCCTGTAAAGTGGCTGTTGGAACGAGATTTCTTCCAACAACCAGTTCGCCGAATTACTCAGAAAGGTAATGAATGGTTCTCCTGAACCGGTGCAAATCAGCTGATTCCCACCACTGAATGTACAGAATATTTAGTATAGCTTTTTCGTGGACTGGACATATTTTTTTTCATTTTTATGATCCTATTGATAGGATATAATAGTGGGATAGAGCAGAATATGGAGACAAAATGTAGAACTCTTTGGAAAATGGGGGTTTGTTGGAAAATGGTAGCAGTCTTTCTTCCATTACTTTTAAAATACAGTTTTTGCTATTATCCTTTGAACTATACAAGCAAAGGTAGAAAATCTGCTGTCCGAACCCAATTTCACTACTCAGAGTTTATTATTCTCCTCCAATTTCCTAGGTTTTATTTTGGGCCTTGTGTTTTTAAACCTACTTTTCAACATTAAAACCAAATCTTACAGCAGATTCTCCTTCCTTTTCACTTTCTCCTCAAACATTCAAGGGCAGTCTTCTGTAGTTGCAGATGAGATTTAAAGAGGCTCTTAGCTGTTGAAAATTTACCTGTACATTATTCTTATACTATGGATTTTAAGAATGCTACTTGTTTGGAGGATTTTCAGATGCAACTTGAAATATAGTTGTGCCTAACAAAATGGGAAGAATGCTTTGTGCAGTGGAGTCTGTTTGTCCAATCCTTTTTTAGGTGTTTGTGTTTAGAGAAGTTAAGAAAACATTTGAGAGATTCCACTTGTCTGTAATTCCCCACCCACCCTCCACCTCCAATTTATTAGCAAGAAATTGCTGGGAAATTTAATTTAAAGAGTGCAGCATCATTGATATTCCAATACTGACATCTATTTTTCTTTTTTAATTCAGCTGAAGAATTGTGATGGAAGTGTTGAACTAAATCAAGGTCAATAGCGGCCTGGATATTAGCATATTAATACTGAACCCAGAAAATATGGAATAGTTAATACTTAGTACAAATCAAAGAGGTAATATTTTATTTTTTGAAATAATCTCATTCTTTACATATCAAATCTACCAGTTTGGGTTTTTTTGGTGGGGGAGAATTATTAATTTCATTCCTTAAATATATTTGTGTGTTATCAGTGTACTATTGGCTCTGTTAAAGAGTTAAACAGTGTAGCTGTTGCTTCTGTTAAAGAGCATGCAGGGTTTGTTGAATTGGTATGATAGAAGAGGAAGCAATTGACATGGTACTGCCATTTGTAGCAACTACTTAACAAAGCAGTTAACAAAAACTCAGTGAAATATAAGATAGTACAATATTCAACTGAACGTTAATAAGAATACTCTTCTTACAAAAACAGCCTGGTGAAGCAAATAAACAAGAACAAGAGTTGGTATTAATCTTTTGAGCAATTTTTACCTTAAAGGTTTGCTAATGAACAGCTAAAAAGGCCATACTGTTTCTTCCAGCCAAATCTGCCACTAAAGGTTCACCTGTCATAAATTGCTAAAACTTCAGAGTATTCCATATAACTTCATCTTTTTCCTATAACTTCATCTTTTTCCAGAAACTGTACCAACTTATTAAATAAGACTTGAGTTATTTATTATAAGCATCACTTGAATCGGATTCACATTATAGAGTTTGGTTTCTATTAAACTCTGAAGATTCATTGGGAAAAACAGCAAAAGGAATAAAATATAGGATTGTGTGTCAAAAGATACAGGAACATAGTGCTTTTGGTGAATTAGGTGCATCATGACACAAGAACAGCTTTGGTATGGCTAATATTCTTAGATTAGGAATCATCATACAGTGGATTGTTGTAGTTTCCCCAGGATCCATAATCATGATCATCAAAAAGTCTGCCATATGAAGAATGCCTATGAATGAAAAAGAAACAGTATCTTACTCTAGTTAGCCATCCTTTTCACTGTACCTTCATCACAGAGGTTTCTCATTATCATATGCAGAGTAAAACAGAAATTAATCAACATCCAAGTACATGAGGGCAGATAAGATATTGTTGCCAATACGGAAACTTGGTGTGATGAAACCCATAAATGGAATATACAGCTAGATGGATTTAAATTATTTAAAAAACCAAGCCCTAATAGAGGAGGAGATGGAATTGCATTATATAAAAGAAATAACTACATCTCTACGGAAATACATTAGAACCGTATTAGAAACCCATCTTGAATGCATTTGGGTCAATATAAAAGAAAAAAAAATGATATTGCTGTAGGTGTATTCTGTAGGTAGGCCACCCAACCAAACAAACTGAGGAAATAGATGAATTTTTTGCTAATAAATTAACTAAGGTATGTAGGAAGCATATCATGATAGTAAGGGAGGACTTTACCTACCCTAATATCAATTGGGAAACAAACGCTTGTAGTTAGTAGAAGATCAAATAGATTCCTGACAAACTGAGCAGAAAACCTGTCTCCCAAAAGGTAGAGGAGGGAACTAAAAGGTCAGCCATACTGGACTTAATTCTCGCTAATAGAGATGAAATGGTAGAAGGTGTTGAAGTTACAGGAACCCTGGAGGTGGGTGGGTAGTGACCATGCAATACTGGAATTCAACATTGTGCAAGCACAAGCAATAGAACAAAGTCAAATTGTAGTCTTTGATTTCAATAAATCTAGAGAGAGCTTGAAAAGGATTCCATGGATAAGAATCCTCAAAAAGAAAACAACCCAAGGAGCTTGAGAAAATTTGAAAAGTGAGATTATAAAAGCGCGATCTAGCACAATTCCAATGATGAAGAAAAATAAGAGATCTCAAAAGAAACCAGCATGGCTGCACAAAAAAAAAAAAAAAAAACTCTCTATAAAATGGAAGGCAAAAAGGACAAGTATGAAAAGTGAATAGAGGGGCACATAACTAAGGCAGAATATTAGCACATAGCCTGAACCTGCAAAGATGAAGTCAGGAGAGCTATGGTTCAAATGAACTATGCGTTGCCACAAAAGTCAAAAATAACAAAAAAGCTTCTTTCAACATATAAAAAAAACAAAAAACAAGAAAACACTCAAGGAAATGATTGGTCCATTAATGGGAGAAAATGGCAAGAAGGTGATGAGAAGCAAGGAGAAAGCCGAACTGCTTAATTCATTATTTGAATCTCTCTTTATGCTAAAGAGAGTCCAATCTATCAATAAAAAAAATACTATAAAATGCAGATTAGGAATGCAAGAAAATGGTAAAAAATAGTCGTGATGCCCCAACTTTGGAGATTTTTAAGAAGAGATTGGACAACTATTTGTATGAAATGGTATAGGATTTCTTGCTTGAGCAGGGGACTAGAAGGCCTCCAAAATTCCTTCCAATTCTGTTATTCAGCTTTTTTCCTACTATTACACATACTTCTGGAAAATAAACCCCTCTGTCCAACTGTCCTTGAGTCATTCAACTGCCAGGTTATTCTTTAAATTCATTCTTCAAATTTGTTTGGATAATCAACATTGTTAATAGGAACATGCCTCATCTTAGTTCAGTACTTATTTCAATCATGAAGTTATCATTCTGTCAATTTTAGGAATAAGTTCAGGAAAACCATCAGCAATATAGAATTCTACCTTGCTTAGCAGCAGCAACAACAGTTACTCTTTAGCTTCCCAGAAAAGAATGACAGACCAAGATCCATATAACAAATATAATCAACTATAGTAGTTGAGAGGAAAAGACAAAAGTTGAAAGATCAAGATTGCGATTATGGCATTTGGGGGGGAGGGGAAGCATTAACCGTTGCTTCCCTTGTCAATCTCCCTATCAACAGCAGAATTTTGTTTCAGGTGGAAAGTTTGTATTTGCACAGAGAAGAAGATGGATATTTAAATAGGAAGAAGAAAAGGAGAAAGGGAGAAAGAAGGAAAGAGTGAGAGAAAGAAGGAAGGAAGGAAGGAAGGAAGGGATGGGAAGGCAGAAACTTTTGTGGTTGTGCAGGGAAGCTCATCACAATATCAAAATTTTGGTTGTAGAAAAATATTGTAGGTAGCAAGAGATAACAGAACAGAGAGAGAAGAAAATGCCAGCAGCGCAACAGGAGAAAGACGAGAAGGTGTGTAAAAACCTGCAGATAAGCAGACAACATAGGTATAGCTTCAAAATAGTAATGGTGCAGCAAATGAGAGAGAGAGAGAGAGAAGGGGAAGACTAAGAACCATCGGGAGGTAGAGTGAGGGAACAATGTAAATGCAGAACAATGAAAGATTTAATGCAAGAAACAGTTAATACTATGGCAATGTACAAATGGATGTGGTCTTGTTATTTATACTGTATATAGAATGAGAGAAAATCAGCAACGGTATATGACATAGTAGGGCACCCACTTTCAGTTCTAAAAAACATCTCAATCTTTCAAACAAATGATTGCTTCTCTTCCAAATAAGAGTTTGCCTAATCTTACCTGATTTTTAAAAATGCAGCTATGCCAAATACCAA
This sequence comes from Pantherophis guttatus, assembly GCF_059756535.1. Lineage (NCBI taxonomy): Eukaryota > Metazoa > Chordata > Lepidosauria > Squamata > Colubridae > Pantherophis > Pantherophis guttatus. Next base: position 58,235,285 of record NC_142066.1, read on the forward strand.
TAGAACCACAGCAATTACCGTTATAGTAATAGCTGCAATACTTCCTGCATAGGAAAAAAGAATGCATAAATTGGTTGGATGACTAGTTATCATTTCAAGATATTCTTTGGATTCATATCAATACAATATATTTGCACAATGTGTTCTGGAGTAAGAAATTTAGCAATGCAAACTAGTTTTTAGATATACAGTGAGACAAAAAGTATCTGGAAAAATGTGTAATCTACAACTCTTTACATCAACATACTGTAAATACATTCTTTGCATACTTTCTTATTGTCTCACATTCTTCAGAAATGCCAGATGGGGAGTTATTACTTCAATAATGTAGTACAATCATTGCAAATTGCACAAACACAATTTAGTAAAAGCTGCTCCCATAGCTCAGTATTGTTATCCACATACTAAAAATGGCAGAGTGAAGCCAAGAAAACAGCTCCTTGCCTTAAGCCATGAAATGACTTCACTGTGGCAAGATTTCAAATTCATATTCTTAATTAGTTGCTAAATGCCTTTCTAGCTTCTGTATTAGCTCAAAAAGGAAGAAAAGGAATTTCAGAAAGCAGGTAGTGAATGATTTCCTTTCTGGAGTTCTGAAAAATTTTAATGCCTTCTTATTTGCTTGCCAAAGTTGAAGAAAAATGCTCAACTTCCATATTTGGTGCTCTCCATTTCATTGGTACTTGACACATACATGTATCTTTTAAATAAAAAGAAAAGAAGACATGATATAATAATATTATATTATTATATAAGTAGTTAACTATATTGGCTCACCTGAACTCAAAGCCTGCTGAACCTCTTGTATGGTTACCTCTGAGGAGAGTGTGGCACTGCCAATAGGAGTGATCTCAACAGTTGCTTTACTTGCTAAAGTCCCTTGAGAGCTTGATGAGATGAGTGGCTTAGTAGTGACTTCAGATGTGATTCCTTCAACAGGGTGTTTCTTGGAGGTCACAGGTACTGTGGACACTTCTGTACTTGATAACTGAGTAACCCAAGAGCTGGTGTAATCCTCAGGAGCAAATGAACTGCTGCTGATGGATGATACACTCATAATACCTGAAGTGGTGGCAACTACAGTTCCTGCAGAGGAAATATTAGTTGTTGCTGAGCTATGAACTGGCATCACCGAGGATGGCATTTGTTCTGTGCTTTGTAATCCAGTGCTTGGTTTTGATAACAAATTAGTTGTTGATACAGTCATCACTGATGTACTTGATGTGTCATTAGGTATAGACAATGAGGTTGTATCCTTTTCAGTAGGTGTCAGTGCAGTTGTAAAGGAAAACGTAAGAGGACTTGTAACTGTTTTTAAAATAATTTTTGATAAACTGCTGTTGAGTGTAGGGGTCTGATTGATTAATTCTGTTTTTAAAATGTTTGAGGCAATAGATGTATTTGTTGAGGAGATGGAGTAGATATTTAGTCCTGCATAAGAGAATATGAACATTTATATTAGTAGTCTCCAAGACAATACATTTACTTGCATCATTGTCTTTTAGATATCTGAATTAGCATAGGTACCATTATTAATGGGGTGGCATGGTGGCTCAAAGGTTAAGAAGCTGGGCTTACCATCTGGAAAGCCAGCAGCCCAGTTTGAAACCTGAGTGCTATATAATGGAGTGAGTTCCTGTCCTCACCCCAGCTCCTGCCAACTTAGCAGTTCAACAGTATGTAAATGCAAGTAGATAAATAGATACCATTTCTATGAGAAGGTCATAGCACTTTGTGACATCATGCTAGTCACATGACCACGGGCAATGGCCTTGAAACAGAGATGAGCACCACCCCCTATAGTTGGCAATGACTAGCGGAATAAAATCCACAAGGACTCTTTTACCTTTTCTTACCATAATAGTGTATTATAACTATTTTAAATTGCTATTTGTTTTGCTTGCCTTGGTTTATTTTCAGTAAGTTAATTATCATTATCCAACCCTGAAGGTAAACTTAGGTCAGAAAAAAAAAATCTTAAATAAAACAAAATAGAAGTTGCTATTTAGTCCTGTGGAAAAATGAAAGGACAGTACTTGGATAAATTATTCAGATGAGAACTATCTTTTCATGTTAGTATTTACACTCATCAAAATAGGGGTTAAAAAATACTGAATACTGGATAAATACTCTTATTGATATTACTCAGTGAAATAGGTGCATTCAAATGAAAAGCAGACCTGCAAACTTATGAACTATGTAGAACAAATATTTCTCTAATTGGCATTAGAAGACAATTAGAATTTGTCCAACTTCCTTAAAACACTAGCCAACTAGGAAATAAGATTTACTGCCAGAAGCAATAATTCAATTTCTGTTCCTTTTAAGCTTCTTTAGTGATAGGTTTTTTTAAACACTAACATGACTTGTCTGTTGCTAGCAGCAATGCCTCCAGGTCCCACTATCTGCTATAAGATCCCTGCTCTTTTCTCCTGCCCTATTGAGCCTGAGAGTCATCTTCTCTCTACAGGTAACCCTCAATTTACAATCACAATTGAGCCCAAAATTTATGTTGTTAAGTGAGAATTTGTTAAGTGAGTTCTGCCCCATTTTATGACATTTCGTACCACAGTTGTTCAGTGAATAACTGAAGTTGATAAATTAGTAATCTGGTTGTTAAGTGAATCCGGCTTCCCCATCCCCATTGACTTTGCTTGTCAGAAGGTTGTAAAAAGTAATCACATGACCCCAACATGCAGCAATGGTCATAAGTATGAACCAGTTGCCAAGCATCTGAATTTTGATCACATGATCATGGAGATGCTGCAAATGTTGTAGCTGTGAAAAATAGTCATAAGTCACTTTTTCTGTGCCATTGTAACTTTGAACGATCACTAAATGAATTGTTGTAAGTCAAGGACTACCTATATATAAAACATCTCACTTAAAACTATGAACTACATCAATACAATACTCAAGGATTAAAATTAAAAATATATACTCTATATGTAACCCATTTGCCACTGCAATCATAGATGCAGTACAAATACAGTTACAAGTTATAGTCCAATAATAGTTTCAAGTTAGAATTAAAATCTATGTTAACATTTCCTTTTAAATACAAAATTATTCTGGACATTGAAGTATATTCTCACAATTAGGTTAATCATTTTCAAGGAAGGAATCAAAAATTCTTTTCAGTAAAATATATATATATATTTTAAAATATATATATTTTAAAATAATTTTTAAAATATATATATTTGTTTTCTGATGTTTTCATGGGTGTTTGTATGTAGGTCTTTGGTTATTCGGGTTTTCTTCTGCGTAAAATTGGAGGTGTCTTGGCAATGTTTCGACGAAGTCTCATTCGTCATCTTCAGGCTGGTGTTTTCGGCTTCGTGCTTCTAGGAGCAATGTTGCCAAGACACCTCCAATTTTACGCGGGAGAAAACCCGAATAACCAAAGACACACACACACACACACACACACACACACACACTGTACAATATTCAGTTCAATTACAACACTCAAGTTCTGTTCCATTCCACTATGGGTAATTTTCCAGAATTGTTTGGTTTTATACCATTGCGACTACATATGATAAAAGACACAAAAGCAATCCAATCTATTTATTACATTTCAAAACTAGGAAAGGCATTGTTCATTTTAACAATAAAAACTGCAATAATATGTCAATTATCTTTTCTTGAAATTTCTACCATTGTACGTTTCTCTATTACTGTAGTCAAATTCTGCATCCAATTAATCATACAATCTTTGACCTCTTCAGATCATGAATAACAGAATAACAGAGTTGGAAGGGACCTTGGAAGTCTTCTAGTCCAACTTCCTGCTCAAGTAGAAGACCCTATACCAGTGATGGCTAACCTTTTTGCCGTCGCGTGCCAAAAGCGGGGGGGAGCGCAGGGGCGGTCAATGCGTCCCTCCCCCCCATGCATGCATGCGTAACCCCCCCCCCACACACCCCTGCTTTTGGCACGTGATGGCACAGTGGGCCCAGTAGGCCCCTTTTTTGCCCTCCCAAAGCTCCAGGGGCTTTCTTGGAACTTGGGGAGGGCGAAAACAGCCTCCCCCCCCTGGAGGCCCTCTGGAGGCCAGAAACAGCCCATTTCCCAACATCTGGTGGACCTGGAAGGCCCAAAAAGCAGCTGGCCAGCCCGCTCATGCGTGCTGGAACTGAGCTAGGGCAATGCTCGCGTGCCCACAGATATGGCTCCAGGTGCCACCTGTGGCACGCGTGCCATAGGTTTGCCATCACGGCCCTATATCATTTCAGACAAATGGCTGTCCAACCTCTTCTTAAAAACTTCCAGTGAACAACTTCTGAAGGCAATATTATGTTCCACTGATTAGTGGTTTCATTCTCTGGAAATTTCTTCTTAGTTTTAGGTTGGATCTCTCTTGCATAAGTTTCCATCTGTTATTTCTTCTCTTGCCTTCAGGTGCTTTGGAGAATAGGTCATCCCCCTCTTCTTTGTAAAGGATCTCAAATACTCATTTTCCTCATTAGGCATTCCCAGTTCCTGCAACTGTTCACCATATATTTTAGCCTCCAGCCCTCTAATCACTTTTGTTGTTCATCTCTGCACTTAATACCATTTTTTCTACCATGGTGACAAAAGTTGGACGCAGTATTCGAAGTGTGGTCTTACTAAAGCAGTGCATAGCAGCACTAATACTTCAGGTAATCTTAATAGTTTTCCTCTGTTAATGCAGCCTAGGACTGCACTGGGTTTTTTGACAGTTGCAAGACACTGCTGGCTAATGCAGGTAGTCCTTGACTTGTAACAGTTCATTTAGTGACCGTTCAAAGTTACAGCAGCACTGAAAAAAATGACTTAGGATCATTTTTCACACTTACAACCATTGCAGCATCTCCATAATCATGTGATCAAAATTCAAACACTTTCCAACCGACTAGTATTTATGATGGTTGCAGTGTCCCAGGATCATGTGATCAGCTTTTGTGAACTTCTGACAAGCAAAGTCAATGGGGAAGCCAGCCATGTTACTAATTTAACAACTGCAGTAATTCATTTAACAACTGTGGCAAGAATGGTTGTAAAATGGGGCAAAATTCATTGAACAAATACCTTGCTTAGCAACATAAATTTTGGGATCAATTGTGGTCGTAAATCAAGGACTATCTGTCCTTTAGTGGTTGTCCATTAGACTGTCTAGATCCCTCTCACAGTTACTGCTGTCAAACCAGGTATCATCTATTCTCTATCTGTGCATTTGGTTTTTCACGTAAAACCTTACTGTTCTTGCCACTGAATGGTATCTTGTTGGATAGGGCCTAGTTTGCCTTCAAGTCTGTAAAGATCCTTCTGAATCTTGAGCCTATCTTCTAAAGTGCTATTTCTCCTAGTTTAGTGTCATCGGTAAATCTGATGAGTTCCCTTTCTCCCCACATTTTTCTATCTTACCAAGAAGCAGTTTTGGGTTGTGGTCTACTTTGTTAAATACATTTTTGAAATCCAATTATGCTATGTTCACATTTCGCTGGTCCATTAATTTAGTCACTTTGTCAAAGAATAAAATAAGATTTGTTTGGCATGATTTGTTTTCAATAAACCTGTGTTAGCTTCTAGTAATAGTTTGTCTTTTGGGCGATAAAGTTGTCCCCTGGGTCATCAGGAACCTGTTTGATCTCCCACGAGGTGCAGAGTTTGTCTCTCAGTTGATATCAAGGTAGTTAAAGTCCTCCATTACTATTGCAGCGTACTACTTCCTGCACACCTAATCTAACCAATTAGCAAAAAATTCACCTATTTCCTCTGTTTGGTTGGGTGGTATGTAGGACGCACCTATTACAATGTCATTTCTTTTTCATTTTATATTAACACAAATACATTCAGCTATTCAGTTGTCAGTTGTTCATTAGTCAAGATAATACTAATCAATTAGGTCAAATGCTTTCCCTTAGTATACATAAGGTTTGGAAGTCAATGGCTACTAGCCATAAGTGGTTACCCTCAAGTTCAGCAGTTTAAGCTTCTTTAGATCAGGTATGGGGAACTCAAGCACAAGACTTCTGTTGAACTCATCTCCTGCCTAGGTTCCTGTGGGTCTCTACAGGAACAAAAGTCTGGATTAGAAGTCCTTTGAATTAGTCCAGCATGGTTGGTCTTCTGGCAGGAACCTCATCTTTGAAAAGAATTCAGCATTAAGTCTGATGAAACTTATATTTAACCCTTTCTAAACAAATGAACAGACGGAGCTAACAGGTTTGGTGGCCCTCAGCTGAAGTTCAAGCAGGAAGAAGAAGCAAGAGAGATGACGGACTAGAAAAAAAATCAACTTTATGGGGTGAAAACATCATCCCCTGAATAATTGCTAATTGTAAGAAAGACACTGTAACAGTGGCTGATTGCCCATAGTGAGTTCCTAACAAGTTTTCTTTCCAGGTGGATAACAGTACTGGACAGATAGCAATACTTTGGACATGGACCAGCACTTGTGACAATTCTTGGAGGAAGTTCACCTTCCAGCCTAAAAAAAGAAACATATCTTTATCACAAATACAATGGAAAGCACACCTGAAGAAAAAGTATCATACTGAAAAAGCTGCTACACTTCATCTGACAAAAAAGGAGGAAGATTATTATATAAGAGGTTGTTCAACTATGGATTGTGACCTCCTGGAGTACAACAAAAAATGGAATCATAAATATTGGTGGCACATAAAGATGGAGTTCTGTCATCCCACATTCCTTGGCTGCAAGAAAAATTGACATGGAAGCTGTTTGAAAAAAGTATGAATTATGCTATGGAGTGCCACAAAAATGTGTGTAGTTAATGCTAATGAAAATATGTATTAGGCCAACAAATGAAGCATAAACTCTTATAATAGGAGTTGACAAAGGAAATTATTTCTGCTTCACTGGAACCCAGAATCATCATTTAAATTTCACAAAAGAAACCGCCTAAGAGCAGTTATTTTAAGTCATGTATGAACTGACAGTGCAACAATACAACGAATTTGCAACACTAGAAACAGTTTGATAATAGAATTTGTGTGTGTTTGTGTAAATTTAGTGGTTGGCTCCTCTCTACTTGTTTCACAGGTGAAATAGGGGCTAGCTAGATCAGGAGTTTAGACTTCATGGCTTTTTTCCAATTCTATGGTTCTTTATATAACAGTTACTTTTGGATATTACTTAAAAATTCTGTCTTAATGTTGAATAATCCTGAACATTTTGGTTTCTTCTGCCGGAAGAGGTGGCTGAAGAAACCAACATGACTTGGTCTCCTCTTAAGAAATTAGAGATATATGTCAAAATGTTATTAGGAGAGCAACAAGCTAACTAGAGAACCACATGACTTAAAAACTTGTGTGGGCAACCTGTAGTACAGCCCTCAACTACTTTTTGCAGGTCTTAGACAACCATCAAACAACAAAGGAGAAACTTGTTTCCCAGTAATTGAGATGAAAACTAAATCATAATGTGATGTTAATTATAATGTTTTAAATTGTGCATTTTAAGTTCTAAAACTTCTATATCACAGTGAAAAAATAAAAGTCCACATTCTACCCCTAGAAGGAATTGTCTCTATAGGCACTGAGTGGTCCTTTTCTACTTTGTGGTTCCCAGGACTTTCAGAAATATTAGGAGTGGCCCTCAGCTGCTCAGGTTCTGAGAATGGAATTGCATAAGTTGTATCTAAATAAAGAATTTATAAGAGGAAAGCCATGTTAATCTATGACAGCCAAAAAAATAAAAAAATGAAAAAATCTAATGGCATCCTTTCAGAATAACAAATTTTATTAAAAGGCTTAAGCTTTCAGGACCCTTTCCAATAAACCATATATATTTATTTGGATGGTACCTTTTCTTATGACTTTAGGTGGCTTACAATAAATCCTCAGTATTAGAAATCTAATTCCCATTTTACTTGTGCATGTTTTCAATGTAAAATGTTCAATTTCCATATTTCTCTAAGCTCTAGGGAGCTGCTGCTAGTCAATGTGAACAATACTTAATATACTTTGGTTTCTTTGCTGTTAAGCTTTAATGTCTTTGCCATGGTTCAGCTGCTTTTAAATGCCAAAACAGTAATTAAGAATGTCTCTGACTAGAGTTATTCTGAAACTGACATCTAAGAAGAAAATAAGCAGCTCCTACAATCAATCAGCCTTGCTTGCGGTTAGTTTTTTTTTTTTTTTTAAATAAACATCCTTGGGTTTCTAACTTGCTTTCTAGATACCTTTCAAGTTGGCTAAAATTCAATTTTAACATTTCTCTGTCTTAATTGCAAGAAAGTGTAATGTTTTGCTCTGGGGTTTTATAATCAACTGTAACCTCCAGGTCAGATTACTTCTAGGTCATTTTTGACAAGGGAGTCTTTGAAACTGTTACAAGAGAAAAATAGCTTAATGCAACTTCAATTGCTTCTCATTTAGTATAGCCTATATATGGTTTCTACTTTCACCCTGAGAAATAGAGTTGGAAGAGATCTTGGAGATCTTCTAGTCCAACCCTCTGCTCAAGCGGAAGACCCTGTACCATATCAGACAAATGGTTGTCCAATCTCTTCTTAAAAACTTCCAGTGATGGAGCAACCACAACTTCTGTGGGCAACCCATTCCACTGATTAACTATTCTAATTGTCAGGAAACTTCTCCTTAATTCTAAGTTAGATCTCTCATGGATAAGTTTCCCTCTGTTACTTCTTGTCTTGCCTTCTGGTGCTTTGGAGAATAGGTTGAGCCCCCTCTTTTTGTGACAGCTTCTCAAGTATTGGAATACTGCTATCATGTAATCCCTAATTCTTTTCATTAGATTAGATGTACCCAATTCCTGCAACTGTTCTTCATATGTTTTAGCCTCTAATCCTCTTTGTTGGTCTTCTTTGTGTTCTTTCTAGTGTCTCAATATCTTTTTTTTTTTTTAAATATGGTGGCGCCCACAACTGGATGTAATATTCCAAGTGTGTTTTACAGAGACATTATAAAGTGGTGCTTCATGTGATCTTGATTCTATCCCTCTGTTAATCAACCTAGGGCTGCATTGGCTTTTTTGACAGTGCAGCACACTGAAGGCTCATAAATATAAGTGACTGTCTACCAGGGCTCCAAGATCCCTTTCATACTTACTGCTGTTTAGTCCGGTATCACCTATTCTATACCTGTGCAATTTTCTTACCTAAGGGTAAAACCTTATTTTTCTCATCACTAAATTTCATTTTGTTACATAGGGCCCATTTTGATAGATAAGACACGCCTGTGGCAATGTCATTCTTTTTTCCTTTTATACTGACCCAAATGCATTCAAGACAATTTTCATATTTATTTATTTATTTATTTATTTATTTATTTATTTATTTATTTATTTATTTATTATTTATTTATTTATTTATTTATTTATTTATTTATTTATTGTCATATTTATATGCCGCCCTTCTCCCAAGGGACTCGGGGCGGCTCACAGAATAAAACAACCCAACAATAAATAGAATTAAAATGTTAAAATCCGATTTAAAAACCCCAAATTAAAATGCACGGCAGATCAGGGAATTTGCTGAAACAGCCATGTCTTTAGGTCAGCGCGGAAGGTGCGGAGGTCAGGGGCCGTCCGGAGCCCAGTGGGTAAACCATTTCAGAGGGTCGGTGCGACCACAGAGAACGCCCTCATCCTGGGGGCTGTCAGCTGACACTGTCTGGCCAATGGGACCCGGAAGAGGGCAGTCCTATGTAAGCACACTGGGCGGTGGGAGGCCGGTAGGAGGCTGGTAGGAGGTAGTCCTGCAAGTATTGTTCTGCTGTATTTATTTCTTACATATAGCACAATTCCATCTCCCCTTTTATTAGGCATGTTTCTTCCACCAAGTTTCAGTAATGGCAACAATGTCATATCTGCCCTCATTTACATAGAAAATAGATGAACTTCCTGATAATCAGTTAGCTAAGGTGTTCAGGAAGCATATTGCAATAGTAAAGGGACAATCTTGAAACTGTAATGAGTATTAATTCATTTACAATGAATGGATTAAGACTTAATCTCTTTGAATACTTGAAATGTTTCTTTCCAGATTCTTCTTCCATCTGGCTATAATTTGTTGTTTATGAGGCAACTGACTTGCCTGCTATCTCTCCATTGTTTGTGTCTACATTCCTGAACCCTTAGCTTTCCATTGAAAGACTTTTTTTCTTTAAATATTTTCTTAAAACTTTTGTTTTAAGGGAAGAGAATTCATACGTGTTTCAATGCAAACTGAAGAATCAATCATACAATGTAAAAGCATAAAAAATAGCATGACATGTAGGTCATTAATATAATACGAATAGATTAAGAGAGATTGTGTAGAAATTTTCCAATCCCATTTTTGAATTATGGGGAAAAGCTGACGAAAGGATTTTTGCTGCCACATGAAATGTCATGGAACACTGAGTAAGAATTACTCTGACGTGCATTGGTTGTTTTCCCATGAAGGTGAAACTTCCTAATATTTACTTCAACATTAAACTCAAGGGTCAAGCAGATTCTCCAGCCTGAACATCAGGGAACGTATGTGTCTGTCAGGGAACGTATGTGTCTGTCGTTCGGGGACGGTTGCATAGATATTCCATTTATATCTGAATCTGATATCTGAACTTTATGAAAAATTGACACTGATAAGAGTACTCTTGAAATTTATAAGTCCTTTCCCTATGAAACCAATTCTGTCTGCTGTGAAACCTGGGTTCTCTTAGATAGTTTGCAGGGTAGAAACAGGAAATCATACAGTGAAGAGATGAAAATATAGAAAATATATAGAGAAAAATTTCTTTCTTAAGGCTTTTCTGATTAGATTTGCTGTTTCTTTGGTGTTTGACTTCACTTGTGTTCATGCCTCATTTCAGGGTTCAGTATGAAGATTTCAATCATTCACCAACATATTTGCTTCTGGGAAGTGTTATGCAAATCAAAGTTAGAAAGATGGCAACAGAACGCTGTGATTCAAGCCCTGCCTCTTTTTGTATGTATACCACTGCATGCTAATCAGCCTGACATCAATACCTGTGAAGATCCAGGAAAAGATAATCAAGCAATAGATGTGTGGACATTTACAAACAAGCAAGGCTATTATTAGAAGCTAACATGAGTGTCTCAAAAACAGAACATGCCAGAAAAACATTATTGTATTCTCTGACAAAGTGTGATGACCTGGAGCGAGGCACAGAAGCAACACAGTCAGAGAACAGTTCTAACACCCCTTTATTGCTCTAACTTTCCCCCAAACGTCTCCACATTTACTGCAAGTCCTGGAGCAAAGCTCTCAAATGCACCTCCAACAGCCTCTGGCTGCGAGTAGTCCAGCAAGCAAAGTTAGCAAGGCAGCAACCTAGGCAAGAAGTCCAGTGAGGCAGGCAAATCAGGCAAGGCACACAAGGCAAAGCTCAGCAAAATCCAGACATCAACAACTGCATGTGAGGCTCCATGGATTCAACACTTGTTCCCGACAGATGGCCCTCCCGACAGTGTCTCTTTAAATCTCAATCCCCAGGTTAGCCTTGTGAAGAGGAGCAGGGTGCTCTCCTCCCAAATCGTTGGGTTGCCCTGACCTGATCCTGCCTCTTCTCCATTCTTCATGCTTGGGGATCAGCGAGGTACGGTAATTGCTCATCACCACCGCTCCATCGCTTCTCTTCTCCACTGCCTGCCCTGCCTCCCCACTTGGCCTGATCTTCCTGCACCCCTCTTCTTTGCTGGCGCCCCTTCCCAGGCCCAAGAGACCCAGGATTGCCTTGTCCTGCTCTGTGGTCGCTCCTCGGGTCGCCCTAGCTTCATCTTGTCCTGAGACTCAGACTCCAATGGGGTCATGATACAAAATGATTAAATTAATGGAACAGCAAAATACTGTGGGCATAGTATATTTGGACTTCATTAAGGCATTAGACAAAGCAGACCACTGCCTACTTTTTGTAGGCAGTGGTCTGCCTACAATGGGATACATAGATATATCATCACTACCAGATGAATTTGTAACTGGCTGACCAACTGCACTCAGTGTGTAGTCCTCAATGGAACTACATCTACATGAAGGGAAGCATGCATTGGGGTACCCTAACATTCTCTCTTGGGTCCAGTACTCTTTAACATCTTCATAAAGACCTAGCAACCCCAGAAGAAAAAACAGGAGTCATCTACAATATACAATGTAAGAACTACAACAACCACTAGGTAGGACAAACAAGCAGAAGACTGGCAGAACACATCCATGAACACCAACTGGCAGTCAGAAGACATGACAAAAATTCTTTAATTTCACAACATATAGACCGATTTAACCATAGTTTCAATTGGGAAAATATGTCAATCCTAGACGGGGCCAAGTTCAAAAATGCCAGGGAATTTCTAGAAGCCTGGCATTCTTACAAATCAGCCATCAATAGACACATCTATAAATTAACTAGAGATTATACTATAATTATATAACTATAGATTAACAACTTCTATAGACTATGCAAAAGAAATAATTAACCAGCCCAAAGAGAAAAAGACTCCAGCACTTCTCCACTAGTAATCAGCACTCAGATCAGCATAGATTAACTCCAAAGTTAACTTCAGACCAACAATCAAGTAAGCAATACCCCAATCAAGAAACTGCCAAAGAGCCATCAGTAAACAGCCCAACCAAAGAATCTCTAAGGCCACCCATACCCACACAGACAAGGAAGACACCAGAATATAAACTTAAAGCAAACAGCTTATTACCAATGGTGATGTTATCCAGGTAGGGTAATGAAATGTTTGCAAGAAAAAAGCAAGCTCAGAGAACACCAAGGACCCCTCATTTCAATCCTGAGCTACAAATATTCTCCTTTATTGGTATCTTCATAAACAATTTAGATGAGGGGATATAAGGGGAACTCATCAAATTTGAAGATGATACCAAGTTAGCAGGAATAGCCATACTCAAGAAAATAGGCACAAATTGAAAAAGACAAACTTGGCAAACTTGAACACTGCACTCTATCCAACAAAACACAATTCAGTAGTGAGAAAATAAGGTCTTAGGTGGGAAAAACCAAATGCACAGGTACAGAATAGGTGAGGAGGATCTATGAGTCCTAGTGGACCACTTAAATATGAGCCAACAGTGTGTTGCAGGTGTCAGAAAAGGGGCGTTGGTCCTACCTGATACGCTCCTTCTCGTTGAGTGGAGACAGCAGCCAGGATGGGTAGCAGCAGCCAATCAGCATGAAGGACTGAGTCTATCAATAATATCAAGTCCCGCCCTTGTTGCCGGGCAGACCCGCTTTGACGAAGGACTGAAGAGATAGACTCGGCGTGTGGGAGACGAAGAAACCAAGTTCCAGAAGAAAACAAGGAGAGAGAAGCACCAGACTGGCAAAACACAAAGGGAAGGTCTGGCTGCTGTCTCCACTCAACGAGAAGGAGCGTATCAGGTAGGACCAACGCCCCTTCTCCATTGAGAGTGGAGACAGCAGCCAGGATGGGACATACCCCAGTTCACTGTCCCGAAGGTAGGGTGGGGCCAGACTGGTGTGAAACGACCTCCCCAGCAACCACCTGTTGCAACACTTGTCTACCAAACGCAGCCTCAGCGGAAGCAAATGTATCGATTTTGTAGTGCCGAATGAATGGAACAGGTGAAGACCACGTAGCCGCCCGGCATATTTCCAATAGCGAAGCTTGAGTAGACCAGGCCGCCGACGTGGACGCACTGCGAGTAGAATGTGCTGTTACACGAGCCGGTCGCGGGAGCGAACGGAAGTCATAGGCCGATGCGATGGTTTGCCAGATCCAACAGCCAATTGTAGATGCTGTCACACGGAGACCCAGGGAAACGGGTAAGAAGGATACAAACAAGGACTCCGAACGGCGGACCTCAGCCGTTCTCTTCAGGTAAATTCGCAGCGCCCAACGAACGTCCAAGGTGTGCCAACAACATTCCCGAGGATGAGATGGTCTGGGACAGAAATTAGGTAGTCTGAGTTCCTGGGATCGATGAAACACTGAGTTGACCTTCGGGAGGAAGGTGGGATCCAGACGGAGCACCACACGATCAGCATGAAAAACACACAGATCCGAGCGAATCGACAAGGCGGCTATCTCCGAGATACGTCGGGCCGAAGTTATGGCCACTAAGAAGGCGACCTTGCAGGATAACAACCGGAGACTCGTTGTCTGCAACGGTTCATAAGGAGGGCCCATAAGTGAGTTCAACACCAACGGCAAGTCCCAAGTTGGATAGCGATGCAACACCGGGGGAGATATGTTAGCAGCACCCCGGAGGAAACGTCGAATCAGAGGATGCTGTGCCAAGGATGAGAGAGAACCACAGCGAAGAACGGAAGAGATAGCTGCTACCTGGCGTCTCAAGGTGTTAGGAGAAAGGCCCTCCGAGAAACCCTTCCGAAGGAACACCAACACGTCCACAATAGATGCCTGAAGGGGTGAAACATCATGACTGGCACAATACGAGCAGAAGGCCCGCCAGGTAGCCGAGTAAATCCGGTCTGTCGAAGGACGACGAGAGGCTTGGATAATCTGGATCACATCGCCAGGAATGTTTGCGGCACTCAGGCATTGCCGCTCAACCGCCAGGCGGTCAAGCTGAGCCAAGGCAGGTCTGGATGAAATAGAGCACCTTGAGTGAGGATGTCCTGATCGAATGGGAGACGCCAAGGCGGGGCGATTGAAAGAGACACAAGGTCCGCAAACCAAGGCCTCCGAGGCCAGTGAGGGGCTAACAATATCACCTCCGCCCGCTCTGTCAGGATTTTGCGGATGACCTTGGGAATCAGAGAGGTCGGAGGAAAGGCATACAATAGGCCCCGAGGCCAGGGGATCACAGAGCATCGGCGGCAACGGCTTGAGGTTCTGGGTAACGGGCGATGAAGAGAGGTAGTTGAGCATTCAGGTGCGTGGCGAAGAGATCGATCACAGGAGAGCCGAACCGAAGAATCAGGTCTTGAAAAATGCGAGGATGAAGCCGCCACTCCGCAGCGTCTACCTGTTGACGGCTCAGCCAGTCCGCTTGAGTATTGCTGATCCCTGAGATGTGCTCTGCGCGAAGAGAGCTGAGATGGTGTTCCGCCCAGAGCCCTATCGCCAGAGCCACGGACAGCAGGGACTTCGACCTGGTGCCTCCCAGTTTGTTGAGGTGTGCCTTTGCAGTGACATTGTCTGTGAGCACCAGCACGTGTGCCCCGGTCACCAGGTGACGGAATGCCCGGAGGGCCAGGAAGACAGCCTGCAGTTCCAGCCAGTTGATCGGACGGGAGACGTCCCGACCAGTCCAAGTTCCTTGAGCTATCTGCCCTTGACAATGAGCCCCCCAACCGTGGAGACTGGCATCCGAGGTGACCACTACCCGTTGAGGTTCGAAGAAGAGGGAGCCGGCTGACAGAGCTGGTGATTTCCACCACTTGAGGGACCTGCGAACTGCTGGGGGAACAGGAATCGGCTTTGCTGAGGTGGCTCTTCCCGCCTTCTGCAAAGGTAAAAGAAACCATTGGAGCTCCCGGGCATGGAGCTGAGCCCAGGGAACAATGGCTATGGCGGAAATCATTTTCCCTAGGAGCTGGGAAAGAACATAAGGGGACACAGTACGACACCTCTCAATCCTAACAATCAGGTCTTGCAGGCTATCCTGTCTTTCTGATGATAGAAATACCCTCCCCTGGACGGAATCAATAAGAGCCCCTAAATGGACCAGGGAGGTACAGGGAACCAAGTGGCTCTTTTCAAGGTTAATCGAAAAACCATGAGAAGCCAAAGTCTCCAGAGTTAGCTGGAGATCTCGAACAGCCTGTTGGGGAGAAGAGGACAAAACAAGAATATCGTCCAGGTAACAAAGTAACCTAACTGAACGAACCCTGAGGTAGGCCGCCAAGGCCGCTAACACTTTAGTAAAGGTACGGGGAGCAGAGGAAAGTCCAAAGGGCAAGGCCCTGTACTGATAATGGACCCCCCCCGTAACAAAATCTTAAATAACGTCTATAAGAATGACAAATCGGAACATGCAAATAGGCCTCCGTTAGATCAATAGAGGATAGGAGATCACCCCTCCTAACACCGTCGAGAATGGATTTTAAAGATTGCATCTTGAATTTATGGTATACCACATACCGATTCAATTTCTTAAGGTCCAGAATGGGTCTCCACCCCCCCGAGGATTTGGGCACCAGAAAAACCTGGGAATAGAAACCCGTACCCCGTTGGTCAGGGGGAACAAGTTGGATAGCACGGATGGAAAGGAGATGCTGAACCGCAGAGTCCATAAGGACCCGTTTCTCCGGGTTACGAGAAATCGGACAGCAAACAAAGGCACTCGGAGGAGGGGAAAGAAATTCGATGGCCAAACCCGATTTTAACGTGGCCAGGACCCATTTATCAGAGGTTGATCTCTCCCAGGAGGCAACAAAGAGGGCCAACCTGCCGCCTATGGGAGGATCTGAGATGCAACTAACGACGGCGTCAGTAGGGGCGACCTCCTCCCCCCCGAAAGGGCCGTTTAGTGACAAAGGCCCGATCCCGAGCTGATCTATCCTGAGAACTCCGGAACCTATTAAGGTTAGTAGAAGGCCGCGAGGAACCAAAAGAGGAAGACCCACCCGCCTCGTTACCTCTAAATTGAGAACGAGGGGCATAAGGAGAAAAACGGGACTCCCCCCTGCGGAAGATAGGAGCTAAGATTTTCTTCTTGTCTCTCGTTTCCGTGAGAAACGGGTCCAAGGCATCCCCAAACAACTTGGCATCCCCAAAGGGAACTGATGCCAGACGCCATTTATGTCTGGCGTCGGCCTGCCAGTGATGCAACCATACTAATCGGCGAGCGGCCACAGAGGAAGCCAGAGCCTTGGAAGCAAAACGGGCGGCGATCAGCGAAGAGTCCGCTGAAAACTGCAGGGCAGCGACAATCTTGTTAAGGTCCTGCTTAATCCGCAAATCATCCGGTGATAATTTTTCCTGCAGCTGCCGCAACCAGAGTAGAGTAGTCCGGTTAAAGAAGGAGGCAGTGGTTGCGGCTCGAATAGCCCAGGCAGAACCCTGATGAGCTCGCTGCAGGACTAAGTCCGAACGGCGTTCATCAGGACGTAAAGCTTCATCCGCGTCCCCTGGAATATTGACGTTAGGCAGCAAGGCGACGATGGGAGCGTCGACAGAAGGAATTTGGAGGATGGAATCCAATTCCGAAGCCACATTAAAATTCCGTCGATCGTTGGCCGAAGGTAGTGCAGCCGAAGTTGGAGAGGACCACTGCCGCTTAACAGTATCCAGGAAAAGAGGCGGAGTCAGCACTGATGTAGTCGGCCTAGCCAGTTCTGCAAACATAGGGTCTAACGAGTCAGTTGAAGATGAAGGCACCGGATCTACAACTGGAGAAGACATACGAGCCGTGGAAACAGCTTTAAACAATAATGATTTGAATAATGACTGCGGGAACAACCCCGTGAAGGCAGGCTGGTCCGGTGGAAGGTTTTCATCGTCGGAGAGGCCCGAGTCGCTGAGCTCAGCATCTGTCATAGTTGAAAGATGACTAGAGTGGGAACAGGAAGGGGAGCCAGGAACTCTGTGATGGGCCCTCTCAGAGGAAGAGCGTTCCGGAGAATCTGGAGAAACCGACCTCACTGATCCTGCGTGGCTGGAAACACAGGAACGGGCAGCCAGGGACCTCTGCACCGCAGCCTCAATCATACATTGAATCTGTTCTGGTGAAAGCTGGCCAGGGATCTGACCAGACATCAGCTGGGCCTCAGGAGCTGTAGGAGGAGGAGGCAAGGATGGAGGCACAGAAGCAGAAGAAGCCGGGGGACCAGGCAAAGAAGAATCTTGCAAGGGCGTTGGTTGTGAGGAAACAGGTTGGGAGGAGGCACCAACTCCCCAAAGATCAGTAGTAGAAATAGTCACGGGGCAATCCTGTAGTGACATCTGATCTGGAGTGATGGAGCGAGGGGCAGGAGCTGGGCTTGGAATCTCGCTCGTTAAAGATGCCTGGTTGCCAGAACCATGGAGGTTAGCAGAGGCCTTATCACACAATTTCTTTAAAACTCTGTCCCTCCTTTTCTCAGCCTTGGATATAGTGCCATACTTATCAGGCCTGGAACAGGCGCCAGGTGCATGTGAAACTGGGGATGGCTCCTGAGAGGCCTCCCGAGCCAATGATTGCGCAACAGACAGGGAGTCTGAGCTGTGAGTGCCAGATGTACCGGCTCTGCGGCCGTGTTTGGACTTTGCAAGTGCTTTAGGCATAATGCTGGCAGAAATCACCCCAAGGGAGCACAGGAAATAATTACAAGTCCACAAGATTAAATGTGCTGTTCAATAATGAAATGGGGGCGCTAGACCCCACTAAGCAGTCCCTTGAAATAGCACAATCCAGATGAGGCAGGCGGCGTAAAAGCTCCACAAAGCCTGCTATTTTGGGTGACAAGGCTGTAAGTACAACAGAGCAGACAATAGGGCAATGTTAAAATATGTCAGGAGCCTCCAGATGACAGTTATCAAGGAGAATCAAAGTTCAAATAGTCCTGAAACTTTTGAAATTTGTAGAAGGTGGTGCTGTTTGTCAGAGAGGGGAGCAGACAGGGCTGAAGACAGCTCAGAGTTCTTAGAGTAACAGACAGCTCAGAGTTCTTAGAGTAACCAAGGCAGGGCTGGATTAATGATGAAATAGGCAACAAAATGGCCGCCACTGAAAACTTGAAGCAATTCCCTCCTAAGGGCAGAGATATCTCCGATGGTAATGAGGCTTTGAACACGAGCGAAGAAATAGCCTCCAAAATGGCCGCCACCCTCACAACGAAGCCAAAGTCTTGAGGGCAAACAAAATGGCCGCTCACAAATCCCAACTCTGCAAAGGGCGGCAAACAATCAATTTGAAACAAAATGGCCACCGCAACTTGAAGCAGGCAATGCGAGCCTGTCAGAGTCAAATGGAGGCAAAAAAAACCCTGAACGAAACAGATCTAAGAAATTAGCTCAGCACCGCACTGCCAGCAGAAAAAACAATCCCCCCCCCCCCCAGGGGCGATAGGGAAATGAAAAAACGGCCTGTGAAGAGGAGGATACACAAATTTAACTATACCAGAATAAAGCGTTGTCAACAGTTCGAAATTTAGTAAACCGATCAGGGAGGAAGCCAATAAATCGCAGTCGAGGAAATCAGAAATATCCAAATAAACAGAGCTAAATAGCCAGAAAGGGTAAGAGCTAAAGACCCACACGCCTAATCAAGCTGAAGGACTGAGTCTAAAGCGGGTCTGCCTGGCAACAAGGGCGGGACTTGATATTATTGATAGACTCAGTCCTTCATGCTGATTGGCTGCTGCTACCCATCCTGGCTGCTGTCTCCACTCTCAATGGAGAATGAAGTCCTAAGCTGCATCAACAAAAGTGTACTATCAAGATCACTTGAAGTGTTAGTACCCCTTTATACTGCCTTGCTAAGATCATATTTGAAATATTGCATTCAGTTATGGCTGCCACAGCACAAAAAGATGTTGAGACTCTAAAAACAGTGCAGAGAAGAGCAAGAAAATTGATTATGGGCTGGAGACTAAAACATATGATGAATGGTTGCAGGAACTGGGTATGTTCCATTTCTAATGAAGAGAAAGATTACAGCTTGAGCTGAGGGTTGGATAGAAGACATCGAAGGTCCCTTGCAATTTAGTTATTCTGTTATCCTTTTTAAATCAAAATCAAATTGTTCTGCATTTTGATTTGTAATGGAAGCAGTGTAGAAAAACAAATTGTTCTTCATCTGTTCAATGATTTTACTTTCAGAGAAGAATAATTTCAGAAAGATAGCTTATCTCAATTTGTGAGAACATCATCACTGTATTAAGTAATCTTAGACTGCTTGAAAAGAGAACATTAGTCAAATTAATGGTAGAAAAAGGAGGGAACTGAAAGATGAATCTTTTGATTTGAGTAGAAGGAATTTTTAATGGTGCTGATGATCTGCCCTTCCCTATCAAGTCCTCTCAGCATACAAGAACTTGAGAGTCTTAAATCTTGTTCATGACAATGGACTGCCACTGGTACAGGACAACCTGTAAGGAACAGCACAAGTAGAAAATGTTATTTGGATGCTAAACCCAGAACAGGTTTAATTACTGGAATATCAATGCAGGTGTAGAGCTAGTCATATGATATATTTGACACCTGACGCCAATGTGCCTATTATGTTCAAAAGACCTAAGTATCAGTCTCAAAGAGAATAATGCCTTTAGCAATGTTTTGGGCTCAACCTTGCTCACGCAAAGCACCTGACTTAAGAGGCGCGAAGCGCGTGCACAAAGAGAACCGGTAGTAAAGCCAGTTAGAACCCACCACTGTTAAAGATGCCTCCAATTGAATGAGCTTGTTAGGAATTCTATCAACAGATAGAATGAACAGATGAACAATTCTAAGATGAAAGAATCAAGGATTCTGGAATCAGAAACAAACTAAGCTAAGAAGCTAATCAAATGTGACTAGGTTTAGCTTGCCAACACACCTGTAGCAACATTTTGTAGTTGACAGTACACATGAAAAACTCAAGGTTGCAAAAAGAAAACATAGCAGCTGTAGATCTGAAATGGAACAAATGTGCAACTGTTGTTTGATGTGACTATTAGCACACTTTCTGGTTTACATGGTAGAAATGAAAACATTCGTATCCTTCCAGTTTACAGAAGAAACATCAAGAAAAAAAACTTCCACTTATCTGTCTTTTAACTCTGTATTTATGAAGGTCTTTGCCAGCAACATATCAACAAAATGTTAGCTGGAGGTAGGACTAAATTTGATCAGAGACCTGGCATGAAGAGTGGGAATATTTAGCCTTTTCCTCCCACACTGGATCTTAAACTAACATTATCTTCCTGAAGTTATTACTTATTCTGCAGAAGGGGAAGGGGAAGAATTTAACTTCTGTACCTGTTTATTAGTTTTCCTGCCAACTTTGTAGGAAGGAGGTAAGCTTAGGAAAATAGTTTGGGAGAAAAAGTCTCACTCTTTTCACCGTCCATGTCTTAATCAAATTAATAACCTCAAACAGCTTTTCTCAATTAAAAAAAAGGTAAGCAAGTCAACTGTTTTGTTTTAGAACATAAAAACCAAGTACAAAACCTTTGATTATAACTCCAAGTCACATATTTATCCACCCAGAAGAACAGTAGGCATTGATTTGTGAGACCAAAGGTTTTCTTCCCTTTATTGCTATTTATTTATTCATTCATTCACCTATTTATATATTATCTCCTCAGGGCTTCACACCCACAAGCTTAGAATATTTTAAGAATATACTTTTTTTTTAATGTAAACATGATTTCTCCTTTAAACCTGTCTTTAAGCTCTTTTTTCCTTTTAAAAAAAAGATGATCGGTATAAATCATTACTGTGACTATTGTGGTTTGTAGCTAAAGCATGTTATTTATTTTGTCATATTTATAAGCCACCAATCTCTCAGACAAGTGATTCTGGGAAGCACTGTAGTCCAATACCATTTATGTTATTATGATGCAATGTCAATGTCAAAACAGGGCTTTTATGTTTCTTTTTTTTAATTCATCTGCTTTCCAGTTTGTGTACTTTTCTTGCAGGCAAAGTTCTACAGCTTATTTTGCATCCTTTCCTGTCTTCAGATTTTTTTGTATTTCCCCACTTCGGGGAAGCATATAACCCATATGTTATGGGAGAATAGAATAGAATTCTTTATTGGCCAAGTGTGATTGGACACCCAAGGAATTTATCTTGGTGCATATGCTCTTGGAGTACATAAAAGAAAAGATGTATTCATCAAGAATCATAAGGTACAACACTTAATGATAGTCATAGAGAAACAGTCAATATAAATCTCAAGGATACCAGCAACAAGGTTACATACAGTCATAAGTGGGAGGAGATGGGTGATAGGAACGATGAAAAGATTAATAGTATATTATGGGAGTCTCCACCAGTTGGGGTCCACCAAATATAAAGAAACTAGTAGTCTCAGAGTTCCAAATCACTGACTGAATGCTGTTAATCTTGGCCTATATTAATGAAGTTTTTAAAACAAATTAGGAGGGAAATTCAAATATTTTTCCTATATGTTTGTATTTCTTCTTTTTATATCTGAAAACTGCATTAAGCACAATTTTTGTATATTAATAAAACATAATTTTCAGTGGAGAAATTTATGCTAATAATTAGAAGAGTAACATCTAATTAAACTGTCCAAAATAATTTGTGGAGATAATAAAAAATATTAGCAAAGATGAATGTAAACTACCTTTTGGAGCAAAAGAAAATATAAATTATTTTCCATTTTCACAAAATCCAATGTTAAACTACAGCCATCTTGATCTAGGACCTAACAGTACATAACCTGCTATCCCAATCCTGGACCCAAATTAACAACTATTCATTAATTTTCCATATCATTAGTTAGTCAAGAAACATGGCCCTTATACAATAGCACCACAATCTCTGTTGCTTACTTTGAATTAATGTGGACTGAAGTTTCTATGAACCTAGAGAAATGAATACAAAGACTATTTACTTCTTGAATAGCTTAATTCAGTGTGTCTTAAATATGGTTGTAGAATCCCTGGGAGTTCCTCAAGACCAGTGGTGGGACTAAATTTTTTTTACTACCGGTTCGGTGGGTGTGGCTTGGTGGGCGTGGCATGGTGGGTGTGGCTTGTGGGCATGGCAGGGGAAGGATACTGTAAAATCTCCATTCCCACCCCACTCCAGGGGAAGGATACTGTAAAACCTCCATTCCTTCCCTACTCCAGGGAAAGGTTACTGTAAAATCCCCATTTCCTCCCAATCAGCTGGGACTCAGGAGGCAGAGAATAGATGGGGCAGGGTCAGTCAGAGGTATTATTTACCGATTCTCTGAACTACTCAAAATTTCCGCTACCGGTTCTTCAGAACTAGTCAGAACCTGCTGAATACTACCTCTGCTCAAGACCCTCCCAAGAATCCTCTCATAATCAAGACCATTTGCCATTTTTTGCTGAAAAATAATATGTTAGATTGTCCCATCAAACAATCATGATAACTAGTAGCAGCAGATAATGCATTAATTTTAATTTCAATAGGGCAAATATCGATAAATAAAACCTCTACAAAGAAAAGATGACGGGGGGGGGGTTTCCTCCATAATTTTTAAAAGTGGGTATAAATCTTAAGAGAAAAGTGGTTTAAGAAACACTGGCTTAATTCAAACTCACATCTCAGGCTGGGAATAGTTCTACTGCTTTTCCATAAACCATAAATCCATATATTTAGAAAGCTAGTTTTTATGGAGTAGAGGTTTCATATGGAGGTCCATTTGTAGAGATCCATTTGTTTCCTATGAGCAGATTTTTAAAAACTAAGTCTGAGAAAGTATAGTCCAGACAGAAGATTACCACTTCACTGAGACATCGATCAGTACCTCAAGAGCTTGATGGCCTTGAATGTTAGATAAAGGCATATAGAGCATTTAAGTTGCAGCCTGGGGATTTTGCTAAGTGATTCCAGTACAGAGCCATAAAAAGCCTGAACATGTTTCACTATGCTGGAAGAGATATGGGAGAAAAGTAGAGATTTCTAAGCTTCACTCTCCACAATCTATTTGTTCATGATTTAAAACAGCCGGCATTTTCCCAAAGTAATTGGTTTTCATCTATCAGGACTCATACATCCCTGACTTCCTTGCATAAATCCTTCAAAGTTCTGGCCAGCTGCTGCTTGAGACCACATCCCTTCACAAGGCCCAAAAGAATTGCCAGCCTAATAAATAGGCTTCTCTGCCAGGCCTATTCTGTTGAGCAGAACAGTCTGCTTTGTGTCACTAAGTCATTCTGACAAGTCAGCTGATATTTCAACTTGCAGTTCTTGGAGGTGATGAGGAGTGACTTGTTGTTTTTTTTTACTATACTTCCTGTAAGAATCTACAATTAACATCAGCTAAAACGAAAGTGCTTTCAAATCCAATTGTGCTTTCTTTGTCTTTGTCTTTATTTGATTTATATACCGCCCTACTCCCAAAGGACTCAGGGCGGTGAACAGCCAAACAATAAAATACATAAATACAAAATTTAAAAAACAGAATAAAACCGAATTAAACAAATTTGGCCTAGACAAATTTAAAACACCCCAATCATTTAAAAACAGATTAAAATTTACGTATTAAAAGAGAAAAAGGGGAAACGGACGTTGGCTTATCTGAACGTCCCTTTTCTGCTCGCTGCGACGACATTCCACTTGCTGGGTAATCGTCAGTGCTATTTGATCGACTGAGTGCCAATCAAAACTTCCTCCACAGCTTGGACACTTCCCCTTCATCTGCGCATGCTCAGTCTTTTCACGAAGAGGCACATCAGTAATGGTAAAAGATCAAAGATATGAACAGGAACTCCAAACAGGAAATCAATCACCAACCAGCAACTCCATAAAATTCAGTGGCTGAAGAGGAAGACAAACCAAAACCCCCACCCCGGCCAGTCGATGGATAAGGCTACGGGAGGGTCGGAATGTCGTCGCAGCGAGCAGAAAAGGGACATTCAGGTAAGCCAATGTCCGTTTTCCTGCATTGCTGCTCCGACATTCCACTTGATGGGACATAACCAAGCTTAATGCATTTGGGAGGGAGCCGAATCCATCCTCTGGCTACGGGAGGACATTACAGCTTGTAAAACCCTTCTACCGAAGGAAGCATCTGCCGAAGCAAATGAATCTAATTGGTAGCGTCTAATATCGACGACCAAGTGGTTGCCCTGCATATATCATCGATAGACGCCTGAGTAGCCCAGACGGCGGATGTGGCAGCACTGCAGGTGGAATGTGGTACAATCCCCCAGGAGCCTGGGTACCCCATGAAGTGTAAGTTGCAGAAATACAGGCCTTAATCCATCTCCTGACTGTAGCAGAGGAAACTTTTTGTCCCAGAGAAGATGGTAGAAAGGAGACTAGTAGAGCCTCAGTCTTGCGGAAAGAAGCAGTTCTTTGGATATAACATTTCAGCGCCCTATGTACATCTAGGATATGCCATCTTTTCTCTAACGGATGCCTAGGATCTGGGCAGAAATTAGGTAGAACAATATTTTGAGATCGATGAAAAAGTGAGTTGATTTTAGGAATGAATACTGGATCTAGGCTCATGACCACCCTATCCGGGAAGAAGATACAGACATCTTGACAAATCGACAATGCGGCCAATTCCAACACTCTGCGAGCTGACGTCACAGCCAAAAGGAAAGCGAGTTTCAATGTTAGATATCGTAAGGTAGTGTCCTTGAGCGGCTCAAATGGAGCAGAAGTAAGTGACTGCAAAACTAGATTAAGGTCCCAAATTGGGTAACGGTGCACTGTAGGAGGCCGCAGATTGACCGCGCCCTGCAGAAATGACCTAATCAGTGGATCATGTGATAATGATTGCCCTTTGTCACCTGGAATAACTGTAGCCAAAACTGCAACCTGACGTCGCAGCGTAGAAGGTGCTACTCCCTTTTCGAGACCCCCTTGCAGAAAATGGAGAACCTCAGGCACCGTCGCCGACGTAGGGTCTATATGTTTAGCAAAACACCAGTGAGCGAAAATTCTCCAAGACGTGTCATAGATGCGTATTGTGGATGGCCGTCTGGTCACTTGAATAGTAGAAATGACTTCACGAGGTAGATGGGCTTTCATTAGTCGAATCCTTTAAAGCGCCAGATGGTCAACTGGAACCAGTCTGGATTCGGATGACACACCGCCCCTTGGCTTAGAGATATTCGGTCGCTTGGGATCCTCCACGGTGGTTCGATTGACTGATTGACCAGATCTGCGAACCATTCCCGGCGAGGCCAATACGGTGCCACTAGGACAAGATCCGCTCGCTCTTTCATCATTTTCCGGATGACTTGCGGAATGATGGGAATGGGGGGAAAGGCATATAGGAGTCCCCAAGGCCACGGAAATCTCAGGGCATCTTGCCCCTCTGCGCCTGGTGTCGGAAACCAGGACAGGAATCTCGGGAGCTGTGTGTTTGTTGCCATGGCAAAGAGGTTGATGATTGGTGTTCCGAACCTGTTGGAGAAGTCGAGGAATAAACTCGGGTGTAACTTCCATTCCGACTGGTCGATTCGCCCCCTGCTCAGCCAATCCGCTTGCTGACCGTCTTGTGCGAGAGTACTTTTGTCACCAGTTCCTGGATGCTGGATTGTCGATCCGAAGAGAGAAACACTAGACCCTATATTGAGTCTATCACCACCCCTAGGTGTAATAGTCGTGTCGTGGGAACTAGATGGCTCTTGTCCCAATTGATGGTAAGTCCATGAGCTTGCAACGTTTGAATCACACGGTGCCTGTCCAGATTCGCCTGTTCCAGGGACGAAGAGAGAATCAATATATTGTCCAGGTAACAAACCAGTATCACCGAGTTTTCCCAGAGCGTTGCCGCGACTGTCGCCATGATCTTTGTAAAGGTGCGTGGAGCTGACGAAAGGCCAAACGGTATGGCTCGGTATTGAAAGTGCCATTCTGCATAAGCGAAACGGATGAATCGCCTGTGAGCT
Source organism: Pantherophis guttatus (assembly GCF_059756535.1). NCBI lineage: Eukaryota > Metazoa > Chordata > Lepidosauria > Squamata > Colubridae > Pantherophis > Pantherophis guttatus. The sequence goes on from NC_142066.1 coordinate 58,261,726, forward strand.
GGGTGAATGGGCACATGAAGATATGCCTCCTTCAGGTCTATGGACTGCATAAAATCGCCGGGACGAATGCACTTTAGAACCAAGCTGAGCGAGTGCATCTTGAAGTGACGATACTTTACACGGAGGTTCAGTTGCTTCAGATTGAGGATGCCTCGCCAGCCCCCCGAGCTTTTGGGCACGAGAAAGAAGATGGAATAAAATCCCGTGCGTGCTTGCTGTTCCAGGACCGATTCTATGGCCTCTATTTTCAGTAAATGTTGGAGTTCCAACTCCATGAGATGTTGTTTGGAGGGAAGAGTAGGCAATGGGCATTGAAGAAAACAAGATGGAGGAGGGGAGGTGAACTCCAGCAGGAGACCGTCGGTAACTATGCAAATAATCCAGTTGTCCGTCGTTGAAAATTCCCACTGGTGGTAGAACAACTGGAGTTTGCCGCCAATGGGGAGAGAAGATATCGAGTCATTTACCTCAATGGAACGATTGGGAACCTGCTCCTTGGAAGGGGCCCTTGAATATTGTCTGACGTCTGCCCCGGTCACGAAAGGAAGAGCGGTCTGGATAGGTAGCATAGTGTTGCGAGGATGATCTTGGGAAATAGGAACCTCTGGGTCCCTGCTCAGGCCGAAATGGCTGCCTCGGATAAGGAGAAAAGCGACGGTCAGGTCTTCTATAAGATGACGGCAGCACCTTCTTCTTATCACACCCTTCCACCAGAATCGGTTCCAAAGATGCGCCGAAAAGAGACTGACCATGATAAGGCGCCGTGGTAAGCCGCCATTTAGATTTCATATCCGCCCTCCAATGAAGGAGCCAAAGGAGGCGGCGGGATATTACTGTGGAGGCTAACGCTCTAGATGCAAATTTGGCAGCATCGAGAGAGGCATCCACCGAATACTCGGCTGCAGCAATTATCTTAGTCAAGTCTTGCTGAAGGCGAGCGTCCTCAGGGGGCAATCTCTCGCGTCATTGTCGAAGCCAAATCAATGATGCCGATTAAAAAAGGAAGCTGAAGTGGCTGCCCTGATTGCCCAGGCAATCGCCTGGTGAGTCTTTTGGCATGTCATCTCCGCACGTTTATCCTCCATCTTCAGTCCTTCACCCGCATCACTAACTAACACCAAAGGTAATGTAAGGCTAACTACCGGCTCATCCACTGATGGCAATTGTAGTAATGCCTCCAATTCGGGAGAGGCACAATAAAGCTTCTTGTCAAAACTATTAGGGCCTGACAGAGATCCAGGCCGTTCCCAGGGCTTCTTGACCATTTGGGAAAAAAGATCGGGACATGGTACATAATCATAATCCGTAGAAGGAACTGGGAACAGACTGCTAGTAGACTCCGCCGGAGTACGAGGGGCAGAAGACTGGTCCAGACCATGCTCCATATTTGTAGCTACCTTCACCTTACGAAGGAGTGACTTGAACAATGCGGGCTTGAAAAGCCCCTGAAAGGCAGGCCTATCCGCAACAGTCTCATCATCATCAGATAGCTCAAAATCCTCTAAATAGTCACTCTCCTGATCCACCTGGTCGATGTTACGGTAGGTTTGCAGCAAATGTTGTGAATCGGGCATAGGGGCATTACAAGGGGCTGAGGCAGTAGCCATAGGTCCCACAGGTAAACCAGCTTGTTGTAACCCCGCCTAGAAAATACGGGTGAATGTCTGAGACAATAAAGCCTGAAAGTCCACAGCCTGACCAGATGACTGTTCATCCCCCACATGGAGACCAACAGCCATTGGAGTGAAGGTGGCCTCAGGATAATTTGAGGCAACTGATAAGTAGTGGGACCAGAAGTTATAGCCCCATGAGACTCGATGCCTCCGGAAATATATGGCAAAGCCGGACTCTGTGAGCCTAGAGTCTGTTGCCATGTCACATTCTCAGCCCTAGGGGATAAGGATGGAGGATGCATAGACTGGACTACAACCACTTCCCCCGAAACGCTCTCAAGGCCAGATTGCGCAACGTGCCTAGCCTTATCAAATTCATGTTCAAGGGCTTTGTGCCTGCGCTGAGCATCTTTGGTTATTTTCAAAGTCCCCTCTACCTGTTTAGGCACATCTGCCTGGGCTATGGCCTTGGTCTTGCCCTTCTTAGACCTATGTGACTTGGGAGAAGGCACCCTTGGTGGTGAAGGTGTCTGGTCCAGGTCAGACGAAGGAACCTCTTCCGCCATTCTAACTACAGGCTCGACAGTAAACGCAAAGAGGTTTCTTTAAAAAAAAAAAAAGTAAATAAAAAAATCCCAAATGGTTTGTCAGAACTTAAATGAAGCAATCAATACTTCCCTGCTGTAATGACTCTCGAAGATAATTTTGGTGGCAGGAATCAGGACAAATGCAGACAGTGTCTGCAGTCGCTCACTTCAACACGGCTCTCAGATTCCAGCCAGAGGCTCAAGCGGGAAGAGCACCACCGCATCGCACTATCAAAATGGCGACCAGGCGAAAACGACGGTTCAAAATGGCGAGTGCTGTCCAGATACCTCACTCAGCATACCGCAAATGCAGCCCAGCAACTCCATCGACTTTCCTGCTCTGAAAGGTGCTAAATAAAGCACTCCAACTCCCCCCGGGTCTGCTGCGTCTTCAGGCGGTGAATACAAATGCCGCCAAGTGCCCTTCTGTCAAATGACTTTGCCGGCAAGGCAGGGACTCCAAAGCCGCTACGGCGCTGAGGGCTGCAAGAGTGAGGGCGGTTATGCTGGCACGCCAGACAACCAGCTCCCCACTCGCGGCAAATGGCTGCTAACGGGAAGAAAATTTGAACTTCCCTGTAGTGCTGACCAAGGCGGTAAAAAATCAAACGGCAGCAGGCGCCCCACACCTGCTCGCCCAGGGCATCTTTTAAATGTTCAAGTTTGTGATCGTAGCCCTCACAATTAACAAACGCCCCAATTTAGAAGAAAATTCCGCTGAAAATAATTCGGAAAATGTCGCTAAATAGCGCAGAAAAAGGCACACCAGTCGGATCACCAGCGACTGAGTGAAAAGACTGAGCATGCGCAGATGAAGGGGGAGTGTCCAAGCTGTGGAGGAAGTTTTGATTGGCACTCAGTCAATCAAATAGCACGGAAGATTACCCAGCAAGTGGAATGTCAGAGCAGCAATGCAGGAAAAATGATTAGGCCAGGCCCGCCTGGTGGAATAAAAAGGTCTTGAGAGCACGGCGGAAGGTGCATAGATCCGGGATCCTCCGTATCTCCGGGGGGAGCTCATTCCAGATAGTAGGTGCTCCCACAGAGAAGGCTCTCCCCCTAGGGGCCGCCAGTTGACAGTACCCGGAGGAGCCCCTCTCTATGACAGTGTACCGGCCGGTGGGAGGCTATTGGTGGTAGTAGGTGGTCCCATAAGTAACCAGGTCCTAAGCCATGGCGTGTTCTAAAGATGATAACCATAACCTTGAAGCGCACCCGGAAGACCACCGGGAGCCAGTGCAGGAGAGGTGTTACATGGGAACACCATGTCGCTCCCATTACCATCCGCGCGGCCGCACTCTGCGCCGGTTGGAGACTCCGGGTGCTCCTCAAAGGGAGCCCTATGTAGAGAGCATTACAATAGTCCAGGCGGGAAGTGACAAGGGCATGAGTGACCGTGTGTAAGGAGTCCCGATCCAGAAAGGGACGCAACTGGCGAATCAGGCGAACCTAATGAAAAATCCTCCCGGTCACAGCCATCAAGTGCTCTTCTAAAGACAGCCGTGAATCCAGGAGGACACCCAAGCGAGCCCTCTCTGGGGGGGGGCAATGATTCACCCCCAATAGTCAGTGATGGCACCAACTGACTATATCGGGACATCGGAACCCACAGCCACTCGGTCTTGGATGGGTTGAGCCTGAGCCTATTCCTCCCCATCCAGATCCGCACGGCCTCCAGGCACTGGGACATCACTTCAAGGGCATCGTTGGGGTGGTCCAGGGTGGAGATGTACAGCTGGATGTCATCTGCATACTGGTGGTACTTCACCCAAAACCACGGATGATCTCGCCCAGCGGCTTTACATAAATGTTGAACAAGAGGGGTGAGAGGACCGATCCTTGCGGCACCCCACATATGAGGGGCCTGGGGGTCAATCTCTGACCCCCTGCCAACACAGACTGCAACCGGTCGGAGAGAAAGGAGGCGAACCTCCGCAACACAGTGCCTCCCACCCCTAACTCTTCCAACCGGTGCAGCATGATACCATGGTTGATGGTATCAAAAGCCGCTGACAGGACAGGACAGAGGAGCAAACCCTGTCCAGCGCCCTCCAGAGATCATCTACCAATGCGACCAATGCTGTTTCTGTGCTGTACCCAGGCCTGAAACCCGACTGGAATGGATCCAGATACGCCGTTTCATTCAGGTGCTGGGGGAACTGTTGTGCAACCATGCTCTCGACAACCTTCGCCACAAAGCGAAGTTTGGAGACCGGACAATAATTAACCAACATTGCTGGGTCCAGGGAAGGCTTCTTGAGGAGAGGCCTCACCACCGCCTCTTTCAAGGCGGCAGGAAAGTCACCCTTACCCAACGAAGCATTTATAATCCCCTGGAGCCAGCCTCGTGTCACCTCCCGGGAAGCCAGCACTAACCAGGGGGGACACGGGTCCAATAAACATGTGGTCGCGTTCAGTCTGCCCAGAATCCTGTCCATGTCCTCAGGGGCCACAGGATCAAACTCATCCCAGATAACATTTTCAAGACCTGCCACAGTCCCTCCCCCTGAGATTACCCAGTCGAAGTCCAAATCTTCCCGAATCTGAGTGATTTTGTCATGCAGATACTGAACAAATCCTCATGTCAGCTTCCAAGCTGCCATAAGGAAGGGAGGAGAGGTTTGAACTTTCACCTACTTTTTCCCCTGAAGAACTGTCTCCACGGAGAAAGAGATGGGAGGGAGGCATTCCAGTGAAATGACAGAGATGGGATGAATAGAGTGGCTTGGAAGATGGCCAATGAGACGCAGAGAATTGGGAACCGGAAAGGGAGGTTTTGGGGGGGGGGCAAAGTTCAGTGCTAACTACGCTTGAGTCAGGGTCAGTTCGTTATGCCCAATAAAGAGAAAAATTTCCTCAAAGATCGGGCGTTTGGAAATTCATTTATTTGGAGATAACAATGAAGATAGTTATCACTCAACTTTCAAAGCAAACTGGCAAACCTCTCCTCCCTTCCTTATGGCAGCTTGGAAGGTGACACCTTGGCTCTACCCTCCAAGGGGTCCTCCCGCGCTTCCTGGTGGAGCAGGAAATGGGTCACCCTAAACAGGGCAGCCAGGCGGTTATCTGATGACGCAATAAGAGCAGCAAAATTACTACATTTCGCTGCTTTTATCACCGCTAGGTAATTCCTAATATGAGATCTTATCAGTGTCCAGTCCGATTCAGAAAGACTGGCCCTCTAGGCGTCTTTGAGGGTACACAATGTGGAACCAACTACAGTAAAATTAAGATCATGTTTTTGCAAAAAGACCTAAATTGCTTGCCTAGAAGATAAATGGTCAGAACATTGAGCAAGTTAAATCCTTTAAATATCTGAACGTGGTTTTCCATAGCTCTACTAAACACAGTGCATATCAAAACTATGTTAATCAAAATGCCCCCAAAACAACGATAGCAATTCAATCTTTTAATTTTTCTACAGGAGAACAATATATTCCAGTAGCACTGAAGTTATATTCAGCTAAGGCTTGTGCACAACTACTCTTCGATACTTAACTGGGACCTTACTCCTTTTTTACTCCTCTGGAAGATGTGTAATCCAAATACCCAACAGCTATAGGATGCTGTATAATACTAAGGAGGGAGGCAGGATTATCTAAAGTAGAAACAGGTGCATGAACTTACATTTCAACATATTGGTTAAAATTACTCTTTTCCCCTACAGGTTTGAGACAATTATTAATATAGAAGATAATTACAAATCAATATATTTAGGACCATTTTACAAAAACTCTAGTATCATAGCTTCTCCAGGGAAGTGCTTGTAATGATGGGATATGAGTGTGCACTTAATGCATTCAAACAACACACCAAAGATCTAGAAATCCAACAACAGCAGTCTGTCATTCCCAAAAAAGTTTTTCTGAGCAGTCAAACTCCACCTTTTAAAGTAGTGAGATATACTTATATTAAATAAATATCTCAAAAATCTGAAGGGTATTAATTTTAGTGCACTGCAATGTATTCCCACAGCACTTTTGCAGGGCCAATGCAAAAAAACAAAACAAAAAAATAACATATGAGCTGAGGTTGTGCCCCTGTAGATAAAGGTCTATCGAAACTACAGCTCATGTCCTACTATAATGTCTCTTCTATAAGGACTCACCAACACATGTTGTAACACCTCACCTAACAATACATCCAGGAAATACTGATTTCTTCTATGTTTAACTGCTGTTATCAGATCAGTCCATAGTTTTTTTTAATGTGGCCAATTTTTTATACTGTATGCAAAATTAGGCACTCTAACTGTCCACTGATATAATCCACCACTAATTGTAATATATTACTTTGTCTGTTTTTTATTTTTATTACAATTATTTTAATGCTTTTATTTGTAGTTTGTGACCACAATAAAAATTAATTGATTGACTAAATGTAGAAGCCACTTTGATGAGCTAATACATGTTGATTAGTAAGTCGGAATAAATAATCATCTACTCCTTTTTTGAGGATGGAAGAAAATAAGCCATGAAATCTTATGTTATTCCTAAACGGAAAGATGAATGCCTCTGAATAAGCCTCTTATCCTTCTGAATAATGGCTCTGAATATCAATGCAATTTCATCCACCATTTCATAACACACATATATTTTCCTGGTTGGGGAATCTGGGGAAGACAATAGATTGGGGAATGCTGAATGGGCTATGATGTTTAAGTACGAGTACAAGTACAATTAGAAATAAAATGAAATTATATCTGTGTGTGATTAATTGAGGTACTCAGAAAAGAGAGAAAACAGTTTGAGAGTACAAAGTGGCTTTCAACAGGTCTTCGTTTTATAACTTGCTTCCTCTACTTCTGAAGGTCCTCCTATGTTGATTGGCCAAAAATCTCATGGTGAAGCATACATTTTCCTTTGAAAAAGAAGTATGGGGAATAAAGAGAGAAAAGTAACAACTCTGAAATGATTTCTACTGTATTCCAATTCTTGTTAAATGTTATATATCCTATGAAAAGAGAGGAGGAAGAGAAAGAACAGATCTGACCACTATTTTTCACTTGCTTATTTTCTAATGCACATCCCCAGCTTCCCAATTCTTCAGATGTGCTGGAGCATAATTCCCATAATTTTTCGTTCTTGCTGGAATAAGGCTGTTGCAAACTTTAAACAGAATTATGTACAGTAGCCCCACATGGCTTAAATTATTACATGCCTGAATAAAATTAGTAACAGCAATTCTGTCCTATGATCAGTGCATATAACTGGGCTGAAAGATTTATTCTAAAACTATAATACAGTTGTATACCCAGTGTATAAAATCTAATTACTCATAGATTTAATTAGTCATAGTTCCAGTAAATAACCATTTTCTTTGTATGTTTGCCAAAACATGACTTTCCATGCTTAAATAAATAAAAATTATATCAGATCCATGGTGGATCTTTGTGTAGCATATTTACAATTTAAAGTTAAGATCTTGCTTCTCTATTAATTTTGAGATAAGCTTTTGTCAGTTGAGCAAGTTACCCCAGTGTTTGCCTTATCCTGCTAATGTTAGACAAAGGAAACACAATGGTACTTTATCTATGTTGGTCTGAACAATTCCTCAAGAAACGTCCATTAATGGGAAATAATGGAATGACATCAAGATTACATATTGGGCTACTTGTCAGCGTAGTGTACTTCCTTAATTCCAGCCATTTCTTATATTTAATACTATGCTTATGACAGTGCCATCTATTCTAAACTATCTTCTCTACTGCTGTTTCAAAAGCTGGTCCTGCCACATGTGGTCAAATATGGCAATAAAGTTTACCTACCTATCTACCTATCTGCTGCTGTCACTACTGCCTCTTTAGCAGCATAGCTTTTTAAAGTAACCCAGACCCACAAATTCTGTGGCTGCCACTGCTGCCTCTTGTCTGGCTTAACTCATGCTGCCCTAATTTCTAGAACAGCCACAGCTTCAAAAGCATCCTCAAGGAATGGTCAATATCTAGCAAGTGTATAAATAACCAATCTACTCTTTTTCAAGGGCTGCAAAGATGCAGTTATGGCACTGCAACAACTGGAGAAGCAGAATTGGGAATGCCTAAGTGGGAATGCAATTCAAGATCCAGAATGTGAGAGCACCAATCTGCTGTTTTTATATTGATGCTTGTGGGTAAGAACTTGACAGCTTGGGACTTAAACAAATTTAAAGCATTTAAAGTAGATGATCTATCTGGATCTGTGGAGTTATTCTTCATCTGACTTCTGAACCTGGTGGAATCGTCTGATCCCAACCGTGTAAAGGAAAGTAGGAATGGATATTTTCAGTAGCAATGCCCTAAGTTTCTCTAAGGAGAAACAAGCTCAGACTCAACCCCTCCAAGACCGAGTGGCTGTGGCTTCCGGCGTCCCGGTATAGTCAGCTGGTACCATCACTGACAATAGGGGATGAGATCTTGCTCCCCACAGAGAGGGCCCGCAACTTGGGTGTCCTCCTGGATTCACGGTTATCTTTAGAAGATCATTTGACGGCCGTGGCCAGGGCTGCCTTTTATCAGGTTCGCCTGATCCGCCTGTTGCGTCCCTTTCTGGATCGGGACGCCTTGCGCACGGTCACTCATGCCCTAGTTACCTCCCGTATGGGCTACTGTAATGCTCTCTACATGGGGCTCCCCTTGAAAAGCACCCGGAGGCTCCAACTGGTCCAGAACGTAGCCGTGCGGGTGATTATGGGCGCAGCTCGTTACGCCCATGTAACACCTCTCCTACGCGAGCTGCACTGGCTCCCAGTGGTCTTCCGGGTGCGATTCAAGGTGTTAGTTATCACCTTTAAAGCGCTCCATGGCTTAGGACCTGGATACCTACGAGACCGTCTTTTGCCACCAATAGCCTCCCACCGACCAGTTCGTTCTCACAGGGAGGGACTACTCAGGGTACCGTCAGTCAAATTATGTCGACTGGCGACTCCCAAGGGGAGGGCCTTCTCTGTGGGGGCTCCAACCTTTTGGAATGAACTGCCCCCAGAGATACGGAATATCCCTGATCTCCGTGCTTTCCGCCGTGCCCTCAAGACCCTGATGTTCCAACAGGCAGGGCTAAACATACAAACATGTGAATGATTTTTTAAATGTTATCTAATTCTGGGTTTTATTTAATTGACCAAACTAAGTAACAATTTTAATTAGCAATTTTATGATGTTTGTGTGTCTATATTTTTCTTGACTGTACACCGCCTTGAGTCCTACGGGAGAAAGCGGTATAGAAATATAATAAATAAATAAATAAAAATAAATAAGTTTGGAATTGTTTCCTCACAAAGGCGAGCCATACTCAGGCTTACTGTGTTCTGCTAGGCAAGATTATTTCTATTCCTCTCACTTTTGAGATTGAACTATTCTTTCAACATGTTTTAGCCTGGAGGTTGTACGCAAACTAAGAATTAAAATATTGCTAATACACAAACCATAATCACATCAGTTAAAGGTTCCTTAATGGATAAAACAGACATCCCATTAATGAACTAAAAATAACCACTTGTTAGAAAGTATTTATCATAACCTAATTACTGGTCAGTGGTGGGATTCAATTTTTTCTACTACCAGTTCTGTGGGCGTGGTGATGGGAAGGTACCTTGTTTTGAGTGGCATCGAGTTGGCCATGCCCACTCAGTCACATGACCCACCAAGCCACGCCCACAGAACTGGCAGAAAAGGCAACCTGTCCCCTCCTCCCCACCACGTCCAAGTACCTTAAAGGGACACTGCAGTATGGCTGCCTTCCGAGCAGCTCCGCTGTCACGCCGTCCCTCTGGCACAGCAGGCCGTTCTCCTGGCCGGGTCTGGCAATGGGGTGCAGCTGCTCACGTGCATCGGCAGGCAATATGTGTGTGTGTGAGGCCGGCAAGAACAGGGCAGCAACGGTGGCGACAGGACTTCAGGCTTCTTTTTTGGCCTGTAGTTTTCGGTGCAAGAAGCCTGCAGCCGCCACCTCTTTTTCGCTGTGAGAAGCTTCTTTGCCAGCCGGAACTGAGCCAGCAGCGGTGGCTAGAGGCTTCTTGCACTGAAAAAGAGGCGGCTGCTGCAGGCTTCTTGTGCTGAAAACTACAGAAAACTAGAGGCCGAAAAAGAGGGCTGAAGAAGTCCTGTCGCCACCATTGCTGCCCTGTTCTTCATGCCAGCCATGCACGTGCACCCCATTGCCTGTTGGTTCGTGGCCAGACCCGGTCAGGAGAATGGCCTGTTGTGTCAGAGGGACAGCATCACAGTGGAACTGCTCGGAAGGCAGTCGAAAACTACCAGTGGTTGGAGGCTCGTCGGCTCAGCCTCACCAAGGATCCCCACCAAGGCACGGACAACAGTGAGCGAGACAGAGGGTGAGTGAGCAGTATGTGGGTGGAGGCCCAGGGGAAGGCCAGAGCCAGGGAATGGCGTGTTCATTTCCTGACCCAGCCAAGATGAATGGTGAGCGGGCGGAGGCTCTGGGGCAAGGCTGGAACCGGGGAATGGTGCATTCCCCGACCTTGCCAAGGCGAACGGCAAGCGGGTGGCATGCTTACCTTTGGTGAGCAGAGTGAGCGAGGCACGGCGATTAGCAGGGCCGTGTGTTGAAGGCAACATATATAGGATGGGGTGAGTGGGGGCAAGCAGTGACCAGGTGGGCGGGGCCAACCAGAGGTGGTATTTGACAGTTTTGCGAACCAGTTAAAATTTCCGCTACCGGTTCTCCCGAACCGGTCTGAACCGGCTGAATACCACCTGTTACCGGTAGTCCCTAGGTTAAGAATGAGCTCCATTCCTGAATTCTGTCTTTAACTCAAATTTGTATTTAAGACGGAAATTGTACTTAAAAACAGATTGCCTATTACTAGAACTGGTGGATAGTATTAAAATGTGTGCTTCAGAGATTCCTGAAAGCACTGACAGCTTCAGCGCTTTGTCAGGTTGAAGGAGAACACTGCCCATCATTTTTAGTAATACTGTAGGCAGTCCCTTTGCATCTAGTAGTTGTCCTTAAGTCAGATGTTCTTAATCAGAGAACTGCATGTATATTATCCCTATGCCTATAAAATACTTTGGCCCTTGGAGATTTAGCAAATTTTCTTAACACTTCTGCAAAGTCCAGCAATTTTTCAAAGCTGATGTCAGTTGATAAGTTCCTATAAGGAACATTTTATGTACAGTTTGATGTACAGCTTTCAACATTATTTGACATTTTAGGCTAAATATTGTGAAAGTTTTGATCTCTCTGGTCTCTCCACATTACCTCTAGACAATAAAGAGAATAACAAAGCCCCTAAATTTAAAAGGTTATGAACTATTGCTTATAAATGTATAACTTATAATGTAAAAGAATCTGCTAATGAGAAAAAAATAGCTTTAACTAAAAAGGCACTGCAATCTTTTAAAACCAGCTATTTAATTATAAGGCCTGTCATTGGGTTTGATACATTGGGTTTTATCAGCAGTGCTCTCTTAGCCAACGCTCAAACATGAAAAACAAAAGATAAAACTTTCCTTTGTATACTTCCAAAATGGGAGGGATCAATTTAATACCTTTGTGACTGAAAAAGTAAAATTCCATTTACGATACTTGCCAAAAATCATATGACTTGGTTCACACATCTAAGGGCTCTACAGCATAATGGACTTAAATTATTTGTCTCCCATCTCAAATGAGCTGGAAATGCAGCTGGCATAAGAAAGGCTCCAAAGTTTCAATCCATTCTCCAGCTTGACTCTTCTGGTTATATGTTCTGCCTGGATGGAAGTTACCATAGCTCTTGACAGGTGAATTCCCAGTTTTTCTGCCTCTCCTATTTGTGTCTGAAAAACAAGCCCAAACTGCTTTTCTTTCCTCTGTGGTTCTTTCAGGAGTGGTTTCCATGGAGAAACCTTCTATCTCAGTCCTTCTTTGTTGATTTCCCCTCAACTTTGATACCTTTTGGTTTGGGATACCCACCAATAGAATCCTGAAAACAACAACAGGATTACTTTGCTCCCTGTCTCAAAAGAGAAAACTGGCAAAACTCTTTATCAGCTTCATTTGTTTTTTTAAATATGCCATTTCACAGAAAAGCTGTCTAAATTTACTAGTCCATAGATAGCAGGAAAAAAAAGTCTAGTGATCTATTGTTCCTTTCTGACTACTTATTACTTCCTTATATTGCATGACTTGTGACTATCAAATAGGAGTGTTTTACTACATCACTTATCAAAGATCTAGAAGGAATTATGTAATAAGCTGAGACTTAACTCACAAAGCACAGCAGACTTTAAGTTTTACATGAGATAACTCTTCTCCTCAAATAATGCATATACCTTGAAAATGGCTGTGACGGCAGCATGTAAAGAGGAGGGAGTGTTTCATAAGCAAAGTTCAAGGCATGTTTTCTTTCAATGCTTGTATTTTTCTGTTCCTTGAATGGGCTTATTTGGTTCATCCTGCCTCTCTGAAGCCTAATCTTTTTTTAAAAAAAACCCACCCATACTTGACCCGTTGCTGTGTGGATTGTTAAAAACTCTAAATATTATTTAAAATGTACTTGTCAACAAGATGTACCCTGTCAGCTATGATTCTGCCCATCCAGCCTGATGTGCTAGTATCTTGTACTGTACAACAGTATCTTGTACCACTGAGGTACAAGATACAAGATTATGCATTAAACCAGGGGTAAAATCCAGCAGGTTCTGACAGGTTCTGGAGAACTGGTAGCGGAAATTTTGAGTACTTTGGAGAACTGGCAAACACCACCTCTGGCTGGCCCCACAGTGGAGTGGGAATGGAGATTTTGCAATATCCTTCTCCCAGGGGTGAGGAGGAAATGGGGATTCTGCAGTATCCTTCCTCTGAAGTGGGGTGGGAATGGAGATTTTGTAATATCTTTCTCTGCCATGCCCACCAAGCTACCCCACACCCACCAAGCCACGCCCACAGAACCAGTAGTTTAAAAAAAATGGATTTCACCACTGCATTAGGCCTTTTCTCTAACAGCATCTGTATTTTGAAATCCACCCAACCAAGTTACATTTGACCTTAACTCTCTTTTCATTCCAAGTCTCTGAAGACTATTTTATTTTGAGAGTCCTTCAGTTCCTGTTATGACTGTGAATAGCAACCAAGTTAGTTTTTGATTGTTTTATTGTGTTACAATATTCTGAATTTTTTTTTAAGAGCCACTTTGGTCTATTGGTGAAGGCATCAGGCTAGAAGCCAGTAGATTGCAAGTTTAGCCTTGCCCTAGGCATGCAAACCGGTTGAGCCAGTCACTTTCTTTCTCAGCCCAGTTCACCTCACAGGGTTGTTGTTGTGGGGAAAATAGGAGGAAGAACAAATATTAGGTATGCATGTCACCTTGAGTTATTTATAAAAATAGTAACATTTGATAAACAAATCTAAAAAAATGTTTATTTTTGCTTTGCAAATACTTCCCCCCCCCCCAATACCTATTTGTGTTTGTTGAAACTATAATCCAGTAGCATGGGTCAAAATGTCTAGACTTCTCCAAATTAACTACCAAAATAAATAATAAAGATCTCCCGGAATTCCCAATTAGCACAGGAGAAGACATTTTCTTTCTTTGGACTTTGGTCATATGGCCTGGGGAGGAAGGTATTAACATAATGCAAGCTAAAAGAAGTAATTGCTGCATCACTTTCCATTGCCTGGTTGGGTGGGGCAGATCTGCTGAAAGAGAGAGTTCATTACAGCGAGGACTGAAGGGCATAGGACAGAAACATACCCAAGACAGGAAATGTCTGTTACTGGATAAGAAATGAAACTATACATCCCTAGAAGAGAAACAATAATCTACAGCCCAAACCCTTGTATAAAATTAAGTCTGAATGCCTTTTATTCAGTCTAGCAAGAAACAATATTCTGGATTCATATTTACAGGTATTGCCAAAACTTCCCCCCATTATCAATTCAATTGTATTAAGAGATACATTGATGACTGACAAATGCAGCATGTAGGAAAGCAATAAAAGACCTGGGATATTAATATAATTTGGAGTAACTGAACATGAGCTGATGGTTAATAAATCAGCCCACACAGTTCTATTCAGTTTTCTAATATATTCAATAATCACATACTATTTGCCTAGGAATTGAGGTTTATAAACTTATAATTATTACAATCAGGGGCATCTTTGGAGTCTGTCAAAAAATTCAAGAGGATGGTTGCAATTATATGACTGAAGTCACATTGTCTTTTATGTGTGACATGTAGCACACACAGCTCTGATTTCTATGTTCATTTTTGCTACAGACTGTTTTTGCAAAACTCCATTATTGCAAGAAATTACATTGACAATCAGTTTAAAAGTATAAGAGATTAATGCCAGAATGAAATCATTGAGGTTGATTCTATTTTTTGTTTAACTATATTTTATTTGAGATTTTGTAAAATAGCCTTGAAAACTGAAATTCTAGAAAATGGTTCTATATTTAAAATATAACAGTAATCATGGATTTGTTAACTATTTTTCCCTTTTCAGCTAAATGAGAAATGTAAGTGGACTGATTATATGTGACCAGAGTTAGCTTCCTTAAATCATTTAGGAAAATTATTTTATCTACTTTTATCTACTTTATTAAAAATCAAATCCAAGCCCCAAAGAAGTGACAGTTATAATTTAGTAACAGTAAGAAAGGAGCAAATATGTGATTTTTGACTTATAACCATAATGGAGCCAGAAAATTTGGCTATAAGTCAAAGTATCATGTGGCCAGATTCAAGAACCATTTTTGGTTTTGCGCTTTGTAAAACAAATTACTGCAGTTAGTTGTAAAGTGAATTACAAGGCCATTAAGCAAATCTATTCTTTTGAATGGAATTTTTTTGCTGGAAATTGGCAAAAAAAAAAAAAAAAAAAAAGCAAATCATGGTCACATGACCAAAGGATGCTGCAATCAGTTGTGAGCCACTTGTGAAACACCTGAAATACAATAACATGACCACAGGATGGGGAATGACAGTTGTGAGGATGGGTCACAAGCTTTTAAAAAGTTCATCACAATTTTGCCCAATAGTTAAATAACTGGTTGTAAGTCAAGGGCTACTGCAAGCAATGAATAAACTGATTGTCCACTAACATGGCCACTTACCCAAAGGAATGTTTCCTATTTCTTTTTTAAATGGGACACATTAAGAGATTTAAACAAGACAAATTTCCTTAAGGAGAAACCTATTTCCTCCCTGATGAATCTTGATCATAAACATTTAGCAAACCTATTGGATGAACAACCCAGACAGAGCAGATTACAAAGTTAGCCAGCAAAAATTAAACTGCTGCATTTTATACTAAGCGCTGTATCTGAGCTGAAACAAGATTCAGAACAAAAACCAAAGCATCACTTTAAGAATCTTTTGAAGCCTGGAACAAATGAATTTAAGGCAATAGTCCCAATAGTTCCATTTTTAAAGGCAGAACGGTTCATGTTTTCTCCCCTAGGAGTTTTTGTTTCCCTCCCAAGAGAAAATATTGTACAGAAACTTTTATGTTAGATCATTATACTTCCTATACAGAAGACAAATTATACAACTCTAAGATGCAAGGCTTTTCCCTGCTTCTAAGGGCTCTTCTAATAATGACAATAAAATATAAAAGAAACATAAAGATAAATTGTTGTTTAAACTTCCATGAACTGCATATCTGAAAAAGCAAACGTCTATTAATTTTTGATTTGTTTGAAACCCCATCCCATATTTCCAATTGCTTCAAAATTACTGGAAATGCAACCTTCCTTTACCTAATATTTTGCAGTTGCATTGGGGCATTAAATGACTCAGAATTATGGAAACTGCATTCATAATGAAAGCCATAGTGGCGCAATGGTTAGAATGCAGTGCTGCAGGTTAACTCACTGCTCACTCCAGGAGTTCGATTCTTACCAGCTCACGGTTTACTCATCCTTCATCCTTCTGAGATTGGTAAAATGGGGATCCATATTGTTGGGGGAAATATGGTGACTCTGTAAACCACTTAGAGAGGGCTGTAAAGCACTATGAAGTGCTATATAAGTCTAAGTGCTATTGCTATAATATCTCTTTAGTGTGCAGCCTGTTCTGTCTTATTATTTATTTAAATTATATTCCATCTTTTTATAAACAACTCCTTATTTTCTTATTTCTTATTTTCTCCACAGCAACCACCCTGTATTATAATACTCAGTATTATTATAATACTCAGAATTGTTGTAACATTCAGTTGGCAGATGGACACACATACTTATCTCAGTACAGATATAAACACTCTTTGGCAAGAGGCAATAAAACACAGGAGTTGCTAGATTAAACTCCTATGCCATTCCTATGTTGAATCCAAATGTATGCAAGATAAGAACTGAGTGACAAGAGCAGATTATTTGAGAAGTATAACTAACTGTCCTTGTTAGTCTGTTACCTTATATAGCACACTGGAGAGAAAGGAACCAGCCTTAAGCAAGCATGTATAATTCTGGGGGCCTTCAAGAACTGTTACCCTCTTTTCACCAAATATGCCTTGGCTCAAGCCTTCCTGACAGTCTTGTGTACCAAGGCTGCTTTATATACAAAACAGCAATATTGTCATAACACAGGAAAGGACCAATTACCCCAAATTATGGCAACAAGCAAAAAAGTGTTTCTGTTCCCAGGCAACCATAACATCTTTATAAATTTTAGCATAAATACTGGAAGGATACTGTCATGGTGGGAAACTGCTGTGAAAAATTGCTAAACTTGTGATTTGGAGATGTACAAGTAGATTAGATATCTGTCCTAAAGATTTCAATAAACATCATTAATGGAGCCCAATCACAGACTGCTTTGGTTAGTTCACCGTTCATAAATCAATACATTATTCTTCTGCTTCTGACCATTTGAAGTTTATTTTTCAGTTAGTTCTATCTTGCCTAGCTTTTCTTTGTTTAATGCAAAATCATATTTGGTGTAAAGTTTTCAGTTATATTTTCTAATCTTATTTCAACGCTAAGGTATTGAAAAGATCTCTGTTTTGGAAGCAGCAAGGATGAAAAAGGGGAATGGATGCTTAACCTTGGTGTCCTTTCCTTTCTCCAGTGGTGGTTGCTACTGGTTTGCACCGGATCAGGCAAACTGGTAGCGGCGGCGGCAGGCTCTGCCTACCCGCCTGGATGCTTCTGTGCATGTGTAGAAGTGTCGTGCGCGCCCATGAGCAAACCAGTAGCAACGGGTTGTGAAACTCACCCCTGCCTTTCTCCTAATCCTGGACTGAGTCTGAAGCACAGAAAAAGCCCTTTTGAATCCATCTGTAAAAGCCAGCTAAGCAAACAGATGGAAAGGCAGCAGGGCAGGATACATGTGCCCAGCTTTCTAATGCAACAGTTTCTTGCCAACTGTCATCTGAGGCAACAATCATCTTAATGGCAAAATGGTTCTTCTCTCCATCTTTCCCTTACAGGGTGGAATACTCTGTGGGGGCACCCGCCCTCTGGAATGAGCTTCCTCCCGGAATACGACTGATTCCGTATCTCCGCACTTTCCGTAAGGCCCTGAAGACATTTTTATTTCAGCAAGCTGGCCTAGCCTAATTAGGTTTTTTATGGGTTAGTTTTTAATTGTATAGCTTTGGGGTTTTAAATTGGGGGCCGATTGATTTAATTTATTTTAGCTATCTTAACTTTTATATTGTATGTATTTTAATTTCGGCTGTTCACCACCCTGAGTCCCTAGCGGGAGAAGGGCAGTATATAAATTCAAATATAAATAAATAAATACAAAATAAATCCTAGGTAATAAAACAACATTGGCATAATATAGCAAAAAAACCAACAACAACCCCAAAAACTAACTAACCCAATACGCTAACTAAGCTCACAATTAGGACAATTGAAACCAGGAAAATATAGAGAGGAAAACAATTATTAAAACAAATAATTTCCTTGAACTGTTGCTCTAATAAAAATCTGCAAGCCCCCTAACAATTTTATTAAAATAAACTGAACATCCGATAATGACGTTATAGAATAGGTCAGGGGTGTCAAACTCACGTCGTCACAGCAGCGTCACATGATGTATTGGGACTTTTCCCCCCTTCACTAAATTGGGTGTGAGCTTCGCCAGCACGTCATGCATCTGGCCCACTGTCTGTGAGTTTTACAGCCCTATAATAGGTCAACTGACTAAAAGGTTAGAGAATTATAGGCATGCCATGCATAGTACCGTGTTTCCCTGAAAATAAGTCCCTGTCTTATATTTTTTTGAACCCTGAAATAAGCACTTGATCTTATTGCCATGCACTCAAAAGCTCGATTGGGCTTATTATCAGAGGATGTCTTATTTTGAGGGAAACAGGGTACATGCTACACAAGCACCTGCCATGAATTAAATAATGTCAATTCTTGGCTTCAAGAAAACTAATAATCCTTTTAGTACTCAGATGAATATTTTGATTCACTGCTATAATATTAGCAATTTTCAAATATTTACTGGATATTTTAAGTAAGGCACATTGACAATCCATGAATTCTTGAGGGGAAAGGAAACACTTTCATAATATTAGGTGCTTTAATCCATTACGGTGACACTAATAGCAATCATTTTGTATATTGACTGTTAATTGTATGAAACATCCAATAAAAGAATGATTCCACTGGCAATGCTCAAGCATCTGAGGAAATTTCTGTTTCCATGTCAAAGTCACATCAATTATGGGGGTTCATTCTGGGTAATTTCCATACACAGGTTATATAAACCTCATTTTACAACTGCCTTGATTAGCAATTGTTGGCCGTTACAATGACGATGAAAAAGTAACTTTACAGCCAATAGTCACATTTACAACTTTAGTATGTCTATAAAAGTGAAGGAAAGCTGAAATAAGATCATAAGCATGGTTGCAGTTTTACTTAGTGCTTGCTTTGCTTAACAACCAATTGGAATCTCCAAATGAAAACCTTATGTACTTTCTTTATGTTTCTTGTAGTTCTCTTCCCCACTTCATTACTGTTTATTAACAGTATGAGATAGCAAAAGTAACTGAACACTTTGGAATTCTTAATTGTTATTTGCCTTTAAAAAAACACTTTAAAAAAATAAAGGACAGCTCCTTTGCTTGTTCATGATAAACAAAACTCAAATTATGCAAATCCACTAAAAAGCAAGGAAAGGTAGGCTATGTTGTTCAAGCACAATCAAGTGGTGAAGACTGATGGTTGCCTAAATCTAGAGACTCATGTCCCTAGTACATCTTCAACCCAATTAAAAAAACCTTAAGCAATTACATAGGTGATTAATGCTCACCCAAAACAACGCTGTGCCATCATAGATGTGATCTCTCCAGGCACACTTGGTAGCTATTGGATGGGGAGACCTTTTCTACTTCTGATATGTACAATTCCACGCATGTCAACCTGACTAGTTGCTCATTAGCCACTGAAACAGCTTTCTCTAGTTATCTTGCTCTTCAATTCTCCAAATTGTAGGAATATATGTGGAATGTGGCAAGTAGAAGAAAGGAGTGTTTCATATGCAGGTAGTTGTCTACTTAGAACCATTCATTTAACAACTGTTTGCAGTTATTATAGTGATGAAAAAAGTGACTTACAACCAATCCTTGCCTTTATGACCATCAGAGTGTCTTAAAATCCACTGCAGTTCCCTATAGTCATATAATCAAAATTCAGGCACTTGTCAACTAGCATGTATTTGTGATGGGCTGCAGTGCCTCGCAGGCATGTGATTGTTCTTTGTGACCTTCCCAAGGGGCTTCCAACAAGCAAATCAACGGGGAAGCCAAATTCACTTAACAACCATGTGATTTGCTTAGCAACCCTAGAAAAAAAAAGCTGTAAAATTAGATCTGATTCCGTTAATGATCATTTCCTTAGCAACAGAAGTTCCGGTCCCAGTTGAGAACTAGCTGTATGTACACATCAGTGTGTATTTATTGCAGAAAATGCTAATGGAAATATAAGTAACAGAACTGCTATACCACAGTAAAATGGACTCATCAGTACATTTTCACAAACATATTCAGAAGTTTACACAATATTTTTTACAACTACAATGTTGGACTATACATATGATGATTGCTAAAATGCATTGTTTTATTATGATATAAAACTTCTAAATTGCTGCAAACTAATTTGGATTTATAAAGAATAGATTAAAATATATGCCTGCAATAACACACCTATTTGACAAAGCCAAATATATTAGACAGAGCCAATTCTCAGCAACAATTTAACTTAAATGGAGACCAAATCGAATCCTTGTACTTATTCTTCAAGCCATCATCAAGATCTCCTGCTCTTTACTACACTACTTGCCTTTCTCATTATGAAAGTAGTTTGGAATGTTTTAAGTTTTGGTTTCTCCAACGTTATCTCTTCCACCTTCTGATTTCCCCGTGTTGTTTCTTTGAAGAGCTTTGCCCACAATGCTCTGCCCCCTCCCTCCCATCACACACTCTCTTTTTAAGAGAACTTGAAGTAGCATATTCTTTTGACATTATCTTTTCAGTTCTAGCATTTCCATTAGGAAAGCATATTCTATTTGCTTGGCATTTCTAGCCAACTATTTCAATGCCTCATACCACTATCTCTGATACTTAGGACCATAACTCATTTTGAAGGACAGATCTCAAACAGTGCACTTGAAAAATCTGTAATTTGTAGGCTTTAAAATGAAAAGAGGGGGGGAGTACTTTCTTTTTCTTTTTTTACACAACAAATCAACTGAAAGGATCTTCAGATGACCCATGCTGGCTAGCAGCTTCAAAAAAACCATTTAAGTTATGTTGTCAGAGAATGGATGAGAATTTTTGAGGCCATCAAGGCTACAGTACTCTTTTAATGTAAGAATTCCAGAAATACAACTTGTCCAACAGATGGCTGTTTTATCGAGAAAGGGGGAAGGGGGGGGGCAGAGAGATCCATCTCCAGTGGCGGCTTCGTTGAACAGTTGCTACCGCTTTAGTGACACCGCCACCCCCCACCCCCAGCGCTCTAACAACCTTGCCTTCTTTTGCCCGAACCTGCTCAAGGGGCTTCGGATATTGGCAGAGTATCTGCCATCCAGCCTCATCTTTCTACTTCCTCTCTCCTCAGATCGTGCCCATTTCAGTTCCACCTTACAGGCTTTGATCTAGGGGCTGATCATCTTCACACTTTCTTCTGAACTCTTTTTACTTATTTGTACAACCTTCTCTCACTGCGATGCACCCACTCGGTGCGGTAGGAGCTATTATTTCAAATGACTTCGAGAATAAGATCGTCTTAATTCAAACCAAGTATTAGCTTTTCTTTTTTTTTTCGCCTGCATCGAACTGCTGACTCACGTCCAGCTTTTGATCAACTCTATTTATATCCCGACCTGGCCTGAATTGGTGCCTCTGATCTTACCAATAGGCTGCAATTTAACACTGACACCCTAGCTGCGTTTACATGACGGTCTGAACCACAAATTAACAAATTAAGCACAGCTGTTATACACTAACTAATCCAGCCGGTTAATTTATGGCTCGTCGCCGGGTTGTGAAAATACATTAAACTGGTTGAAGCAAAGCAACGAATAAGTTAAGCATAAGCGAATAGTGCGAATACAGGCCACTTGCTATTGGTTAAATACAAGGCTCTGCGGGCGAGCAGCTTCGGTGGTAAACTTTTCTTTTAACAAACTGCACTTCCCGCTTCCTTACCGGCCGCTACGACAATCAGGCAAAGCAGGGAGGGTGCCCTGCCACCTTCAGGAGACATGATGGTGCCAATTCACCGGCTGGAGTTGAAGTCCTGGAACTGCAAGGCGGCCTTGCTGGCTTCCGAGTCGCTTTCTTGCGCGGTTTTGAGAGAGGCGGGCAAAAATCCTACCACCCGAATTGTGAGCACTTCCTCTGATCGCTTCAAGAAGAGCGTTTTTTCTTTCGTCCAGGACTGCGGCAATGAAACGCCTCCCTCGCTAAGTCTCCGTCCACCGCCCACTGCCACTTACCGCCCTTCGCCGCTGCCGGCGTTGCCGTCCGCCGTCTGTTCCAGGGCGGCCCCTGCTGGACGGTGCGAACAGACTGAGCAAGTGCCCGCAGGTCGAACCAGGCATTGGCCGCCGCTAGTCGGGAGGATAGATAGTCGTCAGAATGCTCTGCTACCTGCTCCCGCTGATTATGTCTTCGCATCTTCGGGTTGCCAGAGTTTCATCCCCCGCCCCCTTCTGCCGGCTTCCTGATACAGTATAGTAA
The DNA here is from genome assembly GCF_059756535.1 of Pantherophis guttatus. Lineage (NCBI taxonomy): Eukaryota > Metazoa > Chordata > Lepidosauria > Squamata > Colubridae > Pantherophis > Pantherophis guttatus. The sequence continues at coordinate 58,284,057 of NC_142066.1, forward strand.
TATAATTGTCTGGCTTAGCTTTAAAAATATTTTTGAAAAACGAATCGTCAGTTGTCTCAACTTTTCATTCTTACAAATAAATGAATTAAACTTAGTATATTACAGTTTGTTAAGCCTATAGGCAAATCAAAATAACACCCCAGCATTTGTAATGTGATATCGAAGACTTTTGTCCCCAATTTGCAAGTTTCAGCTTGCAAATGATGTCTGCAACAGGTTTCTCACCCTTTGCTGAGAGAGAGGTTGATTTTATGCACAGCTTTGATTGCTCAAAATTTCTATAATATCAAACAAATTTATTTTTGCGAGCTCATACAAAAAGATTACTATCTTCCAATTTGATAGTTTACAAAGTTTATAACTAATATCCAGACTTGTAAAGCATGAACATATAACATCCCAGAGTGTTTTCACACATATTACTTTGGATAAATAGCAATACTTCAGAAATCCTTCCACTCCCCACTATCCTGTCAGAGCTGTAGAAGCTTCTTGGATGAGAAGCAAAATGTCCTCAAAGAAAAAACAAAATCCAGTTGCCTCCTGAAAAAAGCACCTTTGGGACTTCTGTACTACTTTGATTTTTTAAAATAGAATAACAGAGTTGGAAGCAACCATGGAGATCTTTTAATTCAACCCGCTTCTCAAGCAGGAAACTCAATACCATTTCAAACAAAAGGTTGCCCAATTTCTTAAAAACTCTAGTGTTGGAACACTTCACAATTTCTGGAAGTAAGCCATTCTACTGATTGATTGTTCTAAATGCCAAGAATTTTCTCCTTAGTTCTAGGTTGATTCTTTTTTTGATGAGTTTCCATCCATTGCTTTTTGTCTTGCTTTCAGGTGCTTTGGAGAATAGGTTGAACCCCACTTCTTTGTGGCAGCCACTTAGATACTGGAACACTGCTATCACTCCCAGTTTTCCCTTTCATTAAATTAGTCATACCCAATTCCTGCAACCATTCTTTGTATGTTTTAGCTGCCAGTCCCCTAATCATCTTTATTGTTTTTCTCTGCACTCTTTCTAGAGTCTTAACATCTTTTTTATATTCTGGTGACCAAAACTAGATGCAATATTCCAAGTGTGGTCTTACCATTATAAAATGGTTTTAACACTTCATGCAATTTTAATTCTATCCCTCTGTTAATGCAAACTAGAACTGCATTGGTTTTTTTCTGGTAGCTGCAGAACACTGCTGGTTCATATTTAAGTGATTGTCCATTAGAACACCAAGATTGCAGTTATACTATTGCTTAGTATACATGGCTTAGACCCGGGGTACCTGCAGGATCATCTCCTGCCATCCTCCCATCGTCCGGTGTGCTCACACAGAGCGGGCCTCCTCAGGGTGCCGTCAGCCAGACAATGTCGGCTGGTGGTCCCCAGGGGGAGAGCGTTCTCTGTGGGAGCGCCGACCCTCTGGAATGGGCTGCTGCCCACCGGCCTCAGGATAACCCCTGACCTCCTCTCCTTCCGCCGCAAATTGAAGACATGGCTTTTTCACCAAATGGGCTGAATCCGTAGGGATGATTTTTAATAATTTTAATTAAATTTTTAATTAATTTTAACTAATTTTAAATTGACTTTAATGTTTATGTAATTTTTTTGTTCCTTCTTGTAAGCCGCCCTGAGTCCTTCGGGAGAAGTGCGGCATATAAATTACATAAATAAATAAATAAATAAATAAATGAATGAATGAATGAATGAATGAATGAATGAATGAATAAATAAATAAATAAATAAATAAATAAATAAATAAATATTGTGCCAGGTACCACCTATTCTAGTGGCCCCCAAACTTTCTGGGCTGGCAGACCAGTGAGGGGAGTAGAAGAGATGATTCTGAGAGGCAAGGCCACAGACGCAGGTCCATTTGCACGCCTGCCGCTCTTTGAAGATGAGAATTACATCAGCTCTTTTCCATTTTTGGAACTTATATAAAGAAATATATGGGGAAAGTTATTTGGTTTATGATTATTATATAAAGGAAAAAGATAGCTATATAACTAACTGATTTATACCAAAATGTTGGATTGTATTACTTAAGGAAATGTATGTTATAAAACAATTGGGTTTATTATTCTTATAAGAAATGAATGATTGTAACACCACATAATTAATTAATTTGTACTAAGATGATGGATATAGAAATAGATGACAACAAGAAATATTAGTAATTATAATAAAGGAATATAAGGAAATACTAGGAATCATATTAGGTGAGATCTTAACTTTGAGGGGTACAACATAAAACAGAAGGGAAAAATTGAATTTGGTTAAGATCAGAGGTGAGGATGAAAGGTAATATTGGTTTTAAAAAAATAGAAGATAAAAAATATCATGGCAAAAAGGAAATATAGAAATTGTAAATTTAGTTGAAATGACTAAAAACTGTTTAAATTTGTGAACTGGCCAAATACTCTGTTCAGAAAAAATACATTGTATGTTGTATGTATGTTTGTGTAAAAAAAAAAAAAAAGGAAAGAAAACATTACCTGAAGATAAGTGGCATGCAAATCCTGGGGAGCACTGTGCCATGGGGTGAGGTGGGGGGGCAATAGTACCATTACCCAAGATTTGTATGCCTTGAGGAGTGGCACTTGGTGGTCTTTTTGAATGACAGCTGTGGCTCTAGAGCTGAAATTGTGGCCTGAGCCCCTACTTCAGGCTCAGCCTCAGCCTCAGCCTCTGTGCTGCCACTGTGTGCTGCTGTTCAGGGTGGCCTAAATGGAGATTAAATAGAGAATTGTTTCTATTTTATTTGGGGGTGGAGGTTATGATATGTCAGCAGAGTCAAATTTTTTCCAAAACATTTCCCATATTTTTTATCCAAAAGGTTCAGATGCTAACATTCATAGCATCTCCCAATGTCCTGAGTGAAAGATGTATAACTCAATAGCTCACTTTTTTAGATATTATGCCTATATAATTCCTCGGTAATTGGTCCTGTTATATTACATAAATCTGTTAGCATTGTACCATAAGAATATAAAATGCAATAAAATCTATTGTATAAAATAGCCATTATGAATATTGCTGCTATTCATATAGTTGAATCATATGGATTCCATGATTGTCGCTTTAAAAAACCAAGGATATTTCAGGATGAAAGCATTTTTTTAATATTTTTGAAACCCAGTCTTTGTCAACCCATTAACTTTAACATGTAAGGTCTTTAACTTCCAGAATTCTCCCTCGAGCACAGCATTGGCTGAGGAACTCTGGGAACTGAAGTCCATGCATCTTAAAGTTGCTGAGGTTGAGAAACACTGACTTAATCAAAAGGAACATTGGAAAGAAACTATATAAAGTGCCTCAGGAACTCTGGGATTCCATCTCTCAATCAGCCAGCAGGATAATCTCTGAAAACAAGGAGAAATGAGCCAACTTTGGAATATATGAAGAACCAACCAAAGAAAGATCAAATTAAAAATGAGCCATAGAGAAAACTCTCAACATAATAACTGTGGGAGAGAGTTGGATTCTTCCATTCTACCATCACCACCATTCACCTCCTGGTTACATGCTGCAGAGCATATACAGTCTGCTCATAAACACCTGTAGATATAACACAAGTGGAAAGCGAAAACACACACAGAGTCAGCAGAGTCCCTAGGGAGTTGGGCGGCATAGAAATGCGACTAATAAATATTACTTCGGTGCACCGAACAAAACATAGATACTTCCTATAGTCATTGCTGATAAGAGGGAAAGAATTCCATAAGCTGCTCCACCCTAGATCTTAAGAATATGTTGAAAGATGAGTTAAAATCTGAGAGAGCCTCAAAGTATAAAAACAGCAACTTGGCTCAATGTTGACAATGTGCAAAGATAAAGGATTGCTGCTGAAAGACTGATGGAAAATGGATGAATAGACATTAAGCTTCAACATGCTTACACATTTAATACAGGTAGTCCTCAATTTATGACCACAACTGAGCCTAAAATTTATGTTGTTAAGTGATAATTTGTTAAGTGAGTTTTGCCCCCATTTTATGACATTTCTGGCCACAGTTAAGTGAATCACCACAGTTAATAAGTTAGTAACTTGTTTATTAAGTGAATAAGTTAGTAACCTGGTTGTTAAGCTTCCCCATTGAATTTGCTTGTCAGAAAGTCGCAAAAGGTGATCACATGGTCCCAGGATACAGCAATGGTCATAAATATGAATCAGTTGCCAAGCATTTGAATTTTGATCATAAGATAATGGGAAAACTGCAAACTGTGAAAAATGGTCATGTCACTTTTTCAGTGCCATTGTAACTTTGAATGGTCACTAAATGAACTCTTTTAAATTGAGGACTACCTGTAGTGTAAAAAATTTTTTACAATAATAACATGTTCAGACAACCTTCATACTGTGATAACAAGCTAAAATCTCACATATTGCTTACTTGCACAACTAATGGCATAATTCTATCCACATCATCATAAGTCCCACAGAATTAAATGAGCCTTATTCTTAGACATATGTCCCAATCCATTGATCCTTAATATATAAGTACTATTGAGAAGTAAAATTTCCAAATCAGACTCCTGCACTTTATAAGAGACAGTGTACAGTACATGTGGGAGGATTGTTGAGTCAGTGTGAAATCAATAGTTAGATGCAGCTCCCATTTTCTATTTATAGATGAGTCCTGTATTCAAGAGTAGAGCACCTAGAGTGCACAAGAAGCCAACAGTAAACATGGATTACTGCAAAGGCAATGTAAACCCATCTCTATGGCATTAAATCACAAATGCAGAAGACATTATATCATAACAGTAGTGGCTAGAAAGCACTGTAAATTTTTTGTGTAGCATGTTCTGAAAAAATATATATGAGCATTGGGCTATGTGTAATTTGGATAAGGCACTTAGGATAAGTGACATAAAAGCACTTTATAATAAAAATAAATAAGGCATTGTAAACGAAAGATCAAAACAGATATACTGTGACTGCTTCAAGCACTATAGTAGGCTCTTCATGTTAGCACTTCATGGCTTTACTTGGTGAAGCAGCAGTTAAAGAAGTCCCAGCAAAAATAAACTAAGGCTGTTTAGAGCTGTCTGGGGAATTCTGAAAGTTGAAACCCACACATTACCAAATCTGAGAAACACTGCTCTAGAGGGCTTCAAGCCTTGCTACAGTTTGGGAACAGATGAATGTTCTTATCACTCGTCCATCTGGTCTCCTGGATACACAGACTACCTGCAAGCGCCCTCTCAGGTCTCAGGGAGAAATTTTCTTAGCCTCAAAACTCAGGAAGTAGTTTTGATTGTCATAATAGGACATAGAACTCAGAATCACAGGACTGGAAAGGATCTCAGTTTTCTAGACCAATCTCCTGCTCATTATACCAATCTGATCAAATGGCTGCCCAGTTTTTTCTTGAAAACCTCCAGCAAGGGAGCACCTAAAACTCCTGGAAGCAAGCTATTTGACTATTAATTTTTTTTCATGGTCAGGGATTTTCTCCTTAGTTCTAGGGAGAAATCTTTAACAAACTTCTTTAACAAGCTTCCATCCTTTATTTCTATCCTGCTGCCTAGGGCTTTGGAGAATAAGTCAATTCTTTCTTCTCTGTAGCAACACTTCAAGAACTGGAAGGCATTTATCATGTCACCCCTAATCTTCTCTTCAATAGGTTAGACATACCTAGCTAAAATAAGATAAAATAAAAAGGCATCAAATTGTGATTATTTTTAAATTTGTCTTCTAACAGAAAGGGATTGCTCTTCTGTGATGTTATCCTACGTGGCCCCTCTTGGTACCATGCACTTTGAGGGGAGGAATTCATTTAAGTTATTTTAAAAAGTAAGTAAATTACTTTGGGATGTTACCATGCAAACTATATGCTGTATCACTCAATGTTGATAACTTTTGCCCCTCAGTTCTCTTTACGCAGTTTGAATCCCATCTAGAGTAGGATGACTCAACATCTATCTTAAACATGGCGACCTTCAATTATTGGGGTTCATCAAATCTGTGGTATCACCCAAAAATTGATTCCACTATTGCTTACCCATGGCACCTTACTTTAGGTCTCTAAGTGACTTCATCCAATGTTTTTATGTAAGTGTTAATTAGCTGGGAGATAAATAGAACTTGGTTTTTCTGCAAAGCATGAAAACTTGAGAGCAACCTGGTCACTCGAGGTGCAAAGGAGGAAACAGTGGTGGCTCTGCTAGAAGAGGACAAAGGCCCTGAAACTCTGTTTATGTCTTAGAACCAAAGACAAACCAAAGCTTTGGATGATAGTGAAAACAATATATTGCATCTTTTATTTTCCTAACTTCAAGAAATTGATCTGGTTCATTAATTATCTGATACTGCAACTAATCAGTGCAATAATTAGGTAGTAGGTGCTAGTAGTTACTATCTAATTACTGTTTAAATTTTTAGAAATTATAGGAGGTTTCCATAGAACATTCACTTCATAATAGTTAAATATCTGCAGAGTTTAAAAGCAGGTACATAGTCACCTATATCAAAAAGACTACAGGTAAAAGCCAACTCTCCTAGTGACATGGACACATCCAAGTAGATTTCTCAGAAGAATTGTCAAAGTGGTTTTATATATGTCCAATCCTACCAAAATAATATAATGTTTCACCTATTTGTATTTGCATTGCTTTATTGCACATGAGTACATAAGATGGAATTTGCATGTCATGACATGCTTTGTCATTTATCCTCTCCTGCCCCCCTCTGAGAGATCTATGAATGGCTTGCCATTGCTTCCTTCAAAGTAGCTAGGTGTTGCACAACGCTGAAATGTAAATGTGCTGGTTAGACTAATAGATTAGGTAACGGATTAGTTTCCGCCAAGCATATCTTCAAACTGCAGAAACTAGAAATTATTTAACACTAAATTTATTTTCCAAACTGCAGAGTATGGACAATTTTATTTTTTCATATGTTTAATAAGAACTTAGTGTTGACTGATACTAACATAGCCTGATGGACTTAGCTGAGAAAAACCTATACCGTGCAGAACAACTCTTTTGAACACACATTGTATTATTTATTCAATGCTTTAATACTCCCACAGAAAAAGTCTGAAAGATTGCTTTCTGTGTTCCTTCCATGTCCAAAATCTGATTTATTGTCTTGCTGTTTCTGGTTAACCAAGAAATCAAGAGAGTGCTCTTCAGGTGGACAGAGTCTTTTCAAAGTTATTGGGAACCAGGATCAAAAATATGTTGTACATATAACATAGAAGTAATATAGTATTAAAATAGCTAAAGTCATTTTACTATACAGTAATGGTAAAATACAAGGGCAGGTTTCAAAACCCGTCACTACCGGTTCATTCATGGGCGCACGTGCTGTCATGCACTTACGCAATGCTTCTGTGCATGCGCAGAAGCGTCCTGGTGGGTGGGCAGAGGCTCCACCCACCGCCGCCACTACCGGTTTGCCCGATCTGGGGCAAACTGGTAGCAACCCATTACTAGTAAAATACCATACAGTGTTTAAAAAAAGTTCTGCTAGTATTAGTTTATTTTAAATGCCTCTTCAAATGTACCAATAGTAAAACAAATCTATAGATTACCAATGAACATCCCAGTTTTCTGAATTTTAAAATAGTTGTATACCTGGGGTTAATTTTTTTATCATCACTGATTTTGTAGGGTTATGTAATATGCATACAAAATAAATCTGTATTTGTCTGGGTCTCATGCTAAATTTTGGATGTCACTTACTGGTCAAAGAATCTCAATAGTGTCCCATCCCATCAGTAGGAACATTCAAAATTCAATACAATTTTAAATTTGAAAATGTTATTAAAATAGTTATCTAAGAAAGATGCCATAATTAAAAAATTTTGTCTTAAGATGACCTGGCATCATTTTTTTAATGTTTTCATATCAGAAGATTTAATACTTTTCTTTAATTCTGTTATTTCTCATGATTTTACAAATTTGTTTAAAAATTTTCTGCTAATTCCATCTGCTATTTAATCTGTATATTTGTTCATTTTTTATTTTGTGAATAAAATCAGCTCCTATCCTAAAGCATTTTGATGGCTTTCAAATGAAAAGTGCTCTTGAAGAGATGGACAGATTATTTTTATGAAAGTTATCAGTTGTAACCCTGGATAGGGAGATGGGCAGCATATAAATTTAATAATTTTAAATTAATAAACCCAATGACAATAGTTACACTATTACTAGCGTAATACTAGAATAACTTGTAAATCATTTAAAACAAAAATACCTGATCAGTTTCTGTAGATATTTGTTATAATAAATTAATTCGATTGCAAATATTAAGAAATGATAGGAATAAAGAACTAGAGGTTCCTATATTTTCTAAACAACGGAAGAGTGACTTAATTTCTAACAATAGTGTCAGTGGTCCACAAATTACAACATATACAAAAATAATATTTTGAATTTATTGGATTCCATAATTATATTTATAGAGAAAAGGACTGTGCTGAAAAACAGCATTTTGCTGGAGATGTAATAAGGTCAATGCTTCTTTAAAACAGTTTGAATTTCCCCCTTTTTATGTTGTTGTTTTGTAGTTTATTTTTTCTTGAAATTAATGAAGTTGCATTAAAAAAATAAAGTGGTCTTGTAGGTGCATGCCATACATGCATCTTATGACAATTGAACTGGGGAAGATTTAGTTTCTGCATGTTGTGGTGCAGAAAAATTTCAGAAGAATTAAAATGTAGCTGACAATAATAACTAAAGTTAATAAATACAACAAGAGCAATGGCTCCAAATTTCTACACAATTTTAATTATAACAGAATAACAGAGTTGGAAGGGATCTTGGCGGTCATCTAGTCCAAATGCCTACTCAAGCAGAAGGCGCTATACCATGTCAGACAAATGAATGTCCAATTTCTTCTTAAAAACCTCCAGTGTTGGAGGACCCACAATTTCTGAAGTCAAGCCATTCCCCTGATTAAGTTGTCAGGAAATTTCTCTTTATTTCTAGATTTCCTGCTGTTGTGAAGATGTGCATGTTTAGAAAGTTTCACAAGGATGAGGGTGTTTGTGCCCTCTGAACTTTGGCTCCTTAGGCCAATGCCTACTTGGCCTTAGTGTAAAGCTGCCCATGGTTCTCCCTAAGACCTTTTTTGTCACTGCGTTATGTGTTTGTCAGCCGAGCTTCCATCCTAAGACTTACAGTAGCCTGCCAGAGAACTTTATCACGTTTCTGTAGCAACAGAGATAAGACTGTCTTGTGATTGCTGAGCTGCTGCGCATGTCCAAATTTGAGGAGAAAACTTCCTGACTTTATTTTCTTTCTTTGTCTGTCTGTGCCGGTAATGATGTAGTTAGTAAGTTTGTTTTATTTCTTTACAATAAAATGTTTCTTAGAATATATTTCGGGTTTTCTTTCTTTAAAGTATACAGCATGGAAAACAAGATCCATCTGTCTCTATTTAAGTGCAATTACCCCAGGGGAACGGGGCTGGTTTACGCTTCGACATTTTTTATGCTGTCCATCCCTTTTATATTAAGTATATTACCATTAAGAACAACAATAACAAAAATGGAGACAATTCCTGGTATAGGGAAGCTAGGCAAGTGTCACTGTGAGGCCCAATATCTCAAACAGTTCAGTGGTTTAAGGAGCAGAGCTGCTTAAAGAGAGATATTGGAATAGGCAAGTAATATTAATTTCCCATTCTGTATCCAAAATAGGGCAATTATTGTTTCAGTTATTACCGGTATTCAGTTATCCAGTTCAGCAACTCTGGTCAGAGGTTAGCATATAAAGGCCTTCCCAAAGCAGGACTAGTGAATTAAGTGCTTTTTCCATCATTGCTCTCCAATGCATATAATGGACTTATTTCCTAATTAGTCCAGCAGGATAAAACCTTTTGTAAAGACCAAATAAGAAGAAGACTTGGCTTATGGGTTTTTAGTAGCCTTGTTTCCCTTCAAAAAATTTAATGCAAGTCATTTCAAGGGAATATTTGAATATTTTCCACAAAAATATTTATTCAACTATCTCTAAAGAGGCAGAATTATAGTGCAATCCTGCTTGGGTTCCATTAAATAATGGGGATTACTTTGGCCAAAAGGTTTTACATCTCCTGGAATGAAGAAAAAAGGACTTTTTTGAAGGAAAGTAATTAGGGCTAAAATATTTTCACACAATGAACTTTTGATCGGCTACACAGAGTTGCTGGATGCTTAATGAATGACTGTTAGGCATTTAAACATTTTTTTTATTCAATGTCTTATCTTCTTACTTGGTATTTATGAAAAAAACCCTAAAGCTTTAATTTTAGATTAATTTATCAGTACTTTTCTACCTTACAGAATTCCACAAGGGATCATAAAGCTCGCCTTAGCCCTAATGAACCAAATCAGTAACTCAGAATTTTTTTTCCACTGCTCCAACATAATGAGCTGACAAAATAAAAATGGATGCAGATTTTTGGCAAAACAACCATCCAAACTCCAATTTTTTTTCAGCTGTGCACACTCCCATTACAAGTAAGTCGAGCCCACCCCTGCATTGTATTGTGATTAAACTCCATGTTGGAGTAATGTCAAGTTAAATGGATATTTGGAAATTATTATGATCTTAACAATTATTTTTTGACTTGAGTCAGTATTAATTCTTCTGTCTTAGGTAAACCAGTATAACAACACAGTTCTTCAATTAAGGAAGTGTCACACTTGTTCCATAGCTACTAGGGTCTTCCTATGGAAAACTGTGAAGCTTTTACATCCAGATGAAAGCTACAGAAGTAAAAAGAAAGGGGGAAGAGATAGATAAAAAAGAAGGAGAAAGAGGAGAGGGAGGAGAAGAAGAAGAAATAATTAGAATCCAAGATGGAAGAAGAGGAAGAGGAAGAAGAAATTAGAATCCAAGATGGCTGCATGTATCTCTTCCTTATATTATATAATATAACCCTTATATTGTTTCAACATGGCATAATGTAACTTTGAACCTTATCATAATATATTGACAGCTGCATCTCAAATGCTGTACAAATAATAAATTATACGGTAAACTGGGGCAGTTCTCTTTATAGCTTTATCATGTATATAATATTTTGATTATGAGAGTTATGATACAATTGGAATTATACTAAAGATTTAGTACAGAGTGCTTTACAGTAACAGCAGAGCTGCTGAACAGTATGAAGCTGACCCAAAGGTGGACTTCCTTGGTTTGTTTTTGTTTTGTTTTGAAGACGTTTCATTTCTCATCCAAGCAGCTTTTTCAGGTCTGACAGGATAGTGATGAATGGAAGGATTTATATTCCTTGCGGACAGCTGAAAATCTTTGATGAGAAGCGAAATGTCTTCAAAAGAAAGAAAGTCCAGTTGCCTCCTGAAAAATCATCTTTGGGATAACCATGACCTCAATGATTGAGAATCTCTACAGACTTTTAGCTATACAATTTGGGATGAACACCGTTTGAATAGTGTGGGAGTAGGAATAGATTTCTTCTAGAGGAAAACAAATTGCAGACCGCAGGAATCAAGAGCACTACTCAAGTGACCCTGAAGACACAAATAGACCTCCAACTGCTTCAATGACCCTCTAAAAGGATGCAAATTTACCAGCTGTCTGCAAGGAATATAAATCCTTCCATTCCCCAGTATCCTGTCAGAGCTGAAGAAGTTTCTTGGATGAGAAGCAAAACGTCTTCAAAAGAAAAACAAAAATAAAAAACAAGAAAGTCTAGTTGCCTCCTGAAAAAGCACCTTTGGGACAACCATGACATGGATGACTAAGAATTTCTACAGACTTTTAGTAGGAAGCTGAGCACTTGTTGATCTGGAATGCTTACACATACTATGCCTCAGGATTCTAGATGAAAATATGCAACAATTAAGAATAAGGAATTTCATTTTCTTAAATTTTTAAAACCAGCATGCATGGATACAAGAAATGATCTTCAATTACTCATTAAACAGAGTTCCATTCATCTGTGGCTTATTTCTGTCTGAATCTGAAATGGCCACCATTTTGATTCTAAAGAAATCAGAATTTGAAATTGTTCTCACTATGATCTGGTTTATATGTTATGTCACATGTGTTTGGTTAATTGTAAGTTATTGAATAAGCTACATTAAATACAAATAAATGTAGTTGAATGCCCACAAATAGTAATAAACCATAAATCACATTAACTAGCCGTGATGACTGGGTCCATCATGAAATACATAATGTCACTTGTTTCATTTTCCTCTCATAGAAGATCATGTTCTGCATATAGTTCACTGTTAGAGAAATTACTAGCACCTTGTACTGATTCTTTCACTTTATAAAATATTAAATAAAACATAATTGATCAGTTCCAAATTCCAAATCATTTCCCCTATGTCTAATTCTTTCAGAACTATACCTAATATTGGAATTTTATATAACAATAGTACAATTCCATTTCTATTAAATGAACTATGCAGTCTCATTTATTATTTATTAAATGTGTTGTGGTCTATTAAATGAAGTATGTGCTCTCATGTTTAAAAAGATGGAGCATTTGTAGTGTATAGTAATGTTTAAGGTATTGGACAAAGATTCAAGGGATCATGATTCAAGTCAAGCTTCTCTGAATGACTTTTGCCTAGACATTTTTCCTCAGCCCATCTTATCTCACAGGGTTGCTGTAGAGATAAAATGAAGAGAAATATCTATCTAAATTACTCTGAACTCCTGGAGAAAAGATGGGAGTCAAATCTAAAAATATAAATAATTAAGCAATAGATGTAGACTACTGTACTTAGTTAATGATATTATTTTAACTGAGGAGATGAAAGTCTTTTACCAAAAGAAAAAAAGTTTAAATAAATATTTAGAGACAAGTTGATTTTGTGCAAAACATATTCAGTAATATTTATTCTCATGGCAGAGAAGGCCTATCTCCTGGGACCAACCAAATATTATCCTTCAAAGGAGAATCATCAAGAAATAGGAAAGATAAAAGATTGGGAGTGAAAAATTATTTCCATCCATGATGCAGAATGGAGGGCTGCAGACAATGACAGTATGTGTACTCTGTGTCACATCTCTGATCCATGAGCTGCAGGAATAAAGAAAACAATCAAACAAGGTTATTTAAGGGACCATCTCTCTCTGATTACATCACCCCATCCCATCAGATCTGGCAGGCATGCTCTGGATATCATTTGCTAAGGACCTAAACTTGGTGGGTCCCAGGAGATAGGCCTTCTCTGCCATAGAGTCAACCTATCTATTATTTATATCCCAAACTCTGTCCTTGTCCGTTAGATCCTAATAGTCACCTAGTCCTAGAGGATCTTTTAGAAAAGCTTGCCTATAATTCTAGTGTGAAGAGTTAAGGTACTCTCATTTTCACCAGAACAAAAATAAAGTATTTGGACAAAAAAGAAATATCCTTGGGATTATTCTTGAATCCTGATGACTTCATGCATATAGTTTATTTTGCAATAATAGAGGAAGTGGTTTTCCATTGGCTCTTCCAGGATGATTTTTGCTTTTCTAAACCAGTTTACAGCCATGATATACTTGGTAGTCTTCCATCAAAGTACTGATAAGGCCCAAACATGCTTAATTTAGGAGCCTAGACAAGATCAGCCTGAGAAATAACAAAACAAAACCTCTTATTAAAATAAACAAGAATTCTTCATACTTGCTCTGGCTCTCTTGAGTTAAGCCTAAGGCAGGCTTTTGCTCTTAAAAGAAACCCAGAAATGAAGCATTAAGTCTTTCATTCTGGTCTGTGGGGATTGCATGTATTGTGAATGCAGGATGTTATTATCCCAATTTTCCCCCCAAAAGCTGTTAGATATAAGATCTACAACCAGCAGCCTTAGCAAACTGCAGTTAGTCAGAATAGACTTTTTTTTTTTTAATTTATATGCCGCCCTTCTCTGGAGAGTCAGGGCGGCTTACAAGGCGTTAAGCAATAGCCTTCATACTTTTGTGTATTTATACAAAGTCAGTTTATTGCCCCCACAATCCGGGTCCTCATTTTACCTACCTTAGAAAGGATGGAAGGCTGAGTCAACCTTGAGCCTGGTGAGATTTGAACTTGCAGTAATTGCAGGCAGCTGATGTTAATAACAGTGCTTTAGTCTGCTGCGCCACCAGGGCTAGAGTTGAAAGATGAGCAATTTTATTTATAATATTTATACCTATATAATTTATATAATACTGGTATATGAAATACATACCATAAGTTTTTTATTAAACCTTTTTAAAGAAAAATAAAAAATTCAATCTAATATAAATATAAAGAAAGGAAAAAAAGAGAAAAGAATTAAAGACACAGTGTAAGAAAGGAAAAGAAGTAAAAGAATAGAAGGGAAAGAAAAAGATAAGAGACAGACTTCCAATATTCTTCACGGCAATTGTAAATACAATTATATCTTAATCTTTCTCTTTATTTATTCCATTCTTTCTACAATGTGTCCTTTCTAATCACTTTTATGCAAAAAGAATCCATAGGGGGTTTCTAGTCATCAATAAATGTAGACATTGTCTTTTCTGTAAGCAAATAAATTAATTTATCCCTCTCAGCAAGATCTTCAATTTTGTCAGCCATTTCTCCATAGTGGGTAGCATTTGATCTTTCCATCTTTGTGGATATGTAATAATCTTGCCATAGTAATTATATACTAAAATAATCTTCTGGGCTTTTTTCTGTATATTCATTAGTCCTAAAAGTAAAAATTCTGGCTTCAACTGAATATTATTATTTAAAAATCTCTATATAAATATATGTAATTGAATCCAAAGTTTTTAGCTTTCTTACATATTCACCAAGCATGATAAAATGATAGATTTGAAATGCCTTCGTACATTCTAGATAATTTCTATGGTGACATATACCAATTACACATCATTTTATAAAAATTCTCTTTGCGTTCATAACACAATAAAAATTTCATTTTTTTCACCACATATTTTCCCATTGATCAATCTGTATATTATAATCAAAATTTCTTACATTCTTTAACCTGGTCTTTCTCTGTATCAAATTTCAACAAAAGTGTGCAATTTTTAAGAATTAGTTATTCATCATCATGCACAATTGTACTTCAAATTGTCTCTCTATGCCAAAAATCTTTTTGTCCACTTTGAATCTTTTTGATAACTGCAAATGGGAAACTATTGATAACTATATCCTTAACTGGTCTCTTGACATAATTAAAAATTCCCCTTGATGACTTTCCAATAATTTCCTATAGATCAACTATTTGTCTTTGCTGTTTCTTTTCTATAATATGCTTCTTGAGCTGAGATCCACAAAGGTGTTTTCCGGAGGATGGAATCACAGCACATGGATTTCATTAAGGCTCCTCAGTTTAAATAATCTGAGCAGTGAATTCAGCCAAAGGATTGAGTTGCTACTCTCGGTATTGACATGATATTTGGATCCCATCGCTTTTGTCTCCCGCCATTGCAGTTAGGTCTGGATCCTACCCCTGCCAACTGAGCGCATCCTTCCGTCTGTTCTTTTCATCACACCCTATCCCGCTCCTTTTTTTGCGCCTGATATGTTTGCTACGGAAGTCTTCAGGAGTCCTCTGACTGGTGGCGTAAATACTTCAAGAGCAAGGAGTAATACTCCTCTTCTAGGACTGGGAAAAATTTCCCTATATACCTGAAGGAAAGACGGTGACGCCAACCCCCGCCCCGTCCGTGCCAGGAGGAGTAGGAGCAGCAAGGGCGCCAGGTGTTCGGCCGATTCCGGATGGCAGAGATGGCTGATACTTCTTTTCACGTAAGGCGTTAAAGAGGGCGGACGGCGAACAGTCAGCCCTGTGCCTTCAGGAGAAGCAGGAGGCGGGGGAACCCCTGTCTCAGGTTGCCGGAGAGGCTGCGCCTTTCCGTCTAAGCGGCGCCTCCTGACTTTTCCAAGTTGTGGGGCGGTGGCTGTTTCGTGTAAGTTGCTGCAGTCCGGTGGCTAGTGGAGGTGAAGTTCGGCTTTGATGGCTCTAGACGCGCTTCTGGGTTCTGGCCCTCTGCTGCTCCTGGGTGAGGATTGACGTTTCCTTTCTACCTACCACGGTTGTCGGGTGGGTTCCTGGCTACTTGCTGCTGTTCTTGCATAGAACACCCTTCGATAGCTTCACGACAGGCAGACGTTCAACAGGTGCGTCCTTTTCTGACATAAGTCATGCAACTAATATGCCCCGGGGACCCTTGCTGGAAAAGAGAATGACATTTGTAATTAAATCCTACTGTCAGTATTTCTCTTCTCTGGCAGGGATTTCCAATCAATTTATAAGCTTATAAGAGTCGTCTTATAAAAGTGAGAGGGGCGGCATATACATTAAATCAATCAATAGCATATGAATTTAATAAGCAAGTAAGTTAATAAGCAAACCCCCAGCAGGTTCACCTTCACTTGGAGTGTTGTTGCTTATCTTGGATAGGAACGCTGCCAGAAAAAGAAAGAAAGAAATCAACTTATCCATGTCTTCAATCTACTTGAACAGCAAAGTGCTTGCAATTATGACTGTTTGTGACTTTGTAATACAAAGAGAGATCATTTTTTTAAGATAGGAAGCTCTGTGGAAAAAGATAGCTTAGGCTGCTGTTGACAAGACTTTATCCCTGCCCTCTTGGAATATGGTCAAATCTATTCCATCAACTGAAAAGCCTTGCTCATTAATGATAAAATCAGACTTCCTTCCTTCCTTTCCTTCTTCTTTTCCTTCCGAGTTTTGCATTCAGGCCTTGCTATTGAAACCAAGTACCCACTTTTATATAGCTAGGGAAATCTGACGTAGGATTTTTTGAGGTGCCAAGTATATCATCAATTAGATTAGACTGCCTTCGTTACAGCATTGCTTGGCAGGATACCCATTAAATAGAGTACCTACGTGTCTATTTTTATCCTGTGTGTTTATTTTAAGGGGCCTTAGAACCCAGGATAGTTTGAAACAAGTTAAAAGGTAAAGAAAGACTGCTCTGGTCTAATCACAAACCAGCCTAAATATTTTGTAACATTTCTCATTTAAATGTTTTTGTTATAATGTGGGCTTGTGTGTTTATTAAGTTATATTGTTTGTTAACTAAATTTTGCAATAATATCACTACACATCACTAACAATCTATTACATTATAGAGAATTGAAAAAAATTACTGTGTTAATTTGCATTGTATTATAACTTTGCATTATAAACTCATGACATTTCATAGTATTCATGAGTATAAACTCATGACATTTCATAGTATTCATAGTATCATAGTATCAGCAAAAGAGAATCAGTGTAATTTATAATCTACAACATATTAATTAGGGTTATTTTAAAATATTGGCATTACAGAACATATATCTTGTTCATCTGCTAGTAATAGTCTTTGGGAAATACTTTCTGCCAATTAATTTTACTAAACATCACATTATTTATATTGATAGCAATTTCAATAGTGGAATATTTTCTAGTTCTATGGCACTTGCCCTGAGATATTGCAAGTGGTTTAACTGGATTACATGTTTTTCTGGAACTCCTGGAATGCTTTAATACTAGTAGTCAAAGCTTAATGATGAAACACACTTTTAAAAAACATCCATGCTTTTCTGTTCCTACTTACTTCCTTTGTTGGGACACTGTTATGTTGTTGCTTACCCTGGAAATGAAGTCTATTTTTGGGACAAAGTCCTGTTCATATATCTGGTGAATAATGTCCATTATATAAGTGTTACAAAATAAAGTGTCCCTCAAATTAAGTTCAACTCCTGGAGACAAAATGGAGACATTCATATTGCTTCTTTGACAATAGTGTGGAAATGGTTTGCTATATTCTAGAATATTTTTCCCCCAGAATATTTCTACCAGTCTACCAATCCAGAGGTCTCACATTCAGGTACTGTGATGAAATGCCTAAAAGACCTTGGGAACATAAAGGAGGCAACAAGACAATTAATGGAATAATTAACTATTCCATTCCAGGGCTATGACTTGAGCCAGGGAAAAAGGGAAGTGTGAGAAAAAGGATAATTCCATTTTAATTATAACTTACAGTAATTATACTATTATGCTTATAACAGATTGAAATTTTAAACATATTAATATTTTCTGCAATTTATAAATAATAACATTTAACTCACAGAAGTGAATGCAACATGCAGTCAGAAGTTCACTGCCAAATTCAACCTTAATCTTCCAAAATCTAGATTTCTCTTTAATCTCAAAACAGCAATTGCAAAATATGTTGAATTTCAGACACTTTTTCCTTAGGAATTCCTACTTGTCTCTTATTAAAACACAGAGAGAGTGGGAGGGGGGGAGCGTGGGAGCAAGCAAGCAAGCTCTACAGAACTGTTGTACAGATGCAACTGTTTAATTTGCATCCTGTCTACAAAAGTTTCAGCTATGGTATGGGGTCCAGCACATTTTTTAAAATAATTGTATTGGTAATTTTGAGATACTGGTATGGCAATGTTAGCAATATTTGTGTTTGTTTTGAACCTTACATGTGGTAGCTTCTTTGTTTATTTCTTTATTCATTACATTGTTAATTGCTGTAGCCTTCAAAATCTCAAAAAGATACTCTGGCTTTGTGTTTCAAGCATATTTAGTTCAATATTTTTCCCTCTTATTATCTTACTTACTCTATGTTTTAAAAATCAAAAACCTTTCATATTTAATATGTCAGGTGACTGAGCAGAATTATGCTTCTTTCTGAAGGTTGCAGTCCTTGCTTAGTTAAATACTTGTGTAACTCATTGGCTTTTCCAGTAAATAAGTATTTTATTAAACTGTTTCATTTACATAAGTGAAATTTAAGCAATTTAATGATACTTTAACCTTTAACAAGTTACTTGTACTATTTTTCTGCACATCTGTAATAATTGGGACAAATTTTACATTTCAGTTATAGCATTTTGTAAGTATGTACTTATCTTAAGGGTATTCTCATTTCAGTTACCAAACTTGGAATTATAAAACTTCCCATAATCTTGTCATTTAATATTTATATTATAATAAATATTCTTGATATTTGGCAGTTCTTATTTATTTACTGAATTTTATATGGTGTCCTAATATAGAAGGACTGATCATTGAACAGAGACAGAAGGATACTCCTGAAATTGCCATCAATTTTTCAATTTGCCCAATGGGAGTGGGAACAGCACTGCTTCCAGGGAATTTCTTTACTGCTGCAGCAGTTTTCTTTTTTCTTTTACTTCTTGTGGCTTCTTCATACATGCAAATTTGTGAAAGAGTGTTCAGCTGTGCAAAATTAGAAATATTTGAATAAGTTGCATCCTGTAGGCAAGAATAAAATAAAATAAAATAAAATAAAATTATTACCCTTTATTTATAAAAATAATTTATAAATATCATTATCCAGTCTAAGAAAGCTTTAGTAAGAGGGACTTGGTTTGTACAGTTGATATATATCTGGGCCTAACAGTGATTAAAAAAAAAAACTCTTTTGGAAAGAGCTAATAAAGGGGATTGAGGATTAATTCCATGTCACCAACTGAAGAAATTCTTACAAATGTTTGTTTGAGGCCTCCTGTGAGGAAAATATTATTTAGTAATAGTGATTGTAGGCTGACTTGGAAGGCTATATTGATATCAAGGAATAAAGATATATTTGAGATTAATTTTAGACATGCTTGTTTAGAAATTAATGTAAGTGATCCAATGTGATTTGCTGTCTTATGTTGGAACTTTCAGCAGTGAAAATAGCTAAAGTTATACATAGCTAAATTAGCTAAATTTATACATAGTAACACAGTCTATTTTCTGTGGGGAAAGGTAAGTTTGGTAAATATCAATTTAATCAGTTGCAAATAAAATTCTAGTGTATCTGACAGTTTCATAGTTTTTGAAAAATCAGTCATAGTTATAGTAGTTTTAAATTAGACATAAAAAGTTTGTAAAGGAGACCCTTCAGATTCAACTCCGTTAGTCGTTGCCGATTATAGGGGACAGTGCTGATCTCTGTTTCAAGGCCATTGAACCAATGCTGTCCGAAGACATTTCCGTAGTCGTGTGGCCAACATGACTCCACGGAGTGCTGTTATCCCTATTTAATTACTCGCATTTGCATACTTTCTAACTGCTAGGTTCACAGGAGCTGGGTCAAGGGTAGGAGTTTACCCCATTGCATGGCACTCAGGTCTCGAATCTGGACTGCTGGCTTTCCAGCCAACAAGCCCAGCATCTTAACCACTGAGCCACTGCCCTGCCAGACTTATCAGAGTGAAAAATGGAACTAATAAATTAGAACAATCTACATGGAAACCTAACAGAACCTATGTGAAATAAATTATCAATATTTTTTCTGTTTCTAAAATGTATTAAAGTATGAACAATTTTCAGTATTTTTTATCAATTTAAATAAATAAGGAAAATTGCTACTGTCTTCAGATGTTTGCATTTAATTTTCTACAATATGAACATAAATAAATAAACAATATAAATAAATTTATATTTATAGACTCTTTGAGCATACTGTTTATTTCCATGACTCTTGGTGCTCTATTCGTGTGTAGCTGATAAAGCCCCTTCAAATCTTGTCAAGCTTCTCTCAAAGAGCAAATCTGCGGAGTAAAAATGGACAGTTTCTCAGTTTTTCCTTGTCTGGGGAAGTTCTGTTAGCAAAGATGTGTTAATCTGCCACTGTGCTATTAAATGTAGACCTTTCAAACAGTTGAGGGCAAATGTTATGAGGTACTTTTTAAAGCGTTATTGAACATAGGTAATGTAAGTAATAAGTAAGTAAGGCATAGCAAAACCCACATTGTTAGGATTAAGATAATGAAACAGGAATTGTATCTTTAGAAACAAGAGACAAACGGTACACTTAGTAGAAGTATTATTGTAATTTGAGTCTAGTTACTTGAAATATACTTTTGAAATAATTTGCCTTCTTCTCCTCCCCAACTAAAGGCATAGTCATTTTCAGCTCTGTGACTAGCAGTGAAAATGCAACAGCTGGCCCAGAAACCAAGAAGCTTTCCTGTGATTACATGAATGGAACATGTATAGGTAACAGATGGATTTTAATTCCTGACAATGGCATTGTTTTTCAATAATGGGGAGGAAGACTGCTCAACTGATTAATTAACATATTAATTATGGTTACAGACTAGAAACCAAGAGACTAGTAGTTCTAATTGTCCTTTGAGTATGGGTAGTTGAGTAACTATGATTTGTTATGGGGAAAATAAGCAGAGCTAGCATTATCTATGCCATTTTGAGTTATATAGAAAATAAAGGCAGGAGAGAAATCTAATGAATAAATATTTTCATTGTAATTATATGTAACAATGCACAACATTTTAGGAAACTGACAATCACAATTAGGCTCATTTTGTAATATGTTAATTATAAATATATCCTATTTTAATGATTCTTTAAAGAAATATAGATGCATACATTTTGTTACTGATCATTAGTAACTTTGAATTTATTCATTATGAAATTTATTTGCCTTCCATTTTCTGTCCAATTATTAATAATCCCTTAAAATTACATTAATATAATAGTGCAGTTTTTAATCCAAACCCAGGGACAGTTGTCAAGAATTGGAAAATATCTGGATTTGGAAGAACTATCCTTGAGTCTGAGGATGCAAATGTTTTTGAATTTTCAAAGGTAGATGTAACCCATGGGAAAAAAACAAAAAACAAATATAAAGTCAAAACGATCAAAGATACGTAATTATTGCCATGCAGAGACTGACAGAGAAAGAAATATGTTCATGTTCTGTATATTCGCTTGCTGATGAGACCTCTAAGAGCCAAATCAGACTTTCTGCAAGATCTAAATCTCTCTCAATTTTTGCCTTGCCTAATCTCTCACCAAGTTCAGAGTTTCACTAGGCTTATTTCCCATCTTGATAAATCTCTTTTATTTTACATCCACCAGTTGTTTTTAAATTGCTCTTGTACCTTGTCAATCTTCTTAATTGAATATAAAGCCATTTCTCTCCCCTTCTTCTGCCCTGCTTTTCTCTCTTCCAATTATTTATATTTCATTCTCTGCAGCTCAGACTCATCAGCTGTCTTTGCTGTAACAACCAATAACTAAGGTAGAATATCAGCATATAACCTCAATCTGCAAAAATGAAGCCAGGAAAGCTAACCTCAGAATGAACTAAGAATTGCAACGTGTCAAAAATAATAAGAAAAGTTTATTTTAACATATAAAAATAAGAAAAAAGTCAAATAAACAATTAGGCCACTAATGCGAAAAGATGGCAAGGAAGTGACAAGGCAGAAAGCAGAGCTGCTTAATTCTTTCTTTGCATCTATCTTCACACAAAAATAGCCCAACCTACCATATAGAAAAACATACAGAAAAACAGAACCTTAAAAGGCAGTCTAGGAATTCAGATTAAAATAGGGGAAAAAAGAGAGAAATGATAAGAGAACATTTGTCCACTCTAGATGAGTTCAAATCAACAGGACCCGAGAGAATACATCCTAGAGTTCTGCAAAAATTGGCAGACGGGAGCTCGGAACCAAAGATTCTGGAGAACCAGGGAACTATCAGAGGACTGGAAAAGAGCTGATGTGGTTAAACTACAAACCAATAAGCCTGACATCAATGCCCGGG
Source organism: Pantherophis guttatus (assembly GCF_059756535.1). Taxonomy (NCBI): domain Eukaryota; kingdom Metazoa; phylum Chordata; class Lepidosauria; order Squamata; family Colubridae; genus Pantherophis; species Pantherophis guttatus. The sequence continues at coordinate 58,306,551 of NC_142066.1, forward strand.
AAGATTCTGGAAAAGATAATCAAGCAACAAATCTGAGAACACCTAGAACAGGGGTGTCAAACTGGTGGCCCGAGGGCCGGATGCATCACATGCAAGTCACACCCACCCCAGCTCTGCAAAGGCAAAAAGTCACAATACTTCACAATACATCACATGATGCAAACCCAAATTGCATTAACAGAGAATCAAAAAATCAATGAAATGTTAGTACTGCTTTATAAGGCCTTGGTAAGACCACACTGAATTCTGCATCCAGTTTTGATCATCACAATATAAAAAAGATTTTGACACTAGAAAGAGTAACAGAGCAGCAAAGATTATTAGGGGGCTGGAGACTAAAACATAGGAAGAACAGTTGCAAGAATTGGGTATATCTAGTCTAGTGAAAAAAGGTCTAGGGGGTGATATGATAACAGTGTTCCAATATTTGAGGGGCTGCCACAAAGAAAAGAGGATCATCCAATTTTCCAAAGCAACATAAGGAAGACAAGAAGCAATGGTTGGAAACTAATCAAGAAGAGAATAATGACAATGACTCTGAGAATAATAAACCAGTGGAACATTTTACCTTCAAAAGTTGTTGGCGCGCCATCACTGGAGGCTTTTAAAAAGAGACTGGACATCCATTTGTCTGGAAAGGTATAGGGTCTCCTGCTTGAGCAGGGGGTTGGACTAGAAGACCTTCAAGGTCCCTTCCAATTCTGTTATTCTGTTGTATTGCAGTTAAGCAAAATTAAACAAATGAAAAAAGGAACACTAAGTCCTTTTGTGGCTATAAATCAGCCTTTTCACAAAATTGTAGGGAACACAGGCTAGCATTACATTCCTATCTTACTGGTAAAATGCAGAAACAGACTGTTGGACCTGATATGACTTTCATTTGATTCAACACATTTTTAATGTTCTTTTGACTTATTTCTATGCAGATATGAATAAGATTGTACTGTTAAAGTCTTAATAATAAACAGTAAATAGTTTATTTATTGCTCCTGAAAACCTTATGTGCTATCTTTGAATGGGACACAGAATTGGAATGAAGACAGAGTGCTCATGTGGAATTTTCCACTCAAAGTGATATTAAAAGAATTAAGTATACAATTACTGAAAACATTTTTCAAAATGAGGAAACTATTAAAGATAGCACAGCAGGAAAAAGTTAGTCACAAATAATCCAGGTGAGCAAGTATTTAAGTAGAACCTAATATATATATTTTATTTATATTTTTATTTTCTTATTTCTAGATTTGAGATTGAGTGGACATTTTTCTGAATGTCCTGAGAAGTACAAGTACTTCTGTGTCAAGGGAAGATGCCGCTATGTTGATGCAGTACAAACGCCATCCTGCATGTAGGTTCCAAAACCAAACATACCTTTTCCCAAGTGTTAAACCTGAGCATGACTTCAATGGCCAAATATCTCCAAAGAATATGTCATGCTCGGGCCAAATATGTACTTATTTGCCTCTGTTATCTACTAATGGCCAAATGTCTTACTTATTTGAATCTGTTTGTTTCAGCTGTTCTTTCAATTCTGGAATGAATACTGTAAAAACTCTTCAAAAATACTAATGCAGCCTTCCAATTATGGATTCCTCTCCAGGTTCTCTTTAATGTTGATGAGTAAACAAAATTTTACCTGTGCAAGGATGATTGCTAAAATGTTACAGCCTTATTTATTAAGAAATTCATAAAATGTCTTAGTTATTGCTTTACATTGCCTAAAGAATGCCCAAAAGGAGTCTCTCTAGTTTAGTTGTCCACTTTGCATATGACAAATCTGTGAGATTAAAGATGAGGTAGAGCAGGTTGATTTTTTTTAACCTTTTAAAACTATAATTTTTAAAATTACTTTTCTTCTCAGATTAAAAAAGCCAATATCTTAGATTTGGTATTACAAAATTCTGGACTTAATCATATCAATATTACAACCTTTATTTCATACATACCCTCAACATGCAATATGATCCCATGCATAAGATTTTTAAAAAAGATTTAGAGTTAAAGTTAATATAACTTTATGAATTTTTATCTATCTGCTTAGAGGATAATGGGGGTGATTGAAACTGTCCTAATTTTATAATTACGGTATACCTTCTCCATTACTTACTAGTTGTGGCCATAGTAGGGCTTCAAGGATTGTTGACTGACAGAAAGTAAAGATATGTCAACTAGTTACTCAATAAAGACAACTGAAGTTTCCTAATATGCCAACCATTCTATAAGAAACATAATTCTGGGTGTCTTCATTGTTAATTTATTTTATTATCATTTATCTTTATGTTTAAGATTTCAACACCACCAGAAATTACTCAATTTGGGTAGGATATAAACTGGAACTTCTTTCTTCTGTGATGAGTTGTTCTGGTACAGAGTTACTCAACCTTGGCAGCTTGAAAATGTATGGACTTCAATTCCCAAAAATTCTCAGCCAGCATGTTATGTGGGTAATTCTAGGAGTTGAAGTTCACTTATCTTCAAACTGCCAAGATTGAGAAATACTGATCTGGAAATACTGATTTAGTCCAACTGACGCGGTGCTCAGCCACAAAATGCCTTAATTGAACACATGTAGAAAAAAGGTATATATACCAAATCTTCCACTGTGTGCTTATTTCCAAATCTTTTCCTAATAGAGTAAACCCCGTGCCTACCATCCCTGTCCTAATATTCCTTTTTACTTACTCTTTTCATGTATTCAAATTATGTTTATACTTTTACCTGTTATCTTATATATGCTTGATTATAAAGGGAGACAGAGCATGCTGGCTAGGGAATTCTGGAAGTTGAAGACCACACATTAAGTTGTTTAGGTTGTTTAGGTGATATTTCCCTGAATGCAGCTGAAGCTCTTCTAGATCAGGAATTCCATTGGATGGCAGTTTTCAAACCCTAAGATTCATCTGCATGTGCAATTTGTTTGCAGATCTCATAGGTTTCCTCAATCTGTACCTTTCAGCTGTGTCACATTATGGTTCTCATAATCATCAGTTGGCATGGCTAATGGTGATGGAATTGTGATCTAACTCATTTAGAAGGGACCAGGCTAGGAAAGATTGTCACAAGTGGGTACTGTATGTGGGATAGGTGCTAGTGCAGAAATAGACTGCAACTGATTTGCAAAATATTTTTTCTACATTTTTTACAGCTGTGAGAGAGGCTACACTGGGGAAAGATGCGAACGATTGGACTTATTTCATTTAAGAGGAGATCAAAGTCAAATTGTGGTGGTTTCTTTGATAGCTGTTATGGTAATGCTTATCATCCTGATTGCATGTATCTGCACTTGCACTCAGTGAGTACACCCAAGTGAAAATTTGGCTTCTATATGTATTTTCATGAAACTACAAATGTAGTTAAGTTAATCAGCCTTTAACAATTATAACTTTTAGAACTTCCAATACTGTATAACATGCACACGTACATGCGTTCCCACACGCAATATCTATGAAGAAAATAAAACTGAATTTACTATTCCCGGTTGAGGTAAAATTTCTTCCTTAATTCTAGCTATGTTAGAATTATGTTCTTCAGTATTGTTCATTTACATAAAGCTAAGTAGAAGAAATTCAAAGAGATTTTTTGAATCAAATTATAAATTTACTTATTTCCACATCTATTTTTTACAAGGGTTTAGTACCTTTAGATATAAGTACAATACTTTTGTTACACTATTGCTCCAAAGAAATAGTAAACTCCATGTAATTCTTTTTAATATAATATAATAAATGGACAGAGAAATAGAACAGAATTGTGTGCAACCTAGGTAATGTACTTTCTGTTATTGTAGCTTTTTAAACTGCTGTTGTGCAGTTGCTAAGTCTTGTCTGACTGTTCCTGACCCCATGGGCCATAGTATGCTAGGTCCCCTGGTTCTCCATTGTCTCCCTGAGTCTGCCCAAATTTGTGCCCACAGCGTTAATGGTATTATCTATCCATCTCATTCTCTGCTGTCCCTTCTCCTTTTGCCTTCAAAGATCTCGGCATCAAGGTCTTTTCAGTGAGTCCTCTCTTCTCATTTGGTGCCAAAGTATCTGAGCTTCAACTTTTTTAATAGCTGCATTATACTACTGACTTACATTCTGTTATGGATGATCCATAATATCTGGATTGGCCCATGTAGAATTTTGGACCAGAAGCCTTTGATCTTGCCTAGGATAAGCGTATGTATGCATGCATGCATGCATGTATGTATGCATGTATGCATGTATGTACGTATGCATATATGTATATAATTTTTATAGCTAAATCATGTTACAGATTATCCTTTTTATATTATTGATTTGGACTTAGCCTTACAACTTATCAATATATATTGATTCCTGCTTTTTGGTTTTAATTATTCCTCCCAGCTTCTTATCAGCTGCAAATTTGGTAGCCTTTTTTCTGAACCTGTGATAGACAATCTGTGATGGTATATAATCACATCTCTAATAATTTTCATGACATCTCTAATAATCCTGAGTACTGGTCATATTGGCTGGGGCAACTAGAAATTATGGATCAGCAATATATAAAGGGGAAGAGATTCCCCAGCTCATTCTAAGTTCTCATCCAAGCCATTTATAAAATTATTGAAGAGCAGAAAATTTAGACATAACACCTGTGGCACTCGGGCTTGGTCTGATCTCTTCCCTTTTTAAATATGTAAATTTTAATCTGTTTTTAAATTATTGGGGTATTTTAATTTGTCTGGGCCAAAAAGTTTAATTTGATTTTATCGGGTTTTTTAAATTTTGTGTATTTATGTATTTTATTGTTGGCTGTTCACCGCCCTGAGTCCTTCGGGAGTAGGGCGGTATACAAATCAAATAAACAAAACAAACAAACAAATAAACAAACTCCATTTAAGAAACCTCTCCAGTTAAAACAGTTAATGAACATTCACTGGAGATACTGGTTCTGTGAGCTGAAAATTAACAAGTAAAAATACAAGACTATTTTTTTATTATTACTCTTGTGTTTTTGAATATATGAAATATATATATATATATATGTATGTATATTTGTAACTCATAACATAATTTTTTACTTCTTTTCAAAGTTATTGTCGGAAAAAACGTAGAAAGAGGAAACAGGAGGAATGTGGGACTTGTGATAATGCGCAACCAATGAAAACTGATGATACATTTGAGATGGATATTGAATGAAGGTAAAGATGGTTCTGAAATTTTACATCCTGGAAATGTGAAAATGAGGGATAATTTATTTTATTTCCAAAATTAATTATATTATTTTAATTTGAATTCATAATATTTTTTTTAATGTAAGTTTGTTTTAGTTTAATGGATTACTATACTGAATGATAGTACCCAAATGAATGTTTTATGGTCATGTAATGAGAAAGCAATATTTCTCTATGTGAACAGGCAAGTCATTCATAGTTAACTAATAGTTTTCCCAGCTATTAACTATAAATTAAGACATATTGACATAGTGGCTATAATCTCCTTTTTTACTAGCCAATATTGACGGAGATGTAATTAGGACATGACTTCATTTTATTTCTTAAGATATTTTTCTAGATTGAGGGTTTCTTTTCTTCCTAAATATTATTTTTTTTTCACATAGGAGAAAGCAAATAATCACACACCAAATGGATTATGTTTATTTACATTGCATACATATGTTCCATTGAGAAAGTACACAGTGAAATTAAATGAGAAAATGAGGAATTTTTTTTTATTATGATGGCAGAAAAAAGGCCCTTCAGAAAGAGTGCAGCAGAGTCATTTCAATTTCAGTATTCAGGCATATAAAGAGAAACCTGCCTGGCCTGCTCTGCCTCTCCTTTTTGTGAACCATAGCAAGGGATTTTGCACATGCGCCCTCTGCTCAGCTTGATTTGTAAATGAAAGCAACTGACAAGTTATTCTTCCAATACATGCATCCAATACATTTTGGAAAAGTGAGTAGTCAAAGAGGATGTTAAAAACAAACAAGCAGATTCTCCCCCCCCCCTTTTAGCTTATGACAGACACTTAAAAAAACTAAATATGTGGATGATAGTATCATGTTCACACCCTGAATTCACCTGAATTCACCTTGCCATAAATTTTTGACTTTTTCTTCATCAGAGGCTGAAAAAAAGAGTAGTTCTTATGAGCCCAATGATTTGCTGAAAAACTACATTATTGTGCTTTCACTTTTTTGTGATAGGATAATTTTCAGAAATCTTTTCATCTTATCATACATTATATTGCACCAGAGTGATGAGAAATAAATCTGTAGTTCTCTGTATACTTAACCCATAATAAGCAACTGCAAAGATCAGAGAGATGTACTACACAATAATAATTCTAACAACTGCTTTCTTTCTTAACTCTACAGGTAAACAAAAGTGCTTGCTGGCAGATTCCAAAGATTTGTGCCCTTTTCCTTTTGATGACTTTACTGAGGACTAGTGATATGAAAATAAATAAGGAAAAATAAACATGGGTATATAACTTCAGTCACTTGTGTGATATCTGACAAAATCTATTATTATTATTATGGGAATAATAGTGATAATATTGGGAATCCAGGAATTTTCTTATATGTCTGAAAGATGTTAGAAGTGTAGTATTTAACGTTTAACTCTCTTCAATTTGTCAACCTGAAAAGGAACTTGGTGTTTTATCCGCAGTCAAAACAGATAAAATGTCTGGTAGTATATTTTAGAGTAACTAAAATGGGCACTTGGGCAGTTATGTTTATTTATAGTTTCACTACCCTGTTTCCCCCAAAATAAGACATCTCCTGATAATAAGCCCAATCGGGCTTTTGAGCGCATGGCAATAAGGCCAAGCACTTATTTCAGGGTTCAAAAAAATATAATACAGGGTCTTATTTTCAGAGAAACACGGTAATAGCTGTAATTTTATCAATAGAAGAGAATATCAATAACTCAGAGTTGAACCGTGGAGTCTCTGGTGCTCTCTGAGCTTGGTTGAGCTTGGTTGTTTGCTTGCAGGTAATATTTTCAGTACTAGAAGAGAATGGGCTTTGCTTTCTGTTTATATCCAGTAATTTGCCCTTGGTGGAGGCAGGTTACTGTATGTATATACACAGAGAGCAAATTCTATTCCCTTGTAACAATGAAGATGTTACATATTCAGATGATAAAATGTCTGCAAACAAGCTCAGGGAGCACCAAGAATTCCACAACTGTAATTTTAACTGGTTATTTCATGCTTTATGTGGCCCTTTGGAACTACCTATTTTCTTTTACATTTAGTTTTGTTGTCATCTTTACTGAGAAGTGGAATATAAGCATATTAATGTGGCTTTGTAAAATTTCACTGTTTTGAGTCTATGCTTTAGATTGGATTTAGGATGGTGTCATGCATGTGAGGTGATACATAGCTTGTTGGTAAATTGGTTGTACATAATGTCATTTACTCCCCATATTGCATTGTAAAGATCTAGGTGCCTACTTTTTCTTCCCCAATTAACTGAGGGAGGGAGTATCTTTGTAGCCCCTCTATGAACTCTAGGATTTAGACTTCAGTAGGCTAAAAGCTTACTAAATAAGGCCTGTGCAGTAGACCATGACTTCCTCATTGGCCTGTCACTAGCCTCTTTCTTGCACCTTGACGGCTGCACTATACGCAAGGACTCTAGAGTCATTTTAATCAGAAGCAGGGGTGAAATGCTCCCGGTTCGAACTAGATCGGGTGATCCAGTAGCGATTGTGGCAGGTGGTTCGGAGAACCGGTAGTGATGGCAGTGCGAGGCTCCGCCCACCCGCCCGAGTGTCATTACTTCCTGGTTTTAACCAGGAAGTTATGTGTTTTTTACACTCTGCACATGTGCAGAGGGTCTGTGGTGCATGCACTTCCGATCCGGTAAGGAAGGTAAATAGATTTCACCTCTGATCAGAAGGGATCCTTCTCAGTCATAGGATCCCTGCTGAACTGCAAGTAGGATTCTCTCTAGCCTTGACAGGGCTTATTCTTATAACAGGAGCTTTAGGCTGGCTCAGCTGGGCTGCAGTTTTCCTTTTGGCTCTCAGCTGCTCAGTGACAGCCACAATTTCTGAAGGCAAGATTGTCCATTGATTAATTGTTCTCACTGATGCACAATTTCTAATTAGTTCTAGGTTGGATTTCCCTTTAATAAGTTTCTTGTTCTGCCCTTAGGTATTTTAGAGAATAGTTTGACCCCTGTCCTTCTGTGACATCCCCTCAAATATTGGAACACTGCTATCATGTCATCCCTAATTTTTATTTTCTTTAAACTAGACATATCCTATTCCTGCAACTATTCTTCATACGTTTTAGCCTCCAGTCCCCTAGTCATCTTTGTTGCTCTTCTCTTTCTGCACTCTTTCTAGAGCAGGAGTGTCAAACTCATATCATCACGGCGGTGTCACATGACATATCAGGACTTCCCCACCTTTGCTAAACTGGGTGTGGGCGTGGCCAGCACGTGACGCATCCGGCCCGCTGACTGGGAGTTTGACAGACCTGTTTTAGAGTCTCAATCAGTGGTGGTATTCAGCTGGTTCTATTCGGTTTGGGCGAACCGGTAGCGGTGGCTGCAGGAGGCTCCGTCCACTTGCCCAGACATCATCACATCCCGTTTTTGACACTCTGCGCATGTGTGGAGGTAGCAAGTGTGAGCGAAGCTAGTGCACATGCGTGTGCTCACATTTGCAAATCGGTAGCGAAGGTAAATGAATACCACCCCTGGTCTCAATATCGTTTTTGTATCGTGGTGACAAAAACTAGATACAGTATTCCATGTGTGATCTTATAAGTATTAGTTTAAATGGTACAAAGTATAAATAAATCTGTATAAAATATACTTGTATGCAGATTTGTATGCAGTAAAAAGTATAAACATGTTTGTACAGCTTCACATTTTTGTACCTGAAAGGTTCTAAGTAAGACATGTGCAAATGATATTTTGCAGGATGGCCCTCTAGAGTTTCCATACTATTTCAATTTTGAAATAATATTTTATGGTTTGTTTTAACCACAATCATTGGGCCTACACTCTACAGCAGGGGTGTCAAACTCAATTTCATTGAGGGCCGCATCAGGGTTGTGTTTGACCTCGGCGGTGGTGGAGTGGGCATGGCCAGGGTGGGCGTGGCCAGCTTGATGTCATTTGTGCCAGGGGCGCCTGTGGCGCCCTGAGAGCTCTGCCAGAGAAAACAGGTTCCCAAGCTCCGTTTTCAGGTGCGATGGCCTTCTGCAACCCTCTGCCAATGAAAATGGAGCTCTGAAGGACCGCATGCAGCTCCATTTTCACTGGCAGAGGCACTGTGGACCAGTTCTTCGCTGTTTCCAGGGCTGACCCACGGGCCAGATCTAAGTACCCCGTGGGCTGGATCCGGGCCAGGCCGGGCTGGGCTGGGCCTTGAGTTTGACACCCCTGCTCTACAGTATTCAAGAGCATGCCAGACTTTGCATTGGGGTCACTGACACCATATGCAATATGACCTCCTTGGAGGTGAGGCTACTGTCAACTAATTGTTCTGGATCCTGATGTCAAACCTGGTGTTAAGATACGATCTGATGTTCTGGAGTTGCACAATGTGATTTCTACATGCCTCTTAAATTAAGTGTTCATGTACATGGTGCAAGTCTTATTACAAATATAAATATTATATTTATATAATATATATATTATGGCATCTTGGTGTATATAATGCTTCACTATGTGTCACATCTTTCAATATATGGAGGGAAGGGAGTCTTTATTATTTTTTATGAAGCATATTACTCTTCCATACCACTTGAGAGGAGAAACTTAGATTGTGTTCAGCAATATGAAAAGAATGATAAATCTTATAAGCTGTTAAGAAAGCGTTTTGCCTTGACTGTAATTGTATATGTAAACTATGCGTTGTAATGATAGCTTAATGTCTACCAAATTAGGGATGGTTGTCTTACAATGTTAAGAAGATATATTTGTATAGTTTATGTGTAGACAATAATGAGAGACATCAAAATCCTAAATGTTGCTAGTGTTCTTCATCATGACCTCTATGATTCACACATATAGATTATCAGCCTTTGCAGAGCCATATTTAGAACTTCCTAGAACTTATAGAATTGTATTGTGTCGGTGGCTTCTGGTGAAGGGGGCCGACTAACCAATCTAGGGGAAAGTTCCATGAAAGGGAGTTTTCTCTGGATAAAGCTTTTTCACTTTACTAACAAGGAAACTGTGTGTTCCCTCAGTTTACAGGACTCTCCTGGATTAGGAAGAGTCCTAGAATCATCCCACAAGATCCTCCATACAATAGCTGTCTGCAGAAGATTTGGGGAGCTGTGCTTCAGAGCAGTCAGTGAGCCATTCAGCTGGGGGCAGGTCTTCAATCACTTTGTTGTTGAAAAAACAGCTGTTTTGGAATTTATTTTTCAAATGGGAAATAAGTCATGCCTTTCATTTCTTAAACACTTCATTAGATTATTATCTTTAATAAGGTAAAAGAGGCTCTTTTCAGTCACAGCCTCTTACTCCTTTCTGAAAATCTGCACCATTCACCATTCTTATTGCTGAATGACAAGGAAGAGGGCTGCTGGAGAGGAGCTAAAATAAGGAAGTGTGGAGTACTATTATATTAACTTTGATGGAGAAACATAAGGATCTAAAAAGTTGTGGTTTTATTTTGTCATTTATATGAATCTGCCACTCTTATTTGATGTTGGGAGTTAAAATCTGTAACTTTGGACTTTTGTTGCGGGTGGTTAAAATCTTCCAATTTTAATGAATTCTGATTGGCCAGGAAATATCAATTGATTTGTAAAAGTCTATTCTTTATTATAAAAGGGAGCTAAAGAATAGAGGATGAAGAAATATTGAATGCATCAGATGCCAAAATTATATTCAAGAAATATTTAAATAAAAAAATCAGTTTATAGGTCAATTACCAGTATGTTCTAAAGATATATGAAAGAGGAGCAAGAGAAACAAATTACTTAAGCTATTGGAAAAAAGTTGAATAATGTAGAGATGCAATTATTTGCAGAAAGTTAACCAAACCACAAATGATATTCCACAAGTATTTAACAATGCAAAGGAGATAACTGTAATTTTGGAATACAAATCTGACACCAACCAATTATACCTATTATGAGATGGTTTAAATGTAAGTTTTCCAGTGCAAATGAAAGAAAATTCTTTCAAGTAAATCAACAATCCTCAAGAGAAGTTTGGGACTTTTTCTTTATGGATACCAACAAGGTTAAGAATCTCCTGAGCAAAAAAAAGTTTATATTTGTTTGATAGACATTCCAGATAAAAAAATATTTTAATTTATGAGGACAGGTCGGAAGGAGTGACTTAATGAGCTAATTTGAGTTAAGATGGATTTTTTACTGGTCTGATACATGTAGCTGAAAGAAAGTTCCAATGTATGGTTTCATGTTTATAAAGTGGATTTGAATTTTTTTTCTTTTTCTTATATGTAGTGCTTGAATAATTCATAAAGTTAGTTGCATTTTATTGAAATAGAATTTGAAGATAGGTATGTTAAGAGGAAGTTAAAGAAAAGATGCATAGAATTTGTTAACTTTAGAAAAAAACTTAAATAAACATTTGGAATTTTAAAATGGATATAAAATAAGTTTTCCCTGTAAGGTTAAAGAAATTGAAAGAGTATAGTGAATTTTGTTAATATGAATGAAGATCATCTACAAAATTTAATAAGCCTAAATAGAAATATATATTACTTTTCACAATAATGGAAAAGAAAGAAAGAAAAATGGATTGGTTAAGATTGCAATGTAATTGTTCTAAACACAGAAAATTTATTTGGCCCTGTTTCTATTGAGATGTTGCTTCTGGTTTTTTATGCTTTATATAGGGAAAAATGATATTTAGAATTTTAGTAAAAATTTACTAAATTTAGAATTGTGTAAATTATAGAATTGGCTTGTAATAATTATAATTTCAACCTTACATTATCTATAACTGTTAGTATTTTACTGTGTTGGAAAGAGCCAGAGTCAGGCTTTATTTTTTATTTTTTATTTTCTTTTGCTTACAGTTTGCATGCCCCCTTTTTTCCCTTAATTTTTATTTTCCAATTGCATTTTATGTTATAATAAACTATAAAGTTCTTAAAAAAAGAAGTGTATGGTGTCTACATCCAGAAGAGCAGAGATACTATGCATGTAAAGTGCTCTTCTGAAGATCATTGCCATCCCATGGCCCAGCAGTTGGGAGAATTATGTGAATTTTGATGTTGGAAAGGAGGAAATTGGGCATATAACTTCTGCATCATAGTCTGGTAATGGCAGAAAAGTATCAGCCATTTTTATATACACTATAAGAGAAGAATTCACACCATTCATTTAGAGGATGGGGCATTATAGAAGCAGAACTTGCTAAATGGCCAGATAGTTCAGCATGGGTGATCTATAAATATGATAAATATAGAAATTTATCATATTTATAAATCACAACGGGGAAATGATATATTGGAGGCAGAGAAATGAAGTAAAAAACTCTTGGGGCTGTGGAGAAATGAAATAATAAGACATGCAATTGATTAATATCTATATTCTACTATGAAATGAAGTTTGTAGGGAACCAGTTATATACCAATATACTTCCTGTAAATTTACAGGTGAGAGCCAAGCTCTCCTTGTTTCTGGTTTTTATTACAGAATTTTTCTGCCATTGGCTATTTCAAATCATCGGAGGTATTTCCATTTGCTTCTTTAATATCACCACCAAGTTTATGGAAAAGATTTGAGCTTCTGTTTGACTCAGTTTAAATCAGTCTTCTCCAAAATAAAGTGAATGAAGTAAACACATTTAAAAGAATATATAAAGGCAATAAAGCATAGCACAATATAACATATTATATATATATTATGAGAACTGGTTTGGTTACTGGTGAAGGCACCAGGCTAGAAACTGGGAGACCATGAGTTCTAGTTTTTAGACACAAAGCCATCTGGGTTACCCTGAGCCATCACTTTCTCTCAGCCCTAGGAAGAAGACAATGGCAAACTAATTATGAAAAACCTCGCCAAGAAAACTGCAGGTATTTGTCTTTCTGAGAACTGCACATGATTAAACAGAAGAAAAACAATATGTCAAGAAAATGTTCAAAAATCAGTGTTGGCATGATAAGAATATGTTCATACTTATATGATAAAAAGTGGCCCTCTGGGAGGATAAACTTCTTTAAATTTTACATTCAAATACCATTCAGCAAACTGAAAAAACAATTGTTCCTTGTTACAAATTCATGATAAAGTAGTAAAAATGTAATGTAGTTTACCTAGTATTCTTAAAAACTACTAGATAACCTTTTAGATAATTAGATAAATTTAGATAATTTATTTTTTTCTGGATTTCTCAGTAATCTGTATAATCTTTAATAACTTTTTTCTTTAAAAATATGGTAGACTTAAGCTCTTCATAATTTAGAAGGAACCCTGGGCCTTCAAAGAGCTGTGTCTGTGACCAACATATTCAATTCTAATTGGAGAAATCCTTGGTATAACTAAAGAAGGAGATCCAATGGAGCCCTCTTTTGCACTGTACATTACAGATTTAGCATTGATTTTCCATCAACTTTATCTTTATCTCGGCAATCCACATGCCTGGAGGTGATAACATTCTTGCCAACCAGCTCAGCCAGCCATAGCAGAAAAGACACCATGAATAGAAACTGCATGTGTTGACGAAGGCAATAAATCATATAGAGACAACCCGAAGGTTAGTTTATTCTTATTATGGGACAACAACCAATTCCTCATATTTAGCAACAATAATAGATTCTCTGTCCAACCTCTCTGTCCAACCTCTGCGGCCAACCTTTTGCAGCAATCTTCCTGGCATGATAATCTTCCTGTCCATTCTCCACAGGCTGTCCCCTGTTCTTATTGCAGCGCATCAAGTACCAAACAAATGAGACAAAATTTTGTGTCAAAACGTGTCAAGTACCAAATTCAACAGGGTTTTTTTTGAAGCAGTTGGGTACTGAGGTATCAGAAAGATATATATGCTCCACTTTCCCTTAAATGTTCAGAGAAATGGCTTATGCCAAATCCTTGTGTGCAAGGTTTTGTTTCTTTATTTAGAAAATTTATATTTCCACCTTCTTGCATGTGGCAACTCAAGACGGCTTACAAAGATATAAAAACACCATGTAAAAGAAATAAAAAGAAAATAATAAAAAGAAAAATAATACCATAATAACCCCCTACAACACACATTCATACTAGCCATTTAATGGGATCCATCCCGCTTTGGGTTCCTCAGGCCCCCAGGCAGAACCATGTCTTCAGGGCCTTCTGAAAGAGTGTTAGAGTGGGAGCCAATCTAATCTCGGGGGGAGATGATGTTCCAGAGAAAAGGAGCCACCATGGAGAAGGCTTTTCTTCTGGGTCCCGCCAGATGTATCTCCTTAGGGGATGGGTCCCGCAACATTCATTGCCTTCCCGCTCTAGTGGGTCTGGTAGATGTGACTGGCAAAGAGGAAATGTCTTTATTTTTAAATATTGTATTATCTTATGTGGTATTTTCATTTATATAAACCACCAGAAGACAATATGTGATTGGTTTCATCCTGTATAGGGACTTGTCAGTTATATATAGCCAAGTCCTCCATCAAGAAAGATAGATACTGATGGATTTTATACATCCTTTCTGAAACACTTAAGCATCATGACTTGGATAGCTTCTAATGCTAATGCACTGAATATATTCCAATGATTTATGACCTTAATTCCAAGTTAAGGCTTGAAACATCATAGAATAAACTTTGGCCATGTACATGTTATAAATCTGAATATGTGGCGAAACTGGTCATGTATTGTTTTTTGGTATATGTGAATCAAAATACTATGATATTCATTCTAATAAGCCCTATCAAGTAGCCTGATAGTTACATCCTAGTCTGAGCCACTGAGAGAGTTTAATACAGAGCATAATTTCTTCTGCGTTATTGCTCAGATTTCGATTCCATAATCCCTCTGGAACAAATTAAAGAAGGTTAAATTGGTTTCTCAGAAGTCGAAATCCTTAGATAACATAATTCAAAAACACTTCAATCCTTTGCAATATTAGGTTCTTCATATTTTGGGCTTCCTCCTGGATTGAGCTTGGAGCTCACTTTTATAAAGGTATACTCTGCAGTCATCTCTTCCTTTTCTCTTGAAAAAAGAAGATACTTCTTTTTTCTCTAGCTCAGTGATAAAGCATTTCAGTAAAAGTG
This sequence comes from Pantherophis guttatus, assembly GCF_059756535.1. Taxonomy (NCBI): domain Eukaryota; kingdom Metazoa; phylum Chordata; class Lepidosauria; order Squamata; family Colubridae; genus Pantherophis; species Pantherophis guttatus. The sequence goes on from NC_142066.1 coordinate 58,321,717, forward strand.
TAATATATCTCTGTCTTCCAATATCGCTTCCACTTTTCGTCTGAAACTTCTCTTTTTTCATCTATATTAACGGCAAAACCATTCAAGCCCATGACTGCTGTCTCTTTGGACTCACAAATGGTGGTTCTTATTTGATTTAATGGTGCAATAAACATTTCATGTTACTCAAATGATAAATTCAATCAAGGTTTTGCATATGTATAAAATTATAACTCACCAAAACAAAAAGCTTCTAAAAGACCAGCAAGAGAAACAATCAGATGATAAAGTAATTGTCAGTCCTGAAGCTGGCCTGACTGAGGCTGTTTTGAGACTTCAGCACTGACACACTGGAGAAGATGGACAGGGACAGAGGAATAGAGATAATTGGGGTGTTGTAGTCAAAACAAAATACTTTCTCTTGGGAACCAAGGACATTCCTGCAAGTGCTCAGAAGGAGGGGAATGGAATCACCTAGCAACTGGACAGTATCCTGATTGGACCATATGACTGAATGTTTTGAGAAAGTGAAAAACTTTTACTTTTAATTAGGTGAAAACCACAGGAAGAGTCAGAGTTGGTTTTCACCAGCTGTGCCAATATGACCTATCCAATAAACTTATTCTTTGAGGAATTTACCTGCCTCACAGTTTTGTTTGCTATTTTCTTTGTTGGGGAACCCTGACAGTAATCCTTTCAGGAAAAGGATTTGATAATCAGGACTTGCTATTCTAATAGCTTTGCTAAGCCAAAGTTCCTCCTTAAATACCAGCAGTTTCCAACCCTGCCCAAACACAGCTGATCTTGATCAGGTGTGGCTAGACCTGCCTCTGCATCTATGCATCGCTACTCTTTCTTGAGACAACTTACCAAATTTCCCAAGGGCTGGGTGGAGGAGGCTTCTGCATTTGCTGGCTCCAGGTCAGGAATGATGGGGCTGGTTGATTGCTCAGAATCATTGCCACATAGGTTCTGCTTCTGAGGCTGCCTTCTTGTTAATCTCTTACCCATTTGATAGGATTATTGAAACTAAAATGTGGCACACCCAAATTTACTCCTATTTTCTGTCATCTTATTAAGTTGGCAACTGCATAAATGCTTGCCTTTATTGTTTATAGGGGCAAAGTACTCCTTTATTTATATTTCCTGATTTTTCTTCCTAAATAGTTGGAAACATGACTTTCATACTCTTACTTATCACCTGGACAGTGCAACCCATTTTGTTTGGAATATTGTCTAGCCTTGGCCTTCTAAAGCTTGTCTAGAGGGCATTATCTTCTACTTCAGTGTTTCTTAAATGGAAAAAATGACAGCCATCATGTTTTACTCTCAACTATGTTCCTTATGATGTACTCACTTCACAAGTTAGCTGCTTTCCTCCAAGATTTTCATTTCAGGAATTCTGCTGAGTGGCTAAACGATCTCTACCAAGCACTTTATGCTGGATTTGTGTTTGCCAAAAACTGTATCTTTTGGAAGGACCATCCTCTCTCCTCTCCTCAAAGATTGACAAACAAATCCAATTCCAGATAAATACATCCTATTTATGGATGTATTTAAAAAGTATAATTGATTATTCCGTGACCACAATTGTTGGTTTGGTTTTCCGTGAATTCCCAGAATATTTTGTCTTGCTTGGTCTTGGGTGACATTGCTTTGGATTTGTTATGTCATTCTTTATTGATTCTTCTTGAGTTCATGGTTCTTTTAATAACCATTTCTACATTTATAATTTGTCTGTCATTAGTGTGTTAAAATAATTGTTATGATTAAATTTAAAGTTATATTGTCATCTCTGCTTTATATTTTTAACTTTATTTTGTTAGCTGGTTCAATGTAATTAAATAAATAAAATAGTCAAAGCAAATTGTCAAATTCAGCCATTACAGATAGTTCTCAAATTATGACCACAATTGAGCCCAAAATTGCTGTTGCTAAGCAAGTCTGTTAAGTGAATTTTGCCCCATTTTATGACCTTTCTTGCCACAGTTGTGAAGTGAATCACTGCAGTTGTTAAGTTAGTAGCACAATTGTTAAGTGAATCTGGTTTCCCCATTGACTTTGCTTGACAGAAGGTCACAAAATAGATCACATGACCCTACGACACAATAGTCATAAATACAAAATATGAGAGATTGCCTTTCTCTACGTAGTCTTCGGGGCTTCCCCTCTGTCTTCGTCAACCTCTCCAGGGTTAATTTTGATTATTAAAGGTCTCCCGACAGATGAAATTGGGCGGGAACAAAGGAGCCCTGTTTCCCTAGTCTGCTTCGCTGTGATGTAAATGTAAAAAACCAATATAAGCCATTTTTTCAGTGCCGTTATAACTTTGAAAGGTCGCTAAATGAATTGTTGTAAATCAAGGATTACCCGCATTTACCACAGACATGCAAACAATGGAACTATACATTTCACATATCTGAGGAAACAGAACATCATGAAATTAGTGTGCCAAAAAAATCAATCTTTGAACAATCTTGTTTCCTTTTTAGGGAAAATTTTACAGAAGTGTAGTTAATAGCTGAATACAGTGAGATTTGAATTAAATTAATTTAATTTTCTTGTTTTAGTAATCACAACTGGCACTAGCAATTACTTTGTTATTATTGTGGTCATTGTTACAATTCCATATTTTTGACTGCAGTAAAATCAAATAATCCTTATTAAGATTTATTTTAAAATACATTATAGGAAAAAAGTCATGTTAGTCTACGATAGCAAAAAAATAAAATAAAAAATAAAAAATCAGGAGTCCTGTAGTTCCTTTCCCAACTAATATTATTAAAAATGTGAGTTTCAATGACTTAATCAGATTTAAAACACAGCAATGGTTGATGTTGTGCCACATGGTGGGGCTATATTATCAAATTTTTAGGGCTTGTTTGAGTTGTCTCCATGTAATCCTGGCATCTTTTATTAGATTAATAAACGCTCATTACTGGGAAACAGATGGAATTTTTCTTCCATTTCAAGGCAGGTTTACTTTCCTATGCCCATTCTGATATTATTTTAATTCTTATAGCAAACCTTATAGCAATTCTTCTGGACAGGTTTTCTTGCATTCAAGGTTGAAATTGAAGTTAGAAATTTTCAAATTAATCCACAGCATGGCTAACATCAGGTGGACCTCTTATGGCATTAAACCCAGAAGACAATAGCAGATATCTATACCATTGCCAAAAACAGTAAATTTAGGAATGGGATTGGAAGACATTTCTTTAACCAATGGGGAAGAGCCTTGGTAGTACAGTGGTCTAAGGCACCCTGTTATTAAGCTGGTTATTAAGACCAGATGCCTGCAATTACTGCAGGTTCGAATCTCGCCAAGGTTCAAGGTTGACTCAGCCTTCCATCCTTTCTAAGGTAGGTAAATTGAGGACCCAGTTGTGAGGGCAATAAGCTGACTTTGTATAAATATACAAAAGGATGAAGGCTATTGCTTAGCACATTGTAAGCTGCCCTGAGTCTCCGGAGAAGGGCGGCATATAAATCAAATTTTAAAAAAAAAATAGCAAGAGCTTTTATCAGTATATCTGCAACGTTAGTGTAATATTTGGTTACCAAGACATGCATGCTGAATTTCAGATCTGCTTTCAATGCTGAACTTGCAACCAGTTGCCTCATTTACCAATTTCCTGCTGTTTTATCCAATACAATTAATTAGAGAGATCTATCAGAAAATGTAGAGGGCAAGCTTAATTACAAAGCAGAACAGGCTGTTTTATTGAATTCCAGCAGGAAATGGAGAATTTTACTTGGCAATGGGTAAAATCAGAGAAGAAACCATTGAAATAAGATGTGACTTAGTTGATGATGTCCCTTCTTTTAGTGTAGATCCTAGGCAATGTAGGTTACAGCATATAGTTGTCACAGCGTGAAATTTGTTTACATTTTACATTGGCAGCATGATGAGTAACACCTTTAAGGCTCAGGTGACACCTTTGTAATAATTTTTATAAAAATTCAGGATAGTGATGATTTTATTTATTTTCCTCATTTAAAAACTCAAAATAACTTATCAAATATACATAAAGCACCATTACAGAATCTAATTTAATGTAATAAAGGAAGAACATGGTCAAATATTTGACCAAATATGGTGAAACACGAATAAAACTCAGTCAATAAAATTAACATGTCTTAATATGTTGGAGCTCAATTGAGAGGAAGCCTATTGAACCTCTGTAGGATTGGAATTCCATAAATGGAAGTTACCAACAAGGCCGTCCCTTGCATTATGATCTGGTCCATCATTTCACACTTCCAGCATAATGAAATTGACAGTTTCATTTCAACATTTTTCTGAGATGTCCAATAAAAATGAAAAAGTGTTGAAATAATCTTATTTTAAAAATTGTATGAAGCATATAATGTTCTTTAAAACTCCTAAACATTTATTTGCTTCTTGGAAATTCTAACTTTTTATAACAAAATCCTTGCAAGAGTTGACACTTGATTATCTATACAAAATTCTATAGATTTCATAAGTAATCAGTTGCCACTGCTTTATAAAACCAGATTGCAGTGGTCTATGTGCTGATCTTTTTAAATGTAGTCCAATGGAAACTGGATTTGCAGAGCAGAGCAGATAGTTTAATGTTAGAGTAATGTCATTAGGAAACCAGTAATGTAATTAGAAAGAAAATAATCTAGATACACATTCTATGCTTGCAAAAACTTTTGAATGTCAGGATATTAGCATGATATAAAATAATGCAGAACAAGAAAGACATAAGAAAATCTACAGTTTTTCCATTTGGGCTTACAGTTACATATACAATTAAAATATAAAAAGTTAAAAACAGACATTAAAAGCAAGGACATATGGGGGGGGCGAGGTGAGGACAGGGGGCAGAGGAAGTGGGATCTGTTATTACTCAATCAACCACCTCCTTTGCTCTGTTCCCTCACTGGGGCCCCAAGCTGACTGGCAGAGCCACATCTTTAGCCCCTTATGAAAAGATAGGAGGTTTGGGGTCAACCTCACATCAGGGGGAAAGATGTTCCAGACCTTTGCACAAAGCTTCTGATGTTTCTATTGATTCCTGTTATTTCTAGGCACTTGATTATCCAATCATGTGGCAACGAGTCAAATGCCTTCCTGTAATCAATCCATGTTACATTCAGATTGGTCTTTCTTATCTTTTTCCACTTTTCCAGAATAATCTTGTCAATTAAGACTTGATCTTTTGTTCTTCTTCTGTTTAGGTGGTGCTGTCCCTTTTTCTAAATCTTCAATTATTAAGTAGGTTTTGCCAAGTATTAGGCACTCTTCAATTTCACTCCCTTGCAGTAAGTTATTAAACTGTTTGGCAATTAGTGGATGTAGACCAGTCAGATGTTTTACAAGATTACAAGATCTTTTACTTGCAATTACTATTACAAGATCTTTCATTTCATCTTCTTTTTTATTTTTTCCACCTCCTTTAACCAACCTACATTCTTTTTTTTAAAACCATTTTTATTGAGTTATAGAGCGTTATAAAATACAAAAGTAAATAGAAGAGCAGGGAGGGGGGAGGGGAAGGGGGAAGAGAAGTGAGGAAAGATAGGGGGAGGGGCGGGAAAAAAGAAAAAAAAAGGATTGACTTCCGACTCTCTCTGATACAGTAAAATAAGGCATTAACATCAAATCACAACTTTTTGCTTTTCCATAATTGTTGTGAACAAGTCATTTCTATAAAGATCTATCAGTCTAATCTGTAAAACCCAACGTCAGAGTTTCATTCTTTTCCACATCAAGCACGAAGTTCAGAAGCAGTTTCCATGTGTACTTATGTTCTTTTCTTTAATCAAAATAGTCAGTTTTGTCATTTCAGTCAACTCCATCAACTTCTGCAACCATTTTTCCATGGTAGGAATCGAAGTGTTGTTACATTTTTGTGCACACAATAGTCTTGCTGCTGTCAACATATATAGTAACAAAGTTCCATTTTTTTTTCTCCAGTTCTTTTTCCATTAGGCCCAAGAGGAAAAGTTCTGGTTTCATTTTTATCTCCATTTTCAGAATTTTCTTGTTTAAAATATGAATCATACTCCAAAATGTTTTTGCTTTATCACAGATGATAGAAAGTCCCTTTTTTACTTTTACACTTCCAAGATTCATTTGACATACCTTTATACATCCTGGATAATTTATCTGGTGTTAAATACCAACGATACATCATGTTATAGAAATTTTCTTTAAAATAATAATTTAATGTAAATTTTAAACTCTTCGTCCACATATTTTCCCATTGTTCAAACATCACATTATATCCAAAATTCCTTGCCCACTGAATCATACAATGTTTTACATGTTCATTTTCCAAATTCAATTTCAATAACATTTTATAGATCTTAGTAATAATATGTTCATTGTTGCCACATTATGAAATTTTTAATTCATTTTTAACAAAGTCAAATCCATAACACTTTTTATCCAATTTGAACCTTTCTTTCAATTGCTGATAAGTAAACCAATGGCAAACGCAACCTTCTGATTCAAGTTCTTCCCTCAGATTTAATATTGGGTCAACAGAATTAAAAGATAAAATTTTACCATATGTCAACCAGTCTGGCTTTGCCACCATTTCTTTTCTTAAAAAAGCTTCCTGGGATGATAAAGCACATGTGCAAAGAGAACCGATGGTAACACCAGTTGGAACCCACCACTGCTTTGATTGTGTGGATCACAACAAATTGTGGCAAGTTCTTAAAGAAATGGGAGTACCAGACCATCTTATTTGTCTCTTGAGAGACCTATATCCGGGTCAAGAAGCAACAGTGAGAAGTGGACATGGAACCACTGATTGATTCAAAATTGGGAATGGAGTCCAGCAAGGCTGTACACTGTCACCCTGCCTATTTAATTTATATGCAGAGCACCTCATGAGAAAGGTGGGGCTAGATGAATCAAAAATTGGAATTAAGATTGCCGGAAGAAATATCAACCTCAGATATGCAGATGATACCACTCTAATGGCAGAAAGTGAAGAGGAACTAAAGAGCCTCTTGATGTGGGTGAAGAAGGAGAGTACAAAAGTTGACTTGAAACTCAATATTAAGAAAACTAAGATCATGGCATCCGGCCCTCTCAATTCCTGGCAAATAGATGAGGAAGAAATGGAGGTAGTGACAGATTTTATTTTCCTGTGCTCCATGATCACCGCAGATGGGGATTGCAGCCAAAACATTAAAAGACGTTTGCTCCTGGGGAGGAAAGCTATGGCAAACCTAGAAAACATACTAAAAAGCAGAGACATCACCCTGCCAACAAAAGTGCGTATAGACACGGCTATGGTTTTCCCAGTTGCAATGTATGGCTGTGAAAGTTGGACCATAAGAAAGGCTGAGCGCCAAAGAATTAAGGCCTTTGAACTGTGGTGCTGGAGAAGACTCCTGCAAGTCCCTTGGACTGCAAGGCGATCAAACCAGTCAGTCCTAGAGGAGATCAACCCTGACTGCTCTATAGAAGGCCAGATCCTGAAGCTAAAACTCAAATAGTTTGGCCATCTAATGAGAAAGAAGGACTCATTGGAGAAGAACCTAATGCTGGGAAAGATTGAAGGCAAAAGAAGAAAAGGACAACAGAGAATGAGGTGGCCGGATGGAGTCACTGAAGCAGTCGGCGTGAGCTTAAATGGACTTCAGAGGATGGTAGAGGACAGGAAGGCCTGGAGGAACATTGTCCATGGGTTCACAATGAGTCGGACATGACTTCGCAACTAACAACAACAACAGATGTAGAATCTTTAAGGATGACTCGTTGAGTACGGTTTGTCAGACAGTTGCAAATCCATCTGGTGTCTATCCCACATTTTTCTAGCTTACCAAAAAGTAGTTTGTAGTCTACTTTGTTGAATGCCTTGCTGAAGTTTAAATTTATTATGTCCACAGTATTTTGCTGATATACTAATTTAGTCTCTTTGTCAAAGAATGAAATAAAATTGGTTTAGCATGATCTGGTTTTAACAAACCCATGCTATCTTTTAGTTATAACTTTATTGTTTGTAGATGTTCACAGATCTGTTTTTTTATTATCTTTTCAGGTATTGATCCAGTATTAATACCTGTATCTTCCCAGGTATTAATGTTAAGCTGATTGGTCTGTAGTTTCCTGGGTCTGTTTCCCCCCTCTTTTTTGAAGAGGGGAACCACATCAGCTCTTTTCCAATCCTCAGTATTCCAGGATTTTCGAAAGATATGGTACAATGATTCTTCAGGTCCTTCAGAACTCTGGGATGTAATTCAATAGGTCCCAATGATTTATATTCATCAAGATCAGATAAGTCTTTTCTAACAAATTTCTTGCTTATTTTAATTTTTATTTCTAGTCTGTCTTTTATAGTTATGTTTTTGGTAGGTTGGATTATAATTTCTTTTTGTGTGAAGACTGATGCAAAGAATGAGTTAAGCAGTTCTGCTTTCTCATTGCTGCCTGTTACTTCCTTGCTATCTTCTCTCTTAAGTGGACTCTCTCAAGTTTTACTTGAGTTTTTTCTTATTATTTATATGTTGAAAGAATCTTTTTAAAAATTATTTTTGACTTTTGTTGTATGTCTTTGTTCATTTTGAGCCTTCACTATCTTGACTTCATCTTTGCAGATTTGGGCTATCTGCTGATACTCTGCCTTAGTTATGTGTCCCTCCTTCCATTTTTTTGTACTTATCCTTTTTGTCTTTCAATTCATCAGAGAGATCTTAAGTCAAAAAGCATGGGTAACTGAAAAATATGATCATAAAAGCCCAGTCCAGCACAATACCAGTGAAATACCAATGAAAAAGAAAAACAAGAAATCCAAGAAAAAATCTGCCTGGTTGTTTTCCCTTTTAGGATTTTCATCCATGGAATTTTTCTTAGGCTCTCTCTGAGTTTGTTAAAATCAGCTGTTTTGAAGTTTAAGACACTGGCTGGATTATATTCTATTGTTTGTGTTTGCATTACGTTGAATTCCAATATGACGTGCTCACTCTTGCCCAAAGTTCTGGCAACTTCAACTCCCTCTGTCACTATTTCTCTATTAGTAAGAATTTGGTCCAGTAAAACTTTTCCTCCACTTCCCTCCTTTACCTTTTAAATGACAAAGTTGTCAGCTAGGTTAGTTAGGAATCTATTTGATCTCCCACTTGCTGGAGAGTCTCCCAGTTGATATCAAGGTAGTTAAAGTCTCCCATTACTGCTGTAGCATATTTCCTACATACATTTGTTTGTTGTTTAGCAAAAAGTTCATCTACGTCTTCTGCTTGGTTGGGTGGCCTGTAGTATACACCTATAGCAATGCTATTCTTTTTTCCTTTTATATTGATCCATATGGACTCTAGAAGGTTTTCATCCTTGGTTTTGTGGATTTCTATAGAGATGTAATGATCTTTTATATATAATGCAAGCAACTCCATCCCCTCTTTTGTTAGCTCTGTTTCTTTTGATCAGTTTGTATCCTACCTATCAATACATTCCAGTCATGAGTTTCATCCTACCATGTTTCAGTAATAAGAACAATATATTTCTATCTTCATGCACTACTACTTCAAGTTCACCCCGTTTGTTCCTTAAACTTGAGTGTTCATGTATAGGAATTTGAATGCTTTATGGATCTTGGGTATGTTTCTTGTATCTTCTATTTTGTATCTAGGTTTTCCATCCTATCCATCACTCCAAACTTCATTGTAACCTCCTTATATGATTAGTTATTTAGTGGTTTTTGCTTGGAATTAGGTTTTAAAAGTCTTAAAGATTGCCCCCCCAATTTTAGTTTAAAGCCCTTTTGATAAGATGAACCCATCATTTTCCAAATATATTCTTTCCAGTTCTTGTGAGGTTCACTCCATCCCTTGCCAGTAGTCCTTCATGTAGGTAATGCAAACCATGGTCTAGGAAACAGAAGTTCTCTTGACACCAGTTTTTTAGCAGGTAGTAATCTATGGGGTTGATAAGATTCTCAGTTACATCTTGGATGTTTGCTCCAGAGAGACAAAATACCTCCCTAGATTGACTGTTCGACCTGCAGATTATAGTTTCTATTCCCCAAAGAATCAAATCTCCTATCACCAATATTCACCCTTTTTTCCCCCTAGGGAAGTTTGAGATATTGTTCTTTCTGTCATAAATGTTGGGTTGTGTCTCATTTTTAGAAACTATAGATGACTGCTCTTTTACAGGTGTCTGCATATTTTCTTTCAGGGGGAGGCTCTGAAAGCAATTGTTCAGTTCCAGAGTGGACTACGGTAGATAGTAGGGACTTGGCTCTTGGTTGCTGTTTTCTTCTAAAAGTGACATGTTTCCACCAGTCTTCCTCTTCCGGCTCATATAGGATCAATTTTTCAGAAGCTGTTTGTTCCCTATTGCGTTCAGTTTGGGTGTATTGGTTTTCTTCTTTTTGTTCATATATGGGGTCTTTTTTTAGAAGCTGTTTGCTCCCTATTGTGTTTATATTAATTATATTAAAAATGTGTTTATATTAATTATATTAAAATTAAAATTATATATATGGATATAAATAACAACTGCTGGCATCTCCTTAAAACAAACACATTTTCCCAGGTTTATGTAGAGACAGTTGTGCAATCCTGATAGAAGATGCAGCTACTTTAAAGAGTTACTAATAGGTGCTATATAATTGCTGCAGACTAGGAAAAAACATAACTGCATTACAAGAGTTAGTAATAAGTGCTATGTTAGCTCCCTATTCTCTTTGAACCATCTTTTTTGGAGCACTGCAGTTCTCTAATAATTACTTACTGCCTTTAGAAATCTGGATACACTGGATTCATTAATGAGTCCTAAAAAATTTCACCTTACAACCTGGGGAATGTCTACATTATTTCCCTTCCTTCAACCATCTGAAAATTCAAAGAATAAAAATCTCCAATCCTCTCTTGGATGGTAAATCCTTTTAAGTGGAAGGAAATTACCTAACTGACTCTTCCTTACCAGAGATAAAATTAATTTAGAGATTAATTACATACTGTATGTGTTCTAATTTAAAACATGTCTCAAGAAGCTTGCTTTGTAAGAAATGACCATTGTATAAATTAATGAAAATTTCCAGTTCTTACAATTGCAAAAATGCCCAGTGAAATAATCAAAACAACAGGAATTACAAAAATAAGATTTTTATTAAGACATATTTTTATTATTCCCATCCTCTCTTTATTATTTGGTGTAAAATATATTTACAATACATGTATCAACAGTAACTTTAATTTATATTCTGAGGCAATGGAATTCACATAGTAGTGTGATTAAATTTGACTTCATTTAGTACAGAGCACACAGTATTACTTATATTTAGTAGAGAATAGTATTATATTTAGTGTAGTGTAGTATTTAATACAACATAAGTAACATTTTTAAAATGTTTCTCCTAAGTGATAAGCAGTTACTTACCTTTTTGGAAAGTGATTCCTGCAAGGTTTTCTGCCTTCTGTATAATGTACTTTTACACATTTCTTAGATAGGAACTTATCATCAACTACTTTGCCTACCATAGAATATTTTGAGTCCCTAGACTTCAATTTCAACCTAGCATAGCTCTGATTGCATATGAAACAAATGCATCATTGTTTATTTTTTTTAAAAAAGGAGAGCAGATGGTATTAAATGTTAATAGACACTGCATACCAGTCATTCCATTTAACAGATTTTCAGCTGTTGATCTCTGACAGGCAGAAGCATCTGGTTTCTAAAAATACTTTCCAGAACACGCATTAATTTCCCAATCGGACACAGTCCTCTTGTAACTATTGCATGACCATTTTTTCCAAGAGTAATAGAATTTTACTCATGGTTTCACGAAGATAACCCCGATAGTGTGTTGCCAACCTTTCTTTCCTCTCTGCAAAGGCATTTGATGAACTTAAAAAAGGCTTTCCTGTTCCTTATGGAGGAAGGGTACTATTTGGGAGGTCCTAAGACTGCCCATTTATAGGATTGGTTCTCTGAAAGTTGGGAAGTCTTTAAAGAGCAGGAGTGATACAAAATCTGAGTCATTTGGAACCTTCCTGTGTAAAAGGCTTAGATGTCCTGATATAGAAAGGGGAGGCATGGAAACAGTTGAAGTGTTCAATCCAGAAGGGAAAGGCAGGGGGCTGAAAGCAACAAAAGAATTTTGGGCTGGAGATGTAATTTTTGCAGAGCGAGCCTATGCTGCGGTGGTATTTGACAGGTAAGCAGGAAAAATTAACGTGTGCATTGTTAGGAAGCAAGTGGGAAATGCAAGAGGGAGATGGTACAAGAGAGATGTTATCATTATCTCCTAATCAGGTAGAAAGTTAAGACTCCTTGTCCAACTCACAGATGAGAAAATAGGAGTTAAGAGACTTCTCAGACAGAGTTAGTTTTCTGTAACAGTGATGAGATAGAAGATTCCTCTTTTAATCTCTACCTTGAAGCTGTAGTGTACCTTTAAAAAAACCACTGCCTTTTGGGCTCAAATATCCTCTCTCCACAACCATGCAATGTCAGCCTAATATGCTCACAGTGTATATAGAACATTTAACACCTTAATGGTGCTATATAAGTACATGTATTAGATATTATCAACCATCAATTGTGATTGTGCAGTCTGGTATATCCAGAAGCTCATACTGGCAGTTTCATTGATAATAACTATTACTCAGATGTTATTAATACAAAATGATAAAAATAAGATATCATAAAATATTTTCTCTATTGGCTTCCTTCCAGATCCCTTCTTCTCTACAATTTAAAGGATGGTTTAAATTCCTGGCCTTTTTTTAAAAATTCAGAATATAAATTTAGATTTGCAGAAGATCCCAGATGGAATCTCCCAGAATTACTGGATGACTGTCACTTCTTAATTTATCATTAATGCAAAGGCAATGTGGGTGGAAAATGCCTTAGTTGTAGGACTGTACCTCTTTTGGTTCCCCTGTTTTATAATCCATAAGTGAATATGGATCTATGAAATAGGGAAGCCTGTTTAGCTAGATTACTTTGTTCACGGTTTTCTGTAGGTCCTGGAGCCCTGCATAATCACACTCTGGAGGAATATGCTAGCCTTGCCTTATCTGCTTTTGGATGTGGCCAGTGTTGGACAAGCCATATCTCCCTGAAGCAGGAGTAGGGATGCCACTCTTTGTATACCCATATTGCGTCTTCTTACTAACAATATCTAAAAGAGGGTGACTGAATTTTCATAGGGAACATATGTTGAACTGAAAAAAATGATGTAGGACCAACAACACTGGCTTTGCCATCAACTCAGCACACTATATAGTAAAGCAGTAAGTTTTTCTTTAACCCCTTTTCTCCAAGTGTGAATAGTAATAGAGGCTTTATTAGTGCTCTCCTCGAGCCCTGGTGCTATATTTAGACATGCTATTTTGCCTCTTTAGTTCAGCCTCCCAAATCTCTTTGAGCCTTTCCACTTTGGCTGGGAGGAAAGGGAGCAGTGTATATGAATTCCTCAGCTTTGGAATCACTGCTTGTAGGTAAGCTAGCTTCGTCCACCATCATCGCTATCCAATGTTGCTATTTTCCCCAGACATGAAACCTTTGGATGTTCATTGGAACATTTTCTTCAGATATATAGCCCAGTGAAGGAATGCAGTGAGGGATAGAGTCAAGACAACAAGAAACAATAGTAGTGCTTTACACTGCACTGGTGAGACCACACCTGAAAGACTACATCCAGTTCTGGTCATCACAATAGGAAAAAAGTTATTGAGACCTCAAAAAGGTGCAGAAAGGAGCAATAAAAATGACAGAGGGTCTGAAGACTAAATCATACAATGAATAGTTGAGGTTGCTAAGCGTTTCTAGCCTATTGGAGAGAAGGATTATAGGGGGGACATGGTAGCTATCTTCCAGTACTTGAGGGGCTATCACAAAGAAGAGGGGTTTGATTTATTCTATGGGGCACTAAGGGCAGGACAAGAAGTAATGGGTGGAATCTTGTTAAAGAGAGATCTATCCTATAAGGATAAATTTTCTGACAGTGAGAGCAATTAATCAATGGAATTACTTGCCTCCTAGTTGTGGGTGCTCCATCTCTGGAAGTTTTCAGGAATAGACTGGACAACCATTTGACTGGGATGGTATAAAACTTCTACAAGGAATTGGATTAGAAGACCTCTGAGGTCCCTTCTACCCCTATGAATCTATGAGTTTTTAATTACCAGAAGTTAAACTCACTTTTTTTGTGAAATACCAATAATTATTTAGTCTACAGACTTCAGAGGAACTGCATAAGTAATGCCACCAAATTGCTTGAGTGGAGAGGGCCCGAATTCTAGTATTACTGTTTTGAGGAAGGCAACAGAAAACAGTTTAATTGACAAAATGGATATCTGAAGTCTTGCAAAATAATATGTAGAAATCTAGTGTCTGTAGATTAGGGCAAAAAGAAGCTATGTTTGAAAACCAGTAGGAATGGATTTGTGTTTATGCAGAAATATCTTGGCTTATTAAATGATTGTTCTGAAGGGGACATCTCCCATCTGAAAGAAATGTCCACAACTTGGAAGTTTTCCAGAATTCAAGGCAATGACTTGAAGAGTAAGTGGAAACCAGGGGCCCTTCACCCAGCTAGACTGCTGCATCAGTTGCAGACATACCTGGAGCCTGATTACAGTGTCTCAGGTTTTCATTATCACACATCTAGACTATTATAATGCATTATATATGGCAAAAATCTTTATAAATAACTTTGTAACTGCAGCTGCTAGGATATTGTTGATTGAAAGTCATTACTGTTGTGTAACATCAATTTTCTGGTCGCTATTCACGTGTCTTCAAAACAATTATCTTTAGCTTTATTAAAAATACTTTGATAAGTAACCATATTTCACTTCCAGGACTTGCCAGTACAACTGATGCATTTTTGCAGTTTATTGTTATTTTTATTCCTCCTAAGTCCTTGCAACTAAGTCTTGGAAAAGGGCATGCATAATTATGGTGGATTTCATTTCAGACATTTAAGAAGTGTTTAAACAATTGAGCTAGTAGATAGATCTGCAGTTTTCTCATTGGGAAAAATATACGCAGTCATAGCAGCTTTTTCCCAGTTGGAGAAAGCAAATGTTATAAATTTTGTATTTCCAGGTATGTTGGAAATACAGGTCCCAGAGGTTCCAATAGCAACCTTCTGGAGTTGTGAGAACACTGATTCTTTCATGCCAACACAGCTGGAGAACAATAAATTGGGGAAATTAGCCCAGTACACTCTTAGATGATTGATGGAATTCAACATTCGCCCCTCCCCCCTGTATCATATCTCAATTCTCAAAAGCAAATTCCATCTCAGTTTAGCTGTATTGGGAACTGTTTATGGGTCAATTTGGCAATGCATTTATGAACATTGAAATAATATAGTGAAGATTAACAATGTTCTTGTGCAAGAACCACAGTAGAGTCATGTTTATGTACATGACAGAAAAAAGTGTTCATCTAATATGTGTATGCATCTAAGAAATAGAAGGAAAAGCAAGGTCACCCTCACCATTCCCTCTGTCATTTAAAGTGCTAGGCCCTTTTTATATTACAGCATCTGCTTAGTAATATCCAGCGATCACTGAAATGCTATAAAGACAGTCCTCATTAATGTTATTTTGGCCCAGCAATGAATGGTGAGAAGAAAAAGAGGCCTTTGCTTTCCTATTTCCTTGTCACTGCTCTGCAGCAATAATAATTCTAGCAAGCCTGGAAGAACCTGGAAAACAATCACAGCATGCCCAGATCTCTGTTTTTCCCAGGGCAGTAAATAGGAGGAAGAAAAAGAGAAAATGCGTCCTTTCCTCTTTTCTTCTCACAGGGTCTGCTTCTGCTTTTGTCAACACCCTTTCCAAGCCAGACTGGTGGTGGAGTGAAAGTATAAATTATTGGAAAGTATAAATTATTAGAGACAGTTTTGGGCAAGGAGCTGGGGAAAAAAGGAATAGAAAAAAGAAAACCTATGCTGAAAAACTTTACAGTATTTGTTTTGCAGTGTATAAAATACTATCATGTGTGAAAATATATGGTAGTATAAAATACTACCATGTGTAAAAATGTAGATAAAGAGGTTTTATTCCTCTTATAAAAATGTAACAGGGCATGGTCAGAGAAGCTTAGGACCAATAAAAAAGCATATCCTTACACAGATAAATAACTTACTCAACTTATAACTGAGACAAAAAATTATATTGTTAAGCACGGTGCTTGTTAAATAAGTCACAGTCAATTTTATGTCCTTTTTTTACCATGGTTGTTAAGGGAATCGCTGCAATTGTTAAGTGGATCGCATGGTCATTAAGTACATCTGGCTTTCCCCATAGACTTTGCTTGTCAAAAGCCTGCTGGAAATGGTCCCAAATGGTGATCACATGACCCTGGGATGCTGCAACCATCGTAAATACATGCCGGTTGCCAAGCACTTATATTCTGATCATGTGATAATGGAGACTTTGCAATGGATGTAAGTGTGAGGATCAGTTGTAAGTCACTTTTTTCAGTGCTATTGTAATTTTGAATTGTGACTAAACTGATAGTTATAAGTCAAGGACTACCTATACAATGCATACCTTAACTATGATTAGCAGATGGAATGATAGTCACCAATTTAGAGCTCTAAAAAACCCAAACAAACAAAAAAACCTCCAACAAACAAAGGCTGTATTCTTCAAGTTCTTGAAGAAGACTTTGAAAAGATACTGCTTTAAAGAGATGCTGCCCTTGCACTCCTCCATGTCCCAAAACATCTTTCTGAATCACTTTTGAGGCATACACAGACCTATAGACAAATTCATGGTAGTTCAGTCTAGCAATGGCCACAGTGGCAGTATATTATGCATCATTATGGCTATAACTGTTTTGTCCTGTTTTCTGAAAGTTGATTGGTCGGGCGCTATGGGACCCAGAATATTATATTAGTCTATACCAAGCTTGGCCTTACTTTTTTACTTAATTTACCATATTTTCTCATTTGGCCCTGCCAGAAAATTATGGTCTTAAATTTTCAGAACAAACTAAACTATTTAAATGTGAATCATTGTTTAATATCATAACTGATTCCCTTTCAGATTACATTGGAGGATATAACTACTGAAATTGTCTTGTTGGTGTCTCATGCAAAGGGTACAATGAATAGGCTAAGGCTTGGGGGAACGGCTTGTTCATATTTGGATTATTCGTATTTTTCTTTTAGTAACCCATATACAAAACTTACCAATAGCAATGGTACTTACACTTATATACTACCCATAGTGCTTTACAGCACTCTCTGAGCAGTTTAGAAATGTCAGCATATTGCCCCAACAATCTGGGTCCTCATTTTACTAACCTCAGAAGGATGGAAGGCTGAGTCAATCTTGTGCCAGTCAGGATCAAACCGCTGGCTGTAGGCAGAGTTTGCTTGTAATACTGCATTCTAACCACACTGCGACCACAGCTCATAAACACTCATGTAAAAAAAGGAGAGTACACCTTTTTTGAGTTCTATGGTTTTACATATTAGGACATATTAAAAATCATCTGGTCCTTAGCAGTTCTTAAAGGTAGGTAAATATAACTTGGTTTTATTTTATAAAATAAATGATGACATGCTGTAATATGTGTTGTTGTTCATCTGAGGTTAAATTTACCTATTTTTAAGAACTACTTAAGGACCAGATGATTTTTACTATGTCCCAATATGTACTGCAAAACTATAGGACCAGGGGTGGGTTCTACTTACCTTTACTACCGGTTTGCAATGAGGCCGCGTGCGCAAGTGCAGAAGCATTTTGATGATGTTGGGATCGGTGGGCGGAGCCTCCCACTGGTTTTACTACCAGTTCTATAGAACTAGTGCGAACTGGGGGCAACCCACCACTGCATAGGACTCAATAAGGGTGTATTTTCTTTTTCACAGGACTGTAGCCACTCAGTGAGTTCAATGGGATTTATCCTCAGGTAGAAAGATTTGCAGTTTCTATGAGCCCAATGGGATTTATTTCCTGGGAAATGTTGCTACTTGCCATCCTTTATGGCTTCCTCACATCCCTATGACAGATTAATTGAGCTATAACTGATTTTTTTATTAGAGTTTAATACACTATAAAATACAAATGGAAATAGAGTTCAGAAGGGAAAGGAGAAAGTGTGTATGGTACAAAAGAGAAAAAGAAAAGCAGTGACTTCTGAGTCTTTTCACTACAATAGAATACAGACTCAACCTTTTGATTTACATTTCTAGTAAATACAAGCCGTTTCAATAACAACATGATCTAATCTAATCTAATCATTAAAACCTAAAATCAAAGTTTCATTTGTCCCCCTATTTTGAACACAAAGAAGCTATAACTGTTTTTAACCAGACTTCTGTCTCCTTGTTTCCTAATAAGGAGAACAAAGTCTGCAGCATCCTTTCACTGCACTGACTTGACAGATGATAGAAACCAGTCAGGTACTTCAGACTGATGTCAGCCTTGCATAGTGCATGCCATACGGATTCTTCCTGGTTTGTGTGGTTTCTCCAGAACAATTAGAAAAGCCATTTTAAAACTGACAGTCTGGCTTACTTACAGTTGTCATCAGACTTGGCCTTGTCTTAACTCAATGACCTTATTATATTTTAACCATAGGAAGAAAAGCATGGAGAAAGTGTCTTTTATTCTTCTGTATATGTTCTGCCTTTCATTAAATATGCTAGATTCCTACAGAGAGCTGTTAAGAGAGATAACCAAATTCAAGAAGAGATGGCAGAATGCCCATGAAATGGACCGTTAGAGATTGATGAGTGAGATCACTACCTCTGCTCTAGGAATGCTGTGGGAACCCCACTATTAACAATCCTGCATTGTGCTTATGGAAAGCAATTCTATGAGGTGTTTTTTTATTTGATTCTAAATCTAAGGCTGCCACAGCAGACTTTCAGAAAGTGGGCTGGAGATTACTTCACCACAAAGTAAGATCATGACAATAGCGTCTCAACTTTCTCACCACAGCAAAAGGTGATTTGGATCAAACTAACAAACACTGTACCATCCATCCATCCATCCATCCATCCATCCATCCATCCATCCATCCATCTCTCTCTCTCTCTCTCTCTCTCTTTCTCTCTCTCTATTCTGAAAGGAGCTTGATTTATTGATTTATTACATTTATATACTGCCCATCTTGTCAAGAGGCAACTCCAGGTGGCTTACAACCAAATAAAACATTAAATATTAAAATAATAAATATCAAATATTTACCTAAAATTAACAAAGAATGCACATGGGATAGTGATGGACTCTTGTCTCAATCTATTAACCACCTCCAGAATACCAACAAACAGCCCAAAACTGCAAGCAGGGAGCGAAGAAAGCTTAGGCCTAGAATGAGCTAAAATTACTAACTAATGCCAAAAACAATAAAAAAAAGTTTCTTTCTATATGTAAGAAACAAGAAGAAAATCAAGGAAATAATAAGTCCACTAATGGGGGCAAATGGAAGAAAGTGATAGGCAGTAGGGTGAAAGCACAATCTGTTTGTTTGTTTGTTTAGAAATTTTATATTGCTGCCTACTCGCACATCCTACTCGCACTCAAAAGCACAATATAAAAGCACAATATAAAAGAAATAAAAATAATAAATAATAAAAATAATAAAATAGCCCCCCAACTCTCCCCGGCGGCAACACACATTCATACCAGCCATTTAATGAGCTCTGTCCCACTCTGCGTTTCCCCCATGTCTTCAGGGCCTTTCAAAGAGTATTAATGGGGGGCCAGTCTAATTTTTGGAGGGATGCTGTCCCAGAGGGAGGAAGTCACCATGGTGAGGGCCCTTCTTCCAGGCCCTGCCAGATGTATCTCCTTAGGAGATGGGACCCGCAACCTTCCTTGCCTTCCCACTCTAGTGGGTTGGGTAGATGTAACTGGCAAGAGATGATCCCTCAGATAACCTGGTCCCAAGCCATGAAGGGCTTTAAAGCAGGGGTGAAATCCAGCAGGTTCTGACAGGTTCTGGAGAACCGGTAGTGGAAATATTGAACAGTTCGGAGAACCAGTAGTGGAAATTTTGAGTAGTTCAGAGAATAGGCAAATACTACCTCTGGCTGGCTCCAGAGTGGGGTGGGAATGGAGATTTTGCAATATCCTTCCCCGGGAGTAGGGTGGGAATGGAGAGTTTGCAGTATCCTTCCCCTGCCATGCTCACCAAGCCACGCCCACCATGCCCACAAAACCACGCCCACAGAACCAGTAGTAAAAAAATTTGGATTTTACCACCGCTTTAAAGGTGACAACCAGCACCTTGAATTGTATCTGGAAGCAAATCAGCAACCAATGCAGCTCCCCCAGGAGAGGTGATGCATGTGCACAGCAAGGTCTGCACAAAAGTGTGCGAGCCCCTGCATTGTGCATCGACTGGCGCTTCCAGATGCTTTTCAGGGGCAGCCCCATTTAAAGCGCATTGCAATGGTCAAGTCAGGAAGTGACTAGAGCATGAGTGACCATGAGAAGGGATTGTTGGTCCAGGAAAGGACACAAGCCGCACTTGAACAAAGGAACTGAGCAGGAGTCGTGAGTACAGGAGAACCCCCAGATTACACACACAGGGTTTGTTTGTCACCCAATCCAAGACCAAAGGTGGCAATTCTCCATGGGCCACAGAACCCCAAACCTGAGCCACTCAGTTTTGCCAGATTTCAGTTTCAACCCGTTGCTCCCCATCCTGTACCTAACAGCCTCCAGGCACTGCGAGAGGGAGGTCATGGCTTTGCTTAACTCACTATGGGCTGAGATATAAAGTTGACTTTCATCAGCATATTGATGATATCTCAGTCCATGATAATGGATGATCTCCCCTAATGACTTCATCTGGATGTTGAACAGGAGCAGAGAGAGTACTGAGCCTTGTGGGAATCTGCAAAGCAGTGATTGAAGGTTGGATCTCTCGTCTCCTATTAACACTGACTGAGAGCAGCCACAGAGGAAGGAAGTGAACCAGGATAGCACAGAGTCCCCTCCCTTCCAACCCCCAAAGCCACTTCAGAAGGATACTATGGTTGATGGTATTGAAAACCACCAAGAAGTCAAGTAGAGCAAGGATGGATGCACTACCCTCATCCTGCTCCCACTAGAGATCATCAAAACGCATGACCAATGCCATTTCTGTCCCATATCCAGGCCAGAATCCTGACTAGTAGGGCCCAGATAATCCATTTCATCCAGAAACCTCTGGAGTTGCCACACAACCACCTTCTCAACTAACTTCTCCCAAAAGGGAAGATTGAAGACAGGTCAAAAATTATCTATCCAACAGGGTGGAATCCAGCAATGGCTTATTGAGAAAGAATGTGGACTGCAGCCTTCTTAAAGTGCTGAGGAACTATCCCCTCCTGTAGAGAAGCATTAATCATCACTAGAGTCCACCCACCTGTCACCTCTTGGGAAGCTTTCCCACCAGCCGGGAAAGCCGGGAGAGACATGGGTCTAAAACACAGATGCTTGGACATATACTCCCTAGGATCCTGTCCACTTCTCAGGAGAAACAGGGTCAAACTGTTTCCAGATAACAGGACAAGAACCTGACTCAGGGGCTCCACCAGATCAGCAACCAACCAGCATCTAACTGGGTATGAAGTTGAGTGATTTTGTCTTCCAGAAAATCTGCAAATTCCACAGCACATCCCTTCAGGTGGACTCAGTCTCCTCCTTCCCCAGGAGGAGATGGCTCACCTTAAAGAGGGTTGCTGGTCGATTATCTGCAAATGCAATAGTGCAGAGAAGTATTTACACTTTGCACAATGAATTGCCATGAGGTAGGCCTTAATAGCAGTTCTTACCCATATTTGATCAAGTTTATCCCTTGTCTTCTGCCAGCGGCACTCTAGACATCTCTTCATCTGTTTCATCCCTCTCAATTCCTCTGTATACCATGGAGGACAGGGAAATCTATGGTTGAGGAGGTCACATGGTACAATCCTATCTAAAACCTCAGTCACCTTTCTATTCAAAAAGTGACTAATAGCTTGGCTGGGCTGCATAGCAGATCTGCAGTTATAACCCCAGTTCCTTCTGGAACCCATTTGGGTCCAGTAGTCACGGGGAGCAGACCAATCTAATAAGTCCTGCCATCCTGTGCAGGGTACAGCTCTTGAGAAAGTCATTGCCACCAGGCTGTGATCTGACCATGATGGGAGACCAAGAACAAGTCCATCAATTCCATAGGCACTGCTCCCACAAGAACACCAAATTGGCTGTATGACCACTATTCCTAGTTGGGCCCTGGATAACCTGGGACAGGCCCATGGAAATCATGGTTTCCATGAATCTCGAACTACCCCTGAACCCACCCCAGGAAATGGGTTCAGATAGAAGTCCATAGCCTCCATGCATCGCGTTTTCCTCCCTGATTCCCCGATGCAATTCACACAGCTGCGCACCCTCATGAAAATGCAGCAGCGGCAGTTTTCAGCTGGTTCCAAGCAGCACCCTAACTCTTTCCGCCACCTATCTCCCAGCATGTGGAGATCAAAAATGCGATGCTCATTTTTGGTCATGTGAGGATCCCCACTGCTTGAAACCACCGGATAATGCGACACACAGAGGCCGGCAACCTCCCAAGGGTGGGGGCCAGTGGGTGGGTGGGTCTACATTCAGAGTATAAGACGCACCCAGATTTTCACCCCCTTTTTGGGGTAAAAAGGTGCGTCTTATACGCCAAAAAATACGGTAGATTGCAGTCCCAACAGAAGAGGGAACTACCAGCAGGCATCAACAGGCTAAAACTGCAGTAACTGAACTGATCAGCCATCATGATGACTGCTTATGCCCTGCCAATTCCATTCAACCCAGCCACGGACAATTGGGACTCATACATGACCAGGTTCGAGTGTTTTATGGAAGCAAACGACCACTTGGGACTATCAGATAACCGGAAAAGAGTGTTGTTTCTCAGCTATTGTGGAAACGAGGTGTTTGACACAGCTAAGGCACTTGTTGCACCAGCTGCTGTGCAGACAGTGCCCTGGGCCAATCTCCAGAATGCACTACAAGCACACTACGCTCCAGTGCAATCCAAGTACGTTCATCAGTACAAATTCCATAGCAGAATGCAGGAAGAAGCCAAATCCATCAACCATTATGTGGTGGCACTGAGGAAGGCCACAGCCTACTATAAGTTTAGAGAGCTGGAGGACGTGTTGCTAGAGCAGCTGATCAGCAGAATGAGGGACATAAGCTTGCAATGGCGGCTGTTAGCAAAGCCTAACTTCATTTTACAGATAGCGCTCAATGAAGCCAGAGCAACAGAATCCTCGCACAAATCTGTGGCAGTACTGCAAAAGGCGGGAAACGCCATGGCTTCGTACCAGTCATCTGCAGTCCACCAGGAGAGTGCCAAGTTAATCGAGTCATTGGAAGATGAAAATGACATTTGCCAGCTACAATCAGAGAGAGAGAAAAAGAAGCGATATTCAGACACAGAAGAAAGACAGCCACTGTGTGCAGGATGTGGGGGCAAGCATGCCAGGGCAGCATGCAGATATAAAGAGACAGTGTGCCGGAGATGCGACCGCAAGGGGCATCTCGCTGGAGTCTGCTGTGCTAGCCAACCCATCATATTCCACACGAGACAGCAGCCCAACACCGCCACAATATGTGTTCAGCAATGGCCTGGGCAAGTATTAAGGAACACCTATTTCTTTCAGCCTTGACCCCAAAATTGCCCCAATTAGGCTTAAATCGCGAAGGGTCCCCCTTGCTCTAAAACCTAAAATCGACAAAGAATTGGATAAGCTAATTGTCCAGGGAATCCTCAAACCCATCGATCATGCCCGATGGGAAACCCCTATAGACGGCTCAGTCTGCACTTGGGCAGGCTATAAATGTACCATCAATAAGGCCTTACAACAGAGCACCTATCCGGTTCTTATTGTTGAACACTTACTTCATTCATTGGGGAATGGAAAAACATTCGCTAAGTTCGATCTGGCACAGATTTACCAGCAGTTGCCAGTCAATGATAGCACAACCGAAGCACAAACAATTGTCACGCACAGGGGTGCGTTCGGTGCACCGCTGCAATTCGGTGTGAGCGTGGCATCAGGACTGTCCCAGAGCATCATGGAACAACTATTACAGGGTATTCCTAGGATAGTACCCTATTTTGATGATGTCCCGGTGTCTGCTGCCAACAAAAAAATTCTATTCAACTGTTTGAAAACCATTCTCACTAAATTCAGGGAAGTCAGGCTTAAGGTCAAGTGCGAAAAATGTCAGATTGCTGTGTCTAGGGTAGAATTCCTGGGATACATGATTGACAGGTCTGGGATACACCCAATTAAAAGCAAAGTAACGGCAATCGAAGAGGCGCCCACTCCCAAGAATAAAAAGGAATTGCAAGCATTCCTGAGGTTGCTTAATTTTTTTTTTGCCAAATCATTTTTTATTTTAAAACAAAAAAGAAAAATAATATACAAACATCATTCGTTCAATCAAGTACAGACAGTACATCGGTCGGTTTGCATTCCTAGTGCCCTCTCCTCTCTTCACAATATCACTACATATCCACAACTTATTTTTATATAAAATATATCGGTTGTATCATCATTTAAAATATTTCAACATTTACTTATATATCACCATTTTTTATTATCTAGTCAATGATAAAATAAATCCCATATCAAATAATATTGTTTTTCTTCCTGCTCTCTTATTTCTAATGTCAGTTTACTCATTTCGGCACAGTCCAACATTTTCCTAATAATTTCTTCATCTGTAGGTATCATTTCTGCTTTCCAATTTTTAGCAAATACAATTCTAGCAGCTGTTAGAAGATTCACAATTAAATATTGTAGTTCTTTGTTATATATTTCTGGTAAAATTCCTAATAAAAATATCTCTGGTTTAAAGTCTATGTGTCTCTTGGTCATTTTTTCCAGCCACATGTGTATCTTAGTCCAATATCTCCTTGCTTCTAGACATGTCCACCACATGTGGTAATAGGATCCTGGGGTCTGATAGCATTTCCAACACTTGTCCGATTTGTTCTGGAACATTCTGGCGATTCTCGATGGGGATAAATGCCACCTGTAAAACATCTTATACAATTTTTCTTTATATGCTGTAGACATTGTCATTTTATAGTTATGGGACCACAATTTTTGCCATTTTTCTAAATCTATCCCATAACCAAAATTTCCCCCCCATGCTACCATCGATTCTTTAACTTGTTCTTCTTCCAGTTTTAACTCTAACAAAAACACATACAGCTTTTTAATAATATGATCATCTACCCCCATTAAAATCTTATCCAAATTGGTCAAAGCCTTGTAAAAACCCTCTTGCTTACAATCTTCTCGATATCTAGAAAATATTTGCATATATGAAAACCAATCCATCTTAAATCCCTGTTCCTCTAATTCCTGTTTTAATTTGAGTTCACCCTTTTATCCAATAGTTCATTATACCTAATAGTTTGTTCCTTTCTAAATATTACAGGATAAGAAAAAGCCTTTGCTCTAGATATCCAAACAGGTATTTTCAAGTAATAAAGCTTCTTAACCTTCTCCCAATTCAGCCATAAAGCTTCACGTATTTGATGTCTTCTGAAATACCCTTGTATTTTTGTTCCTTTATACCATAAGAAAGCATGCCAACCCATCAACAAATCATGTCCCTCCAAATTTAATAGTCTAATATTCCTCAGAGTTATCCATTCTTTCACCCACATTAAACTTTTTTTTTTTTTTTTTGGCTTTAATTTATATGCCACTCTTCTCCGGAGACTCAGGGCGGCTTACAATGCGTTAAGCAATAGCCTTCATACTTTTGTATGAAGCACTAACTTTCTCTCGTGTCCGTTGGGCTCTACTTACGTGGCGTCACATCCTGGAAGGGGCTACAAAGTCAGTTTATTGCCCCCACAATCTGGGTCCTCATTTCACCTACCTTTGAAAGGATGGAAGGCTGAGTCAACCTTGAACCTGGTGAGATTTGAATTTGCAGTAATTGCAAGCAGCATATGTTAATCTGTTAATAACAGTGCTTTAGTCCACTGTACTACAGGCTCCTTGAGGCTTGATAGTACCATTCAAAATTGGGCAGACCGAAGCCACCCCTTGATTTAGCATCTTGTAATAGCTTTAACTTTATTCTCACCTTTTTCCTTTGCCATATATATCTCATTATCATTTTATCTAAGTCAATAAAAAGTTCTTTATCTAGCTTAATTGGAATTGTCTGAAATAAATACAGAATTCTAGGCAAGACGTTCATCTTAATGGTTGCAATCCTACCAATCAAAGACAATTGTAAATTGCCCCATTTTAACAAATCTTGCCCTATCCGTTGTTTAAGCTTGTTATAATTGTTTTCTTTCAAAGCACTACATCTTGGTGTTAAATGTATCCCCAAATATTTCACTGTTATTCACTGTTCACAAATATTTGTAATCTGCATTTTCGAGATCTCCATCAACTCTTCTTTCTGTTTTTTCAACATATTTTTAGTCATTACTTTCGTTTTGTCCTTGTTAATTTTCAAACCAGCTACTTTTCCAAAATCTCCAATAATTTCTATTAATTTACTTATTGTTGTTAATGTTCTTCAATAATAAAAACCAGATCATCTGCAAAAGCTTGGAGTTTGTATTCCTAATCTTCATGCCCTTTATCTCTTTTTCTCCTCTGACATGTCTATTTAAAACTTCTAATGTCAATATAAACAACAATGGGGATAAAGGACATCCTTGTCTCGTGCCTTTTTCTATTTCAATCGGATCCGTCAATTCTCCATTTATCATTATTTTTGCTGTTTGTTTAGAATAGATGGTTTCAATGGCCTGTACAAATTTCCTCCCAAAGCCCATTCTTTCTATTTGAAGAGTCATAAACTTCCAGTTAATGTTGTCAAAGGCTTTTTGCACATCTAAAAAACTCAAAGCCATCTGCTTTTCAGGGTGTGCTTCATAATACTCTAAAGTGTCCAAGATTATTCTTATGTTGTCCCTAATTTGTCTTTTTGGTAGAAATCCATTTTGATCCGAATGTATGAAATTGCTTAAGTATCTCTTAAATCTCTCCGCCAATATTGAAGCAAAAATTTTGTAATCCGAGTTTAACAAAGATATAGGTCTATAGTTTTTGATTTGTTGTGGGTCTGTATCCTCCTTATGAATCAAAGTAATATATGCCTCTGTCCAAGATTTGGGTATTTCCTTCTTTGTCATCACTTCGTTCATTACCTCCAATAATGGGATGGTCAAGGGTTCTTGTAATGTCTTATAATATTCAGCTGGCAGGCCATCAGGCCCTGGTGCTTTGCCATTTTTTTGTTTCTTAATTGCTTCTGTTAACTCCATCATCGTTATGTTTCTTTCCAACATCTCCTCAATGTCTTTATTAACATGAGGTAAATTTGCATCTTGTAAATACTTAGACACTTCCTCCTCCTCTATTGTCTCTCTTTTATAAAGTTTTCTGTAAAACGCATGTATAATCTTTCCCATCTCTTTATGTCCAAATTTGCTTTCCCCTTGTTCATCAATAAGATGTGTTATATTCCTCGATTCTCTTTCCTTTTTCAATTTATATGCTAGCCATCTGCCTGGTTTATTTGCATTTTCTTTTCTTTTTTTTATTGAAAAGTTTTTTAAAAATTTACACATATTTTCCCTTCCCTCCTCCCCCCTTCTCCCCAACCCTCCCCCCTGGACTTCCCAGAGCAAATACAGGATATAGCATTTAACAAACATAAAAAAAACATAAGCTAACTATCTATAATATCTGAATATAACTATTTAAACCAATTATTGTTTGAAAGTAATCAATCCAACTTCGTTTTTGTCCATTCTTCAATAATAAGCAAGTCTTCTTCCTTCCAGCATTACACAATCAGAGCCCAATTACAATTAACCATCACATCTCTAACCCTTACATATATTAACACATTAACAAAATATTTTAACCAATCTCAAATAAATTATATTGTAAAAACCTTATTTTTACTTTTTACCTCATAAACTTATATTGATTCTTCCTGGAAACATTCCTTACTTAATAGCTTTACATAAACTTATTCATCTTATTCTCTACAAATCCACTGCGTATAATCAAATAACATCTTCACTTTTTGATATCTATAAAAAATATTGTAAAAACCTTCCCTCAACCCTTGCACCACTTATATTTTCCTTATAACCCACAAGTTTATATTTATTCTTCAACAAAACATTCTTTAATATAATATTAATGTAATTTAAAACAAAGTATAAAAGTTTAAGTAATATCCTTCTTCTAACCCCTAAACTTATATTAAATGATCTGCACTGTCCATAACTTTTACATCCCCAATAATTTTCTTTTCTTTTTTAACCCATAAGCTTATATAAATTTTTCAACAAAGCATTCCTTGAAATATAACTTTAGTGTTAATATACTTCAGGACAAAAGTGAAAGTTTGGTCAGTGGCCCATAACAATTCAAACATAACATTACTTAATATAACTTTTCAAGACAAATCATGTCCCTAAATATAAGTAAATCATTCATTTTCACTATAACATAACTTTTCAAAACAAATCATATCCCTAAATACAGGTATAGTCATTCATTTTCACTATTACTATCCTCCCCAGGCAAAAGGATTGTAATTTTTCCATCTCCATTTTTTCCTGACTTTTTTGCGAACCTTCTTCTTCAGTCTTATTCCTCCGCCTTCTTTTATTTTTATAAGTTCTTGAATTTTCAGCTGAAGTTGCTGTATCTTACAATCTTGTTCTCTTCGCAAAGTAGTTCCTTTCAGTAAACACACCTCTTTAACTGCGATTGAGAGTCCATTTTTGTAAAAGAGTTGTAAAATTCCACTTCGAATCCTTCTTATATTAGAAATCCCAACGCCTCCTGACAATTTTCCAACTGACTCTATCAAAGCCTCTGGAGAAATCTCTCTCAATATTTCCTGGTTACACTCCTTCAAACCTCTCAGCCTTTCCTTCTTAATTTGAAAAACATCCATTCCATTTTCCAAAGGCACATTAAACTGGATTGTTTCTTCCACCTCTTCATTCAGCAACTCACTATTATTTGGCAATTGAAATACCGATACAGTATCTTCACTTGTATCTTTGTTTCGAACTTGAATAAAATCCTTCTTGAAAAACCCTTCCATTCTTTCCACTAACACGGAGATAAATGATTCTAAAATCTCTTTAAAGAGATCCGCAATCACTATTTGTGTATTTACTGATGTTTGTAACAGTGAGCCTTCATCACTTTCAAAAAAGCCAGCCATTTTTTTTTTTATCCAACCACTTTGGACAATGCTGGGTGTTAACAGCTTTATCGAGAGTTAACTTTCACTTTCACACCCTATTAAGCACAAGCGCCATTTTCTTCACTCCTTTAAGCAACTTCAAAAAGTAGCAATTTAAGCGTGGAATTAAGAGTTTGTTACTTGCGATTGTCTGCTCTCCTGTCTTCACTCCGTCTGCATAGATAATCAACTTAAATCTCAGTAAAGATTGCAGAAGTGGTCGTGACTTTTTTTCTGCTTAAAGCAGGAGCGCCCTGGATCTCGGAGTTTCACCGGACTTCCTGGGGAGCTCTCACCCTCCAAGTCCCCAAAACTATTTCAGGGGATTTCTGGGATTTCTACCCCCATCCGATTACTCTCCTTTCCCTCTTCTCCCGGGGGAAAGGTTTTCCAGCCGCTGGACAGCTGATTTACACTGTCAGGGCGGCTTTACAAGATTGCAGTGCTGGCGCTCCGAGAGAGAGCGTCCAGCAACATCGGTGGTGCCATCGGAAGTTGTTTATTCGCATTTTCAAAATAGTTTTGTTTAGCACTTCTTATCTTCTGAGCCAGTTCTTTCTTCTCCAATAAATCCATTTTATGTTTTACTGTATTCATTTTAATTTTAACATTCTCCTTATATGGGTCATTCTGGAGTTCCTTCTCAAGTTTTCTATAATCATCACTCAGTGTTTTCAGTGTTAATCTTTTTTTTAACATTCTTTTTTCTTGTATAATCTATAATTAATCCTCTGGCAAATGCCTTCATTGTATCCCAACGGATTTGTATAGATATCTCATCTTTCTTGTTTTCTTTAAAGAAGAAGGCCAGTTCTTTTTCCATTTTCTGTACAAACTCTTGCTGTTTTAATATTGTATTATTTAAAGTCCATCTGGCTCTTCTTTTTTGTCCTTTCCAAGTTATCATCACCGGGTTATGATCCGCCTAAATTAGTTTCTATTTCTACATATTCTATATTCAACAACAATCCCATTGTTGACCATATCATGTCTAACCTAGACCACGATAAATGTCTGTCTGAATAAAATGTATATTGTTTCTTTCCTTTATTTCTTTCTCTCCGTATATCTTTCATATTCATTTCTTCGATCATCTTAAAAAAGGACTTTGGCAATATTTTCCTGCTGTGCTTTGTTGCTTTATTCGTTTTATAGTCCCAATTTTCCTCCACAATTCCATTAAAATCTCCCATCATGCATATGTTGTCATAATCTATTTCAGTTGCTTTATTATGTAGTCTTCTATAAAAGTCACTTTGGTTTTCATTTGGAGTATAAATTGCTATTAAAAGAATTTTTCTGTTATTATCGAGTATTTCCACCATCAAAATTCTTCCATCCAAATCTGAGTACTTACATTCTGCCAAAATTGTTTTTTTAATATATATTACAACTCCTCTTTTTTTGTTTTGGGCTAGTGATGAAAAGATTTTTCCTAATTTTGGTTGTGTCAATAGGTATTCATGTTGTTTTTTAATATGTACTTCTTGCAGGCATATTATATCTGCTTTTAATTTCTCTAATTTATGAAATACTGTCTTTCTTTTGGTGGCCGAATTAAGTCCATTTATATTTATTGAGATTAATTTCCTCTCTTCCATCTTCATACTTTATAATTAGGTTTTATTGCTCTAGTCGATCGTATCTCACGTTGTTCTCTTGATTCAGTGTTTCCGCCAATGAGGTTAAGCAATGAGGTTGCTTAAGTTTTATAGCATGTTCCTGGCTCAAAAGGCAACTGTGGTGGAACCTCTGCATAGGCTGTTAGGAAAAAAGACTTCCTGGAGTTGGGGTCATGCTGAGGCTGCTGCTTTTGAAGCAGTAAAAAAACTTTTGTTTTCAGACAGTGTGCTAGTCCACTTTCATCTGGCCAGTAATGGGCAGGCTGAATGGATAGTAAGATCCACTAAAGAGGCTCTGTCCAGAATGGGCCCAGGGGATTGGCAAACACAAATCGATAAATTTCTCCTAGTGCAACATATCACCCCAGCGCAACAACTAACAGGAGCCCTTTGGAACTCCTCATGGGAAGGAGAATCTGTTCACAATTAGACCGATTGCACCCAAATTATATTGCAGAAACACTTCCTGATTCAACGCGAAAAATCCAGTCATTTAATATGGGGCTGTGAGTATACGCCCGGAACTATGCTGGGGGTGCCCTCTAGATTCCAGCCACTGTGGTAGAAATATCTGGGCCTCGCTCACACAAAGTTGAGCTGGAGGACAATAGATTGTGGCAATGGCACTTGGACCAACTCCAAGGCCATCTTGAGAACTGCTACGACCACCAGAGACTGTTCAACCCACCAGAGACTGATCCCTACAGACACTAGCCCACAAAATAAACAAATGTCTTACAATAACTCAAACCCAATTGTACAGCAGAAAGACCCACCTGAGGAACCAAGACTCCAGCGCAGATTTCCGGAAGGGCTGGGCCTAGAGACTCCAACCATGCCTCACGACGAAATCCTGAAGATTCCATTGGCGAGTACTGAACCAACAATAAATCCACCCACTCAGGCTGACGCCCAAGGAACAACTGAACCGCGCAGGTCATCTAGGCCTCGTCAAAGCCCCGCCTACCTACGTGACTACATTTGTAAATAATGTACTGTGTTTTGATTGGACTGTGTTTTGTCCAGGAGGGGAGGGGTGTTGCATATTGAATTAGAGTGAGCATAGGCTTCACTCAGGTCCGTCAATCCAGCAGGAAAATACTCAAACCCAATTGGCCAATCTCTCTGACAGCTCCCTATAAAAGGGCAAGCAGTCAGATGAGCTGGCTGCTGGGTTGCATTGATCTACTAATAAAGAACTGTTGTTACTGTAAGCACTGAGTCCTGCCTCTTCCATCACCCGATCTAACAGTCCCCCAGAACTATAAGCCAGGGGAACTCCGCTGCCAGCCCTGTGGTGAGGTCCAGGAACCTGGGTAGGGAAGCTACCATGCAGCATGGAGGCTGGTACAGCAGCAGCAGCCCCACTTGATTCCTTGAGCCTAACCTAAGAAAAAGAGTCTCACAGCCAGGCATTTGTGGAGCCCTGCCCATTCTTTACATCTGTTTTTTATGTAAAAGGGAGAAACAGTCTAAGCTATTAGAGGGAGATAGAGCAGGTATACAGTCAAAATAGGTAAGAAATTAGTAAGATGATACCTATCCACTCTCAATGAGTACAAATCAACTGGGACAGATGATTTACATCCTAGGGTTTTGAAGGATCTGGGAGATGTAATCTCAGAGCCACTGAATGTAATATTTCAAAACTCAGGTAGCACACGGGAAATTCTAAAATACTGGAAAAAAGTTGATATGATAGCAATTTACAAAAAGGGGAAATAATGGATCCAGGAAATTAGAAGCCAATCAGCTTCACATCACTACCTGGGAAAATCAAATGGAGGATTTGTGAGAAACATTTCTAGAAACAAACAAGGTGATTAGTAGAAGGTAGCATGGGTTTGTTAAAAACAGATCATGCCAAACAAATCTTATTGACTTTTTTTGAGAAAGTAACTAAATGAGTGGTTCAGAGAAATAAGGTATATATGTGGATAAAATATACTTGGAGGGAATATTTGGAACTACACCTACATAGAGGGAAGCATGTAAAGGGGAACCTCAGTGTTTGATCTTGGGCTCAGTATTCTTCGAGACCTTCATAAATGACTTAGATATGGGGATAGAAGAGGAAATCATCAAATTTGCAGATGATACCAAGCTGGAGTAATTGCTAACACTTTAGAAGATAGACTCAAGATTCAGAAGGATCTTTACAGCATTGGGCCTTATCCAATAAGATGCAGTTCAGTGTTGAGAAAAGTAAGTTTCTGCACTTAGGCAGGAAACCCAAATGCATAAGAATAGAATAGATGGTATCTGTCACAACAGTAGTAACTGTAAGAAGGATCTAGGTGTCCTAGTGGTATGAGTCAGTGGCTGCCTAAAAAGCCAATGTGGTAAGTATGAGTCAGCAGCTGCCTAAAAAGCCAATGTAGTCCAAGGCTGCATTTGATGATGAAATAATTTTAAAATTATCTTTGATAGGACCTCTCTGCCGAAAGCAAATATTTTGTCAGTGAAGTAGATGTGATTTCACACTAAGATTAGGTTTACCAAGGTTCAAGTCTGCCCTCAACAATGGGTGACTTTGGGCCAGTTATTGTGTTTCAGCCCAACCGATTCACAGTTCTCCTGCTCACAGTTGTAAGCAGGAGTATCCACCATTTTGCCTTTTTTAAATAAGGAGAATAAAATTAGAGGAGATTGCCTTGAACTCTTGAGAGAGGTAGGGAATAAATAAAACAGATGAAATTTGTGTGTGTGTGTGTGTAGTCTTTGTATACATATATGTATATGTGTGTGTAAATTATATATAGTCTTTGGGAAAGGGCTTTAGAAAATCTGGGAGCATATCTTATTAAGAACTGAACGGCAATTTTCAAGTGATGGTGTTTTCCTTCTTTCAGCCTCACTCACCTTGTCTGCCACACTTGCTTCAAGAGGCATGAGAAACTCCATCGTTGTGGCCAGTGCAAATTTGCCCACTACTGTGATCGCACCTGCCAGAAGGATGCCTGGATGAATCACAAGACTGAATGTTCTGCAATCAAAAAGCGTGGGGTAGCTCCAAATGAAAACATCAGGTGAAAGGATCAGTACTGAGAGATAGAACTAATGAGTTTGTAATGAAATACTCCATGGCTTAAAAAACAGCTTTGTTCAATGTTCAGGCAAGCTGAAATGCGGGGCAATTTTTAATCCCTTTCCTCTGGAAGGAAAGTCTATATGATATAAATTACCATTTATTCTCTAATTTGCTTATTTTTTCTGTGTACATGAAATGGATCACTGAAAGGAGGCATTGAATAAGATTTGCCTATTAAAATGGAAGACAGTGTTTTAATATTTTTCTAGTTGTAGTGATTGCTTATCTGCAATTTTCCCCTCACAATTTTACTCATTATAGTGCTCACAGAGAAGACTCACTTCTCTAGAATATTATGGTCCAAATGATGGTGATGAAATGATGAAACCTATGCTTTTATCCAAATCAAAGTATTATGATGTGAAACTGACAATATATTCCCAGTGAAATTATCATAGAAACATTACAATTACATATTTGCAGTACAACACAAATGAGTCTCAAGATTTTGAAATAGAGCATCAAAATTATACTGTCATTTGCTCCCCTGCTGATGTTCGTGAATGCTTTTATTGCTGTCACATTTTTATTTGTTCAACTTATTTTGCCTGGAATATTTCTTGGTCCCATTTCAGTTTACAACTTCAATTTTTAAAGTTATTTTAATGTTAAAGGATTCATTTAAAATAACAAAGAGAAATAAATCAAGTTAAAACTGAAAAAATACATTTAGCAGGTAAATTATAAAGCAGATTAAAAAAACCCCACAAACTCCTCAGGGAGTTTAATGAAAATGTCACACATATAGTGTCTCATCATTACTTCCATTCTGACATAAAAAATGAAGTCCCCACATCAAGTTCAACATTGCATCCTCACAATAATATATGATTAGTTTTTTTCTCCTTTTAAAAAGACTCTTGGTTCACATAGAAGCCAACATAGGTTCAGTTGTACCGTTTCCTCCCAAAATAAGATCTATCCAGAAAAATAAGCCCTAGCATGTTTGTGCGCATAATATAACCCCCACTCCCAAAATAAGCCCTATTTAAGAGCCTGTGCAGCTGACCAACTGCCCACTCCATCTGGTTGCTTGCAGTGCTGTGGCCACAAGGTGGTGTGTGTGTGTGTGTGTGTGTGTGTGGAGCCGCCTCACACACCTTGCACCGGCTTACCTCAGGGCCTGGAGGCAGAGTGGTGTGCTGGTGTTGGTGCTGCGGCCACAAGATAAGGCATGTGTCAGGGTGTGGATGGCCTGCCTATGGGGGCCCTGATGTAAGCCAGTGTGTGGTGTGTGGAGCAGCTCCACCACCTGCCTCGCCTTGTGGTCACGGCAACGATGTGTTGCTTAACTTCCTGCTCCGTTGTGGCTGCGAGCAAGCAGAAGAAGTGGACCGGTGGCCATGCAGGGTCTTGCAGGATGGGGCTGCTGGAGCAGCCTCTGCAAGGCAAGGCAGGTGTCGGGGCATGGATAGCCTGGCTGCAGGGGCCCTGAGGTAAGATGGTACGGGGCGCGTAAGGCAGCTCCACCCCCTGCCACGTGGCAGTAGCACTAATGCACCACGTGGCCTCCTACCCCTCCCCCC
This sequence comes from Pantherophis guttatus, assembly GCF_059756535.1. NCBI lineage: Eukaryota > Metazoa > Chordata > Lepidosauria > Squamata > Colubridae > Pantherophis > Pantherophis guttatus. The sequence continues at coordinate 58,357,137 of NC_142066.1, forward strand.
CGTGAGCAAGCAGAAGAAGTGGGCCTCCTGTACATGGAAACAAATAAGACATCCCCTGAAAATAAGCCCTAGTGCTTATTTTGGGGCCCAAAAGAAAATAAGACCTGGTCTTATTTTCGGGGAAACACGGTGTATATATATCTTCTCTCCTTCTGAAACAATAAATATCTGCAAAAATTGAGTTGATTTCAGTGATTGATGGATGGGAGTGGACATAAACATTCCAAAGGGCTTTTTTCTAGTCCAGCAACATTCTGAAGTTGGAAGGATCAGGAAAAGGTCTTCTGGAAGATGAAATTGAGAGAGATTCATGTGAGACTGTTTGGATGTTACTTCTATCCACAGGATGCTTATGGCTCAATGACTTTGCCCTCTGAAGTCCCTCCCCAGAATGCTGGTGATTGCAGCTACTGCTTTTGGAGAATGGTAGGAAACATCAGCATTGTGGCTGCAGGTTTCAGAGGACAGAGGACTATACCAACCACCTCATAGTTGTTACTATGAGCTATGTGGATCTAGGGGTCATGAATGTCACTGATATCTGCAGCATGATCAAGAGGCCTCTGTGTTGAGATTTGGAAAAACCATGCAGAGCAGAGAGATCATTATGAACCAAGTGGTATGAACAAGGTAACTTCTTCCATTACCAAGATATTGACCAGTTTCTGCAGTCAATTGACCACTCATATGGAACCAATAAAGGAGAATATTTGTAGCTCAGAGTTGAAATGAGGGATCCTTGGTGCTCCCTGACCTTGGTTGTTTTCTTGTAGATGTTTCATTATGCAAACTAGGTAACTTCATCAGCACTAATCCTGATTATTTTAGCTTGTTTGGGTAATGAAATATCTGCAAGAAAACAACCAAGCTCAGAGAGCACCCTGGACCATTCACCCCACACACCTGAACTGATTCAATAGGATCTGTTGGGATTAAGTAAGGAGAAGGAGGAGCAAATATATGACATCTATGATTTCAGTAGGAAAAAAAGAAAGGGGGGCTCTTGAAAAAAGGGCAACCATAAACTCCAGAACTTAATCTCCAGTTTCCATTGACTTGGCCTTTTTATTTCCATGCTTTCACACTACAACAGAATCACCACAAATAATAAGTGCCACCTGTATAATGCGTGTTGGATTTGATTCTCAATTCTGTGGCAGTTGCTCATTAGGGGATTGGTTAGTCAGTATTCAAGGCAAATTATTTGGAGGATATCTCTGCCTTTTACATTGTTCATCACAAAAACTGAGAAAGTTATTTTTAAAAAGACAGGTAGGCACTCCAAATATTATATGAGCATGTTATTATTCTATTAAAGGAAGACAGCTTGAGGGAATGTTTGAAATGGCTATTTGCGCAATCTCTCAATTTTAACTACTACCGGTATGGAACTCTACACTTATCCTATTTATAGGAGCTGGATAAAAATACACCATTGTGATATATGAGACAGGAAGGCATTGTGAACTTCAATGGAAACTATGCTTCTAGCTAGAGAGTTAGTTCTCCTGAAAGGCTTCCAACTGTGAGTATATTTGTAGAAAAACTAAGATTGCTTCTTCCATTATTTTACAAACTATTGTCCACAGGCATGGCACAGAACTTCTATCATCCATAAGGCTTACTTGCCTGGCAGGGGAGATACCCTTATAGTTATGTAGCTTTGCTGTACAACCCTCAACAACCTCAGCTACTGCACAATATTGGTGTTGCCTCTTCATATTTTTTCTGCAGATTTGATCATCTTAGTATAGTTGAATTTCAGTCAATTTATTCAATTTCAATTTATTTTTTGCTCTCTGATGGTCATCCAGATTTTTTTACAGCTCATATCTCAACTCAAATGCTTATTACAGAGATCAGTAGAATTCAAAAATACTCAAGGAGCCTCTAGTTAAAAATTCTAGAATAAAATAGTAACAAATAACAAAATTTATGTTAAAATCATAATTTGGCATCTTATCTGTCAATTGCACATAAATAAGAACATGATCTAGGCTATAATATAATATTAGTCCTTAAATTGTAAAGGCCTATAAAGTCATTAGCAACTAAAATGTAACCAAATAATAATACAAAAAGATTCAGTGTATTAATTGTGTAAAATACCTATTAATGGATTATCCATTAGGTTCCAATGAAACGTTAGTACTGCTGTGCAGAATCTAGCTACCTCTACTGTGACTACCATCCATTTGTCGTTAAGCAGTCATTGAAGATGAATGGTGCCAGAATGGCCAGGATACCTATAAATTATTGGGAAGATAAATTTTGTTCAAATGTCTCTGTAAAAAGAGCAGCGAAGAATGATTTTCTTCTTCGCAAACACATAACCTTTCAACCAGTGGTATCCTTTTATATTTGCTATCCAGGATGGCTGATGCAGCCTATATCTGGTAGCTCCAAGTCAGACATGTGCAAGAGAACTGAATGATACTGGTAACTAATGAATAGTTAGCCAGACATAATGGCTTACAGTTCAAAGTTCTTGCATAATTCCTAATCTTTGAATTCTTTTCCATGTCTCTTTAAAGGAGAAGGGTTTATAAAATAAAAATAAAAATCTGTACATAGCCCAAATGGATGTTGCTCCTTAAAAGAGCCAAACAACCTATAAATTTATCTGACCAACAGAAAAAAGATGTTGCAGATTATTTGGGGGTACCTAAACACGAATCTCAGTTTAGAAAGAAGAGTCTGCTTGATTATGTAAATAATACCAAGCATTCTGAGACATAAGCCAGAATCCTCTACTGCCCTTTGTGTATGCAGGAATAACCTGTTTAATTTTGATTACAGTCTACTTATGCTGAGGGTATCACAATTCCATTTCACAAAATATTAAGAAAAATAACCAAGTTTTGCAATTCATTGTATAGTTTCTGACAGACAGTTTGGTATATAGATGAAGGCACCAGGTTAGAAACCAGAAGCCATGAATTTTAATTCTGCCTTAAGCACAAAGCCAGCTTGGACCTTGGACTGGTCACTTTTTCTCAGTCCTAGAAAGGAAGCAATAGCAAACCAATTCTGAAAAATCTTGCCTAGAAAACTGCAGGGGTTTTCAAGGCAGGCTCCCAGAATCTTGAACAAAAGGAAAAAAACAAAGGTTTCATATATTTATACACTGTTATATACTCTTCTCCTACTAGGTTGGCTGCCCGAATCCTGTGGAGAATTGAAAGAGAAGGAGGGGGCCTTACTGAGGGGTGTCTGGTTTCCATTGACAGCCTGCAAAACCATGTAGAACATTTTGGGGAGGAGGAAAAGAAGGAGCTGCGGATGGATCTGGAGAGTTTCCTGGAGTTCTGGCCACCTGAGAGCAAACAGTTTGGCATGCAATACATCTCCCACATATTGGGTGTGGTATGTATATATTGTTGAAGTCTGGAAGGAATTGTGGGAGGGAACTTGGACAACTAAAGCAAATGTATCCTGCAACCAGCCCGCATTTATGGTGGTTCGCAATGCCCATGGTCATGTGACCACAACAATTTGAATGATTATAAGTTTTTTTTCCTGAAACCAGAGTTTTACTTCTGTTTTTTGGAAGAAAAGCTCTATAACAAACAATGGTTTTGCTTAACAACTGTGGTATTCGCTTAACAAGCAAATTAATAATCATTGTGTTCAAAAATTTTTGAAAGTCAAAATTGACTCTGCTCACGCCTGCTTTATAACCACTACAACTTTCAACTGTAATTGCCAGTCTCAATTATGGTTGTAAGTCGAGGACTACCTGATTAATGGGCATACTATGCGAATGGCCTCAATTATATTCAATAAAGTTATAATTCATTACTTAGCACACTGTGAGAATGCAATTATAGAGCATTGGAACAATGTTTGTTGCATTTCATTAAACTCTGATAAAGAGCTCCATTCTTTCAGGTAAACAGTGGGGTTTGGGTTATTTTTGATGTTTGTAACAAACCAAGGTGATGACAAAATGATAACATACATGCTAGGTTGCCATTACGTTACTGTTTTTTTTTTTGCTCCCGGGAATACCTGTGGCTGTTTATTTTTAAAAGATGAGTTTTTTCTCCCAGCCCTTTTCCTTACTACCTGGTTATTTACTGGAGCTCTTGGTCCTCTGACACATCAGTGTGGGTATCCTTTACAGCAGGAAGATGGTACTGTAATTAACTGAGTGTCTAAAGATGAAATACTGGAGGATTATGGAACATATCTGAGGTATTTAAAATTACACATCAGGAATCCACTGATTGGTCAGCACCTTCACTAAGTTTTTAAACTACTTAGCCCAAAGGTCTGTAGAGATTCTCAGTCATCCAGGTCATGTTTGTCCCGAAGGTTGTCCTTTTTCTTATCCTGTCAGAACTGAAGAAGCTTCTTGGGTGAGAAGCGAATTAAAAGAAAAAAACCAAGAAAGTCCAGTTGCCTCCTGATAAAAACACCTTTGGGACTACTTAGTCCAAATGATGCTGTTCCGCCCCACCTCCAAGCAATGGAGGGGGGAGGGGGGATAAACACATTTGAATCCTTCACAAAATTTTGTAGATTGGAAGATAATCAGTCACACTCTCCCCTGATACCTAGTTTGTAAAAAAAAAAAAAAAAAAAAAAAGATAGAAGTTGCAACCACATGACCAAATCCTGACTCTTTCGTGTATGTGTCTATTGCAGGATTTTATGAATTAGGAAAATGCATTTCTAAAATATGCAAGAAATGTAGTGAGAGAGATAAGAAAAAAGAAAGAGGGAGAGATGATTGCTGAACATGTTTTGGAGATTTATATATACTACATAATCTGGCTAGTAACTTGTGATGGTTTTAATATACATCGTAATATAGTAGATGGAATGAGTTGACCTATGCATCAATTTATATTTCTGTTCCCAAATTCTGTCTGAGAAATAGATCCCTCTGTAGGTACAGAAACTGGCTGTCTCTCATCTAAAAAATATTTGTTTTCCTGATCCATCTTATTTTTTTGTTTTTGTGGGAGCAGATCAATTGCAATGGTTTCACCCTGAGTGACCAAAGGGGACTTCAGGCAGTTGGCGTAGGCATTTTCCCTAATCTTTGCTTGGTGAATCATGATTGTTGGCCCAATTGCACTGTCATCTTTAACAATGGCAAGTAAGTATTCTTCTCTGCAACACTCTTTTCTGTTCAGAGATTAAAACAAAGTCTTTCAGAAAACAATCTGCTTTTCAGAGGAATGATAGCTTAACTCTAATGCATTGACTTCCACTTCCATAAAATATATAATATGGCCACTTCTGAACTCATCTAGAAAAATGGGGAACCCGTTGGAACATTATTTTGTACAAGTCCCATTTCAATGAGTGGGAAATGTAGGAGACTTTTACAATGTTCTTAGCAAGCTGGAAATTATTCAGTAAAGACTATGCTAAATGGTTCAATGGCTTGTACTCAAGGTGTATTGTCAAGAACATGTTTTTTTCATTGAATAAATTCCTAGCAAGACTTAGTAATGAAATTCTGATTCACTAAGATGGTGATCAATCTGTTGATGGAAGTCACTAAGGGTCATAATGATATTTCTAAAAATAGACAGAATCAATCTTTCTTAAACCTGTACTATCGAACAATCAAACAGGGAAGGCTCCTCCAGGTCTGTATGAAAAGACAAGCATCCAGTCATCTTCTTAGAGAAAGGATAGTGACAGCTATATTCTCCCTTAAAATATGCTCCATTGATACTATCTGTTTGATTGCAATAAATGTAAAAAATCTACTGCAAATGATCAGAGGATAAGAATTGGAAGACCAAATGTGATCCCTCTGGAATGTTGCTGTACATATATTCTGACTACCTCATAAAATAAACTTTGAATAGCAGGAGAAGCATGTGAATTCTGAATAAGAACCAAAACTTAAATTAATGTTACTATTGCTCAGGGATGAGCAGCTCACAATCCATATTTTTTTTTTATGGCTCTCAGATCCTTGCTTGCAACTCCTGGAATTCCTAAGTCACAAATGCAGTGTTGAGTAGCAAAATACCAGCATTCATGGATCAACTTCTGATGTCTTTTTTTCAGAAATTAGAAACTAAATAGATATGTTAAACTTTAGTAGGCTTAAGAAATTTACTTTATTAAAACCTGCCACAACACCTGCCTACTTCCAAGGCTCCCCCAGGAACTACTACTTGGGTGATCTCAATGCATTATTACATGTCTCTGCAGTCTTTGGAAGCTGATTAAAAACAAATACCACCACAGTGCAGAAAGGCCAGACTATAGCATGAGTCAGAATATCAGAATATCAGTCTGGTATTTTTAATATCACTGGTGGCTTTGACTCCCACTGTAATTGAATGGGGAAAGGATCATGTAGAACTTCTCTGCTATGGTGGGAGAGTGATGTATTGGTCATATTTGATTGGATGGGGTGTTATTTCTGAGCATGTCTAAATGGAACTTCGGGCAAGGAGGGAATTCAAGACGTGAAGTGTCCAAAACTAAAGCCAGGATGCTGTTATGCTCTAGCAGTTCTTTTTCTATTGCTGGGGACTGTTTTCCTTGCTATTTGATTGAGGGGCATTTGCACTGCACTGCAGCTGCTCTGGTTAAAGCCAGCATTTTGCCATTCCTTTTGATCAGGGCTATATGAAATAGGTCAATTCATAAGAGGACTTAAAGAAAGCAGCAAGGGAAGGTTCTTACCTAGCTAGCTATGTCTTCTGCTACTACCAGGGGAAAAAAATCCCATACAGATTTTGAGATGTATTGACTGATACTAGGAGAGAAAGCCCAGTTGGAAATCATTCCCAGCAATACAAAGAAGCTACTGAGTGGAAAGATCCATCTTTCTCTGGTTCAGTTGTAAGGACTGCCTTTTAGACTGCTATGTTACTACTTGTCACTCTTCTCCTTTCAAAAGGAGAATAAGAATAAATGAAACTTGCTTGTAGACTTGTAGTGTTTAATCTTAGTTGCCTGAAAATAACCCCCATTGTAAGGTTTTTGGGATGGATCAAAACATAAAAGTTAAACATAAACAACTACCGTAAATTATTCTGGTCCAATATCTATTATCCATCCTTTCTAGTAACATTTAGTGGTTATGAATGCTATTAGAAGGCCTGGAGCATACATTATGTGCTTGAGGAAAACCTGAAATCAGATAGTTGAAATAGCTAAAGACAAAACATTTTATTGTGTCTGGCATTACTTTTTATACTGATGCTTTGTAGTATAATTGCAGTGAACTCAGTAAGGTAGTACATGTGGTATATATTTTAATTATAGAGATAGACTCACTATAAAGGAGTTCTGCTTGCTGCTACTAATGCTATAATGCTGAAGCTGATCTGCTAAGTAAGACTTATCTATGCCAAAGGAAGGTTCTATTAAACCTTGGAGCTTAGTTTCACCAAATTCTTATTTATAAAACTAAACTTCTCTTGGATGGGGAGGAGAGAGCCCAAGAGGACCAGGAGAAGAAAAATCCAAACTCTGTGATTGCCTTCAACTCTGGTTCCCCCACTGCGAGAAAAACTAGTCAGTCAGTCAATCAATCAATCAATCAATCAATCAATCAATCGTGGTGAAATACAAGTATTCCAAAGCCTGTTTGAGAGGGGAAATTGTCTAGCCTTTATAAACTGTATGGTCTTAAGCTTCTATCTTATAATTTCAGATGCACCTTTAATGTTGTCTTTGGTACATGCATGTCAATCTATAGCTGCCCCCAAGCATTCAATCAACTAAATATCTGGGCTCAGACTGCTTTTCCAGTGTTTCTACCTTTGTAAAACTGCAGGTGTCTATTTTTTTTTCCAGTCATGAGGCTGTAAGATCAATGTTCCACACCCAGATGAGGTGGGTCAGTCTTGAAAGCATAATATACTCCCTTCTCTCACTACTTCTCTATCATCCTGCATCAGTATAGAGGAATCACAGACAGTAATAACCCAACTTTGGAAACGTCTGTCGGTGCATAATTCCATCGTTTCTGTAATCCCTCAGTTAAATTCCACTAAATCCAGCCCTTAATTTAATACTTCCTGCATTTTGTAGTGTATAATAATAATAATAATAATAATAATAATAATAATAATAATAAGTACTATTATATTGTGATTGTCACCTCTGGTTTTATCAGATCAACTTTTCCACCCTTCTTAACATTGGTACTACCTTCTTTTTCCCTCTTTCCTTTCCATAGCAGTGACAGCATGAGAGTCTGTATTGGTGGTAATAAATCATATCAATCTTTCATCTTATTTGCAGATTGCCTGAGATCCCTTTCTCTAATTCTGGTTGCGTTGATTACTAATTTCAGTTGGGGAGAGGGATTGGGCATTCCATCCCTTCCATCCCATTTTCCACCCTATGACAAGTTTTTGATTGTAATTTCAGGAGGGCCTGGCAGGAGAAAAGAAGACCACTGGGCCTCTGAAAACCTTCAATTGTTTTTTGAGCATTCTTGGCAAATCTTTGTACAATCCTAGGAAATTTATTCTGTGTACTTTCCAGGAATACTCAAAATAATATTTTAAGGTTTTGTTTTTTTTAAAAAAAGGAGTTATTTGCATATCTGTGGTGTAAATTATAGAAATCCATTCCTTGATTCAGCTGATTATAAATAAACCCCTTAGTGGAAGTTGCTGCACGTTTTGAAACCAAGTATCTTCACAGCTGATGTAAGAAAGTGTGATTGTCTCTGTATGTGTGTGAGTGTAATTGTAGTTAATGTGCTACGTAAAGAAACATTATTTCTATTAAAAAAAGTGAAAACTTGTACTGGGAAGTTGTGGTTAAACTCGTGTGCTAACAGATGTATTACTTAAAGGTAATCACCATATATTTCTCAATGCTTCTGGGCTAGTATTGAAAATGAAACTGGAATGAATCAAATCAATTCCAGTATGTTAGGTTTATGTAGACTATACCAATTTTTTAAGGAAGAAAAACAAGAGAAAAATTGAGAATGTGAGAGAAACTAATTCTTTATCTTACACATTTGGAAGCATTGCTTTTTATATTTGGATAGACATAATTTAATTGCCTTCACTACCTTCGCTACCAAGGCACAGTAGTGACACTACTGTCAGAAGGGAAGAAAGTAGGAGTGATGAGGATGCATGGCAAGAACATATTCATGTGCTCAAAAGCTGAATGTTTAGGAATGGCACAGTTAATGTATCTGTACATGTGCACGTAAGTCTGCTTTTGCTTATTTTTCATAACAGCTCTATTTCTAACCAATGCACTTCATGTACATGATTTCAGATGTGATTCAGTTGGTCTAGAGCACGGGTGTCAAACTCATGTCACATTGCCATCAAATAATGTTTTGTGACATTTTTCCCATTTGCTGAGCTGGGGTGGGCGTGGCCTGTACAGGATGCATCTGGCCCGCGGGCTGCCAGTTTGACACCCCTGGTCTAGAGACTATGCTGAATCCCTCAGGTTCAAATTCTAAAGCTAAGAAAATCCACTCTACCCAAATACCTGGATGATGCCACCCAAAAGCTTTCTGTTGGTAGCAATAATAATAATAGATGAAAAGTATCCACAGGTGACCCTCTTCCTCCACCTCATAAATAAGTGCACACAGGCCCACCTCTTTAGCATGCATTCTGGCTGACTCACTTATTGAAGATTATCTATAGGTTAACTGTGGCTGTGTGAAGCAGTAACTACAGTATATGTAATTTTCAATAGCAGCCACGAAGTGGAATATTAAGTGAGTGTGCTGAAAGTAAGAAGGAAAATGTCAATTAAAAGGTAATTTGTATAACAAAATAAAATGAGAAGACACTTATCCAGAATTTCATAATGGTGCTTTTAGAATTATACTCTAGGCTACACTTGAGTATACTATAGACTCTAATTTTCTAAAAATTCAATTGTTTAAAATTTTTTAAAATTAAAATTTGTAATTTTAATTAAAGGACAGTGAACACTATGTATCTAACTTTTGAATTTTTTAGAATTTGTTCAAAACTGGACACTGCATGGTGAAATTATAGAGGTTGTTGAATGAGAATTTCTCTTTAGTCAGAAAACAAGGCCACTTTGTCCTATCAATTTTTAACAAAAGCCGGGAAAATTCCAGAACATTGAGAATAATACTCCTCAATAAATTATGGAAAATAAAAGAAAATTAAAATGACTTTGATTTCCATAAATGCATGTAGGCATTCATTTGATCTTTTCTTATTACAGAATTTTGTTTACCCTTGTACAGAATTTAGTTCAGAAGACAGAAAATTCCACACAAAATAATTCCTGTCTTTGCTTGGGAAGATACATCCTTAAAGAATTTCTTTCCTAAGAACCTTGACTATAGAATCAGATAATTATTGCAACTGATCTAATGCCTCTTGCCTTATTTAAAACTAGGATAGAGCTACGTGTATTGAGTAAGATCTCTGTAGGAGAAGAGCTGACTGTTTCCTATATAGACTTTCTCAATGTCAGTGAAGACAGAAAGCAGCAACTGAAAAAACAGTATTATTTTGACTGTACCTGTGAGCATTGCCAGAAAGGAATCAAAGATGACTTGATGTTGGCTTTGAAAGAGGGGAATGAAAAGGTATGACTTTGACAAATTTCAAAATATTTCCAGGAATATAGATGGATAAGTATTGAATTGGAAACCGAAAGATTTGGGTTCAAATATGCCTTCAGTTATGGAAGCTTGCTGAATAACTTCATGCTTATTACTGCCTCCCATCCCAACTTAGTTTATAAAGTTTTTGGTGTGAGGATAAAGTTGGCACACAAAACTGACAAATTAATAAATACATGTAATCAGTATTATATATCTTCTTTCAGTCAAGAACCTTACAAAGAAATCCTAAAATGCAGTTTTGTTTTGTTTTTTGCAATTCTGGAAGTTCTGCAATTCTGGGCTTCAATCTTTGGTGAAACACAATGTATCTACCCTTACTGAATTATTTAACAGGTTGATTTACCTATAGATAAATGTTTGCATGTTGCAGAAGATTAGCAGATAGAGTATACTATGGGTAGTATCAGTTGATCCAGGCAGCCAGTTTAGGCCTGTTGGTTCACCTATCTCTTGGGGGGCACCAAGGACATCTCAGGAAGGTGAATATATGGATAGTTGAATGTGTGGAAGAAAATCAGTATAATCAAGTAAGTTTTACTGTGAAGTACCGGTATATGTTCTATTTTCATTTTGTTGAAAAATCTTCAGTGTCCTTGGTATTCAACAAGTACAAGGGTTCTGCTCTCTTCTGTATCTTCACTGATAACTTGCTGAATTTCTTATTTGTCCAGAAATAAATTGCCAGATGTTTCTTAAACTGCTCTGACTCTGGCTCTCATTAAAGCATGAAACGTTATCATCCAAGGTAATTATTTATGTGTATATCACTACTAGTCAGTTTCATTAAAACTTTGCAAGTACTGGGCTCCATGTGAGAAACTATGGTAATGGAAGTGAAGGAGTACAGTTTAGGTGGAGAAGAGACAACATGGATCAGGTATGAGAACCACGGAAAGAAAATATTTCAAAGAGACTCCAGTGACTGTCTAGACAAGTCCCTGACTCAAAGTCACCCAGCTGGCTTCTTGCCTGAAACAGGACTAGAATTCATAGTCTCCTGCTATCTAGTCTTAAACCATTACACCAAATGAACTTTTCTATCTTTAATTCAATGGTGGGGTTCAAGTAATTTAACAACTGGTTCTCTGCCCTAATTATTTCTTCCAACAACCAGTGTGCCAAACTGCTCAGAAAGTTTACAACCAGTGGTGCGAACTGGCTGAATCCCACTACTGCTTTAATTACTCACTGTTAAGTCTGGCTAAGAATGTACTTTTACACTTTTCAAAATGCTGTTTCTACTCAGACTAGCATTAGAGATACCTTATTGAAATTCATGTAGTTTGCTCACTTAATTTGCCAGCTTTGTAGTGCTTGACTGGACAAATTGATAGCACTGACTTGCAAATATGGATTTTCAAGGATTTTTTTTTTTTTTTTTGCAAGTAGCAGTTTGCATGTGGCATTTTGTCTAGATGTATCACTATATGGCAAATTTTTGTTGGGCACTGAAAATATATTGCTATTTTGACAACATACAGAACCATCCCGGAGAAAAGAATGATACGACGTGATGCTGCTAGCTCCCACACCATTACCTCCGTGCCGTGGGCTGCGCCAGATGGGAAGTAAGCGAGCAGGCTATCAGAGACGCCGGGTGGGGCGCTTCCCGTTTTGACCCTCTCATCACCGCCGTTGTCTCTGTGCCTTTGCTCCGGCCTGAATGGGCAGTTTGGCTGTGGCAATAGGTGGGGCGATGGGCAGGGTTTCTGCCACTCTGCCAGTTTGGTTTTTTTTTTTACAGCGCCGCGGTTCTGCAAGTTTTTGTTTCAAGAGCTGCTGCTATTTTGCAAGGTTTCTTTTGCTTGCTGTGCAGCGGCATTTTAAAAGCAAACTTCAGAGCCGCCCAGCTTTTAAAAAAATGTTGCGGAGTGGCGGCACTTTAAGAAACAAAACTTGGCGGCGTTGCTTTAGAAAAACTTGCCCTGCACATCGCTGCAGCCAAACTGCTCCATCAGCCAGAGCCAAGGTTCAGAAGTAACCGCAACAGTGAGGGGGTCAAAATAGGAAGCCCCCACCTGCCGCTGGCTGCCCGCCCTCTGCCCATCCCCCGCTGTAACCGAACTGCCTGTTCTGTGTTCGAGACACAGCCAACCTACCACCGCCACCCTCTGACACCCTCCTCACTCGCCCACCCACACGGCTCTCGCCTCGCCCATTGCCACTCCGCTCTGACAACCCACTCACTCTCCATCCAGCGCCTGCAGCGAGTTATACCCACAGCAAATTTCCGGTGTTGAGATGTCTTGTGAAGAAGTGGAGGCAGTGAATTGGGAGTGGTGGCAAGAAGGCTGCCCCCAGCTGGCCGCACCGAACTGACGGCATTGAGTCATAGAAAGCTGGAGAAAGCTGTGGCCCATATAGATGATGGGAGTAAGCATAGTTCCTACTAATGCTGATTTTATTTCAGCTGTCTGACTTTTCATAGTATAACAAGGAGCATTTTGACCACTAAATCCAATTCTCTGCTCAGGATTTAATTTAATTTTTTCTTATCCAGATTAAAATATCTTGGATAGATTATTGTTTAGTCTGCACTTTAATACAGTGGTCCCCAACCCCCGGTCCGCGGACCGGTGCCGGGCCGTGGAGTACCTGGCACCGGGCCGCGCAGTGGCCGGGGGACATGAAAGCTGCAGCGTACGGCCCAGGAGCCTTTGCGCTGCAGCATTCATGTCCCCCGGCCGCTTTTGCGCACTGGGCCGTGCGCAAAAGCTCCTGGGCCGTGCCCCCACCCCTGCGCGCGCTCAGCGGGCCGCGGCGATAAAAAGGTTGGGGACCACTGCTTTAATATACCAGTAAAAAGAATGTTACAATCTCCCTAGGTGGTACTGTGAAATTTCTCTTACTGTTTGGAAGTTTTTTCTAATATTCATATGTTTTTGTCTCTACTGTCTGGGAAAAGAGAGTAAATGTTAATTTTCCTCTATGTGACATCCCTTCATTTGTTTGAAGGATGCCATCTTAAACTCTCAGTGTCTTTTCTCAAAACTGAACACATCCTCCTCCTTCAATCTTCTTAGAACCCTGTTCAATTTCATTACAGATTCTTTGAATCTGTTCCAAGAGAAAAAATGAGCTAAAGTGAATCTTGCAAGGTTTGTTCCAAGACATTATCATCGTGATAATAAAAAGAAAATTGGATTTATTTTATGATGCCCTTTGACAAGAAAAATGAGGAAGCACATGCTAATATGTTCCTCTTATTTTTCACAGCCATCTCAAGAAGTAGTGAAAGAGGTCATTCAGTTTTCCAAGGAAACCATGAAAAAAGTTGATAAAGCTCGTTCGGATGGGGTATACCATGAAGTAAGTTATTGAACATCGGATTTTCTGCAATGACTTCCTTCACAATAATTTAAGTCGTACAGGGCAATCTTTTTCCATCTCCCTAGGACTCATAGCAATGAAGGCCATCTGAACCCCTTTTCAGTGGACCTCAAAATTCAATAAACAGCCAAATAATGGCAACGGTCACTCATTTTTTAAAATAAGGAAACAAAAGTGTTAAGGAAAATCACCTTTCCATAATAGTTAAAAATGGAACTAAAAGCTGACCCTTGTTACTTCTAGGGATCATGTCCTGCTTATTGTCAAAAAGGAGAGAAATTTTAAAAGTGTATCCTCACCCTGCCAAAAATTTGCCAGTTCCTGCAGGTGGCTCAGTGGCTAAGACGCTGAGCTTGTTGATCAGAAAGGTCGGCAGTTCGAATCCTTAGTATAGGTCTCCTGTGTGATCAGGGGGTTGGACTAGATGACCTCGAAGGTCCCTTCCAACTCTGTTACTGTTATTATTATAGTATGGGACTTTTTGACAACCAAGGGAAACTTGTTCAAAATACAATATTTTCTACACATTATCTTCAGATATATCTGTCATTATGTATCTTCCCTCCCAAGAGGATTGCATGTGTGATGGCACCCCATGTTTGAGAAAAGTGCATTATATATTCTGCTGTTAAGCACCCCTACCCATTAGGATGTCCCTCATATGGAGGTCATTATGATAGCCCAGCATTTTCTGAGGTTTTTTTGGTGCCAGTCGTTTTGCTTTTTATTTTGTATTTGGATTTTAGCAATCCACAAGATCATCCCTCATGAATGTCTCTTTGTATTATTGTATCATAATTACTTCAAATGATAGATAGATAGATAGATAGATAGATACAGACAGACAGACAGACAGACAGATAAATTTAAATTTATAAACATATAAATAAATAAATACACATACAGTATTTCATATAAATATATGAATGAAATTCCCATTTTGCTCCATCTCAGCAGGAAAGGTAATCTAAAATACACTATCCTCTTAAATTAATTGGTACAGAAGGTCAAGTAAGACTGACTGTCTCAATAGACATTTTGACCAAAATGTAAAATAGATCATTTATATGGTTTTGTTTTTCCAACTATTACATTTTTAGTTGAGATTTAAAATGTGGAGTTGCTTTTTGTGGAAATGCTGGTTGAAAGGATGATACTAATCTAGACAAAACAAATATAACTTTTGTTCATGGAATTAACCTCCAGATAACCTAAACTATAAAGCATGCAGGGTTTTTTTGGTTCTGTCCCGTTATTGGTTTAAATCTATGCACATTTATAACAAGTATTTCAATTTATTGCAGCCAAAGATAGTAAAAAATGCTACAATTCAGTACAAAAAACTAATTTATTTATTTATTTATTTATTTATTTAATTAATTAATTAATTAATTAATTTATATACCGCCCTTCTCCCAGAAGGGACTCAGGGCTGTGAATAGCCAAAATTAAAAAAACATACAAATACAAAAGTTAAGATAATTAAAAAGAATTAAATCACTAGCTTCCAATTTAAAACCACCAAATCCATAAAATTTAAAATCCCAATTTAAAAACCATTTAGGCTAGGCCGGCTTGATGGAATAAAAACATCTTCAGGGCTTTACGGAAGGTCCGGAGGTCCGGGATCAATCGTATTCCAGGAGGCAGTTCATTCCACAGGGCGGGTGCCCCCACAGAGAAGGCTCTCTCCCTGGGGGCTGCCAGCCGACATTGCCTGACCGACGGCACCCTGAGGAGGCCCTCTCTGTGAGAGCATATTGGCCGGTGGGAGGTTATCGGTAGCAGGCCTCCTCGCAAATACCCTGGCCCTAAGCCATGGAGCGCTTTAAAGATGAGAACCAACACCTTAAAGCGCACCCGGAAGACCACCGGGAGCCAATGCAGCTCGCGCAGGAGAGGTGTTACGTGGGAGCGCCATGTCGCTCCCATAATCACCCGCGCGGCCGCATTCTGCACCAGCTGGAGCCTCCGGGTGCTCCTCAGGGGGAGCCCCATGTAGGGAGCGTTGCAGTAGTCCAGGTGTGACGTGACCAAGGCATGAGTGACTGTGCACAAGGAGTCCCGATCCAGAAAGGGGCGCAACTGGCGTATCAGGCGAACCTGATAAAAAGCCCCCCAGGCCACGGCCGTCATATGTTCTTCTAAAGATAGCCGTGTGTCCAGGAGGACGCCCAAGTTGCGAGCCCCCTCTGTGGGGGTCAGTGACTCGCCCCCAATAGCCAGCGATGGCACCAGCTGGCTATACCGGGACGCCGGCATCCACAGCCACTCGGTCTTGGAAGGGTTGAGTCGAAGCCTGTTCCTCCCCATCCAGACCCGCACGGCCTCCAGACACTGGGACATCACTTCGAGGGCATCATTGGGGTGGTCTGGGGTGGAGATGTACAACTGAGTGTCATCAGCGTACAGATGGCATTGCACCCCAAAACCACGGATGATCTCACCCAGCGGCTTCACATAAATGTTGAACAGGAGCGGCGAGAGGACCGACCCTTGCGGCATATTATGTATGAACACATACATAATATGTAACAATAAATACAGATTTAAATGCTATCATCTTATTGTATTCCTCATTATAAGCAAAATAGCAAAATGTTGCAAGCTGAAGTATTTCATATTATTTTGAACGTGAAAATGAGAGTATAAATAAAGGATTGATTTAAAATTCATATGATTAGATTTATTGTATTTTAAGGAATCATTCACAAAGTATATAATACACAACATTTATTTATTTATTGTTGTTGTTGTTGTTAGTTGCGAAGTCATGTCCGACCCATCACAACCCCATGGACAATTTTCCTCCAGCCCTTCCTGTCCTCTACCATCCTCTGGAGTCCATTTAAGTCCACGCCTGCTGCTTCAATGACTCCACCCAGCCACCTCATTCTCTGTTGTCCCTTTCTTATTTTGCCCTCAATCTTTCCCAGCATTAGGCTCTTCTCCAGCGAGTCCTTCCTTTTCATTAGGTGGCCAAAGTATTTGAGTTTCATCTTCGGGATCTGGCCTTCTAAAGAGCAGTCAGGGTTCGTCTCCTCTAGGACTGACTGGTTTGATTGCCTTGCAGTCCAAGGGACTCGCAGGAGTCTTCTCCAGCACCATAGTTATATTTACTTAAATAAGCCCTAAAATACATCTTACGGACTTTTATATGGAATTATCTTTCCTATATAATCTAATTTTCTACCTACTCCAATATTAACTGCGAAGTTGAAGATTGGTGAGTTTCTGCTTGCAGAATTTTACCTGTTTTGAGCCCACAGAAACTGACAAAATACTGATAACATTTCAACAAGATCTAATTCAGTTTAATTGAATTTAATAATTATAGGGAATATTTAGTTAAGTGTTTGTGTGCATAAAAACTAGTGACATGAAAAAACTTGACTATAATAGCCATTCCCCCCATATAATGCACAATTGGAAGAATCCAAGGGATGGAGTCCAAGCCCCCAGAGAGGTCCAGGATGCATAGCCTGTAAAGACAGTTGGGGTGACTACCTCTTCCCTTCAAAGTGTAAAAGGAAGGCAGATGAAATAAAGAAAAAGACAATTCTGATGCTCATGTCACCATCTCATAAAATGTCCTGGGTCAAATTTGCTATTTTATAGTTTTATAGTAGCAGAAGACATTGGCTTCAATTTTATTTGGTGTTAGGTAATTAGTAAGATTAGCAATAGTAAAAACAAAACCAGAAAAAGAAAAACCTATATCAACCTCCAAGCAATACAAGTGAGTATCTTAATAATAGTTTAATTTAACTATTCGTACACAAACAAAAAAATAAAATCTCAATATCAGTGCAACCTGAACATCCCATATCCTGAAAGAGCTCTGTTTTAATGGCTTTTCTAACAACAATAACTTGGAGTCACACTTAAAATATATAAAAGTATAGAACTGTACCCAATGCTATTGCATTATTATTGCACCAACATAGAACTATTTCTCTACATTTATTCCAGATGAATTATAAAACATACATTTTTTTCTAAATTATGGGGGGATTGGTTACAGAAACAACTCATCCACACTCAAAACTGACCTGCAAATAGAGATATGCCCTCTCTAGAGGGAGACCTCTTTGTTCTGTTCAGTCCCCCTTTTTTGATTATTTTGTTCTTGTGATTGTGACAGGTGGTGAAATTGTGCCGAGAGTGTCTAACAAGGCAGGAACCAGTGCTGGGAGAAACCAATATTTATCTGCTGCGAATTCTTAGCATCTTATCCGAAGTTCTCTCTTACCTCCAGCTCTTCAATGAGGCTTCTGGCTACTCAAAACAGATGGTGGATGGTTACCTGTATGTGACCAGAGTCCCCTTTCTTCTCTCTTCTTCAGTAACCTATTTATAGAAATGATAAAATAAGCAGATTTGGTTACCCTCTTTTACTTAATCACAAAAATACCCATAATTGAAAGAAATGAGGGCAAGTATTTAGGATTTTTAGAAATTAATATAACCAAGTTAGGGTCGTAACAGTACTGTATAATGGCTTAATATATCAATTATGTTTTCAAGAGGAAAGATTCATATAAATATTTTAAGTAAGTGAAGTCAGAGGTGGGTTTCAGCAGGTTCTGACCAGTTCCGGAGAACCGGTAGTGGAAATTTTGAGTAGTTCAGAGAACCGGTAATAAAAATTCTGACTGGCCCTGCCCCCATCTAGTCTCTGCCTCCCAAGTCCCAGCTGATTGGGAGGAAATGGGGATTTTGCAGTAACCTTCCCTTGGAGTGGGGAGGGAATGGAGATTTTACAGTACCCTTCTCCTGCCATGCCCACCAAGCCATGCCACGCTCACCAAGCCATGCCACGCTCACCATGCCACACCCACAGAACGGGTAGTAAAAATTTTTGAAACCCACCACTGAGTGAAGTGTATTGTGTTTTTTCTCCCCCTGTATATATGTAACCAAAATAGAATTCTTACCTAATCCCAGATAAATTTGGAATTGTGATACAAATCTTGGATTCCACTTCTGGCTGGCTGCAAATGCGTTAGCAAGTTGCTGTTTTCTTCTTTGCATATTTATATTCTGTATATTACTATCTATCCACAATATCATTTTTAAATCAGTAAAACTTCATTCAGCAAAGAACTGTGGAACCCTCCCTTTTTTACCACTTCCTCACTCTTTGACCTGTTCCTTGGAGATGCAGGCACATTTAAAACGTGCACATATAGGAGATTACCTGAAGGGCTGGATTATAAAATTGCAACTCCTGGTTGAAAAGATGGATGGAAGTTGTTGTATTTCTTAACTAACTAACTAACTAACCTTCCTTCCTTCCTTCCTTCCTTCCTTCCTTCCTTCCTTCCTTCCTTCCTTCCTTCCTTCCTTCCTTCCTTCCTCCTTCCTTCCTTCCTTCCTTCCTTCCTTCCTTCCTTCCTTCCTTCTTTTGATTTGTCTTTTATTCTATGAGAAGTTTTAAATAAAAGTTATTTTCTTAAAAAACTTGTACAACATGCTTCTTCTCTTTTTCCCTCAGAAAGCTTTATCATCCCAAAAATGCCCAGCTTGGGATGGCACTCATGAGAGCTGGGGTCACCCACTGGCATGCTGGACTTATTGAAGCAGGCCATGGGATGCTTTGCAAAGCTTATGCTATTCTTTTGGTGACACATGGACCCACTCATCCAATTACCAAAGATCTGGAAGTAAGTGATTTTCAAGTGTGATAAAATATCTTTTGGATTCAGAAATTATAGTGTCATTAATAAAATTTTATTTGTGATACAAACTGTTGAATTTGTTGGAATTGGATCTAGGTAGCTATTTGTCTACATGAAGAATTAGCAAATTTCCTGCTGTTCTCCATCACTAGCAGTTGTTGAAATAATATAAAGACATAATTAATAGCAATAGAAGATAGGAACCTGAGTGGCGTAGGAGGCTAATGCCTCCTACTAAGGCAGGATTTAACATCCAGCTGCCTGCAATTACTGCGAGTTCAATTCTCACCAGGCTCAAGGCCGACTCAGCCTTCCATCCTTTCTAAGGTGGGTAAAATGAGGACCTGGTTTGTGGGGGCAATAAGCTGACTTTGTATAAAATATACAAAAGTATGAAGGCTATTGCTTAACGCATTGTAAGCCACCCTGAGTCTCTGGAGAAGGGCGGCATATAAAAATAAATAAATAAATAATAATAATTAAAAAAAGAATGTGGTGAATTGTTTATCAATTTGCAGAGTACCGTGATATTAGCTGCCTGTGATAAAGACTTAACATTGAAAGTAAGGATTTTTTCCACAGACTACAATCAGAATGGTACATTAAAAAATTGAATTTTCTGTAACTTGCAATTTCTTTGCATTCATGTAGGCCATGCGTGTTCAGTCTGAGATGGAGCTACGCATGTTCCAGCAGAATGAATTTATGTATTACCAGATGAGAGAGGCAGCTCTGAAGAACCAAAAGATCCAGATGATGCCTGAGCCCACCAATGAGCCTTCAGTTGGCCTCTTTCAGAAGAAGCAATAATAAGCTCCTTTGCATCCCCATATTCTTGCAGCTACTGCACTATCAGCATTTCTTGTGCTAAGAGAAAGTCTGTGAAATGTCAAGGGAAAAAGTATTTGATCCTGAATGTTGGCTTCCAAAGGACAAATGTAGTTGGAAAAATATCATATATTTTATCATATTGATTTAGATGCACACAGTGCATCTTCACAATTATTAATAAAACTGTTGCAGTAATATGTATCTTTAACACACTTAATTCAGTTAAGGTTGGTACGTACATACAAAAATGTTATTTTGTCCCGCTTCATGTATTTCTTTTGAAAGTAAAGTTGTTGAAATAATGTGGTAAAGAAAAAATTGCATAGTGAAAGTTAGAGGTACACTGTTCCCTCCATAAATTAGTTGAAAACTTCCTATAGACCAGGTTTTAGCTGACAGAGTTTTATTATTAGCTTTTCATACTGTTCTTAGTGATCCTTCCTTCCTAAGTAAGACTTAAATGATTAGGATTAAGAGCATGCAAAAATTGGAAACTGATCCTCAGCTCAGGATAGTGCCTCAATCTAAAGGCAAAATAATCAGAAGGAGACTGATTTTTCTTCCCTCAGTATGAGGGAAATCATAATTTCTTTCCAATTTTAGATCATGAATCAGGAAATACTACACTCCATTACATAGAATGAGAAGAACAAATACTATCATTAAAAAAAAAATCAGTAGTATGGAATTTGGGGGAACAAAAACAGAGAGAAGGAATTAAGGATGTCAGGTTTAATTGATTACAAATCAGTTTAGAGATTTAAACAAATAAAAAATGGCAATCAAAGAAGGAAACAGAAGATGAATAATGACAATTCATGTGGGAGAGGATTTTGCACAGTGGCAAAATGAGTTCGACATCTTCATCACAGCTCAAAGTGTTAAAATTATAGATAGCAATTGATGACTGTACTTTCATTGGAATGACACAAGTAATAATGCTTAAATTTAGAGTTCCTATAATTACAATACGGTTTTTGCTCCTAACTCAGTTTGAACCACAGTGCTTTCCATTCCATATTTTAGATTGAGATAAGAGCTTCGTATACATGAAATTATGATCAAATTATTAAATGTTTTGATCTTAATAGGCAAAATGTGCACTGTACATACTGTATGTACTGCTTTGGCAAATACGAAAACAATAGCATAATATAATTATTTCAACTCATTTTATCAGCAGGCATGTGCAACAGGTATGTCAACACACACACACACATGTTGGAATTCTGGCATGACTTCAAAGACATAAGGTTGGCATTCTTTTGAAGAACCCTTCCAATCACAATATGGGTATTTGGGTTTCTTTGTAATAACGAATGAAGCTGGTAGCAGCAATAAAACTTTAATAATGAAATGATCTAAGGGAGTTAATTTCTAAAAGAAATCTCTCTAAAGAAATATCTCTAAAGAGCAAAGGTTTGGGAGAAGTTATGAACTGCTTCATGTAGCAGTGTCATACAAGCATTCGGGAATAAATTTTTTCATGACTATTTTTTGCTTCCTTCTGCACATACCCAGGAAAATTTAGACAGAGGCATGTCTTAGTATAAAAATGGAATGAAAATAAAACTTCACAACATATTAGGTGTTATGGGGAAGGAATGGTGTATGGTTAAAGGAAGGAAAGATCTAAGGAATATACAGTGCATTCAGAACGTATTCAGACCCCCCTTCACTTTTTTCAGTTTTGTTATGCTGCAGCCTGATCCAACAGTTGTTGAAATTCAGAAGATTAATCTTGATCTATTGGTAGAATGTCTAGCTCTTAATTACTTAACAACAATATTCTTCCTAAATTCTTGGATAAATTATGCATATTTGGATAACCAAGGAGACTTTTCTTGCAAAAGGATTAAGATCAGCTCAGATCTGGTATTCAGAATAATTCCTGTCTTCCTTAACTCTTGAGTATATTGGTTTTTGGAACAAGCTTCATCTGAGTTCAGTTGTAACAAAACTCATGCTCGTGTTTGAAAAAAAATGGGTTTTGGTTTTAAATTTGTTAATTTTAATTTTTAATTTGAAAAAAGGGTTAGGGTTTTTACTTAATCTTAGAAAAGTGATAATTCTTCAAGGGCAATTTTTTAAAAAAACCAATAATAGTTGTGTTAGGTCCATGAGAAAATATCGAGCCAAACTACATTAAAGAGTGAGTTTTAGTGCCTGCCTTACTGTTTCAGGAGGATTGTACAAATATAGAATTTTGAGGAAGTTCTGAAAATATATTTTTAGGCACAGAAATATTTAAGTTTAGTGAATCTTTACCATAAATTGGGTGTCATTGATGGCCACATCAGTATTATGGTTGCCTTCAAAGGACTGGTTGCATGTAAGACGATTTACAGCGGCCAGGTGGGTGTGGCTGTGTTGTTACAGGCGAGTTGCTGTGACTAGGCATGGCTGGGTGGGCATGGCCAGCACAATGCCCCTCACTGGTCACAGCTGACTTGGAAGAATGGGTCAGGACGGAATTAGTTGCACTGGCTAACTCGACATGGGGACAATCCCGCAACTCCTTGCCTCCCCAAACTGCTGGCAGCCAAGTGTGTGCACGTGCATGCGCACACACACACTGCATTCTGAGTTTGGGGACTTTTATCTACAGAGGAAGGAGAGGGCCTTCTCCCCAAGCCCAGGGATGATTGGCAGGTTGCAAACTCAGATATGGATAAAAGTCTCCAAGCTTGGAATGGTGTGTGTGTGTGTGTGTGTGTGTGTGTGTGCGCATGCGTGTGCACAGCACGCTAAAGGAGATGTTATTTTCCCTATCCCAGACATAGTTGCCATTTCCCTGTCCAGTGCCTCCTCCTGGCAAAGCAGGAGGCAGAGGACAATGCTGCTCTGTGTAGAAGCACCAAGGAGAAAGTTTGCAGGAAGCAGTTGCCTCTTAGTCCAACTTCTGCCTTCCACATCTTGAAAGATTAATGATTGTGTTTGCTTGTTTCCATCTTCATTCCTCCCTCTTTATGTCCCCTTTTTTCTTTATGATTTTCTCTGCCATCTTTCAGCAGACAAATGGTAACACTGCCTTATTTATTAGTAATATTATTCGAAGCTGTTGTGTAATTGCCAGAGAATCAGTATCCTTGTAAACCTGCAGGATCTACCGCATTTATTCATACAAACAAGCATACAGTAACCAGTAGGTGGCACCCACTATTCATGTTTTTATTAGACTTGTTCCATCCCTAAAGTTAATATATTCATACAATCTGCCTCAGTTTTGAAGCTTGTGAAAGCTTCTTAGTACCATTTACTTTTGGTTCCAAATATGAATCAATTATTTAAAAAAGCCCAAGCTCTAATGAAGATCACTGAAGGCTCATGCTCCCCTTTGTTCAGCTTTATGACTTTCTACTTTTCCTTCTCTAGCCACTTACTTGACCATAAGGAGATTCATCCATTTATCTCAAATCTACTAAATTAAGAGGCTTGGTTTGCATTTCATAATAATTTTATTAAAGAGTATAATTACAACAAAATTATATTTATTAAGTGACTATAATGAATTATAATCAATCACTGGTTTTGTTAATGAAAAGAATGGAAAGGATATTTATCAGAAAAATAGCTGGATTTTAATTTTCAAAACTCAGAGTTCACTGACCACTTAGGGCAGTCCTACCTAGCTTCTACCAGAGTACTAGAATTCAAATGTAATTAACATTTATCCCATATTCTATTTTAAAACTGTTCCTAAATAAGTATTATTGCATTTGGATGGGATAGTGGACGTTTGCCTATATACATGTAGACCATGACTTACAACCATTTGTTTAATGACCATTCAAAGTTACAATGGCACTGAAAAAGTGACATGTTTTTCAGTGCCACTGTAACTTCGAACATCACTGAATGAATGGCTGTAATTTGAGGATTACTTATATCAGTAAAGATACTCTAACATTGCTAACTAATAAACAGAAAGCAAGAAACAGAAAATATCAAGAATACTGTCACAAAAAAGGATATATTTTGACTCTGTTAAAAGAACAAATCAACCAAGAAGCTGATTATAATTTTTGATGATAAAAGGAATGAATTACCCCTGAAAGATCAGGAGTCTGCAGAGGAATCAATTATTAGTGTTCAGAATGTAGACTACACGACTGCAGCTGAATTGCTTCTGTCAGGAAGAATATTTTGGTAATTGTAACAAGAAGACTAAAGGTGAAGTTTGAGATTTAACTGATAACTTAAAAATTCGTATGTCTACATATATAAAACTCTGAAGAGAAATAGTTGAATAATTTTTAAAAATCTCTTAACATCCTATTTCCTACACTAGATACAGGAAAAGTATACAATCATCAATAATTCTGGGAAAATGTGGGAAAAAAATCACCATTTAACACTTTTTAAATACACAAATCTTAATTCTTAAAAATTGTATGAATTTAAGATTTATGGATAAATTTTATATTGTTAATGTTTAGTGCTTTTCTCTGTAATTTGTTTATACAATTAATACTTTAAAAGGACTTTCAAAATGTCTTGATGCCATATGGCAATGCTGGAAGAAGCAGGAAGAGTTCCAGGAACTACAACAAAGCATCAGCAAGATCCCATGTGTGTTTCAATGAATGAATGAATGAATGAATCAATCAATCAATCAATCAATCAATCAATCAATCAGAATAGAGCTGGAAGGGACCTTGGAGGTCTTCTAGTCCAACCCCCTGCTTAAGCAGGAGACTCTATACCATTTCAGACAAGTGACTGTCCAGTGTCTTCTTAAAAACCTTCAGTGATGAAGCACCCACAAGTTCTGACTTAATACTATACTTAGCTGTCTCCCTTTTTAATTTCATAGTCTTATTTGTTCCATAACATATTTGATATTATGGAGTATGGAGTTGTATGCATGTTTTTAAAGCTCTCTAGGGCAGGGATCCCCAGAGGCTGGGCCACAAACCAGCACCAGTCTGTGACCCATTAGGAATTGGTCCACACATGCAAGCGAAATTTAATCTGTGCATGCACAGGATCAAGGAAGTATGTGAAACTACGGAACTAGTTTCTGGTTCCCAAAAGGTTGGGGCTGCTGTTCTGGGGAACTCTGGGGCCCCCTGGACTCAAATATGGAAAAGTCCTACCTTTTGGACTTTTTTCAAACTGCATCATGCCCTTGTGGAATGACCACTAAGTTGCACTCTATTTCCTTTATAAGCGGAGTATGCAGAGCACATTTTGAATGCATACGACGGTCTGCGCAGTTCAGCTTCATTGATATATGTACTCCATGAACAGCAACCCTCTTCTGTTTCTTAGAAACATACGAAAGAGCTATTTTGTGGTTGCAGTATTGCGCAAAACAAATATGTGCATGACTTAATTAACACAAAGTTCGTCCTCAGTTGAGGAAATAGAAAGAGGTTGAATAAGCAGCAGCAGCAGATTCCCAGAGAAGGGTGTGCTCCTTCACTGAAGAACCACTACTAAACAAAATGAGCATGAAAGGGTGTGTGTGTTGGGATCCCCCCTCTTTTTTGTTTAGATCCTGCACTCATATCTTTAAAGGGAAACTCCCAATAAAATCTGGAAATTTTCCTTGCCAAAAGACAGGATTTCCAGATTTCAGTAATCCTTGCCTGTATCTCATTGTGTAGCAATACAAATTGTCAATAAATCTGGTGCCTCTACAAGTTGTACATTTGTAAAAAGAACTCTTACACCCTCGTGTAAAAATGTAAGGAATAATTATATTTCTAAAAATCCCCTTCACATCAAAAGCATTCCATGATTGGGGGATTAATTGTAAGCACTATCAGTATTTGGCAGGTTAGAAGAAAGAGCTGTGAAGTAAATAACGTGGGATTTTAGGATAGAGAGGAAGAAGAAAGATGATCCCTTGAACTGAAGTGCTTTTTCCCCCCCTGTGTGCTTTGCAGTCTTTCTTTCCTCTAATACGAGTGGGGGAGAGGAGAGGGATATTTTGCTTCTCCTTTCCCTCTGATGAAGGCTGATGAAGTCTGGCGGATTCCATTTAGTGACCAATGTAGATTTGAAGAAGCCTTAAACTATATACAGCTTAGAGGCTCCAAAAGATGCTAAAAAAATACTGATTTTGGCCTGTTTGATTTCTCTCATAAATTATAATATAATATAACCTGGAAACAATACTTAAATATAATATATACACATACACAATTTTGACAAAATAAGTAATCAGGATTGTTTTTGTTCTGAAAGTCTGTGCAGATTATGACACCCAAAGCTGCAGCTTGCTTAGCTTATGCCTATATCTGGCATTGGTGTCTAAAATGGCGTATGAGCATGTCCACGTAAGCCTAACCTCAGCATATTTTCTGGAGTTTCCCTCAAACAATCATAAACACTTGCCCAAATGCCGTGTTTCCTTGAAAATAAGATCCCGTCATATATTTTTTGAACCCCAAAACAAGCGCTTGGCCTTATTTTCGGGGAGGTCTTATTATTTTTGGGGCGCATGGAGCAAGATGGGGATCCTCTTGACATCTTACCTGATTTCCAGCTCTGCGTTTAAATATTGTTGGGGAAGGCTTATTTTCGGGGGAGGCGTATTTTAGAGAATGTGCTTAAAAGTCAAATTGGGCTTATTATCAGGGGATGTCTTATTTTCGGGGAAACGGTATGTTTTGCATTGATATTATTTTAATATCAGTAGCTTATTTAACACCCACCCACCCCCATTCTATGCAACTGGATAATTCTGTAGTCTTCTAACTGTTGGAAAAGGGAAAGACCGCCTTGAGTTGAATACTCCTGTAATACTGATGTTTTTTCAACCTCCCTGCCTAACAAATGGCACATGGTCTCCCATTCAGGTCATAATAACCTTAGATGCTACAGTGTTTTAACGCTGCTCAGAGTCACTGCTTTGAGATGGGTATATAAATAAAGCCATAATTTATTTATATAAATAAATGATTGACATAATTCCCTCCCCCCCTAAATTGATTGGAAATAATGAGGCAGGGAGGTCCTGCAAGATCTAGAGCAGCGGTCCCTAACCTTTTTTGTCACCAGACATCAAATATTTGCAGGAGACAATATTTCCCACTGATTTGGGTAGTGGGAATGGTTTTAGTTTCACGCACTCAACCTCGCTCCCCTCCAGCTGTGTTGCCTGTTTCCTAACAGGCCACAGTCCAATACTGTGGGTTATTATGTCATATTATGTCAATGAAAAATCAAGCACAAATGATACACTAAATAATGTAAAGTAATATACTCCTCTTCCTAATTTTAACTAACTTTATATAAGTAATTCTTTATATATTAATATGTAAAATATATACAATTATTAAGAATTCAGAAGGCTTTTGGAATGAAGGGTAATTAAAATGACTCTAAACTTGAGTCAGCCCTAAAATAAAATGCAATACACTAGCGCAGAATGTAATTAAATATAGCCTATATTCACCATATTGGTAAGCAACTATAATGACCTATATCATCTTCTAGCTTAACTGAGCAAGCCTCACATTAATCACATTGTTGTTATAATAGCTGGCATTCTGCAGAGGTTCCAGTGGATAGGGCAGGTGGGGCAAATGATGAAAAGAGCATCTTGTGGCATGCTCTGCCCATTTTACATGCTTAGTGACATTGTACATGCACAATCGGCATCTCCAGAACAGATGGAATAACAGAATAACAGAATTGGAAGGGACCTTGGAGGTAGAATATGGAATAATAGAGTTGGACAGGAGTTCAGAGGCCTATTAGTCCAATCTCTTGTTTAAGCAGGACCCTGTACCATTTTAGACAAATGGCTACTCGGTCTCTTTTTAAAAGCCTCCAGTGATGAAGCACCCACAACTTCTGAATGCAAGCTGTTCCATTGGTTTATTATTCTCACTATCAGGAAATTGCTCCTTAGTTCTAGGTTGCTTTTATCCTTGATTAATTTCCAGTCATTGCTTCTTGTCTGGCCGCCTTTGCTATGGGAAATAATTTGACCCCTCTTCTTTGTGGCAGCCCCTCAAATATTGAAACACTGCTATCATGTTGCTCCTAGTCCTCTTTTCAGTAGATTAGACATACCCAATTTCAGCAACTTTTCTTCATATGTTTTAGCCTCT
This sequence comes from Pantherophis guttatus, assembly GCF_059756535.1. Lineage (NCBI taxonomy): Eukaryota > Metazoa > Chordata > Lepidosauria > Squamata > Colubridae > Pantherophis > Pantherophis guttatus. Next base: position 58,385,630 of record NC_142066.1, read on the forward strand.
AGCCTCCTACCCTGTTTTCCCCAAAATAAGACATCCCCTGATAATAAGCACAATTGGGTTTTTGAGCTCATGGCAGTAAGGCCAAGTACTTATTTCAGGGTTCAAAAAAATATAAGATAGGATCTTATTTTTGAGGAAACATGGTAATCATCTTTGTTGCTTTTCTCTATACCCTTTCCAGAGTTTCAATAGCTTTTTTATATTGTCGTGACCAAAACTGAAAGCAATATTCCAAGTATGGTCTTACAAAGGCCTTATAAGGAAGCTACTAATACTTCATGGGATTTTGATTTTATACTTCTGTTAATGCCGCCTAGGATTGCATTGTCTTTTTGGGTGGCTACAGCACACTACTGGCTCATATTTAAGTTTTCTCTACATTGAATTTCATTTTGTTAGATAGGGCCTAGTGTCCAAATCTATCAAGATCCATCTAGAACTTGAACCTATCTTCTAGGATGTTAGCTATTCCCTCATCTAAATCGTTCATGAAATTATTGAAGCATACTGGGCCTAAGACAAAACCTTGGAGTACCCCACTGCTTCCTTCCTTCCATATAGATATTAAGGACTGCATGTTGAGTATGTTAGTCAGCCAGTTATGAATCCATCTGGGGTGATGCTGTCTAACCCCCATTTTTCTAGCTTACCAAGAAGTAGGTTGTGGTCTATTTTGTCAAATGCCAAGTATACTATGTCCACTGCATTTCACTGGTCCACTAATGTAGTCCCTTTGTCAAAGAATGAAATAAGATTTGTTGGACATGATCTGTTTTTGACAAATCCATGTTGACTTCTGGTTATAATTTTGCTTGCTTTTACTATTTGCAGATCTGCTGCTTGATTATCTTTTTCAGAATTTTCTCAGGTATTGATATCAGGCTGACTGGTCTGTAGTTTCTTGAATCTGGGTTTTTGTTTTTTGAAAATGGAAATAGCACCAACTCTTTTCCAATCCTCTGGTAGTTCCCTAGTGCTCCAGGATCTTTGAAAGATATGGCTCAATGGTTCTGAGATCACGTCTGCCAGCTTCTTCAGAACTCTGGGATATAATCCATCAGCTCCTGGTGATTTGAACTCATCTCATATTTTTTCTTTATCTGTAAAGATAGATGCAAAGAAAACATTAAGCAGCTCTGCTTTCTCCCTGCTGCCTGTCACTTTCTTGCCATCTTTCCCTATTAGTGGACTGATTGTTTCTTTGACTTTTTTCTATTTTTTTTAATATGTTGAAAGAAACATTTCTTATTATTTTTGACAAGTTGCAAGACCTAGTTCATTCTGAGCTTAGTTTTCCTGACTATTTTTGCAGATTCGGGTTATATGCTGGTATTCTGCCTTAGTTATGTATCCCTCTTTTTGTACTTTTTTTTTTGTCTTTCAGTTTTTGTGCAACTATCTGATTTTTTTTTGGATTTTTTATTTTTCCTTTTCAGTGGTATTGTGCTGGACTGGGCTTTTATAATCATATTTTTCAGAGTTTCCCAAGATTGAGTTGTTTTTCCCTTTAAGATTTTCATCTATGCAATCCTTCCCAAACTCTCTCTTTTTTGTCTGTTAGGTTTGTTTCCCATCTGATGTGGAATTTGTCTCCCACTTAATGTCAGAATAGCTAAAATACACTATTACTACTGTGGTGTGTTTCCTATATGCATTTGTTAGCTGGTTAGCAAAAAGTTCATCTATTTCTTCTGCTTAGTTGGATGGCCTGTAGTATACACCTATTGCAATGTCATTCTTTTTTATATTAACCCATATGCATTCTAGAAGGCTTTCATTCTTGGTTTTATGCATTTTTGTGGAGATGTAATGATTTCTTACATATAATGCATAGGTAATGCAGACCATGGTCTCAGAATCCAAAATTTTCTAAATGGCACCAACCCTTAAACCAATGGTTTATTTTTTTGTTCCCTCATTGGATGTTGATCTTTTGTTGGAAGTATAGATGAAAACATCTGTGCTCCTAGCTACTTAAATTTTTGGCCAAGCTGCTCATAATGACTTGATTTTGTTTTTAGGTTCATTGTTGTGTCATTTGTCCCTATATGAAGGAAAAGAAAGGGATAGTAATCTATGGGCTTGGCTATTTTGGTAAAGTTTTCAGCCACATCTTTGATTTTTGTTCCAGGGAGACAGCTTGCCTTCCTAGAATGAATGTCCAGTCTATAGATGGATGATACTGTTCTCCTGAGAAATGAATCTTCTATCACCAACACTTGCCTTTTTTTCCTGGGGAAGTCTGAGCTACTTTTGTTCCTATCACAGGAACACTTTTTCCTTTTGCCCTTTTTCCAGGTGTCTGCATACTTTCTTCCAGAGGAATGCTATGAAATTGGTTGCTCAGTTCCAGTGGGGCTGCCCTGGACTCGGCTGAACTAGATAGCAGGGGCATTGCTCCTGGAGTTTTGTTTTTCTATGAGCGACATGTTTCACTCGATCTATCTCTAAAGATTCATGTACAGGTTCATTTCATCCAGTAGTTGTTTGTTCCTTTTAATATTCATCTTAGATATAATCTTCTTGCTTGGGTTGGAATTTCTTATTTTGTAGGTTGAACCTCAGATTGGCTAGAGTTGCCTTAAGACCCTTTAGTTTTTCTTCCAGTAATTTGTTTGGTATGAATTACCAAATTTTGGTACATGTGTAATTTGGGTCATCCTTGGGCATAAACACATGCAAGGAACATATTTTGCAAATCCAACAGTGTCAATCCTTTTTTCCATGACTACGTTCCTTTTCATTAGTTTATTTAGTTCATTTTTGCTAGCACTATTTAATGCCATTAAGGCATGTCATTATCATTAATACATTTAGGAATGCCTTCCAGCAAATTGCAACTACAAAGCCTGGTCATTTTATTTATTCCCTCTGCCCTCTATTTTTTTAAATGAAGGAGATGTTTGTATATTATTATTATTATTATTATTATTATTATTATTATTATTATTGAAGTAAAATGCTTATATTACAACTTCATAATGCTCATTTAATTGTTTTGCATGAAAGCATTGCATCTTGCAGACATAATCTTAAGGCTGCAATTGTTGAATGACTCTAAAGAAAGCTTTAAGCCATCTGCCGTATTTTAATGGGGCAGATACATTATTCTTCCAGTCCTGGGACAGAAAGAAAATCCCAGCGCTCCCAATATATTATAAAGATGCTCAGACACTAAATTGTCTCCTGAGATGGTGTTTGTGTTTCTTTCACTCCGATCCAAGGAAATAAGTTTTGCTTTAAAAAATAATTTGAAAAAAGAAAGCTGCTGCTTTTCATTTAGGGAGTTGGAGAATCAGCCTTTAAAGCCATAAACTTCAAATGGTTTGGCACCTATAGGAATGGTGTTGGGCTTCCCCCAATGGAAGAAAAATATTTCTACCCCCATCCTATCAAATTTCCTCCTAACCTTCCTAGGGATGCACAGATTGCACACCCCAGTCAGAGTATTCTGGCCAGGGCTGGTATTTCTAACCAATGGCTGCTCTTTTGAAGGACAAGAGTTTTGGCTGGCTGGCTATGGCCACACTGCATGCTGGGCTTAGTTAGCACCCTGATGCCCCTCCAGCTACCCTCATCATGCAATTGAGCCCTTTAGGGGATCCCCCTCTGCCGTTCTTTTCCCCCCCTCTGCAGACAGGGAGGGCTGGGTGTCTGTATTTAATTACAGCCTGAAAGAGCACCATTTAAAAGAGAAACACAAGACATTTCATTATCATTAATACATTTAGGAATGCCTTCCAGCAAATTACAACTACAAAGCTTGGCTATTTTATTTATTCCCTCCATTTTTTAAATGCAGGAGAGGTTTGTATTTTTTTTATCATTATTATTAAGGAAATAAAAAGTTTGTGCTCAGTTTATCCAAGTGATTATTCACTGTAAAAAAAACAAAAACAAAACTAGAGTCTTTCTCTGTTGCAACATGGATCTTTTCAGTTAATTTACTTCTCCAATGAATGATTTCTCTGTACAGCCTCCCTGCCAATCCCATGTTGATTGGGCAAGTCACATTTATCTGCACCCTGACTGGCTTGAACTGCATAACCTATGGGCTTTGGTAGTTCTCTTGTTCTATCAGCTTATTATCACAAATTAGTATAAGGAGCTTATTTGTTGCCAACATTACCACCCTTTCTTCAATTCTGAAAAATAATCTTAGTTAACTACAGCCCTTGCTCTTTGAACATATATTTTGCTGTAGGCCTCATAGAATTCAGTGGCATTTTCCCTAAGGAGCTGGCCTTCCACAGTATGATGAACTCCAGAATATAAAACTAATATTGCCCAGTATCCATGACTCATCCAGCTAAAGATTCTTACATATGAGCAAGTCAGATATCCAAAACATAGGGACAATATATCCACTTTGTAAATTCTGTTTAGGCAGGACTAATCTAATTTGAATGGTGATTCTATTATAATTGGTGCCACAAACTAAATTCTTGCTTTCTTTTCTTAGTAGATAGGCTATGTTTCTTAGTCTTTGCTTCCAAAATTGGTACAATTAGGTTAGTTTTCTACACTATGTCCTGCTGTTAGAAAATTGTAGTTGGGATCTCAGGCTTCTCCAAGGGACATGAAATAACCGGAAAGAATTATGTGTGACTGTGATTATCATTACACACGAAATAAACAGCCCAAGGGGTTTACTCAGATGCACAAATATAAAAAATGCAAAGCAACACAAGTGTAATTCCTCCCCTTCATCGGCGATAGGGAGAGATATCAGATGAATGAAATGTGTGTATATGGGAAGCAGCTAACTTTGCAGCCAACATTCACCTTTCATGGGTCAAATGTGGATACTTTCTGTCCACATTTTATCTTTAAGAATGTTCCAGTCTCAACTACTTTAATGTTCCAGTGAAGACTACTTACTCCTACAACCCCAGTCATTTATTTTTAATTATTAAATAAGTAGTAGTAATAAAAAAAAAATTAAGTAGTAAAAAATTTGAAACCCACCACTGGTGTAGTTTGTCTTTCATATAATCACCAAGGCTGTGTGTAACATAAATGCAGTAGTTTATCATACAATACATCTCTTTGCAACAGGCAAAAATTCTAAAAATTGAGTACAGAAGTTTGAGTTTTTCCTCTTATCTCTTGAATTTGGAATATTCTGCCAAGAAAAAAGGACAGCAGCTCTAATTTTTTAATATTGTCAAAAGCATTTATTTGACACTTTTAATTTGTAACTCTAAAAATAATACCATGGTCTTGGTTTTCCTCAGGAAAAAAAAATCCTGCTTGCTTTGAATTTCTTAAATGCCAGTTGCTAAAATTTTAATTAATTTTCAGCTGTTCTCAAGAGAAAAAAAAAATAGGGAAGGCTACAGTGCTACCAATTATATGGCAATGTTGGCTAAAATAGAGGGAGAAATTGATAAATGGTTACCTAACGGGCAAGTGAAGAACGGAAGTTTGTACATTGAAAAAACAGATAATGAGGGATCAAGATCTTTCTGATAGAAGGGATATCCTATTGTTAAGCCTCTTCGCCTATAAATTCTGTAAGGCATCAAACTACAGGGAAACAATAGATAAAGTCATTTACACGGCACACAATGTTCAATATTCTTTGTTTAGAAACAATGTTATTAAATTTCTTTGTGTCCCGAGCTTTTAAGTGAGGGAGAAACTTTTAACTCTTATAGTTATAACCCCCCTAATTCCCATATCCACGCCTAATGTTGAGTCCCACATGTTGAGGAGACTAAAGGGTATGTCAGGATCAGGCTCCGTAAAAAACCTTTGCATGAATCCTCCTATGTACATCAAAAGCTAACTCAAAACCATTGTCTTCTGCTTCCTTTCCAGGATGTGTCTGGAACTGTGAAACCTCTTTTAATATCACCCATGGGGGAAGGGAAGGCTCCAGGTAATGACATCCCATCTCCAAAGTTGTTTTTTTTTAAACAACAACCAGCTTTGGGGCGAAGTTATCTCAAAGTCACATTTCAGCCTCCGGAGATGTGTCCCTGAGCCCACTCTGACATTTATCAGCCATCATCTCTTTAGTGGGGCAGCAGCAGCAGCAGCCCTCCCCTCTCATTCCTTCTTAATTGGTGTGAAATTGGAGCAAGTTCTCAGGTGATAATGTGTTTGCATTTCTGCTTCACTGCGCCACCTTAGACACCCAATCCCAGGCAGCTTCATTAAACCTTTGGATTTCCACCCCGAACCCCCCCACTGTCATCTTCATAACAGTAAGCTTCAAACTTGATTTCCTGACTTCCAGATGTGCATCATAAGTAGGACTTATCCATAGCTAACCAACTATATTTAAAGAGGGGAGGAATAGATTTTATTTAAGAGAAAGATAAATGTGTGCTCAATTGCATTTAGTAAAGCTTCAAATGTTTTGCAGGTTTCTCTAACATGCAAGGAAATATTTAATGTCCTTTACTCTCTCCCTATCCCTCTCCTTCTTCCTCTCCCTAATTAATATCCAGTGTTGCCCATATTTTAAACAATTAAATATATACAGTTTGGGTTAATAATGTTTTTTGATACACCAAAGATGTAAAATGTTGAAGGCAAGTACTTCAGAAAAATTACAGTGGAAAGCAACAATATAGTTAAGTGCTATTTTTAAAAAAAAAATATTGTTTTTTTGTAGTAAAATATGATGGGATTCTAGGATTTACATTTTATATTTTTATGTACAATCAGTTTCCCAAAGACTTAATTACTAAGCAATCTAAATAATTACAAATATCATTGCAGTCATAACATTTTTTAAAAAGTTATTAACACAAATAAACAAGAGAACTTGTCTATTGAATTAATATACATTGCTTGAAATTTTGCATGACATCACCTGTAGGACTAGTCCCTAGAAGGACAAACTTCAAAGATGAGTATTTTTACTTTCTTAAACTCTTGAGGGTGGGGGGGGGTTAGGGTGGAAGTTATGAGAGCAGAAGTGTAACACATCTGAACACAGTTTAAGGCTGATTGGAGGAGAGAGATTTTTTCATATCTTCTCATGTCATTCTACTGCTTTCTATTCCGCATAGAAATATCTGCACCAATAATAACAGGGAGATTCAAAGTTGCTTATGGAACAACGTATAGCATTCAGATAAACTAACTCTAATGAGAAAAAAAATAGGTTTTGGAAAACATAGCGCATTTATCAGATCACTGATTAGAACTTTTACATCCAGTTTAGCAATTTCATAAATCTAAATCTAAAATATTTGCTATTAGAAAACTAGTTTTGTAGAAAAATGAAATTACTATCAAAATCAGATATCCATTCAGAGAATTAGAATCTCATTTTATTCCTAAGAAAATAAATTAGGTACCATTAATGTTTTAGAGATAAAATTAGAATAAGCTTCTGATATAATCCATGAAAAGGATCACAGTCTGTATTGCTAAAAATATTTGTTCTCTCACAGTGTATTCTACAATATTTGCAAGCAGACTTCATTATTTTAAAAAGGAACACTGTCTTTAGTCATTAAAAATGCTTCACACAATTGTATGCCACTTTCAAGAAGTCATAGGACTATGTTAAATAAATAAATGAAAATATACTATAATTTGGTCTATTTAGCATAACTATATCCCTTTATTTTATTTTATTCTGAATGGCAGAAATGGATGGTGTCTTCTATTAATTCCTCACTCATTGTCAAAGCAACTTGAAGGCACATTTTCCTGCAAGGTTTCAGAAGTACATTTTCCATATTACATTATCTTGAATGCTCCTGACCATTTGGAATAGTGAGTTCTGTTCACTGTGGGCTACCTCTACCAGTTCCATGGCTACCTCTACCAGTTCCATGGCAAAGTATGGCCCCATCTTCAATTTAGCCATAAATTGTACATAAATTGTACATAAAATTTATGTATATTTTAATCATATACTATAATAGGTATTATAACTTCCTTACCAGCATTGCTGAAGTATCATAGTGGTTATGAACTTTGTTTAGACTAACTAAGGTGGTTGATTGAATCCCAACAGGATTTTTAAAAAATATACATACATTTTTATTCTCCTAAATAGCAGGTTTTCTCCCATCCTCCCCTTAAAAAACCGCCCAGAGTATTTTATCATTTTAACAGTTATCAATTTTGTGTGTGTGCTTTTACACTTATTGATATACTGTGTGTATGAAAATAATGATATCTTCTCAGAGACTGCACTTTTAGAGTCTCTGAATAGGTAGATAAAACATATATTGATGAAAAATGTATTGTCCAGAAACTCTAGTGATAGAATATTTAGGCATTTTATTCCATAAATTTTAGGAATACTGCACTATTAAAATTTAATTAGGATCTTAGATATTCACTTCTAGTATGCACCATGGCAAAATGATGCCTTGGGAATAGAGGGACAACATTGTGGCTAAAAACAATATCTGAATGCTGGATTCAGACCATCAAAATCTAAAGGAGAGATCTCAAGATTACTCACATAAACTCCAGACAACTGTTTTTGGCAGGAAGTGTATTCTTGGTAATTGGTTTGCAATCAACTGGAAACCATGGGATTTCATCAAGCTTATATTGACCTAGGCTCACTTCTTAATCATCTTGGATTCTTTTCTTTTTCTTTTTTCTTGCTTCTTAAACATTGGGAATTTTCAGATTGCCAAATCTCTGTTCGGTCACTTCAATTTCAGTGATTGAAATCACCAAGTTTGCTTCAATGCTCTAAAAAATTTTTAACTACAAGTTTAAAGATTTGCAAATAATTTCAGAGCAGAGTGTATAAGGATGGTTTATTTTGACTTTAGAAAGTTTTAAACAGATTTAAGAATTGGCTATTTTAAGAGAGATTTATGAAGAATAGGTTTAGCAAATTTTAAAGTTATTTACTATTATAGATAAATTAGAAGGTATCACTGAAGACAATCAAGCCATACTGAATAAAACTGAAATTGATTTAAAGGTGAATTAAAAAGCCTATGATAAAATGATAATGGATTTACAAATGAATCTGGATCATGATAGGATCATTTAAAAAGTACACATAAACATTAAACTAGACAAGTAATGTGGATAATTTCTCTACATTTACAAAAGGAATTTGCTGAAGCTGCAAAAATTTCAGTGGGAAGAGACAGTAAGAATATGAACAGCGACATGGATATTTCTTTCTATTGGAATTATGAAAAGGGCTTTATAAAGATACCAAGGATTTTGAGAGAAGAAACAAAGAAAATACGGGGAAGCAGTTGTTAGAACTTTGTTTGAAGGATCTAAAGATTGTAGGGAGGAAGAAGAAAGAATATTTATTTATTTTTATTTATTTATTTTGTCAAGCATATATTTTATGACAGATATAAATGTAAACATAATTATAAATACATGAAAAGGATACGGATAAAAGAAAACATTAGGACAGGGATGGTAGGGACGCTGGTGTGCTTATGCACGCCCCTTACAGACCTCTTAGGAATGGAGTGAGGTCTACGGTAGACAGTCTAAGGTTAAAGTTTTGGGGATTTGGAGAAGAAACCCCAGAGTCAGGTAGTGTATTCCAGACATTGACAACTCTGTTTCTGAAGCCGTATTTTCTGCAGTTTAGTTTGGATTGGTTTACTATGAGTTTGTATCTATTTGTTTAATCAAGATTAAAATAAATAAAAATAAATTGATCTTATTTGTTTAATATAATCTTCAACCAATAGTATTGCCAAAAAGGATTAAGAACATCCATAGAGATAGTAAAACATCAATAGGATCCACTTTATGATCCTACCTATTCCTTTTTATATCCTGTATGGTATATCTGATCTCTCTGGCTAGGCAGATTAAAAATCTGTATTACAGAAATTCCTAAAAAGTTGTATCGGAATCCTGATGGTTTTTTGCTAGGCCAAAAGCTGATAAACAAAGCAGGATTTTTGTTGTCATCTTTATTGTTTACCCTTAATGGATTTTTTTTATATGGCCTATCACCATATAAGAAAAAAAATTGCTGTCCCCCCCCCCCGAGAATATTACTCAAAAGCCATTTTGATGAATAATTCTAGGCAAACTATTGCAGAACCAATCTTGTGATATGACATTAATAGGAAGCAGTACAGTTGAGATTATGATTGGCAAAAGCTTGAACATGTTCTGCTTTCTGGATAGCAGTAAATTACAGTTCAATATAATGAGGTTTAAGGACTGTCCAAAACTTATTCAAGCCTCAGTCTAAGATGAAGACAATTTGAGAGGCAGAGCTAGAGTCACCAGAAGTTCAGACACAAAGAGCAGAGGATCACAGCTCTTTTTAAAGCGTAAATTTTGCCACAAATTACAGATTTTATTCAATGGCCACAAGAACTGTCCTGAAATAGGGCTTTCTTAGCCCAGTTCTTTCTAAACAGACTCTCTGATCATAGACCCCATTGAACATCTGAATTAGGTTTGTTGGGGCATCATCATACACATCTGGAAGAGGAACCAAGTTCTGAGGGGCCTGTTGAGAAGATTCTGATTTTTCTTTCTCTGCCAGCCTAGACTATCAGATTCCTAAAGCTTTGCTACATCTACATCCCTACTACAGGGATTATGACATGGCAGTTATCTGGGATTGTGTTTAAAAGTCAGGAGTGTAAGTGTAAACTGTGCAAACTGTGGCTGAATTCTCAGTTTAAAAAAACAGTGGAATCCTGAGCTTTTTCCACCATCCCAAATGATAAATGCATTAATTTTGGAATTATAGAAAGGAAGGTGTTGGATGGAGCTGCAATTTGTCCTTAATAAGAATTTGCCCATCTAGTTTAATCAGATCCCAAGGTACTTTTATCTATGATAGATTTTTCAAATCTATCAGTTGAAAAGAGTTTTGACTAGATGCCAGCTAAATCTTCTTCCTTTGGGTGCCTTGTTAGAATGTGAAGCCAATCTGGGATTTCAGTTCCAGTCTTGCCTACAGACTGGTAGTTCCTGAATAACCAGGCCTGATCTTTTCAAGATCAGCTAAGGTCATTACAGCCTAAAGCTGAGACTGTAATAGGAATTACAGCTGGTAGCTGCATATTCTTTCCTGCTTGTAGACTTACAGAGTTAAATGAATGGAATCTTTCTTCATTGAAGAAATCCAAATTAAAGGTCCCTTGACAAATACCTAAGCAGCCTCTATTGGAAGACTTTTAGGGAAGGGACACTGTCAGCTCCTCAGGTAATTGGTTCCACTGTCAAATGTTCTTACCATTAGGTAGTTTTCCTTTAGGTGTATATTTGCAAATATATGAGTTGTGATGATCAAAAAAAGGATGAAATATGTTTCACAATGGAAATCCCAGCTATTTGTATTTCACAGTTGATCACATGCTTAAATGCAATTTATATGTAATTGGCTTGTATCTTGATGTGTGCTTTTGATAATTCTTCCTCCCTGCTCTGCCACCAATGCCTGTGTTTGCAAGAACTCTGGAATTCAAAGTTCAAATATTCTGTTTCATTAATACTTGGCTAAGGAACTTAAATAATATTAAGCCAACAGGGTGACCTTTGGCCAGTCACTTTCTGTCAGCCCTGGGAAGAAGGCAATGGCAATCACTTCTGATAATCTTGCCAAGAAAAACGCAGAGTTGTCCGGGCATATGCAAGGAATCGCGAACGACTTGGAGGCAATAATAATAACAACAGAGTTTGTTGTAACAATAGTAACATGTGCTTGGGTCCAATCCCAAAACATTTAGTGCTCTACTGACATTGACAAAATCATCATTAGTCAATTGCAAACGGCATCTTGGCACAGTTACATATTGGGACAATACTTTTAACACCATCAATCAACATTTGCCTATCCCAAGTCCATGGGAAGGACTCAATAGGTGATAAAAATACCAAAGCCCGTCTAAACATCTGGCTGACTGTGTAACAAACCATAATAATATCAATAACAGTAATGTTTGTAGAAACACGTTGTCCTGGTTTAATTTAATATCCATACATTTGTTAATATATTGTTACAAAGTAAAAATCAAAATATGCTTCTGAATTGCATATGGAAAAAATGTAATTTATCATTGTATGAAGATTGTAGATCTGCTGAGCTTGGAATAAAGATTCATCTTCGGTGTCAAAAAGATAGTGTGACCTCTCAGATTTACAAGCTTGGATCAGCAATATATGTTTGTTTTCTCTATATTTAGCTCTATCAATGTAATTAAAAGATTTATCAGTTTTAATAACATGCTTAAAAATTGGGCTGAATGATTTACATGCTTTTGCTTCCTTTTCCCTTTGTTTGTGGTTTTTGGGGAAGATTATTTTTCGGTTTTACCTTTCTCTTTTTTAGTTTTTAAAGCAAACTAAAAAGATTTCTTAAAGAGAGTTTCCCCTAACTTTCCAACAGAAATTCCTGCCTTGTAACAAGATTAATCTACATCCTGCTCCTGAAATCATGAAGAACTAGCTAATAGAGAACAATTCATTTCACTTTGAATGTAGCATTTTCATTCCAAGAAATCAACTACCTATATTTATATAGTAGAGGTTAAAGTTCTCTCCTAATCATTCCTTTGGGAAAGAAAATGCTACCACTGTCAAACCCAGATTGTGGATAATATTTATCCTTGTCAGCGGACTATGCATTTCAGAGAGGGAACTTATTTTGTGTTCATATATTGGGTGCCTCATGCTATATTAAATTACCTCTTTCATCCTAGAATCCTGAATATTTTTAAGGCCAGGTTTCTACTCTGTTAGGAAGTATTGGATGGCAACTCTTATAACTGGGGGTTTAAGACATGTATTAGAAACTGATTAGACTGAATCAAGAGCCGTGGTTGCTTTAGATCTGTTGCGCTCATGGACATCAAAGGATAGACAAGAATATGGTGGGAGGGGAAATTAGATATTAACTTGACTAGCAGGAAGGATTTAGACCTGCTAAGCCCCACCTTTTCTTTAATGACACAGGGTATGGAGCAGAGGTGGGTTTCAGCAGGTTCTGACCAGTTCTAGAGAACTGGTAGTAGAAATTTTGAGTAGTTCAGAGAACCCATAGTAAAAATTCTGACTGGCCCCGTCCCCATCTATTCTCTGCCTCCCAAGTCCCAGCTGATTGGGAGGAAATTGGGATTTTACAGTAACCTTCCCCTGGAGTGGGGTGGAAATGGAGTTTTTACAGTATCCTTCCCCTGCCACGCCCACCAAGCCATACCCACAGAACTGGTAGTAAAGAGTTTTGAAACCCGCCACTGGTACGGAGGATCTAATCTTCCTCTATTGGTTGGTTCAAAGAGTATTTTCCCACTGATGAATTAAGAATATTGAAGAATATTCCAATTCTCTGGAAGAATCTCATAATCAGCTAGAAATGAGTTGGTGAGAAGGCCTTTCTTATGTCAACGAAGTCACAAGTTGGCAACATTTAATAATTTGGGAACAGGCTGTTTATTTGTCTTAGGTATCACAATAAGTATGACTCAACTGATTGTTCATTTACAGAACAATCCTCCAAACCCTTGAAGTTATTTTATTCTGGCATCATCATTTTAGAAATTGTTTAGGCAAATGCTTTCAGATGGCACTGTCATGCATTCACTTGTCAACCAAACACATGGGTATTATTAAATATTTCTTCAAAGTAGTTCAGTTAATACAATCACATTGAATTTATGAGATTGGTTAAACTGAGAAAATGTTACAAAGCCATATCTACCTTCAGGTTCATGAGTGAGAGAAAATCTGGTCAATTCCCTCAACAAATTATCCAATAACCTATAAGAAGTCATTGCTGGATCTGGAGTATTAGGATAGGATAGGATAGGATAGGATAGGATAGGATAGAATAGAATAGAATAGAATAGAATAGAATAGAATAGAATAGAATAGAATAGAATAGAATAGAATAGAATAGAATAGAATAGAATAGAATAGAATTCCTTATTGGCCAAGTGAGATTGGACACACAAGGAATTTGTCTTTGGTGCATATGCTCTCAGTGTAAATAAAATGTGAAAATCAATTGTTTTTTATACAGGTATTAATTTTTTTCTCTATTACAATATATGCATTCCACAGTCACATGATCACCATTGGTGTGCTTCACAACCAGCTCCTGACAGACCTAATGGACAATATGAAAGTAAAATCACAATTTGCAGTCATATGATGTCTTGCTTAACAATTATGGTGATTTGCTTAACAACTGAATTGGAAGTGATGTCATTAAACCAGTTGCAATCATGTAATTTTCTGCTTAACAATTGCAGCCCTTCTGATGGAGTTACTGGACCCAATTGTGGTTGTTAAACTAAGAGTTACCTATAAAGTCAATATATGCTCTCTATGATATTGGGGGGGAGTATTATTCTGTTTTTACTATTATTTTAATTAAGAGTAACATATCTATTTTTCTATCTATCTTTCTATCTTTCCATCTATCATCTCTCTGTCCACCCTCATCTATCTATATCTATCTTTAAATGAAAAAGATATATATGTGTATCAATAAGCTTTATTACAGTCTTAGTTTAACAAAAAATATAGTGCTACGTGTCAGAATGCTACCTTGCTGGAAAAATGGTATTGTCTGTTATCATTTTGTTATCTATAACAAAAAGGAGACATACATTATCTTTGTGTAGGTGAAAATTGAGTTATAACTAAAGAACATTGACTAAACCTTGAAGCAGGTTGTGACTAAAAACTTGCTGCAAGATCCTTATTTTTATAATGCTGCTTTCTTTCCATTTATATTCTGTGTAGGCCTCAGTAAAACATGCAAAAACAGAAGAATTGTTAACCTTCATTAGCACACTTACTTGTGCACCCTGCCTGTCTAGTTAAATAATAAAATGAGCTGATTTGATAAGTTTCTGGAATGAATTACTTTGCTTTTACAAACAGATATGAGAATTTGCTTGATTTGTGTTAATTCTGATATAATTATCAAGAAGGAATGAAAATATCAAGGTCTTAATACTCCACAGGATATGCGGTCAAACTAGAATAACAAGGGTAGGTCAGGTGGAATGAGTATAAGGTATATACTCATGTTTGAATGATGAAAGCAAATTCTTAGTTCAGTGTCCATTGAAATGATAGCAACTGGCTGATCTTTTTGGGACTTCAAGGCTAAGCAGTATTCAGTAGTGGGATTCAAAAAATTTAACAACCAGTTCTCTGCACTAATGACCGGCTTGGTAGGCATGGCTGAGTGGTCATGTGACTGGGTGGGTGTGGCCAACTCAACATCACTCACATTGAGGGGCACTTCCCCTTGCCCAGCCTCTTGTGACTGTGGGGATGCTGCAACAGTCATAAGTGTGAAAAATTGTCATAAGTCACTTTTTTCAGTGCCATTGTAACTTGTTAACTAAATGGACTGTTGTAAATCAAGGATTACCTGTACAAAAACTACAAAAAGCTTCTTTGCTTGCAAAAAGCTGCCCTAAATATGATTCCAATCATTAGATTAGAAATGTGGGAAATACACACTGAAGATCAATGACAGTCATAGCCATCATGGAAACCTAAACCATTTTGTCCGAATACCTTCCTTTTCATCAGCAATACCTGCAACCTAGAGTTACAAATCAGGCAGGATGCCAGAGCACCTTGAGGAATTAAATGCAATGATAACTATCAGCAGCCAAGTTACTCTTGCTCATAAAGTGAAACCCTTTAGTAGAGAGGTCATTTAAGCTCTTCAAAAAGTGGGTGGGCATATTTGGGCTACAAAATGCCAAGCTAAAAAGACAAATTAACAAAATATTTAGGGGACCCAGATTCAAGTCTCTGCCCTCCCAAGCTTGTTAGGATCACAAAATTAGTACATGCCTCAGATATTTAAATAAACTTCAAGCCTGGTGCCATGTTACTAAGCCTTATTATCATGAGAGAAAACTAAAATGAATTGGAGGGAGCATCCACACCCTTACCTCCTATTTTTTTAAATCTTCCTATCAATGAGCAATCATGTGCCTTGGCCACTCCAAAACAATGAAAGAAACTCCTGTCCCAAAGGTGCTTTTTCAAGAGAAAACTGGACTTTCTGGAAACCAAGAAAGTTGCCTCTTGAAAAAAGCACCTTTGAGACAACCATGATCTGGATAACTGAAGAATCTCATAGACAAGAGACTCCTGTGCTCAGTGAATTGACAAAGCACCCTTTCCCACCCAGGGCAAAGCAATCCTTAGATCCATTTGCACCATTTAAAGATACCGGCTGGTCTCACTCACCTCATAAGATATCCTAAGGAAATCATCCAGATTTAAGGAAAGATCACATGCCCCCAGAAAGGCAGTTAAAAAAATCAGACAAGTGCCAAGCTTGCATCCTGGACAGTGCCAGGAACCAATAAAACTGTGTAAAAAGCTTCAAACAACCCTTCCCCTTTAAGAAAGTCAATCCCCTAATAAAGCAAAGAAAAGCAAAATACCAGCAAAGTAAAAAACAACAACAAAACCCTCCGGAGAAGTTTTCAGGCTAGAGAAAGTAGGGTGTACTGCCAAGAACCATTAGCTGTTACAATGTAACAAGGCTTAACTGCAGAGGCAGTTTCTGAAAACACTTAAGCAAGGCAATAAAGATAAGGATTAGGCTAGAAGCCTAATGCACAGAGGTACACCAGAATGTCTCTTTCCTGCCTTTCTGACAGGATTAATTCTGTAAGGTGGGAAAAACAAAAGGCTGTTTCTTCCAACAGCCGGTTTGCTGAACTGCTCAGAAAGTTAGCTAATGGTTCTCCCGAACCAGTGTGAAGCAGATGAATCCCGCCACTGGCAGTATTGGATTTGGTTGCTATTGGGAGAGGAAACTGCCAGGGAGAACTAGGGAAATAGTTAGCCAGACTGTGAAGTTAAAAAATACCCCCAAAGAAAGCAATAGCACACTTCTTCCATAGTGTTGCCAAGAAAACTTCATAGATGCATCTTTGAATCAGTAGCTCCACTTGATGGAGACTTAACTTTATAACTTACTCTGTACCCATGCTTCTTGAATGGAAAGCCAATAAATTTAGCAGAACTTCCCAGGCCACTCAGGACATAAAAGTGGTGAATTAAGAAAAATACAGGAATAAGATTATCTAGTTTGGTAATGAAATGTCTAAGAAAACAACAAAGATCAGAGAGCACCAAGGATCTCACAGTTCAACTCTGAGCTACAAATATTCTCTTCTTTTGGTAAGAAGAATTACCTGTGAACTATCATACACATAAACACACACACACACACCATCAAGAACACAAGTGGTTCTAACCAGATAATATATAGAACATAGTCTCCCATACTGTCTATGACCTAGTCTGTATACCTTTCTTTATAGTGGATGTTTCTGAAAGATATATCATATAGTAGTTTGAGTCCCTTTCTATGAAAACATGATTAGGATATTATGCTCTAAGTAACAGTGAGTCCCTGGATCATTTAAATTCTAGGCCAAGCTGGAGAAATATTCCCTGGGTTCACAGAGTGAAGTTTTATTCATAACTCATTGTAAGGTGAGAATTGTAGAAAGAAGGGAGAATGAGAATATTGTACAAAGTTGTTATTTTCCCCAACTTTCAGATGCAATGGGATTGCAGATTGCAGATCTGCAATTAATTAATTCCAGGTTGAGTGGCCATAGTGGCCAAGAATTATGAGAGTTGCAAACAAGCATATCTGAAGGTCACCAGGTTGCAGAATTCATGGTTACGTGCTGATATTGCATTGAGCTAAAACGCATTTAGCTTAGTACATTTGTTTCCTTTTTTCTTTTCCTTCAAACTAGGATTTCAAAATTACCTGGTTTTTTTTTTTTTCTAAATAAAAAAGTTTCTTTTGCTGGAAACTCCATGAATACAAAAATTGGAATTGGCTCAAGTCTCTTCAGTGACATAATTAGAAGGCTTTTGATATGCCAGATTGGCTGATCTCTGTTACTTCCCTCTGGTGCTGGGGAGTGTCAGCAAAAGGATTAGCCTGAAGCTACTTCCTGACACTCTGCTAAATCTCTCCTGCTTTGTTCTGTATCCAAATGATGGGAAAGAGAAAGGAAGAAGACAGCTAAAATAAGATATTGCAGCAAGCTTGGATCAGAACTCTCCAGCTTGCCTTTGGTTTACATGGAGGGATCCCCTTTCTGTCAAGATTTGTACAACAGTTAATGCCACTGAAACATATACTGTAAACCAGAATAAAACTTTAGGGAGATAATTGAATTTTGGCGAGGAAGGAACAAGTTGAATTCACTGCTCATTCTCAATATTTGCAAGCTTAGCTTGGAATCATTCTCCCCAAACATGGACATATCTTATCTGTTGTGAAGATATGAAAGCGATAGGACATACAAGGAGTACTATGGAGGAATGGCATAATCATCCAAATAAACTGATTAGTATTT
The DNA here is from genome assembly GCF_059756535.1 of Pantherophis guttatus. Taxonomy (NCBI): domain Eukaryota; kingdom Metazoa; phylum Chordata; class Lepidosauria; order Squamata; family Colubridae; genus Pantherophis; species Pantherophis guttatus. The sequence goes on from NC_142066.1 coordinate 58,403,938, forward strand.
TTTGTAATTTTTATGTCTAAAAGGTTCCAACATCCATAAGGGCAATAACATTCATATATAAAAGTTAAAAAGGGAGACAAGAAAAAAATAGTAAAATTACACAATATTTTAGTATTTTTTCCACACGGTAACATATTTATCTGGCACAAGACAATTATGATTCCCTCATCTGAGCAAGATATGAAATCAGACCATATTTTTCAGAAAACTATAACTTTAACTTGACCACAACACAGATAAAGAGCTTAATTTCTCAGCTGTAGCAACATGGCAAACATTTTGGCACCAGAACTGCAGTGCCACAGATGTAACTTTCCTGTGTTTAATGATGCACATTCTAGTAGCAGCCAACAAAAACACAGGCAGTCCCCTTTGAGCAATAGCCTTTTTAGTGACCACTCACAGTTATGATGGTGTTAAAAAAATAACTTTTTGACCAACCTTCACATTTACCACCTAAATGTAAAGCAAAAGAAAACTAAAGTAAGATCATAAGCACAGTTCAAGTTTCACCTAGCAACTGCTTCACTTACCAACCAAGTTGTTGGTCTCAATTATGAGGACTATACTAAATGTGGACTATTCACACCACATCAACCTTTAGTACAAATATTTGCAATGGATCCTAAAATGGATTTCAGCAAAACAAGTTGTGGGCGAATACTAATTATATGGTTTATAACTTTACCAGTCTCCAAAACTACTTCAGGTCAGAAGTTAAATTGATTAACAGTTGGTTAAAACACAATCCAAACGAACAAAAAAGCTACCTATACTACCTTTAGAGTTTGCTGTTAAGGGATGAGAACAAATGCTATTGTGACTAGGTATTCTGGGAATTGCAATCCAAGCCATCTGGAGAGTGCCATCTTTAAGTGAGTGGGGAGCTGGAAATATTTGGATATGAAATATCTGAGATAGGAAATTAAATATATTCATGTAGACATAAAACACATAGTTGCATATATTTTAAAGTATTTCAGTTGGTTCTGCTGATTGTGTAAACAGACCTTGGTACTTAAAACAAAATATGTATTATTGGCTGCCTAGTAAGCAGAAAACACTCAAAATATATATGGAAGGCAATTGTAGGGGATATTCATTCGAATGGTTCATTCAAACAGTTCCAGATTTATTTCCTGGTTGTTGTTTTTCTGTTAGTGATCAAAAAGGATCATACCAAACTACTCACCAATAACCACCTTTTGATATAAATGAAGGACACAGACTGAATCCATCTGGATCCCGAATTGAATACAGGAGATGAATCCCGCCCCACTGAAGCTTTACTAGACACTTGGGATTCAGATATTCAGGCTTTGGCCATTTCCCAATTACCGAGACAATGCATAGCATCATTTTTGCAATGCTGAAGTGATGTACTCATTACTATTTTGACTTGGATACCTTCAGAACATACTATAAATTACTAAGATACTCCTCAACTTAGCAACCATTCAGTTAACAATACAAAGTTACTGAAAAAAGTGATTTAGTTCCTCGTATTTACAACAATTGCTGTATGTATCCCATGATCGTGTGATCAAAATTTGGCCACTTTGCAACGGGCATGTATTTGTGATGGTTACAATATCCTGGGGTAATGTGGTTATTATTTGTGACCTTCCCAGTTAGCTTCTGATAAGAAAACAATGAGGAAAGCAACTGCAGTGGTTTTGTTTAACAACATGGTCAAAAATGTTTTAAAATTTGGCATGACTCATTTAACAACTGCCTTCTTTAGCAAGAAAAATTCTGGCCTCAATTGTGGTCATAAGTTGAGGACCATGAGTAGGGAAATGACCATAGGTAGTATGCCTCTAGAAATTAAATATCTTTTTTGCTTATTCTTCATAAGAGAAAAATTTGAGAGGGGGAAAGAAAAGGAAGGAATGTCAACCTGGTTTTCAAACTGATGCTTCTAAGAGTTTAATCACAGTGAAAGATTTTATCCCCCATCATAATTCTTTAGGAAGAGAAGTTGCAGAATTTTCTACCATTAAATATAGTTTGTGATTTTTCTGTCTTGGTACTCATTTAGAAAAAAAATACTGCTTTGGTTGCTCTATGTTTCACTTCCAATGTTCATCCTACCTTAAAACCCCTTTGCTTAAAAAAATCATTACAAATTCCTTAGCTTCTGCACCTATCCCTCTAAATTTTGAGAAAATCTATACTTCTGCATAGGAACTTATCTGTTTACAAGCAAAAAGAGAAAGAGAGATGGGAAAGGAAGGGAAGGGAGAAACAATACACTTTGCTCATAAAAAAATTGTTCTTCCGTCAATATCATTGTGCCTGTTGTTTTAATATTCTGCACATTAAGATGTACTATTTTGAACATCAGTTAAGCAGATTGCATATAGTGACACATTCTCAATACTTTCTCATCATGATCTTGATCTCTTGCCCTCCACTTTTGAATCTAATCTCCAAAACAGAATGGAAATGTGTGAGGAATCCAATATTTATCTTTCCTTTTCTGTTTTTCAAAGAGAGCTGAGCCTACTCCATCTGCTGGGATCATCCCTGCTGCATGCCTTCTAGGTTTCTGTGATGTTTGATGCTTTCCTGCTTTGTGCTTAGCTGCCTTTTGTCAAGAGTATCAGCTGTAAATCACCCAGTTCCTGGCTAGAGTCCTGCCCATTGTTTACTGTTCCTTGATAATCCATGTATGAATGTCATGCTTTGCTGTGCACCTTTAATTTTCCAGGCCAAAACAAAGTAATAAAACTGTTCATAATCTCCTAGCTTTTCCAAAATCCAGAACTTGCATTAGCCATTCCATCCCTTTCTTTTTTTTAAATGATACTGCTTTGGAGAGATTCTTTGTAAAAGGCAGCAAGTCTTTATTAGTGGACCCTCTTCCCAACTGGTTTAAAGGACTGCATCTATTTTCCTTCTTCATCTTAATACAGAAGATGAGTCAGGCTGAAATGACAACAGGGAATATCATGGTTAGCAAGAAGTTAGTCAGGTAAACTGACTTTGCCAGATTTGTTATCTCTGTGCCTATCAAGGCAATTTGTATTCTTTCTTGTGCTTTCTGAGTCTGTATTTTTGCTTTAAAAAAAAAAGCAAACCACTTGGTCTCTTAGTATGGACTAGAGGCACATTCAGAGTTAATAGGTAATGCTTGGCAGTGGGCAAAAGCTGAAAGAACTGCGAATTTCAATGGTTACGGCTCCCAATACTTTTTACTTGTCAGATTATTCCTTCATTGCTTAGAGTTAAACATCAGAACCATGTATCAGTTTATTGAAATTGCCCTGAGAAGCTGCTCATACAGGGAAATATTTTCCTAAAGGATAATTATAAAAAAGACCTATGTCTCTAACAACTGTAGAGATAGAGTGGAGAATGGGAATGCAAAAGGAGAGACTGTAGGCTTTTCTCTGGGAGCAAAAGGGAGGAAGAAGAGAGAAAAAAGAATGTTACGTTTTTGCTGTGAATGACAGTGGGTCAATTTCTTGCATTCAGTGGTATACAAATTTAGTAAGTGAAGAAATAAATAGACACAGGGGAAAACAAAGGAAAATCTTTGAACAAGATTGTGCCTAGGAACTCTGTTGCTGGTCTTAACATGAAATCATATGGAAGCTGCTTCCCAGGATTCTTTTGTGTGATATAATAGCCTCAGAAAAAGAAGAAACTTTGAATGAACATTTCAGAATAGTTAAGAGAACAGCTATTAACATGTCAAAATATAGCCTATGTCAGCGGTCACCAACTGCTGGTCCATGGACCTCTGCTGGTCCACAAGAAAATTTTGGTGGTCAGCAGAAAAATTATTTGCATTTTTTATATAGCATCTGTTAAAAAAAATCTTATTAGTGGTCTGCAGGATTTAAAATTATGAATTTAGTGGTCCCTGTTGTCCAAAAGGTTGGTGACTCCTGGCCTATGTAGTTGTATGTCAAGAATTACAACTTGAATCTTTCCAAGTGTTCATATTTGTTCATGTTGAGTTACCAGAATGGCCATTTACTGTTGGAGTAAATGCTATAGCATTCTCATCTTTCTGCACTTTCAGTGTTAAGTGTGAGACATTTTCCTTCCTTCCTTCCTTCCTTCCTTCCTTCCTTCCTTCCTTCCTTCCTTCCTTCCTTCCTTCCTCCCTCCCTCCCTCCCTCCCTCCCTCCCTCCTCCCTCCCTCTCTCCCTCCCTCCCTTCTTTCCTTCCTTCCTTCCCCTCTGCACTTGGTAGTGTCTGGCCAGCAGGAATAGTAGAAACTTGCACCTTCTTGTGAGAACAGCCTTCTTCTAAATGCGGAACTATGAAGACAATAATTACTTATCCCCCCTGAAGATAGGGAGAAATGGCTATGTGGTTGAGCTCTTGGTGGAACCTAAACTCAGCAGTCCTCTTCCTGCAAGGACTTAAAACAGGATATGCTAAAAGGGAATAGCTAAAAAAGAAGCAGGCTGGTCCAAGACATTGCCATCATTCAGACAAAAAAGAAATGTGAATAGCATCCTTCCCTTAATTAATTGAATACCAGAATATTCTATTTTTTAAGATGCACTCTGAAGTTTGGCAAGAGCATTTAATTTCATACTATATGTACATATATGCCCATCACATTCTTCTCTTTTAAAATAAGCAATCTTATGCAGAACATAGAAAAGGAGTCATAAATATTAAATAGTAAATAAACCAAACGGAATGCATTAGAGACGAAAAGCAATGAAAACATACTAAAATTAGCTCACTTCTATTATCCTTATATACACCATGTCAGGGCAATATATCATATTTTTTGCTTCTGCATTTTTGATTTTTCACTTCTGTCTTTTTCAGGACCTCATAAATTGAGGTCTCTATTGAATTCCTATTTTATTAACTTGCCATATTTGCTCAAAATATTGTACTTCCTTCACCTTAGCCACTTGGTGTTTATATAACAGTGCAACAGTTTATATAACTTGCAACTATTCATTCAGTTTTCCCTACTAAATATATATTTGATATATTTATTTTCAACCATATACTCACTATAAATTTGGACTGCCCACTCCCTGCCAGCATAAAGCCAGACTTCCCTATCTTACTGTGATCTCTGCCATCCATCATGACTTTGGACAATCAAGGTTTTACATAATGCTGTTTAGTTAAGAAAACTATATGGTAGGTTGTTGTTTTAGTTGTAGTCATTTTATATGCAGTGTTCCCTGCTAATGCTAACCTCATTATCGGCCAATTTTGCCATATTTTGTCCAGTATGTCACAAGCATCTCAAAGCCCAATTTTATCACAAGCATACCCAGACTTTCTGTATTACATAGAATTTCTAAACTAGGGATTCACCTTGCAAGCCAATATACTGTTGCCCACATCCTACCAACTAGGAATTATACATACTCTAGTATATTAACACACACTCATTTAACTGCCTCTTGATCTTGGTTCAGTCATGTAATAATTTTTCAAAAAACACAATCGAGAAAACTACTGAGTGATTTCATACAATAAAATTTTGAGATGCTGAAAGAATATTCAATTAACTTACATTCATCAATTTTTATATAAGATAACATCTTTACTCATTAGGTGAAACTCATATAATGAAACCACAGAATAGAAACTTAACTGTTTCTGAAACTTAAATATTCTTAGTAGTGTTCATCAAGATCCATCTACGTTAAAAGACTTTTGTAAAGGCCTTATTGCAATAGGTATGAATTATGTAAGAGCTATCCAATGAATTGAGGTCTATAAAGGAGAGCTGATTGTAAATTGTATTTGATAGATGTCATTTTTCCGTATCATGGGTTTCTTAATAGCTTCCCAAATTTGCTACCTGAGTTTGGGAATGAAAATGGCACTTCGTGAAGCTTGCAGTTGTCTAAATTTACATTGCCAGGCCTTCTGGTCAGTTAATATTTCTTTGATGTGTGCCATCTTTGCAATACATAACCATACATATTGTGTCATGGAGAGTTGCATCTATGTACATATGTTTGCAGAAAATGAAGCCAATCCCCCATTCCACTCAGTGTTACTCAGAGCTGCTAAATAGCTTAAAAGGCAAAGATCAAAAGATAAAAGTGGTACTTTCTTCTATTAAGCTTATAGATTTATATTAAGGGAGCCAAAGAGACCACACAGATCTCCACTTTCAAGCAGAGAAATGTCCCAAGCCCACCTCCAGCCCTGGATTTTTTAAAATACATGTGTGGTCTTGAACAGTTTTGCATGGCAAGTCTTTATTTGAAAGTCTAAGTAAGGCTTAATTATCGCTTTCTGCAACATAAAATAAAATTTTAAAAAGCCTAAAATTTTCTACTTACTGCCAAACTACATATGATACTGAATCATATGATTCTTTCTCCTGCTAAAGGAAAATGCTATGGTTAATATGGAAAATACAAGTCCTTAACCAACATGAAAAATTGTTACAGAATCACCGTATGTGTTTGAGATTCGCTTTGGTCTAGTGGTTAAAGCACCAGACTAGAAAGCAGGAGACTATGAGTTGTAGTCCCACCTCAGCCATGACAGGCCAGCTGGGTGATTTTGGGCCAGTCTCTCTTTCTCAGCCCAACTCATCCTAGAGGGTTGTTTTTGTCAGGAAAATGGGAGGAGAAAGGTAAGTTGGAAATGTTTGCTGCATTGAGTTATTTGTGAACAATTAGGCAGGAATCAATCAATCAAACAATCAAACAAACAAATAAATGTATGTTACATGGTTGCTTCAAAAGTGGTAGTGTACAGCCCAGCCATAAATTAGTAGAGATGAAAGTGGAATATGTTTGCTTAAGTTCTTGCCACTTCTCATCAAGCTATAATGGACCTATGATGGTCAAGCATCTATGATGCTCCAGTTTTCTAGAACAAAGACCAGTGGATAGCAGAGGTTATCATCATTTTCCTCCAAGCCTGGCTTCTCCCTTCATCCAATAACTCTCCTAAGGAAAAGTGGTCAGCAGAGAGATCTGAAGAATTTGAGAATGTATACAATGCTTGTGCACAGGAATAATTCCCAACCCATTTCTAGTAAAAGTGTCCAACAACTGACCAGTAAGGGAGTGAAATTAATATCATTCCCCAATTAATTGTCAGCTGCCACCTCATACTTGTTGTTACTATTTGGTCAAGACTGCTATGAACACTGGGGAAGGGGAAAATGTAATGGGGAAGGCTTGGGGGAAACAAAAGTAAGGGCTGAATCGCCTCGAGATCCACCAATCATACCAGCTGCATATCAAGGGTGAGGAAATGGGCACAATGGTCTCTTGTCATTGGGAAATGAGAGCAACCATTGGCAAGGGTGACCATCACCCAAGGATCTAGAGTCACGCCATACTGCCCAGGGGGATGGCACAATCTATGGCAAACCTGAAAGGAGACTCCCAACAGGACCATGGGCCAGAGGCTTGAACTCATTGAAGAAATGCTTGATGAATTCTTGGTCGATTCCCCCCTGGAGCAGCCCACTCCAGCATCTGGCACAGCAGTTTAGCCTGCTGTCCCTGCACCTCTGATCCCAGCATGGCCAGTGAGGCAAGATGGCCATTCAATCCCAGAGTTGAAAGTGAAGTTCAGCAGAGTTCAGCAGGCTGAAGTTAAGCAAAAAAGTTAGGGTACTTCCTTACCCAGGTTTTGAATTTCATGGTGCACCATGGACCAAACTACTCAAATGACGAAGCCAAGGTGAATTGCATCACTGTGATTCTGGACGGAGAAGAGGCTGACTGGGTGATTTCGCTCCATGATGCTGACACCGAGGAGCTGCATGATTTCAACCAATTCATGATCTCCCTGAGGCAATGCTTCAAAAATCCCCTGGCAGACCAAAAAGTAGAAGGAAGGATCAAGGCCATCTGCAAGGCAGACAATCAATTACAGCCTACATCCAAGAATTCCGATATTGGTTAGCAATCTCCCAAACTGGCCACAAGATTGTATACACCTGGAATATTTCCAAGAAGGCCTCAACTCGGAAGTCCTGACCACTTGCTTATCCTGTCCTGGGCTCACCAGGATCCTATGGGAGTGTTATATCCTGGCTGGTGAGGTGGAGGTAGACCTCGCCATTATCTGTGAAACCAAAGAGTGAGGGCAGTGGATGAGCAAAGCGCTGGAAAAGAAGGCCCAACCAAAGATTGGCAAGGGAGGGTCCAATCCCAAGTATTTCTCAGGAGTCTGTTTCCACTGCAGCATAGAGGGTCACTGGGCAGCCTATTGTTCAAACTCACAACAGGGGCCAGCAATGAGGTGTGCCCCACCAAAAAGAGGAAGCTACGGTCAAACCCAAGACCACTGTCAGTGAAGGGGATGAAGTCAAAGGATTCTCCCCACCCTCCAACAAGGAGGAGGATATCCCAGTGAAAAGTCAGAAGTTGGTCAGAGAGCATGGTAGTAGTGATGATGATGATCCACTGGTGAGTGTTTACTCAAAACCAATGGCAGTGAGGGTGAAATTAAAAGTAACCTCCTTGGGATGGAAAGTGGAATTAGCAGTTTTACTGGACTCTGGGTATACCCAATGTCTTATAAGCCCATCCATAGCAGAGGGTGTTGAAATGCAACTTTGTAAACTTAAAGTGCCAGTAGCATTGTTGGAGGGCAAATAGAAAATTGTATTCAATTGCCCATTAGGTTTCAGTTTCAGATTCTTCTTTTCAGCCTACAGGGGGCACGCACCATGTTCATGCAACTCATTAATGAAATTCTGCATGAATATTTATTCTAGGGAGTCTTGATTTATTTAGATGACATTTTAATTTATATCAAAATCATGGATGAGCATGTTATGCTGGTAGAGGTGTTCCTGCAAAAGCTATTGGCAGCCCAATTGTATGTGAAACTTTCCAAATGCGAATTTCACCAACTCAGATTGGACTAACAAGGCTACGGGTCTCCCGTGAAGGAGTGGAAATGCATCCAGAAATGGTATTAGAATGGGAGGCACCATGTGCCTGAAAGCAGTTGCAGAGCTTCCTAGGCTTCGTGAACTTCTATAGACAATTCCTACTTTCGCTCAAATTGCTCTGCCATTAACCAGCTTGGTAAAAACTAAAGGGGAGGGAAAACCTAAGTCTGGAAATCACCTCAAATGGTCCATGGAATGCTGGATGGCTTTTGAGAAACTTGAGACTATTCGCCACTGAGCTCATTCTGAAACACTCATACCCCGATATCTCTTTCATCGTTCAAGCAGATGCAAGTGGTGTAGCAGTCACAGTAGTCCTTCTACAGAAGGATCCCAAGGGACACTTACAACCATGCGCTTACACTTCCAAGAAACTGTCTGAGGCAGAACATAGATTTGGTTTGGGGAAAAAGAGGCTTATGCAGTGAGATGGGAATTATTCACATGGCAACAGTGGTGGGTTGCTCCTAGTTCTGTCTGGTTCTTTAGAACTGGTAGTAAAAATGGCAAGAAGCTCTGCCCACCCGGCCAGATGTCATAATTGATGATCTGCGCATGCACAGAAGTGTGTGTGTGTGTGAGAGAGAGAGAGTGAGTGAAGCACGTGTGTGCACGCACTCCCATTGCGAACCGGTAGTAAAGGTAAGTAAAACCCATCCCTGCATGGCAACATTTCCTGAAAGGGGGCAATAAATCTTTTGAGATCTGGACTGATCATAAGAATCTGGGGACACTGAACCCCTCCTAAACTGTCCCCTAAACAAGCGATATGGGCACAATATTTCAATTGGTTTAACTTCATATTAAAGTAGCTTCCTGAGGGAGAAGACCGGAAGCTGATGTCAGCCGATACGAGCAAGAATTTCTGGGGCTCCAGAAATTCTGCCGATAGCCCCGCTGCTGGACGGTCCATTCAGGACCCCACAGTCTCATTTTGACTGTGGTAGTGAAGGGCACATCCTGTGGAGCCAAGGGACACCGCAAAGTCCCTGGTTGATCCAGAAAAGCCCTTTTTCCAGCGGCGGTGTAGCAGCCATTGTGCTGCTGAGGCTGCGACAGTTTCAAGAAGGAGGAGGAACGACAGTGAACAGATCGATGAGAGAGCTTTATTTTTTCTTTTTAATACAAAAGACATCCTAACAAATGAATGAAATGGAGATTGAGTGCAAATGATGAGAAGTGGCAAATTTATTTGGGGCTGGTTTTTTTTTTTACCCAAGTACATAATTGGAAAGGCAGTTACATGAAATCTTATTCCTGATAAAACGTAGAGCAGTCCACTAGAGCTGGTGAAAAATTAATCTCAGCAGACAGTCATTCCTTAATCTTCAAGGAAGCATCCTTCCTCTTTAATCCAGTTTGCATTACATTTACTGTGTTAAGGCTGTCAGATGTAAAGGCATTGCTGAAAAAGTGAGGCCATGCAAGACAGTCAAGTTTCTTTATATGATTGTCATCTCTAATTTCTAGGGTCACATGACTGTTAAACTGTTGTTTCCCTAACAGATGTCTAACCAAGCTTTATTTCTTGATTTACTATCCTTTACCATTTATAGGAATCCAAGGAGTTTAGTGATTTCATTTCTATTAGGACTTGCTGAAATTATGTCTAGTTCCCCCTTAATAATCCCTGTGTCCAATTCTGGTCATCATGGTACAAAAAAAGATTTTGAGACCTTAGAAAAAGTGCAGAGTAGAGCAACAAAAATGATAAGGATCTGGAACCTAAAGGTATATCTAGTCTAAAGAAGAGAATGACTCAGTGATACGATAGCAGTACTTGAGAGGCTCTTAAAGAGAAGAGGAACATAACTTATTCTCAAAGCAGCAGAGTGCAGGACAAGAGGTAAGGGGGTGGAAGTTCATTAAAGAGAGATCCAACCTAAAAAAAGGACAAAATTCATGATAGTAAGAATAATTAATCAGTGGAATGGCTTACTTTTGGAAATTGTGGATGCTCCATTAATGGGGGTTTTCACAAAAAAGACTGGAGAGCTATTTGTCTAGAATGGTATAGCATCTCCTGCCATAGGCAGGAGGTTAGACTAGAAGACTTCTGAAGTACCTTCCAGCCCTATGATTCTGTTTTCTATATTCTAATATATTCACTCAGTCCCTGTGGAGGACATATAAAACAGTGGTGGGATTCAAATAATTTAATGGCTCTGTGGGTGTGGCTAGGTGGGTGTGGCTAGGTGGTCATGTGACTGGGTGGGTGTGGCTGGGTGGGCATGGCCAATTCAATGTCACTCACGTCAAGGGGTGCCTCCCCTGGCCCCTCCCCTCCCAGCCATTCCTTGTCACACCCAGCCTCAACGTATCTATAGTTCTGTAAAAATGTTGTTCACCTTTTTTCAATTTTATTATCAACATACTATAGATGTACTTTCATGGACCACTGAAAGGAGGAAATAGCTCACATGCTTTGCCCAGCTTTACCTTCTAGATCTTCCATGCACCTCCGCTGACCTGAATACCATGCCCTTCAGATCCCAACGGGGCCAGTGCATGGCTGCCTGTGAAGGTAAGGCTGATGGCAGGCGCCCCTCAGGGGAGACGCCACTCTGGGGCCGAGACTGCTGATCTGCTGTGGTGCACGTGTGTGCAGCCCTGGGACATCTGCATGCCCTCCTGGAGCGCCGGCGGCAGTGGACGCTGGCTCCATTGGGATCTGAAGGGAAGGGCACCTGATGCATGGAAAGTCTGCAGCTCCTGGAGGCCTTTGGGACAGATAAGATTGTCCATCATGGAGGGCTGTTCTCGGGGCTTCTCGGGCCTTGAGAAGTGGTAGGAGGCTGAGGGAGAGAAATGGATTGAGGCCTTGAGAAGCAGTAGGAGGCTGAGGGAGAGGAACGGATTGAGGTGAGAGAAGCAATATGAGGCTGAGGGAAAGGAATGGATTGAGGCAGAGAGAAACAGACTGAGCCTGAGAGAAGTGATAGGAGGCTGAGGGAGAGGAACATATTGAAGCGGAGAGAAACGGATTGAGGCTGAGAAAAGTGGTAGGAGGCTGAGGGAGAGCTGTGGCGCAGCTGCCACATGGTAGGCCATGGCGGAAGGCAGGCAAGCTGGCTGGGCCACATGGGAGGCAGCTAGGCCAGGATTCAGGGCTTGCTTGCAGATTCACCCAGTCAGACCAGGGCCGTTCAGCTGGGCTGTGTGGAAGGCACTGCGTGGCGCAGCGGTTAAGGCAGGCAAGCTGGCTGGCCCGCAGAGACCATTTGGTTGACGCAAGTGAGAGAATGAGACAGAGAGCAGCAGCAGCTATGCCGGATGAATGGGCAAAATGAGGAGTGACTGGGTGAGGTGGGGTGGGATGGGCGGGGCGGCACAGAATTTTAACAACTGGTTCACCTGAACTGGCCTGAACCAGCTGAATCCCACCACTGATATAAAGTCTGTGCTCAGTGCTATTATTCAGGCACAAAAATAGCTAGGCAATTTTAGAAGATGCAATACATACAAATTCAGAGGACGTGTTACAAAAATCAAGCTTGGAACTGCAACTGCACAGAAATGCAGCTTTTTTTTTTTTAATGTTCATTGCAAATGACACATGCAAAAAAGATGTTGCTGTTGACCCAGCCATTTTAAGGTTTGATTATGATATAATTATATGTAACACAATTTTTGTTCCTGGCTTCTACATTTCCACTGCTTATGTCTAAAGCCTATGCAAAAATATCCACATTCATCACAAACTTTGATTTTTGTGTCCATGGCCTACAACATATATTTATAGAGACAAAAACAGGCAAATTTTAATGTTTTTAAGCAGTTAGAGAAAGAACAATATATATTTGCATAGCAAATACACAAAGGCAGTCAAAACTACTCAAAAGTTTTCAGAAATGAGTAAATTTCTAGATTTGCAACTATACTGCAAATCGCTTTCTCTGAGAAGCCCCCAAACATAGAGTCCCCCATCATGTTTTCATTATATTGTCCTTGGTAATGACATACAAAGTCCAGTATATCCTGGTGGAAACACTCGTCTTTCTGGTTAGGGAAGTATGGCTTTCTCTCCTCAATCATCTCTGTGAAATTGTAATCTTTAACTGCAATATCCTTCCGGGAGTCTGCCTTGCTTCTCTCTCCTGGAGGTGGCTGATCCCTCTCTAGAGGGGTGGGAATGGGGAGCTTGGGCAGTGTGGTACCAGGGTGATTGACAAAGAAATGGATACATGATAGGAGGCATGCTATCGTTGCCAGTACAATGTTTGGAAGGGTCCACCATGCAGAAATAGCAGTTGCTTGAGTGGTCAGTCAGTTCTCGCCAAATTCTTGGGATAGCAAACTTCGTGGCTTTCTTTTTTTCCCCTGTACCAGCCTGTAAACATAGCAGAATTAAACAAACGTGAAAAATGATATTTCACACATTATCTAATTTTGTGCATCATATGAAATAATATAGGTAGGTGATAGATAGATAGATAGATAGATAGATAGATAGATAGATAGATAGACAGACAGATGACAGATAGGTAGATAGATAGATAGATAGATAGATAGATAGATAGATAGATAGTTAGATAGATAGATAGATAGATAGATAGATAGATAGATAGATAGATAGATGATAGATAGTTGTATTTTCCTAGAAAATAGTAGAATAAAATTAATTGTAATAAATCACTGAAATTCCATTTAGCAAGAGCAATTGTTCACTTTATCTTCAAGAGTTTTGTTGCAATGTTTGCATGTGAAATGAGATGCTTGTCTTGATCCCTGACAGGCATGCCGAAGTATGCTTTGTAGGCCTTGCATATCTTAACAGACACTTTCACCGAGTCCTTTTCACTCGGATAAACTGTCCACATACTAGCAAAATACAAGTGCTGGGTGCAAACAACCACTTGATGCCATCTAAATCAAATCTTACTCAGCAATTAGACAAACTAAAATGTTGATTTAAGGGTAGCTGTACTTTTATACTTCTATGGATACTACTGGATAGTCTCAGAAAGTGCTAGAAAGCTCTAAAAGATTCCAGAAAGTTCTAGAAAATTCTGGCCAACTCTAGAAACTTCTGGAGAGTTTTCAGAGTTTCAAAATATTCTGGAAGTATATTCAGCATTGAATGTGAATCGCGAATGTTTCCAGAAACAGATACTTTATTTATTTTATTTTATTTCTATACCGCCCTTCTCCTGCGGGACTCAGGGCGGTGTACAGTCAAGATAAAACATTGCATATAAAATTTAAAAACAGTTTAAAAAACAATTAAATAATTTCGGCCCAAGATTTAAAACAACCCAATTAAAACTGAATTCAATTAAAACTGAGAGGATGGGATCAAGCCAGCCCGGCTAGATGGAATAGGTGTGTTTTCAGAGCCTGATGAAAAGTCCGGAGGTCTGATATCGTGTGTATCTCAGGGGGTAGGTCATTCCAGAGGACAGGTGCTACCACAGAGAAGGCTCTCCCCCTGGGGGTCGCCAGCCAGCACTGTCTGGCCGACGGCACCCTGAGGAGGCCCTCTCTGTGCGAGCGAACCGGTCGATGGGAGGCTATTGGCGGCAGAAGGCGGTCTCACAGATACCCCGGCCCTAAGCCATGGAGTGCTTTAAAGGTGGTCACCAACACCTTGAAGCGCACCCGGAAGACCACAGGAAGCCAGTGCAGCTTGCGCAGGAGAGGTGTCATATGTGAGCGCCCCGTCGCTCCCATAATCCCCCGCGCGGCCGCATTCTGGATTAACTGCAGCCTCTGGGTGCACCCCAAGGGGAGCCCCATGTAGATACATTTCAAAATATCATTTTCCTGGTCACAGAAGCAAAGGTTTTGTAGAACAAGTATTTTCTATTTATTTTAGGCATAAAGGATTAGGAAAACATACTTCGTACCCAGTAACAAATACTGAATTGAAATTTGTTACATAATGTACCATCAAATCAGTGCTGACACTTAGCAGATAGATTTTCTCCAAGAGAATCTGTCCTTAATCTGGTTTTTCAGATCTTCTTATGATGTACTCATTGTCACTGTAATTGAATCTATTCGTGTTGCTGGTCATCCCCTTCTTCTCTTTCCTTCCACCTTTCCCAGCATTAGAACCTTTCCCAGAAAGTTAGGTCATCACATAATGTAATATTGTTTCTGCCTCTTAGGATGAATGGAAAATATAAAACTGAAAGAAACCAAAGTAGATTGTCTTGTACCTTTCTTCCTGTATGGAGCCATTTTCAGTGGAAGGAACATCAGATCAATGGTGGGATTCAAATTTGTTTACTACCGGTTCTGTGGGTGGCTTGGTGGCCGTGGCTTGGTAGGCATGGCAGGGGAAGGATATTGCAAAATCTCCATTCTCACCCCAATCCAGGGAAAGGATATTATAAAATCTCTGTTTCCACCCCACTCCAGGGGAAGGATATTGTAAAATCTCCATTTCCATCCTACTCCAGGGAAAAGATACTGTAAAATCTCCATTTCCACCCTACTCCAGGGGAAGGATACTGTAAAATCTCTATTTCCACCCCACTCCAGGGAAAGGATATTATAAAATCTCCATTTCCATCCTACTCCAGGGAAAAGATACTGTAAAATCTCCATTTCCACCCTACTCCAGGGGAAGGATACTGTAAAATCTCTATTTCCACCCCACTCCAGGGAAAGGATATTGTAAAATCTCCATTTCCATCCTACTCCAGGGGAAGGATACTGTAAAATCTTCATTTCCACCCTACTCCAGGGGATGGATACTGTAAAATCTCCATTTCCAGCCCACTCCAGGGGGAAGGATACTGTAAAATCTCCATTCCTTACCCATCCCACTAACCTGCTTTGCAGCTCTCTGTGCAGGGCAACAAAAGAAGACCCAGCCAATCAGCTGGGACTCAGGAGGCAGTGAATAAATGGAGACGAGGCCATTCAGGGGTGGTATTTGCCGGTTCTCTGAACTACTCAAAATTTCTACTACCGGTTCTCCAGGTGCTGAATACCACCTCTGCATCAGATGTGCTTTTCCATCATGCCATTCAGACTTTCATTTTTTTCCACCTTCACAACTGCATTTGTTTTTTTAAAATCAATAAAAGCTAATTACATACATGAATATCATATATGTTATCCTCTCTCTCTCTTTCATACACACATCTGCGAACTTTTGTATGTGAAATATTAACACAGATTAAAAGTTCCTTTCTCATTTTATTTACATAGTACTAGTTCTAATCAAAACTGAACATGGAATAATCTCATATCTACTGTTTGTGGCAGCTATGGAGAGAAAATTCCCATGTTACATGGTATTTTACAAGGGTCTCTTTCAATGATCTGCCAAAATGAACATCGGTCTTATAGACACCTGGGGGTTGGGATCAGGTTTTGATCCCAGATTGGCAGTTTCTAGCTTCCAGGTGTCAGTCATGGAGGTTGAAGTTATTCTGGTATCTCTTCCCTGGTTGAGTAAACCAGGGAAGAACAGCCAAGTGAAATTCTTGGGTGGCAAACAACTCACCATTGAAGTCCCTGTGATAAATTGGGCAAATATAATTGTTTTGATTTAGCTACATTAATTAGCCCTCTTTTTATATATATAAAAAATCCCCTTTTCTCTTTGTGTCAGTGGGATTGGCTGTTCTGTGCTAATTCTGTGCTGTGTGGACTAGGCACCTGTTGCCCTGAGGGGTAAGAAAGTTTCCTCGAGATCCAAGGAGAACATGGAACAAACTGAAAAGTCCCGAGAGAGAAAGAAAATATGGCTGCAAAGCAGTATGAATATTAAAATGATTATACTGCTTAATGAAATGCTTTCGAGAGAAAACAATAAAAAGTATTGTTGGCAGGCATGATGCTCTCTTTCCCCTGTTTTTTATGCCTTGATAACAATCACAATATCTTTATAATGATCATTCGGTGTGCATTGCTCCCTCCTTTGAAAAGCCACACACATTCCAGACTGGCCTTTGATGTCTGTTTAAAATACGAACCTGCCAGTTTGAAGCACAAACCTATGGTTCCCCCCCCCCAATCCTTCCTCCACCATCACAAAGTAATCTGCACAGAGGTGGGAATGGAACGTCGGCCCAGCTTTTGCTGCTAGGCTTCTCCGTACAATTGAATGAATGAATTGGATCCACACATGACTGGTAACTGCTAGCAGTGGTTTGTAAGAGGTAGGATCAAGGTGGCAGCCCTGCGGTAGAAGTGACTGTAAGTTGCTCAAAGTGGCATAAAAGCAATTTCACAAATTAGACCCAAAACACAGTTGAGGAGGAATCTGAATCTAAACCTTCATCCAGTTGAGTCTTATGGCCTTGTTTACAACAGAATATTAGTTTGCCCATCTCCTCACAAAAGATTTTTTAAATATAGAAACATAAACCTTAAAATAATTTGGGGAAGGACTTATTCCCTTAAATTTCTAAAAAAAAAAAAAAAAAAGTTTTAACTTTCTACTATTCCTTGGAGTCATTTAATCATGAAATGCATATATTATCCCATTTTCAAGGTTTCAGGAGTGGGATGCATATTATTTTAAAAATCAGCTTAAGTTTAATGAATACATCAGTTAATCACAGTCAAATATATGCAGAAGTCTTAAAATGATGACTCTGGTCACTCAGAAATTTCAACTGGACTGCATTCAGCAGCCCAAATAGCGATGGGTGCCACTAGATATTCCTACATAACACTTCTGTTTTGGGACTTGCCCAGGATTACTTGGTACTATTCAAGAGACTGATTGTCATCTATAAAGCCCTACATGACATGGGACATGGACTTCTTCAAGACTGCCTAGCTCTACTGTTTTTTGCTTGGGCTCTCTTTTTCCTCCCCTCCCACAACATTACCCATAGGGATCCTGGG
Organism: Pantherophis guttatus; assembly: GCF_059756535.1. Lineage (NCBI taxonomy): Eukaryota > Metazoa > Chordata > Lepidosauria > Squamata > Colubridae > Pantherophis > Pantherophis guttatus. The sequence continues at coordinate 58,421,624 of NC_142066.1, forward strand.
ACAGGTCTTTTCTGTCATAACCTCGCTTCTTTGGAATAGCCGACACGTTCCCCATTTTATTTTATTTTATTTTATTTTATTTTATTTTATTTTATTTTATTTTATTTTATTTTATTTTATTATTTTATGAATGAATTAATTATTTGTCAACAAGTACAAGGAAAGAAGTATCAGTATAGACATCAACATAGACAAATGAAAATTGGAACAAATAAATGGATATAAATAAGCAAAACATAGCCATAAATGCATAAAATGAGTACATATAAATGGGGACAGTATGAAAGGGACGGTAGGCACACTGGTGCGCTTATGCATGCCCCCTTAGGGACCTCTTAAAAAACGTGTAAGGTCCACGGTAGACAGTTTAAGGTAAAAGGTATGGGGGTTAGAGAAACTAACAACAGGATAGAGTGTTCCAGACATTTTCCTGCTAACATTCCAGAAAGCCATTAATACTAGGCCCTTCCAGGACTTGGAGGGAGGAAATGTGACAAGAAACTTCTGTTATTATATGTTGATACACATTTAATCCTTTGCTACAAATTTTATTGCAATTGCACTTTGGGGTTTGGGTTTTTTTGCCTTTTTTATTACTATGAAGCAACTTTTTGATCCTCTTACCGGGAGAATTTTGTAAGCCTCTCTGATTTTCCATGGATTAGAGTGGCATCTGCAGGCATGCATCTGCAGGCACACTGGCACATGACATCTTTGGGATCCCAAATTTAATATTCTTGGATGCTCATATTCTTTTGAACTGTATTCCTACTGCATAGAAACTGACATCAAAACAGAGAGAATGGATTCTCTATGCTCTATTTAGTTAAAAGACTTATCCTTTATCCTTTAAAGGATAAATTCATGGCCCCAACTACACACAGTATAAAATGAAACATGGCTATTAAAGTGCTGATATAGAAGCTTGTATATGTATGGAAGAATATATGTCTTGTACGTTTCAGTTTTCTTTTCTAACTTCGTGTATTTTTGTTCATTTTTTTTGTATTCAATTCATAACAACATAAATAAATAAGCAGTATAAAAAGATAAAGATGCATGAGATTTTGAGAGTTACAGTAACACAGTAAGATTTTAGGTCTTTCTGTGTGATTTTTACATGTGGATCTTGCACTGCAAGCTGTCCAAATTTCCTACAGTTGTCTTAAGATCATAAATTGAAAATTATTGATCTAAACTATGTGTAAATTACTGCAGAATTACATTGTTTTAACACAACACATTTAAGTAGGTCAGTTACAGATAAGGATAGCATTTGTACAACTCAAACAGTTTCACTATTTAAACCTTAATTTCTTTTTATGCATCTGTAGCTACAGATGCAGATCCATTCATTTAGTTAACATATGCGTCAAATTATTTTGTGAATCCAGAAATCTGGGATAATTCAGAACAGAGTAAAGCATATATGCATTCAGGAGCTGACAATGGCTATAGTTATTCACTCAGACTGTAAAGGTTATGAGCCTCACTCCACAAAAGGCAAGGCTTTTTAGCAAGTAATAAATAGGACAAAAATAAACAATATAATATACTGTATATAAAACATAGGGTTGTATTGGAAGTCTGAAGTAGCTTTCCCCGAATTGGCACTTTTAAAATTTGTTATTATATTCATTAGAAATTTGGGAAGTTCTACTTCTAGGCAACGGCAGCATACTGGGGAAGGTTACCTTAGAAGTTTGCACTCCTCCACATTGATGTTACACTGATATAAAACATTGAACATCAAAACTGAATGCTAACAATTAAGATGGTAACTATGACTGCATGGATAAGTTCAAGTTCAGACCAGCAGATAATGTGTATTGTTATCATTAACTGAACATTGCAAACAGTCACAAACTTTTTCCTTGGACATTATACAGTAATAGGAAACTGCTCATAGAGTTTCAAATAGTGTAAACACATTGCATGGAAATAAGCCAAATAAGTGCTAGGTTGAACTGAAAAAGAAAGGTAGAGAAAATAAATTTTCCACAGAAACCAAATTCCAAACCCTGACCTGATATCCCCCAAGCTGGAAAGACTTCATTATTCCATTTACATTCCCTAAACATCATCCCAGCAGGGAATCTGTCTCGGGTAAGATCTTCTTGCCAGCTAAGCCTTGAGAAGTGCCAACATCAATCTGTGGATTGTCCCAAACACTAAAGTGCTGTTCCACTGGGAACTGTTCATTTAAAAAAAAATACAGTCCCTTATTCACACACACACACACACACACACACACACACACACACACACACCTATCCCAATGCACACAGAGTAGCTCCTCCTATAGAGTGGAATGCTTGTCCTGACATCAAATTAATTTTATTGGGCAGAAATCCAGGCTGGCAGATTGTTCACTCAGATTCATTCAAATGGTGAGAAAAGGAAGTTCTAGGGCACAAAACGAATCCTACAGTTTGGCTTATATTAAAAGTATTTAATGTGCTTTTTCTTTTCTTTTTGCAGGATTGGGAAAGTTGGGATCTCAGCTACAGTGTTGATTTTGATGCACTAGCTGAGGTGTCAATTATGTTGCTTTTTAAACTACATGCTCCATATTTTCAAGGATACATTTACTTCCACACCCACTTTTTTTGTACGACTCGGAGCTCCCAAGATGGCCATAGAAATTCAATAGCAGACACTGACATTTTAAAATTTAAAAATAAAATATCAAGCAAAATGGGTATCTCATGCTTCCCAATAATCTTAATGTAATGATTTGTTTAAACAAACAAACAAACAGAAATCAAAAAGAAGTTTTAGGACAGAGGAAGTTTTACCTCTATAAAATAGTCCTGGCAAAGGTGATCTTGAATGTCACAGTTAATCTAAAGTGTACAGTTTTTTTAAACTGTACTATAGTGTCTGGCACAGCACTCAGAAGTCATACCTGTCCTTAGGGAGGTGTCAAAAAAATCAAGAAGGAAGCTAGGACCAGAAAATTAAAGCTTGCATTTTACAATAATGCCAAGAAAACTTCTATATATAATTGTCTAAAGGGTTGCAAATAGGGCATATTTATGCATGATTGTTCATAATACAGGTCCCGCTTGTGAACATTTTTATATTTTTATAAAATAGTCATCTTTGTCCAGTCTCTTATCTCTGAGATTCTTCTGAGTCCACTCATCTGAATTTTCACCACATTGCTACGTATTTTGAAGTAAAAACCAGGAAGCAATATTATGCATTATTTATTTATTTATTTTATTTGTTTGTTTGTCAAACATGTACAAGATAACAAGTATAGGTATGAACATAAACATAAACATAAATGGGGACAGTAAGACAGGGACGGTAGGCACGCTAGTGCATTTATGCATGCCCCCTTTACGGACCTCTTAAGAAGGGAGTGAGATCCACGGTAAACAGTTTGAAGTTGAAACTGTGTGGGTTTGAGGCTGTAACAACGGAGATGGGTTGAGCATTCCAGGCATCGACCACTCTGTTGCTGAAATTGTATTTCCTGCAATTGAGTTTGAAGCAGTTTACCTTGAGTTTGTATCAATTGTTTGCCCACGTACTATTGTGGTTAAAACTGAAGAAGTTGTTGCCAGGCAAGACAATGTAGCAGACAATTTTGTATACTATGCTTAAATCAGACTGCAGGCTGAGCAATTCCAGGTTGTCCAAGTCCAAGATTTCGAGCCTGGTGGCATAAGGGATTCTATTGTGAGCAGAGGAGTGGAGTATTCTTCTCGTGAAATACCTCTGAACCTGCTCAATCATGTTAATGTCCGAAATACAGTGTGGGTTCCAGGTGGACAAGCTGTATTCCAGAATTGGTCTGGCAAAGGTTTTGTATGCCTTAGTTATTACATACAATATTACCAGAGAAGAAACTTTGCAAAACTTTTTGGCAATGCGGTTACAGTGAGCTCTGGGGCTTAGATAGTTTGAGATGATTACTCCTAAATCGTTGACAAAGTGAGGGTCGTCTACGAGATTGTTTCTGCCCAATTTGTATTTGGTGTTCTGATTTTTATTGCCAATGTGTAGGACAGAAGATTTATTAGTTGAAATTTGGAGTTGCCAATTACATGACCATTCTGACACATAGTCAAGGTCTCTTTGTAGGGCAGCAGCACCTACAAAGTGGTGTTAAATAATTTTACATCATCAGCGAAAAGGACGCAGCTGCTTATAACATGATCGCATAGGTCGTTGATGTAAAGCAGAAAGAGTGTGGGTGAGTGGTGAAATCCAATTTTTTTTGCTACTGGTTCTGTGGGCGTGGCTTAGTGGGCATGGCTTGGTGGGCATGACAGGGGAAGGATACACTAAAATCTCCATTCCCACCCCATTCCAAGGGAAGGATACTGCAAAATATCCATTCTCACCCCACTCTGGGGCCAGCCAGAGGTGGTATTTGCAGGTTCTCCGAACTCAAAATTTCTGCTATTGGTTCTCTGAAGTGCTCAAAATTTCCATTACCGGTTCTTCAGAACCTGTCAGAACCTGCTGGATTTCACCCCTAGTGTGGGTCCTAAAACACTGCCTTGGGGGACTCCGCTATTAACTGGTGCCAGATTTGATAGGGCCTTCCCTATTTTGACTATTTGTTGCCTCTTTGACAGGAACACGGCTATCCATTTGTGCAGGGACCTGGAGATGCCATAAGAACTTAATTTCAACAGTAGTTTGTGGTGCACCACTGAATCAAAGGCTTTACAAAAATCTATGTAAATTGTGTCAATTGCTTTACGCTGGTCAAGATGTAATGATTTGTAATGATTTGTAAAATTTGTAATGATCTGTCCACCATTAAAGCTCAGGGAGGATTAAACTACTAATCTTGGCAAATTTGATTACTGGTCAATTGTGTAAAAAAATAAGAAAATTAGAAGAGAAGAGCAACTGTTGATCAGCCCAAAATCTTATCTTCTATTTCTCTGGTGGTAACTCAAACTTGTCTGGAACTCATAAGTTTAGTTTAGTTTAGTTTATTTGATTTGTATATTGCCCTCCTCCCAAAGGACTCAGGGCGGTGAACAGCCACAGGATAAAAACACATAAATACAAAATTTAAAACTGAATAAAACCGAATTTAACAATTTGGCCGAAGACAGATTTAAAACACCCCAATAAATTAAGAACGAATTAAAATTTGCATTTTAAAAAGGGAAAAGGGAAAAAAATTAGGCCAGGCCAGCCTGATGGAATAAAAAGGTCTTGAGAGCGCGGTGGAAAGGGCATAGATCCGGGATCCTCCATATCTCCGGGGGGAGCTCATTCCAGATAGTAGGTGCCCCTACAGAGAAGGCTCTCCCCCTGGGGGCCACCAGTCGACATTGTTTGGCCGACGGCACCCGGAGGAGCCCCTCTCTATGAGAGCGTACTGTCCGGTGGGAGGCTACTGGTGGCAGCAGGCGGTCCCGTAGATAACCAGGTCCTAAGCCATGGAGCGCTCTAAGGTGGTAACCAAGACCTTGAAGCGCACACGGAAGACCACTGGGAGCCAGTGCAGCTCACGCAGGAGAGGTGTTACATGGGAACGCCATGTCGCTCCCATAACCACCGGCACGGCCGCACTCTGCGCCAGTTGGAGCCTCCGGGTTCTCCTCAAGGGGAGCCCCATGTAGAGAGCATTGCAGTAATCCAGGTGGGAAGTGATGAGGACATGAGTGATCATGCGTAAGGAGTCCCGATCCAGAAAGGGACACAACTGGCGAATCAGGCAAACCTGATGAAAAATCCTCCCAGTCACGGCTGTCAAATGCTCTTCTAAAGACAGCCGTGAATCCAGGAGGACGCCCAAGTTGCAAGCCCTCTCTGTGGGGGCCAGCGATTCGCCCCCAATAGTTAGTGATGGCACCAACTGACTATATCGGGATGTCAGAAACCACAGCCACTCGGTCTTGGATGGGTTGAGCCTGAGCCTGTTTCTCCCCATCCAGATCCGCACGGCCTCCAGGCACCAGGACATCACTTCAAGGGCATTGTTGGGGTGGTCCAGGGTGGAGATGTACAGCTGAGTATCATCAGCGTACTGATGGTACTTCACCCCAAAACCATGGATGATCTCACCCAGCGGCTTTACATAAATGTTGAACAGAAGGGGTAAGAGGACCGGCCTTTGTGGCACCCCACATATGAGGCACCTCGGGTTCGACCTCTGCTCCCCTGCCAACACAGACTGCATCTGGTCGGAGAGAAAGGAGGAGAACCACTGCAACACAGTGCCCCCCACCCCTAACTCTTCCAACCAGTGCAGCATGATACCATGGTCGATGGTATCAAAAGCCGCTGAGAGATCTAATAGGACCAGGACAGAGGAACAACCTCTGTCCCGAGCCCTCCAGAGATCATCCACCAATGCGACCAATGCCGTTTCCATGCTGTACCCAGGCCTGAAGCCCGACTGGAATGGATCCAGATACACTGTTTCATCCAGGTGCTGGGGGAGCTGTCGTGCAACCACACTCTCAACAACCTTCGCCACAAAGCAAAGGTTGGAGACCGGACGATAATTAGACAACACTGCCAGGTCCAGGGAAGGCTTCTTGAGGAGAGACCTCACCACCACCTCTTTCAAGGTGGCGGGGAAGTCACCCTCACTCAATGAAGCATTTATAATCCCCTGGAGCCAGCCTCACATCACCTCCCGAGAAGCCAGCACTAACCAGGAGGGACACGGGTCCAACAAACATGTAGTCACGTTCAGTCTACCCAGAATCCTGTCCACGTTGTCAGGAGTCAGAATATGAATGCAATGGTTGGCATTTATGCTTTACATTGGTAATCTGTCTTCTTCCTATTGGTCCAAATCTCCTAAAGAACAGCAGGAACATTCATAAGCAAGAACAGCAGAGTAACTTAGCCTCAAGTAGCTTTTCTCTCTGGAGTAGTGGGTAAAGAGATTCAATACCTGTAGGGGGGAAAAAACTGAGGCAGATTAAATTTTCCAATGTTCTTAATGCCAGAACATGTGCTGTAAGGTAGGGAAGATAAATAGGTTTTGTCTTTGCCACCCTGTCAAATAAATAGGAAAACACACAAGCCATAGAAATTTGTATTATTAGTGCTGCCATTACATACAAAGAGCCTGGAAATTAGGGAATATAAGACTTTTAAAAGAGCCACTTTGGTGTACTGGTCAAGGCACTAGGCTAGAAACCAGGAGACAGTGAGTTCTAGTGCTACCTTAAGCATAAAGCTACCTTTGGTCACTCACTCACTCACTCTCAGCCCTAGAAAAAGGCAAGGGCAAATCCCTTCCAAAAAACCTTGCCAAGAAAACTGCAGGGACTTGTCCAGGCAGTTGCCAGGAGTCAAGACTGACTTGACGGGGTACAAAAAAGAAAGAGAGGAGAGGAGAGGAGAGGAAAAGAAAGGGAAAGAAAGGGAAAGAAAAGAGAAGAATAATATGTTGTAAATGATGAGATAAAATAATTAATTGATGCTATAATAAGAAATCAGGAATTAAGGGCAGATAGTGATATTGCTTATTATGTACTAAGAAGAGATTAAGATAAGATGTGGAAGTTCAATTAAGTTAAGTAAGAATTGAATAAGATGAAGTACATTGTTTATAGTCAAAAAGCGTGATGGGGATTTTGAGCAGCATGCTTTACAAATGGAGGAATAAAATAATTAATTAAAGTGATGCTAAGAAATTAGGATTTGAAGAGCGGGTGGTGATATTGTTCATATATTATGTATTAAGAAGAGATTAAGATAAGATAAAAAAAAGTAGGGGAAAAGAATATTATGGCAGAAATTGAAATATGTAAATTGTATTTGGAAAAAACAAAAAAGAAGATTGGAATAGATTATAAAAATCAATATATAACTATGTTATAAGTTGTATAAGATGTGACCTGGTCAATACTCTGTTCATAAAATATGTATGTGAAAGAATTTTTTTAAATAAAACTTGTTCAAAAAAAAAGAGAGAAGAGAAGAAAAGAAAAGAAAAGAAAGAAGAAAGGGAAAAAGAAATTTTTAGGACTGATTCAGTTTGCTCTGAGTTGAATCATTGATAATGCATGCCAGAAAAAAAGCGTATCAAAAAAGCTTCCATATTCATGCAAATAAAGAAATTGTTTTTTTATTATAAAATGGTGGGATAACATATTTCTGTATGATATTTCACAGTGTACAAACGGTGTAATACAAGGATTCCAGTGGAACTTGCATGTCTTTCCGGTAGAATATGCCTATTATCATAGAAAATGAAGCAGCATATGTCCAATTATTCCAAACTGAAATAAAAACAAATACAATCTGCGTACTACACATATAATATGGCTGTAACGTGTGTCTTTGCTTGCAGTAAACATGACCCCTGGCTTCTTCAGCTGTCATGGAGCTGGCATGTTGGTGCTGATCTCAAAACATACTTAGTTTTCTCCCTCTTTCTGTTGCAATTGACATAAATCCAAGCAGGCAATGTGGCTATGTTTATTAGTAAATATAGCTCACTGTTCTTTGGTGAATGGAGCTTTTTTCTCCATCATACTGTTACTGCTTGCAGCTTTGTGAGTATTAGAACCTTATTTAACACCAGTTATCATTGGCCGACTGGTCTGGTTTTTTAAAAATTAATGTATATCAAAGAGAAATTATAACAATTCAACTTGGTTTTAGAATAATATTTAGAGGAAATCAAGATCTAGAAAAAAGAAACTGTCAGATTCCTTCCTGAATTATGAATTTTATGGCCTTCAATTTTCATCCTCTTACATAACCCAGTGTATATTTCCTTAAAAATATATATTCCTCTAAATTCAGGGTGGCTTACTTCCTGTAGTTGTACCCTAGTTAGTTACCTAGTTTCATCCATTAGCCCAATTCAAAGATCATAGCGATATGGGGCAGCTATTCTACTCAGGCTCCAATTGTTTCTCAAACCTTTTGAATTCATCTTCTATTGTTTTCAAGCCACAATCCAGGATCTATCATTTATTTTACAGGTGACTGCAGAGACCCTGGCATGCAGTCTTGTGCCTGGTGGTAATCTCACACTGCAAAGTGTTAGAGTTTTGAATTAATTCAATAAAGGCCTCCCATGAAGTACAAATGGCATGTGATGCTTTGGGATTCCAACTCCCCTGTTCCATTCCACCCTTTCCCAAATCATTCAATATTTCAAGGCCATTGAATAGGGACAGGCAACTTCATGTCTTCCAGAAGTTCTTGGCCATAACTTCCACAATTGTTTTTCATTTACTGAAACTGGAGCTGGTGGGAACAGAACCTTCAATCTGGGAGATATTCATAGCATCATAGAACTGGAAGGGCCTTGGGGATCTTCTACTACAACCCCTTATTCAAGGCAGGAATCCTTATATCATCCTATATAAATGGTTGTCCAGTCTATTTTGTGGGTGCTCACGCGATGTTTATAGCACTGTGGTGTTCTTTCTTCTTTTGGTCAGATGGAGGAATAGTGGTGACCATACCAGTGTCATCTCACATGTCCCCTTACGCTGCCTCTGATATCTATGTCAGCACATGCGCAGTCCATAATATTGAAAAAGCAACAACATTGAAGAGAATCATAGAAGTTATGAACTAATTTGTGATGGTTTAGAGGTGGTTGAGTGGAGGTATTTTTTCTCTGTTGTGCAAAACTAGAAAATTAGATCGAGTAAATTATGGTTGTCATGATTAATGGTGTTGTACAAAGATCTAATATTTAATTTGAAGGATCAGGAAAGTTGGCTGATTCCCAGCTAACAAAAGCAGACAATAACATGTAGCCCAATACACATATCCAAAATTACATTAAATGGGTTTTAATATAGAGATTCTGCAGACTGTAGTGCAAAATAATTATGAGTTGGAACACAATTCTGAGGAGGAAAGTTTGTAGCCAATCTGTTACTCAACAAGAGCAAGGCTTCAGAAAGTCAGATTCAATATCTATAAGGGGTAGACAAGGCAATGGCCAGCTTGTCTATGCCTGCATATAAAGAATACCAGACACTGACCTCTACTATTCTACTGTAATATGAACCTGGTATCTTATTTTCAAGAATCCAATATACTACCTAGTGTGCTTTTTAACAAAAGGCTCTGGTTGATGATTTTGGGAGTTTTGATGAAAAAAATAAGGTATAACTAGCAAGCCTAAACATTGTCCACTCTTTTCTATCTTAAATTCTAAAATAAAACATGCACACTTATGAAGAAATAAAGACTAAAATCTGAGACTGAGAGTAACTCCTACCACCATATAAATTTAGAGCTAGTCTTGGAATTAATGAATTACTTAATTAATTGCAATAATCACCATACCTGGACTTCATAATCTATATGCCCACTTGAAGGTAGCAAAGCAGGTTTTTCTGTACTCTTTGCTGCCTTCTAGTGGCCGTGCAGATTGTTGCAGCCCATTTATGATGCACCTACATCAATGTATCTTCATTTCTTTTGCTTTTATTTGCCTGAGGCAAGCAGAATGCAATTTATTGTAAAGACAGGCAATGGTAAGCCTCCCTCCCCCCATATTAATTAACCTAATCTAGTTAAAATTTGGAGAAGAGTACAGGGAAATTCCATACACATAGCATTTCCCTTTTAAGCTAGGATTATATGATCAAAAATGGAAAACCACAAGAGATCTGATGTCTCCCACCATCAAATGATACAGGCACATTTCACTGATGTCATAGCTTTGGAATGTTATTTCATCCATCCAATTTGCTTAATAACTTCCATAGTTTCAGAAAACACCAGCAAGTACATTGGAGCTCCCTTGCAGTTTCCTATGTTCTGTGGAAATACAGCTAATGTGGTAAACAAAGTGGCCAATAATATGAGTTTGCCTGCTGTCTCTTATAGGAACATTATATCTGAATTCAGAGGAGGCCACATTTGTGTTTCTCCCAGTTAGACCCCAAACTGTGCAGACTAGTTCTTCCTTCCAACAGTCCACCAAGCAGTTTCTGATCAAATGAACTTCAGTTGCAATTACTGTATTCATTGAGGTTTAGCAGTTTTAGCTCAGATTTCTGAGAACTAAATGATAGCAGAATTCAAGGGAAATTAAGAAGCCCATTAGTTGCTCATCTACCTATGTACATCTTATCTAGAATTATAGAGATCCAGGCAACCTGACTTATGGAAAGAGCTACAGAATTTACAGAGTATACACAGAAAGTTCTTGATTTACAATGTGAGTTCCGCCTTCCATTTTTCTATATAGATTTTTAAAAATAAAGTTATTACTATTATTATTGGTTGTGTTCATTCCCTTAAAACAATTTGAAAGCATTTTTAAGCTGTACAACTATTTAGGAGTTGGTGGTGTGAGATGTTGACGACATCACAATGTAGCCACCTAAGTACCCTCTACATAGCTACTTTTCTATAATTATTTTTCAAATTATAGAAGTCTTTCACGATGGAAATACAAACCTGGATTTAATACAGACATCAACTTGATCACCTTAGGAATGATGTCTGCTGGAAGAGAGAGATGATACTGCTCCTTGAAGTTTCATTGTCTTTGTTGGTATTAGCTATGATGTGTCCCTCGGTTAACTAGATGAACAGTGAGTTAAGACCAAGGTGACATTAACATTTCACTGAGCAATGGCAGGATCAGTCAAGAAGGTACCATGGAAGACCATTGCCGAATGTATTATTTTGGGTTAAGAGAACTGGAGAATTCTGTGACCAATTCATTATTTCTATAAAACTCTATAAAGCCATTAAACAGATATAGCTTTCTTTCACCCTAAGAACTGAACTGGATGGCAACACAGAGTTGCTGAATCAGTGATGGACTGAGCATGCGCTTAATCCTGCCAAGTTAAGTGCAGATGATTCACTGGGCTATAGAGAGGTTGGCCATTTAGATTGGCCTGTCCCAGACGCTTGATGGACCTAATGTGGTTTCAGGATTTTCCTGAAGCTGTAGCCCACCTTACTGCTTGGAATGAGAAAGTGCTGGGATTATTGATCCAAGTTGCTATTTATGTACACAAATCTCATATAGCACCGAGGTTGCTGAACAGCTTTGAGACATGAAGTAACACAAGAGACAGCTAAAGTATTACTAGAGGAAAGCAAAAAGAGAGAAGCCAATCAAGCACAAGTGACAGCTTATATTAGGACTTGCAGTGATAAGGGCAGCAAAGTGTACTTACATCTCCATCCTTGCTGCCATCCAAGCAGCCCTGTTCTGGGTGACTGGATCCCTCTTGAGTAAGGTTCTACACTTAGCCAGGGAAGTTCTTGAAGGGCTGTTGTGAGTAGTATTCTCAGCATCTGTCAAATAAAATCACTCAAGTTCACTTGGAGTTGTTCTCTGGCTGATCAGATCCTTTGAAGGTGTCTGAGACAAAATTGAGTCCTGTTATCTGGGAGGAGTTTGAGCCAACTGGTTGACCTGAGGAAGTAGATAGGGTACTTGTGGCTGTGAGCTTGGCCACCTGAGTTCTGGCCCCTCCTGGTTGGCTTCTAAGTGGTGGCTAATCTCTCTTTGTGGGAATGGGTTTTATTGCCTATTTTGAAGGAGAGGAGGGCACCCACCTTTGTCAAATGGCTAGTCTTGGATTCAGTTGTATTAAACAACTTTTGTCTAGTCTTGAACCTTCTTTTTTGGGGGAATGTCATTCAGAGGGTGGTTGTCATGCAACCTAACTGGCTGACACACTGCACTCAACATGTAATCCTTAATGGAACTACATCCACATGGAGGGAAATAAGTAGTGGAGTACCCCAAGGTTCTGTTTTAGGACCAGTACTCTTCAACATCTTTATAAACAATGTAAATGAGGGAATAGAAGAGGAACTCATCAAATTTGCAGATGACACTAAGATGGCAGAGATAGCCAACACCCCAGAAGATAGGCTCAAGATCCAGATGGATTACAGGGCCCTATCTAATAAAATTAAATGTAATGGAAAGAAAATTTAGGCAAAACCCACCAAAATTACAGGTACAAATTGGGGGAAACTTGGTTCAATAGCAGGAACTATGAGGGGGATCTCAGAATCCTAACAGACAATCACTTAAATATGAATCAACAGTATGTGGCAGCAGCCAAAAAAGCCATACAATCCTAGACGGCATTATTAGAGGGATAGAATCAAGATCATGTGAAATATTAGTACCACTTTATAAAGCCTTAGTTAGATCATGCTTGGAATACTGCATCCAGTTTTGGTCACCATGATATAAAAAAGATGTTGTGTCTCTGAAAGAGTGCAGAGAAGAGCAACAAAGATGATTAGGGGGCTAGAAGTTAAAATATATGAAGAATGGTTGCAGAACTAGGGGTGACATGATAGCAGTGTTCCAATATCTGCCACAAAAAAGAGAAGGTCAACTTATTTTCCAAATCATCATAAGGCAAGACAAAAAACAATGGATGAAAACTAAATAATGAACCTAGAACTAAGAAGAAATTTCCTAACAGGAAGAACAATTAACCAGTGGAACAGCTTGCCTTCAGAAGTTGTGGCTTTCCATCACTGGAGGCTTTTAAGAAGAGACTGGATAGTCATTTGTCTGAAATGGTATACAGTCTCCTGGATTAGAAGACTCCAAGATGCCTTCCAACTCTGTTAATCTATTATAATATTTGTAGCTCAGGGTTCAACTTTGGGATCCTTGGTGCTCTCTGAATTTGACTGGTTTTTTGCAAGTATTTCATTACCAACTAGATACATCATCAGTGCTAATCATTAGCACTGATGATGTGCTCATTTTGTATACTAGTGTTGGTGAAATGGTCTTGGTGTTCCTTGATTGGGCTGTTGTCTATTGTCCTTTTCAGTCTGGGTTCAAGTTGTGGTGTAGATGGTTGACCTTTGGAGGGCTCAGGACAGGGGTGGTGCAAATGTCTTAATGCTACTAACCATGATATGCTTCTGAACCAGCTCCAGGAATTGGGAATGTGAGGCAAATTTTATGGCAGCTCTCGTTTCTCTATGGCCGGTTCCAGTTGGTGCTGGTGGACAAGATATCTAGCCCTAGTCCCCTGCAGACTTGAATATCTCAGGGCTTGGGTTTCTCCTCTCTTCCTCTTCATCTACATGAAACTGCTGGATGAAGTCATCTGATGGTATGAGATAGGATATCATCAGTATGCTGATAGCCACCTGTATATACTGGACAAAAGATGCTGTTGTGGCACTGTCCAAGGGTCAAATGGCTGTAAAGTTCTGGATGATGATTAACTGGCTTCAGCTCAACCCTGACAAGAGGGAGTGACTCTGGATTTCTGACCACCAATTTTGGTGACTTTTTATCTTTGGGACTGTAGTCTCCCAGAAAAGAGCTGGTGTGCAGTTTGGAGGTCTACCTGGACTTACTGCTTCTGTTTAATAAGCAGGTGGCAGCTGTGGCTGGGTGGGGGGTCCTTTTACACCAATTGCACAGTTGTCTGGGTTGGGAGGTCTTTCTCACCGTCACTCCTTACTCATTTCCTATTTAGAGTACTGCAATGTGTTTTATATAAGACTACCCTGAGGAACACTCAGAAGAAGTTACAACAGGTACGGTTATATGTTATACATGTTATGCGCAGTATTGGATGTTCACAGCTTCTAATTATATTTTCAGAATTCCAACAGTTTCCAAATATAGTAAGATGTTTAACAGTTTCTGTATTTCCAACTGAAACTACAGTACAGTGATATAGACATATCTTTTATATAAGTGCAGAATCAAACAGTTGAAGAAACAGTCCAACTACTTGCCCAGCATAGGAACCGCCAAGCAGATGATCATCTAGCTTTCTTGAAGATTTCCAGTGAAGGAGATGTACCTGGTTCCTGTCGCATCCTATTCCACTAGCTGAGAACCCGTACATTCTGGAAATTAGGATTCACCTCAAGCATGATTAAATAATAAATTAGATTCCAACTAATATAGAATTTTTATTAATTTTAAATATAGAGTTTAACAACTCTTAGAGATAGTTATTAAGTTTTATTCCTATTATTACTAAGCCCTTTATATCATTATATTTTATGGATTGTGTTTTATTAGTTAGATAAAATAATACTAACACTAAACTTTACTTACACCTCTAGAATTGTTTCATTTTATGCTGGTCTTGGATCAAAGTAAAGATTCTTGATGAAATGATCTTGTCCAAAATAAGGATTATCATTTTATTATTGATTTTGCGGCTTCTCAGACAGGCTTTCAGAAACGCTTGATGGGCAAATAATATATCAATTAATGGCGATGACATAGCTTTCAGTATAGTGAAGAGTTGGAATGATTGTGAAGGAATATAGATAGGTATATGCGCGCACACGCGCGCACACACACACACACACACACACACACAGAGATTTCACATAAATGTAATTCATCATTTTTAAGCACTTAAGGAGACTTACAGTGGCTGATGAATTCAGCTCTCTCTTTACATGCTCCAACAAGTTTCCCTTTTGAACAGTGCCACTGACAATCTGAGCCTGGATTTTAAAAGCTCTTAACTGCAAAGATAAATTATACCCTGATCTTTGCCTAAAATTTGGCTTCTTGTCAAAAAGCGCCTCAGCCTCCCAGTTAGTCACATAAATCATAGCCCAAGAAGCCTCAGGTGGTTGGATTAATACAGGATCAATGCAAATGTGCTACAAAGTTATTTGATCACTACAATGCTGGTATTGACTGTTATACACCTGTTATATCATTATGGATTAGACCTATTGTAAACAAGCTGTTTGATGTTGCAGACTGTGCTAACCGCATGTCCCATAATCATGGCTTGTAGCTGCTGTGGAGGCCCCAACATGCCTGGATCATACTCATTTTCATGTTGTGTGGGGTGGCCAAACAATAGAGATTTGTTCATCATTATTTCAGGCAGAACCTTGTCTAGGCCAGGCATGGCTGACAGAGGACTTGAAGCTGAATGTGGCTACCTCATCTGGCCTTTGGAGTCCCTGAGGGTAGCTATAAAAAAAGGATAATACCCCCCCCACACACACACACACAACTCTACTTATTAGCAGAATAGGAGCTTGCTTCTATCTATTTTCCTGCAAATGGGACATTGTTCCAATCAGGGAAGGATCAGTTATCTGACTTTGAAGACAACTGATTTTCAGAAAACACAGCTCAACAGCATTCCACTATCAGTTCATGCAAAAACTTTACTTTTCTTGGATGATGCCAGTTTGAATAATAAAGTTAGTATTATTTTTTTAAAAGAGTTGTATACTCTGCCCCATAAAATGATACCTTAGAAAGTAACAGCAGGCAATTTGGAACAAAAACCCAAATTATTTGACCCAACCAAACCCTTTTCCTATGAAAGAATATTGAAATGCAGGGAAGGAGCTCAGCCATGCATGTTGCAATGGTTGGCTGTGGGAATAGCTTTGCTGCCTGAATAGAATTTGGGGGATCTAGTCCCCACCATTGGACAAAATCCCAGAGCTGTACAGGTGGTCAGGATGGAATGATTCTTATATTGCACGTGATTCAAATGAAAGAGAAGGTTGATGCCTATGGCAGGTAAATTAATCCTATCATGTTTATTACTGCATGGATAATTATATTTGGCAGTTTCCAAGTATTGGAAGAAATATCCATCTGGTTCAGTTCCTACTGGGGAGAAGGACACTGGAAACATGGAGGCTGATTGGAAAGATGGTTTAATGGTGAAGCAGAACCACCAAGCAAGGGTGATTCTGAGTACCTGAACACATGGAGTGGAGAGTGAAAGTTATTTATACTCTCTCTTGGGCCTTGCCATTGAGCTTCCTGTTCCTGTACAAGCTATTGGCTGCTCTAGGGGTCATAGCTAACCTTGTAGGTTTTCTGAGTCAAGCTTGGTTGAAGCTTGGACTGATGCAATGAAGGGGCTTGTTGTGCAGTTCCTATTGTGGCTGGATGGCTTTTCCCTGAAGGATAATCCCATCATCCTGGAACTGAAGGTCTTTTGTTTTGTAGATAGGCTGGCCCAGTCTTTCTTAATGGGTACCAAATATCTGCTGGGGGCAGGGAGTTTCTGTCTCCCTTAAGATTTCCATTTCTCTTTTAGAGGAAATATAATATTCCGCCTTTTTAAATATTTCCTAAAATATTTCATTCTTCTAGGAGAGGGGTGGGTGCTAACTTCCTACACAGGAAAGTGAGAGTTGGTGAGAATTTCTTGGACAAAATAGCACCTTCAGTTTAAACATTTGACATGTTATGATGTTAGTTTATTTTAGCTATATTATAGAAAAGTACAATATGTCATAGCTTGGCTTAGTTAGATTTTAATATCTTGTTTTGAATTGCATTCACAAGTTTTGGTATTTTAGTTTCATTTTTAATTATAATTTAAGTAATAAAATTATTATAAAATAAAACGGCTACAGTAATAGAAGAGAGGGAGGGAGGGAAAGGGGGGGGAAGAGAGAGATGCAAACAGGCACATAGATTTGTAAGCTGGTAACTTGGGCCAGTCACTCTCAGCCCAACTCACTTCACAGTTTTATTGCTTCTAGGGAAGAATGATATGTCTGCCACCGTGAATTATACAAGATATAGATAGGATGCTATTATTATTATTGTGGTTGATCACATAATCAGATGTTGTGACTGGATTTGGCATTTTTACCCACCTATCAAGTTCTTCCCAAGGACCTGGGATAGGCAAATGTTGTTATGGTGTTAAATGTATCATCACAGAACGTAAACTGTTCCAAGTAAAACTGTCTTTTATAATTGACAGATGGTGATTTTGTCAATGTTGCTATTGTTGACTCTGAACAGATCTGAAGCTTAAAAGTAGAATATTAATTTAATCCTTCCATTCCTTATTTATTTATTTATTTATTGTTTATATTTATATACCGCCCTTCTCCCGAAGGACTCGGGGTGGTGAACAGCCAACAGATAAAACACAAGAAATCCAAAATTTAAAAACAGTATTAAAATCCGATTAAATTAATTTGGCCCACAATTAAAAGCATCCCTGTATTAAAACCCATAATTAAAACAATTTAAAAGAGTTAGGCCAGCCCGGCTTGTTGGAATAAAAATGTCTTTAGGACATGGAGAAAGGTGCGTAGATGCGGGATCCGCCATATCTCTGGTGGCAGCTCATTCCAGAGGGTAGGTGCCCCCACAGAGAAGGCTCTCCCCCTGGAGTCCGCCAGTCGGCATTGCTTGACCGACGGCACCCTGAGGAGCCCCTCTCTGTGGGAGCGTACTGGTTGGTGGGAGGCTATCGGTGGCAGAAGGCAGTCTCGTAAATACCCAGGTCCTAAGCCATGGACCGCTCTAAAGGTGGTAACCAATACCTTGAAGTGCACCCAGAAGACCACCGGGAGCCAGTGCAGCTCGCGCAGGAGAGGTGTTACATGGGAGTGCCAAGTCGCCCCATAACCACCCGTGCGGCCGCATTCTGGACCAGTTGGAGCCTCCAGGTGCTCTTCAAGGGGAGCCCCATGTAGAGAGCATTACAGTAGTCCAGGCAGGACGTGACGAGAGCATGAGTGACCGTGCGTAAGGCATCCTTGCATCCAATGTAAATGTAATTTCTTTCTCTGATTTTTTTGTCCATTGAAGCCCATATTTCAGTAAACAGGCTGCGGGGGGAGGAGGATACTATTACTAATAAAATCAACGTGATTTTATTTCAACAGATTTGTTTTACATGCATAAATGAAAAATAAAATTTATCTGATAATTTCAAATAGTAAATTGAACAATTGTTCCCATCATGCCCTGTTTGATTGTAAGAAAACCTAAACCTATAGCTACTCTTCCCACATTTCTCACTTCATGGAAAAATATATTACATTTTTCAACTTAATACAGCTACCATGGATCACAGCTGTTAATATTTATGAATCCATGTGGTAGCACAAGGGCAGATGTAAATGAGACTTTGAATAAGAGAAAAATAAATAATAAAAGAGCATCAATTAACAAAAGAAACAAAAGAAAGCAACACAGATATATTGTACATCTGTGAAACTATGAGAAAGAGGAAGATAGTAATAGTGCTGAGTGGAAGTAGAGTTTTATTGTGGACTAAAATTGAAGAATATATGCAGGAAAATGGAGGTGAAGTTTAATTAGGAAGGAAACAGCTAAAATGTTCAGAAATAGAAATCGATGTAATCATAAAGTAGAAATCCATAGGTTTGTGACACGTGAATGTTATACCGCTATGATAATGGAAAAAGAAAGGATGAGAATGGAAAAAGCTTGCATTCTGAATGAATGCAATCCAGGCGGAAAATGGTCCTCTTAGTAACGAATATATGAGTAGGAATGAGATGAAAGGCTAAAAAAAAGTGGATTATTTATAAAACTAAGACTGGTGAGAATATACTTTGGAAAAGATCTATTTGTTTCAATTATATGGTTTAAGCAGCCCTAGCTGGTATGGGAAAACTCACCACAGCCAATTTGCCATGGCTAATTTGCCATGGGCAACTCGCCATGGCCAAATTGCTATGGCCAACTCACTATAGCCAACTTGCTACAGAACAATTCAACAATTCACATCAAAATACATCGAGTATCAAATTTGATGAGTTTCAAAGCAGTTGAGTACCAAGGTATAATGTATCTTTTTATTTGTTCATATGTTCATGAATATGATACTTAAAACATGATAAATCTGAACAACTAAAAGAAATAAGGGAGATACGGATGTGATGAGAGGTTCTAAATAGGGACAAATGGATAGTGCTAAATAAATAAATAAATGACATGAAATCAGCTGTGTGCAGAAAAGGATTAGAAGATATATTAACTCCTCAACAGGTTAAAGGAAAGTAGACAAAAGAAAAAGGATGTGGAAGCTGTTTGACAGAGTAAAAAGAATTATGTTACAAGAACCACAGAAGTCTGTGTCAAGCTTGTGAAATGATGGAATGAGGATATAGAATTCAGTAAGGATAAAAGAAAGATAAGGTATAATGGAAACGAAGAGAAAAATATGACTGCAAAGAATATAATCAAACAGTGCAAATTTAAAGATAAAAGAAACTACAACACAATTTGGAAGGAAATACAAAATTCTCTGAAAAAAATTAAACACAGAATCTCTTGTACAGTGAAAGGAATTAAAAATAAAATAAAAAATAAAAGTGCTGAAATTTGGGGAATGAATCCAAAGTGAAGAAATGATGGAGTTTTTAGAAGTTTGTGTGGGTTTGGTGGTGATATGTCAAATAGTGTAATTGAAATTAAGTTAAGAATGTAGGAAAAGGAGTTGCCAATGTCATAAGACTGCTGAAAAGTTGTAAGGCTGGAAGGGTTGTATGGTAGAGAAATGTGAAAATATATCTGTAGCTTTTTGATGGAGTAGCTGGGCAACTTGTTAACCAGGTGTGTGAAAACTGCATCTATATCTGATAATTTAGGAATGAAGTTTCTGTTCCATAGAAAATAAAAGACAGCAAGATAAAGATAGTTTGCTAAATGTTCCTTGGAAGTATTTGGCAGAACTCTGAATGATGGTATATTAGTGCTGACAATGAATTAAATTTAGTGTGTCTAGGACTTTCAGGAAGTATATAGACCATAGTTTTTCTCTTCAGCATGTCATTGTATATTTGTTGGTATAGAGAAAGCATATGATGAAGTGAAAAAGTTTGAACTATGGCATGTTCATACAAATATGGTGATAAGGTTGTTTGCAGAATGGAGTAAGAGAGTTATATGATGGAGTAAAGCTTGTATGGAAATTTTTTGCCAAGGGTAATCCTTGGCAAATTTAGCATTGAACAAGGAGTAAGATAAGAATCTGTGGTGCTCTTTTATTGCTCTATGTGTTTATGGATAAATAAATAAGGAATGCTGTGGTGGAATTAAGGGTATGTTGTTGTAGACATGAAGTTATGTATAGCTTTGTATGTAAGTGATAATTTGTATGTAAATGATATCACATTGTTGACAGAGAACTTGAATGATTTGCAGTGAAAATTATATTGATTATTTATATTTTCAGTGAAGATTATATTGTATGTTGCAATGAGGTATATGGATCTGAAAATTAATCTGTCAAAAATAAATTAGTTGTATATGACAGGGAAAATGGAATCAACAATTGCAGGGTGTGCATAAATAGTGAACAATTAGAACAAGGTATGAATTAATGGACTGTGATATAAAGTTTAAATGTCAGAAAGAAATGGCTACATTTTAAAACATACAAATATTGCTAGAAGTAGTTGGCAATTTACTTTGAAGCATGAATATTTGTCAAAAGAAACAAAAATGACTCGGTAGAAGCATGTGTTTCTGTTGATTTGTTATGTAGAACTATTTGTTGAAAATCCCAGAAGAAACATAAAAATCACTTGAACGGTTTGGCAATGGGATGCTTAAGTAGTGTGTGTGCATGTAAATGACCAGTATGAAAGAAATATAGTTGGTTCTGTATTTGCAAATTCATGTGTACACACTAAAATTTGTGAGATATGCACAGAGCAGCAAATGATTTGAATTGCCCAATGTACTGTACATGTTCCCAGCTGAGATCAGTATTTGCTAATTTAATGCTTGCAGCAATTTTATAGAATATAACTATAGGAAATAATAGGAAACAACTGTATAAATTGGTCACCTTGAAAGAATGAATGAAAGTCCAATCCCAAAACAACTATGTGAAGGAAGAATGAAAGGATCAACAGGAAAGGGAAAGCAGAAACTTGTGATCAGATGTGATCCTCAAAGCCCTCACTATTCTATCTACAGAACCCTCCATTCCATTCCCAATTTCAGGAATTGTTTCCTTCCTCATGAGGCTGAGGCATTATGATGCTTGGCTTGAACTTCCTTCTTTAGCTCCTTTCCCTTCATGCTGATATCTGTCCAACATGTTCACCTGAACTGGAACATCTGCTACTTCTAAAGTAATAGGTAGTTTGGTCCTCTAGGAGTAGCCATTCATTAATCTGAGAGATACCTTTTTAAAAAACTGAACTAGTTTTTTCTCAAGAATTTTAAAGAAAAATAATGTGTTGAAGCAGTACCTTTGGAGAAGAGTCATTTCATTTAGCGTGTGAAATCACATCTCCTTTTCTATTCCTTTATCTCTTTTCTTTCCATTAACTTTTTAAAAAGAATTTCAGCTGCACAATAACTTAGCTAAAGTTTGCTTTTCCTAATGATATGAATACTTCCCACACTATCATCTTTCAATAGATGTTTGAACTTGAAGCTCACTATAACTGGCCTTTTAGTTAATTACATTTCTTTTAAAAAAAGAGCTATTCTTTTATTCTGTCACTAGTCCACAAAACACCCTCCCACCCATGGTCTCCCTCCATGCTGATTTATCAGAAGAAACTCATAATTGAGCCTTTGACAATAGCAAGACTGTGCACTTTTGGTTGATAACAATGAAATGCCCAAGTTCATTACAAGAGATTGTTTAAAAATTGATTCACAGGGCATAATAGTTATCACTGGGCTTTGCATTTGCAAAATGCAAAGCTTATTATATAGCATAAGTGACAGTGAAAACTGGATAGAGGTCAAATACATTGTTCAACAGTCATGTTTAATTAGAACAAACGTCACCCACATTCTTGGTGGAGCCACATTAATGAATTAGTCCTACCACAAACTGAGAGAGGCTCACTAGAGCCTAATACCTTTTGTTCCTAAGAATAATTCAGCGTATTTATAGAAAGAAGAGTGCAATAATAATAGCATTCAATCTACTATAAAACACAGGAGGTTTTTTTTTCACTTAAATCAACTGCTAAAATCAAATAATTATATGAATTGAATTCACATATAATTATGTGAATTGATGAACCAAACACATACATTTATTTGTGTTGACACATATTTTGTTAAAAAGAAGTAACTACTTTCTGAATTGGTTTCCATGACATTTTGGATGCTAATTTAATTTGCTTTTGTAATCTTGCTCAGCTTCATCCTTCGCAAGGATTCCCCAGTTTACAATGGGGTGACCCTAGCTGATCTTTTCCTTTCAATGTTTAATTGGACTGTATGCTTGTGGTCTGGATTCTCTAAAAGAACCCAAAATGGTGTAAGTCTGATAGATCATTGATCCTCCTTGGTAGACATAGGGTAAATAAATAATCCTTGGATTGTCAAAATGGAAATGGCAAACATCTGCTGGGGAGCAGTCATGGTTTCCTCAGAATATCACTTGTGTCCCAGAAAATGTTTTTTGTATTGAAAATTTGTACCATGTATTTCAAAGGTACAGCAATTTAAAGAGTTTTCAAATATTTATTTGTGACTGAACACCAAAAAAAATTTAAAGTCAGAAAATAAAAGAGAACCAGGAGCATGAAATATAATTCCACAAATATTAAGAGAGTGTATATATGATGTGTATGTGTATGTGTTTAGGGCATGTCAAATTTTTCAGCTTTCAATTTACTAAACATGAGGGGTACTCAAAAGTTGTGACATGCCTTGGGGATTGTAAGGATATTTTGGTTACTTTAATATAATTTAGATGTGCTTGGTAAGTAACTACATAAATATCATAACTTTTTAACATTTTGTTTGTTTCGGGTGTACATGTACATTGTATATATGTGCGTATGTGTATGCACATAAATATGGAGATCCAGTTTGTGGATCTAGTGGTTAAGATACCGGATTAGAAAGCAGAAAACCATGAATTCAGGTTCTGCCTTAGTTGTGAAAGCCAGATGGGTGACTTTGAACCAGTCACTCTCTCTCAGCTCAACTCACCTCCCAGGGTTTTTGTGAGGAAAATAGAAGGAAGATAAAAAGTGTTTTGGATGTGTTTGCTGTCCTGAGCTATTTGTCAAAATATTAAAGACAGGAAATAAATAAATAATAAATATTTCAATCCAAAATACAATTATATATATCCAGTTAATATCCATATTAAATATTTCTATCTCAAAGGACATTTGCATACATGAGCAGAATTTCTTAGGAATTATTATTATTATTATTTTATTTTATTAAATTTGTATACCGCCCTCCTCCCGAAGGACTCAGGGCGGTGTACAGCCAGAAATAAAACCATGACAATATAAAAATTAAGAGCAATTTAAAACAATTAAATAATTGGCCGAAAACTCTAATAAAACAACCTGTTAAAATAGTAAAATATTATTATTATTTAGGCCAGCCCTGCTTGTTGGAATAATAATGTTTTTAGGGAGCGACGAAAGGTACGCAGTCGGAAATCCTGCAAATCTCCGGGGGCAGCTCATTCCAGAGGATAGGGGCCCCCACAGGGAATGCTCTCCCCCTGGGGATCGTCAGCCGACATTGCTTAGCCGACGGCACCCGGAGGAGCCCCTCTCTGTGGGAGCGTACCGGTTGATGGGAGGCTATCGGTGGAGAAGGCGGTCTCGTAGATACCCAGGTCCCAAGCCATGGAGGGCTTTAAAGGTGGCAACCAGCACCTTGAATCGCACCCGGAAGACCACCAGGAGCCAGTGCAGCTCGCGCAGGAGCGGTATTACATGGGAGCATCGAGTCGCTTCCATAATTACCCGCGCGGCCACATTCTGGACCAGTTGGAGCTTCCGGGTGCTCTTCAAGGGGAATTATGTTGATAGAATTAAAAATAGATATGGAATGTCAATACAAGTAGACCTCGATTTATAACCAATCTTTTAGTCATTATTTGAAGTTATAATGGCATTGAAAAAATGACATGACCATTTTTCATACTTATGACCATTGCAGCATCTCTATGGTCATGTGATCAAAATTTGGACACTTGGAAACTGGTATGTCAGGCACAAAAATCCAGGAACAGGAGTAGAGTTCAAGTACTAAAAACATATTCCATGCTTCCTATACATAAGTATCTACTAATGGTCAAGGCAAATTGGCGCTAGATATGATCAACGGAATTCATGGGGGATGAATTTAGGTCTCGTGTAGGAATGTAACAACTCCAAACTGATGATGCATTTGACCCTGCCCTTGGGCTTGATCATCTCCTACATGGCAAGGTTGCAGTGTCCCAGGGTCATGTGATCATGACCTGAAAGCTTCTGACAAGCAAAGTCAATGAAGAAGCCAGATTCACTTAACAACCATGTTACTAACTTAACAACTGTAGTGATTCACTTGACAATTATGGCAAGAAAGGTCTTAAAATGGGCAAAACTCACTTAACTGTCTTGCTTATCAATAGATATTTTCAGCTCACCTGTAGTCATAAATTGAGGACTACCTGTATAGTAATCTTTAAAGGATTTTTTGAGACTTACAGCTCAATGTATTGCTTATTTAGTAAAAAAAATATTGGTGCTTGGCTATAGTATATCTGGCTATATATTTAATTTTTTTGACTGTACCATTTTATGTGAACTGGCAAAATTGGCCGGTAAAGTTATGCTAGCATTAATATTTATGACTATTGTATAATTATTCAAAATTCCTGAAACAGAAACAATAAACTGAATGGTATTGCCACAAGAGACAGTAATATGTAAATTAGACTAAATTGATCTAAAAAGACTTTATAATACAATATTAAAAGGTTGTGAATAAAGTATTTTAAGCCAATTGCCAATTGCTGATGCTTTGGCAAAATACATCTAAAGGTATTATATAATAAAAAGATCTAAGTTGACTCATCAAGTTCAAAGCTGAAGCCCAATACATTTTTTAAAATTGAGTTACAGCTATTGATTTATATAGTGAAGTGATTTTTTTTTTACCTTGATTGGTCAAGTAGACCAACAGGTATATTCTGTTAAATGGTCCCCACTTACAGAACCATTAAGGATACATAGGTCCAGATGTGCAATCATCTGCTTTGGACATAGACCTGTTCTGTTAGCTTTTAGGTCTTTAAATTCTCTAGAACAGGGGTATCAAACTTGATTTCATTGAGGGCCACATCAGGGTTGTGTTTGATCTTGAGGGATTGGGTGGGCAGGAGGGCATGGCCAACTCGACGACACTTGTGCCAAGGGTGCCTGTGGTAGCCAGAGTACTCTGTCAGAGAAAATGGGCTCCTGAGCTCCGTTTTCAGCTACAATGGCATCCTGCAACACTCTGCCAGTGAAAACAGAGCTCAGGCGCCTTCCTTTGCTCCGTTTTTGCTGGCAGAGAGACTGCAGGCCAGTCCTTCACTGTTTCCAGGGCAGTCCCACAGGCCAGATCTAAGCACTCTGTGGGTCGGATCCAGTCCACAGGCCTTGAATTTGACACCCCTGCTCTAGAATATAAGGGTTCTTCTAGTATGTTCTCCTCATAACGGATCTTAATTTGATTAAATAGTGTATGATCATTTGATCCCATCCTAGCATTTAATCCCACCTATAATTGTTGCAGCTGTGGGATATTTGTCTAAAGTTAAAATAAAAATAATTTGTCTAGTTAAAATAAAAATATTTTAACTAGAGATAAAATTTTCTAGGTCCTCCCAAATATTGTTGACCAGATTGTTTTTATTAAGAGGGAGAATATGAATATTTAAAAGCAAAATCTCCACCTGTTTGGATGAGAGCAAAGTAGTCATAAACCATAGCTATAGAGAAGGTAGTGAGACACATTTAAATTGCAACACTGTGTAACTAGGGTCACTATACCATCTTTAGATCTCCCGCCCACCTTGCTCAGGGCAGCTTGGCTAGAGTTAACTCAGTAGCCATCTAATTCCACCTCTGAAGGTTTCCTATAGGAAGAGGACATCAAATTGTGATATATATAGTTGAACAAAAGTTGGTCTTTTGATGGGACTGAGCAGTCAGTGAAATTCCAAGTTAGAAGGGAAAGAGGATAGTCATTTGAAGCTCATCAGGAGATATGGTTTTTGATAAGAAGAAGCTGTGAGCTTATTATATTAGGCTGGGAGGGCATCAGCATCCATTATAGTCTCCACCAAAGGATGACTTGACCCATGTGTCCTGCATCAGCTCTTGGGGGTCTTCTTCGGAGTGGATGACATTGACACCATCTAAAAATGTTTGCCATGTGAGGGGCTTCTGCAGAGGTGTTGGGCAAAGAGATGTCAAATCATACTGCATCTTGCTCTGTGTTATTGAGGTTGGCAAGGATCTTCTGCCCATTCTTCTGATTTCTTGCTGGAGTCCCCATGGGAAGTAATGACTCCTCTTCATCTGCAGGATCTTCCTTATTATTTTTGGGCTTCATTTCAGCTCCCCTGAAACAGATACCTGGGATGGTTACTTGTAGTAATGACTGGATATGATTTTGCTCTTCCCTCAGAATGAAGAAAAGTCTAATAGTTATTGTTTTGTCAACTCTCTTTGGAGGTCCCATTTTAGTGCTTCAAATTTGTTAGAGGTATGAGAAGAATTTATTTTACTTACAGTTCTCTTTCATGTGAAAGAGATGTCCAGAGCTAGCACCATGACATTTCTCCCCCCCCCGCCCCCATAACAATCAGTTCCAGGAAAAATCTGTTTTCTGTATATTTATCTTCACTATTGTCTCATCCAAACAAAGTTAGTTATGTAAAAATAAGTCCAGTAAAAGTACTAAAAAGCTAATTATATAATAAAATAATAAAACTGAGCAGAGCTGCTGTAAATGTGTCTGATATCTCTTCCCAACTATTGCCATTGTCACATTCTACAGATTTGCTGGCATAGGTTGGCTAGAGCTTTTACAGATTCTTCTTCTGTTGCTTTTATTCTTCTTCTGTTCTGCTTGCAATATTTCTGTACATATTTTATGTGTACAGAATTGAATTCTATCAGTTCTATAAATTACTCTTTCAACTTGGTAAATATTTATCTTTATTCTTATCTAATTTAATGTTAGAATAGTAAAGTTCATGTAAATAGGAAATATCTTCTAATGTATCTTGAATGTTGACATCTTGTTGATATTGTCTTTACACAAGTTGTCCTTTACTTACAACCACAATTGGGACCAGAATTTGATCACTAAGTGATGTGGTCATTAAACAAGTCATCAAGTGATCAATTTTTACCTTGGCGGCTAGCAAATCTGTCTTACCTAACTGATTTTGCCTCTTCGAAGTGAGCTGGAAAGGTTGGAAGTTATTGTAAGGAGTGGTGTAATAGTTGTAACTTTTAAGGACAGCTTGTAAGTTGCTTTTTCCAAAGCCATTGTAACTTCAAACCATCATTAAATGAAATATTCTCAGACAAGGACTACTTCCTGTTGTTCTCCTTGAAAATTGTGAGTGTATGATGCCCAAGGTCATATCATGGAAACTGTTTGGTTTTCCACTTAGCTTGGTTTGCATATGAGCAGTTCATGATTTTTTATTTTATTTTATAAACTGTGTTTTTCTAACTGCTTGTATGAATAATAAAAATAATTTGGCATTCTATCTCATGGTGTGTATGTATATAGATTTCTCTTTAGATGTTTGAAGACTAGGATAACAATGAAGCAATAATTGATTGGCAGAATTTGATAAATTATTCTCCTGCTTCATTTCAGTTTCCTAAACTATACAACCTAACTATATTCTCTTACTTGTTATTTTCAATGGACTCCAACCACAAGCAGTACATCTTGCTTGTACGTTCAAAATGAACTTGACATGAATCCCATCAGTTTCCTTTTCTTCTGCATTAGCAGTTGAAGTATAAACCTGGATAATAATCATATTAAAGAATTGTCCGTGAAGTCTGTTTGATATTATTCAGTCACTACTGACTGCAATATAACCAACTATATTATATTTACTTCAACCTTCCTGACTATAAAAAAATGCCATTCCTTACCATAAGTAGTATGATCTGGTGTCCAATTCCAAGCCCTTTCTGCATCTGATTTCTGCAGGACTCCACATAGGCACATCTCTGAACTTGATCACTCTTTTCCTTATGGCTCTTGACAGGAACTATACATTCAGGTAGGAGCAGGAGGATGCTTCCAGTTCCAACCTTTGCAGGTTACCACAGCTGATGGAACTGAATGCCATTGAAAGGTCCAATTGGACTATGAGAAATACAAGTCCCATCAAGATCCCAATAATCATATTTTTGTTGTCATATTGATATATTCTTACTGTTTTGTTTTTCATTGTTTAAATTATTGTTATATTGTTCCAGTTCTTTTTTTAAACACTGTTTTCATTTCTTCCTTTTTATTATTGTAAACATGAGAAGCCCCTTGGAGAGATAGGGGGCAAATAAATTTAGCTCACAAACAAATATAAACTTTCAATGCTGTTTCTATCTCATCTCTGGGACAGATTCTAAATTTTAACTGAAAGGGATCTAAATGTTTAAATTCTTCTATGTTCCTTTGCAGATAATTCCCCACTATTTTATGAACAATTTCCTCACAAAGGGGGATTCAGAGACCCAACAGAAGTTATCTAGCATGACTGGGCTGAGAGATTATGTTTTTGCTTGAAGTCCTACCATTGCTTTTGAAGACAGTAGCATCTCAATACACAGGATTTGCTCAGTTGCCCAAATTTGCCAAATGGGACATAAACTCCAGCCATGTGGCACAATTGATACTATAAAGCAGTTTATCCACTTCCTCAGATTCCATAAGCCAATGTCACTTGCGACATTGTTTTCCTATTTACATAGTTTGGCTCTACATACACCACCATACTGCCATGATGCATTGGGTGAACTAAAATGACAATCTCCAACGAAGAACACATTGGTTCACATGCAGGCTTCACACCTCTCCTCGCAGAAAATGTCTGAATAGATGCCCAAGGGAGGAATCTGAGAATGTAATGTAATGTAATGTAATGTAATGTAATGTAATGTAATGTAATGTAATGTAGTACAATTAATATAATAATGAATATTTAAAAATGTAATTTCCAGCCTTCATCACACCAGGTATAAACAAATTTAATAATTTTTCACACCTTATAATCTTTACAAATAAATCAAATCAAAAATCAAATAAATGAATTGAATATTGAATAAACCTACTTAAAGTCTTTTTTCAAGATTTTAACAAGCCACTTTTGTAGATCTATTAAGAAAATATTTTCGAGATTACTCTCTTGCTTTATCATTTGATTTCTGGTTTCTTTTATACAACCATTAAAGTATCCTTTTCCAAATTATTCTTGACTTACCATTTGTAGTTACCCTTTTGGTACTGTCTCTGTCTTGTCAGATAAAATTTATTTCACATCTGTCATTTCTTCATTAACATCTTTTAAATATAATGCATCCATAGAAGCAGATGTTATTACTGACAGTGTTGATATTATAGTAACCAATTTCTGCTTCAATTTTTCAAAAATATATTTTAATATTTCCAATGTTATAATGTTTTGTGTCATTTTGTAAGTGCCAGTATTAACTGACATCATGAATAGACTGGCATTTTTTTTTTCTTCTGCTTAAAGTCTGTAATGCATTCTAGTATTCCATTTTTTAAATCATCACTTGTAATAGCCAAATACGTCAGTTTCCCATGAGAAGCTGTTCTTTTTTTATAGTTAATTCTGAAAGATTATAGTAAAAGTTAATATTCCAAATTTATCTGGATCTATTTATAACTTTCTTAGATAATATTTTTTAGCTTTTTGCTATTTATTTCAGATTCTTTAAGTTCTTAAATTATAATTATTTTGTTCAGAGTTGGAGTTAAAGACTTTTCAAACTTGTCACTCTAAAAGTCTCTAATAGTTTTAAGACAGTTAATAGGTAATTCCTGAAAATGGTTAGAAAACCAAGGTTTGTTAATTTAGTGGCCTTTAAAAGGCCCCACTATAGTTGTGAGCTGATATGGCTGATGCCATCATGTCCTGGTGTTCAAATCTATGCAGACTTGCTGTCCTGCTGTCTCCTTGCAAGAAGCAGCCATCTGGAACATGGGTGGGCAATCTCCCGACTTTTCCTTATCTGGAAAGTTTCTAAAGAACCAGCCAACACATTGATTCCTTGGTTTTCGTCACAATCATTGTCTCCACTTTGGTGGAAACATTTTCAGTTCACCATTTCTTTTCAATCATCTTCCTACCCCAGAACTCCCACCACTACATAGGCCTGAACCTAACTTCCTACTTGGGGCCACATAGGGTGGACTTTTAATACTTACAATATGGGTGTTATGGTAGTTTTGCACTGGCTAAAAACAACAAGAGTTTTCTTGTAGTTTAAATTGACCTTTTTCAAATGTATTAAGCCTCAATCTTCAAGAAGAATGTAAAAAGCCTTTCTTTTGGAAACCGGTACTCACAGAGAAGTATTCAATAAATTGTAGATAAATAGTTTCATTTTCAGCTAACAAACAAAACAAGTATTCAACTCAGCATTTGGAAGCACTGCAAATTTATCTTACCCATACTCATTCTGACATTTTTCCTTTCCAGCTGCTTCTTCTACTGTTGTTCAGAATACAGTACTCTTTTCTATGACTATGCTCACACATTATTGGATGTTTTAATCTTTATGATGTAACTGGACAGATGATTATTTCTATTCCAATCAACTTTTATTTCAAAGTTCTTTCTTGTGCTAACTATAAAAGTAAAAGTAAAATTTCCAGGTAGTCTCTCTTATTTCAAAGAGAGACTCAAGTGGTGAAATCCAATTTTTTTTACTACTTGTTCTGTGGGTGTGGCTTGGTGGGCGTGGTTTGCCTTGGTGACTGTGATAGGGGAAGGATACTGCAAATTCTCCATTCCCACCCCACTCCAGGGGAAGGATTCTGCAAAATCTCCATTCCCACCCCACTCTGGGGCCAGCCAGAAGTGGTATTTGCCAGTTTTCTGAAGTACTCAAAATTTCCGCTACTGGGTCTCCAGAACCTGTCAGAATCTGCTGGATTTCACCCCTGAGAGACCCCTCCTTATCAGGGTTCTCTAATACATTGCTGTTAAATTATCTTCTGACTTGGTTACTTATTGGAGAGTGTAGGAGAGAGGCAGAACACTCCATTGGGCCATCAATACCAGTGCTTGGTCATATTCACTTCTAATCTAACAATGCTATGAAGGAAAAGTAAAAAAAAAAAAGTGTTTTTTTGTATATGTGATACAGAGGTACAGAGGATAAGGTCCTTTCAAGTCTAATTAGATTACTGATTAGTTCTTGGACATGTTCTTGCAGTTTTCTTGACAATAATACGGGAATAATTTGCATTCACCTCTTCCTGAAACATTTTTCAAGTTTCCAATTTAATTTACAGATCTGGTTATCTTCCATTAAGTACTAATTAGTACTAATTAGGCCTCACTTTCCATAGCTTTAATAGGCAATAATTTGGGACCGGTTTTTTAAATAGTTTCTCAGTTCCTTAACTATGTTATAACCTACAATAAATTTTGGCAACTTAAATCAATATTTCCATTTATTAGTGTTTTATAAACTAAACCCCTGGTCCGTGGATCGGCACCAGGCCGCAGCTGGCACCAGGCCAGCAATAGAGCCACACAAACAAGTGAAGCCCATCCACAGCAGGCAGGCAGCAGATGAAACCATGTTCCCTCTGGTCTGCAGAAAAACTTTTCTCCACAGAACTGTCCTCTGGTGCCCAAAAGATTGAGGGCCACTGTTATAAACCACTAAAATACAATTTATACTAGAAAGCAGATGATATAATAGAAGAACCAAAGGGATTATCTGTATTACATTTAGCATGTTTATACCCTATAGATTATTATGATAAAATATGTGCTTATTTGTGCCTTACTAAAACCAGAAAATTTTGAAAATGCTAAAAGTTCACTATTTAGTCATAATTTAGAATTTTTTCCATTTATAATTACAACTGATTTTTACTATGTTGATGTGATTTTTATGCATTTTAAATTATTAGAATATTCATGACAGATACAAAAGTATAATAAATAATATTGTTGTAAAGTTTATGTCCTAAAGGTGAGTTATATGCCACTGAGTTAGCGAATCGTGGTGAGTGCATGCACAAGTGCTGACCATTTCATTCTGATTCAAGTAATAATTTGTAGTTGTTCTGAAAACAGTCCTGTATTTCTTCCTTGACGTGGTATGAATGTTCAGTGGGTTCAATGACCCTAAGAACAACACCAATAGGAATGTGAGAACCAGTTAGGGTCACATCAAAAGGGAGCATGAAGCAAATGATAATCCAAAGCAAAGGAAGAATGTTGCAAGTGATGGGCAGGCCAACTCCCTGAGAAGAAACTCTAAAATCAAACAAGAAAAAGACAATGGCAAATCATTATCAAGAGAATTCTATGTATGTGCATCCTTCTACTTTTGACAAATGTAAAGCAAGTGTTGTGTATATCGTAGAAAGGGGAGAACATATCAAAGCTTTATGCAATTTTTTAAGATTAAAAAAATTAGTAGATTACTGGAGTCAGAACAAATAATAAACACATTTTGCTGTTATTCTTCAGTTACTGATATTCAGAAGCATGCTACCATGGAGATAGAGAATAGCTATCATTTTTGGGAATTATTGATTAGCTTATACTCCACCAATTGAAAAAGTGTTTTTTTCAAAGCTATCCTGGTTGGTACCATCATCACAGCATCTTCTGGAGGTTATTGCTTGAGATGTGCTGACTCCTCCCTCCTACCAGCCAATGCTAGGAGATGTTATGAAGATGCCCCTTCATTTCCAGCTCCGGAAATACATGTGTGTGCCCACCTTGGTCTGTCTGAACTCTGGCATGTAATTAAAACTCCCCCTGGCAGATGGAGCATAAAGACAGGAAAGAGACCTTGGCAGTTCTTTTGGATACTGCCTCTTAGCGAAGAGATTTTCTACTCTGTTATTTGTAAATGCTGAAGAAGGCAACAGAACCTCTCAAGCAAGCTAATTGGAGGGGGAAACAAGCAGTTCCTGAACAGAGAGTGATCGCCAGTAGTCATTAGGCTTCCATGATAATGGGCATTTATCCTGCTTAATTGTTACCTGCCTCATAACATTGCTTCATACTCAGTGTTTACATTCATTGTTTCATATATGTATAGCCCTTACTGGATCATTAAAAAGAATTGGTAGGATAACAATGGGGGAAATTGCCCTTTGAAGCTCTCTGCCAATTTGTGTATGAAGTAATACCTGTGAGAATGACTTCAACTGTAGCCAAAGTTGTCTTTACTTCTATTACACCATTACTTTGCTTTTAAGATAAGTCATTATTAGCATTTTCTCTCTCTTTTTCTCTCTTCCCCTCTTTTGAAACTTCTTATAGAACTGATACGATATTTATAAATATTCAACGTTTGTTGAGTCATCCAATTAAAAAAAATATTTAGTAAGGTTTTTATATTGAACTTTTAATTCAGACTTCAACCCTTGAATGTTTTTGAACTTCATAATTTTCCGGGTTTTTGTAACATGGATTATGAAGTTTCATTCTGTGAATTGTTCAGCAATGTTAGAAGCCATTTATTAAGCCTACAAGCCAAAATTGTTCTCAAAAGACAGGTTCAGATCTTGGGGTTCTGTGAACTTCTAAATATTAAGACTTTTAGCTATGTCTAGATACAAATTCATCTTAATGAATTTCTTTTTTAGTTTGCAGTTGTTGTTAAGTGAATCTGGCTTCCCCATTGACTTTGCCCGTCAGAAGGTCGCAATAGGTGATCACATGACCCCCTAGGACACTGCAACCGTCATAAGTATGAGTCAGTTGCCAAACATCTGAATTTCGATCCCATGACCATGGGGATGCTGCAGTGGTCATAAGTGTGAAAAATGGTCACAAGTCACTTTTTTTTAGTGCCGTTTTAACTTTGAATGGTCATTAAATGAACTATTGTAAGTCGAGGACTACCTATACTTAAAATGGCAGGCCCAGCCAAAAGGTGTGGCGGGGGGGGGAGGAAGGCTCAGTGTAATGAAATGGGAGGAACTGCTCCTAATAAGCCTCAATCCTTCTCAGTCGAGCTATTTCCAAATACAGGTATAGGATTACGACAAATGATGGATCTGTGCTAATTTCCTTTGCTGTGAGATAACAAGTATGGAGAGAATGTATAGTAAAGCTGGGAAAGAGATCAATTGTAAATAAATAAGTATTGTCATGGAATTAGAGCACTAGCAGCAAGTAAGTACACAATAAGAATGATAATTTTAACAGAAATATGCTAGAATCATTATCTGGGCAAAGGGGGCCAAAGCATGAGGAAATAAAATTAGCATTTGAAAACAGCTCCAGCAGACTCTTCCCTGATTCACTGATTCACTGGAGCATAAGAAGGGGGAGAAGGTACAGCATAATCAAAGTTGCAAGATTCTGTTATTAAACCAATATCAATAAACATAGAAACAGAAAACTGATGGCAGAAAAAGACCTAGTCATGCATCAAGTCTGCATTTTGAGCATTTTTTTACATTTATTATAATTTTTAAATTTTAATTTAATTTTACTTTTTAATTTTTGTTGGATGGTTCCAAGCTTCCACTATTCTTTCTGTGAAGCAATATTTTCTTTACTTTGCATTATTTTATATTACTTTTGAACTGTCCTCCTGTCAGTTTGATGGTATGCCCCGTGTTCTTGACTTTTGCTTAATATTGAAAATACTGCCTTCTAGAACCTTATTCACATCCTTAATATATTAAAGGTTTCAGTCATGTCCCCCACTCCCTTTTCCCTTCTGTCCTCCAGGCTGTACATATTCAGTTCCTCCAGTCTCCTGATACATTTTGTCCTCCTGACATTGCATCATTTTTGTTGCCCATCTCTGGACTCACTCAGTCTTATCAATATCTTTTTTAAGGGAGGTCTTCAGAATTGAAGATGGCATTCCAAATGGGGTCTAACTATATCCCTATGTAGCAGGATCAGGACCTCCTTTTTCCTGCTGCTGATCCCTCTGGTGATGCATCCCAGAATTGTGTTTGCCTTCACAACTGCCTGGCCACACTGTTAAACTCATTTTGCACACTTGATCTATGAGCACACCTGAATCCTTTTCTTCTCTTGTTCTATCTTCTCTTGTATTGGGGGTCCAGTACAGAGGATTATTTTTCCCCAAGTGCATCATTTTAACACTTAGAAACATTGAACTGCAGTCTCCATATTTTTGACCGATTTTCTAGCAATACCAAATCGTTTCCATGTTATGAATACCCTCAGGAAGGTCAACTCTATTATACAACTTTATAATCAGCAGCAGAAAAAACAAACCTTACCTAGCCATCCTTCTATTATATCATTACAAGCACATGGGACAGAACAAGACCTACGACTGAGCTTTGTGGTATATTGTTAGTGACTGGTCTCTGTTCAGAGAGTGCCTCTTAACAATCACACATTGGGATCTATCCCTGAACCAACTTCCAATCCACTAGACCACCCAGTGGTTAAACTTTAGTCTGTACAACTTCTTTTTATGAGCTCATTATGTAGAACTGTATAAAATGCTTCGCTAAAATCCAGATAGGCTACGTCCACAGCATCACCTTTTTCCAAAAAAAATTGTGACATAGTTTAGAAAGTCAGTCAGATTAGTTTGATGTGGATCTACCCTCAGTAGAAGCATGCTGCTTTGAGCACATCAAGTTGTGCACTTGTAAATGACCATCTTCACCACTACAGGTGTTAAGCTCACTGTCCAGCTTCTTCCCTGACCCCCTTCTTATGGATGAGTACAATATTAGTTGTTCATCAGTCCTGGGAACTTCACTTGTTAGAAGAAACTGGTTAAACAGATCAGTTAATCATCCACTGAGCACACCTAAAAGTTCCCTCAGAACTCTAGGATGAATACCATCTGGACCAGCAGGTTCTGACAGGTTCTGGAGAACTGGTAGCGGAAATTTTGAGTAGTTCAGAGAACCGGCAAATACCACCTCTGGCGGGCCCCGGACTAGGGTGGGAATGGGGATTTTGCAGTATCCTTCCCCCAGGAGTGGGGTGGAAATGGGGATTTTGCAGTATCCTTCCCTGCCACGCCCACCAAGCCACACCATGCCCACCAAGTCATGCCCACAGAACCGGTAGTAAAAAAATTTGAATTTCACCACTGATCTGGA
Source organism: Pantherophis guttatus (assembly GCF_059756535.1). Lineage (NCBI taxonomy): Eukaryota > Metazoa > Chordata > Lepidosauria > Squamata > Colubridae > Pantherophis > Pantherophis guttatus. Next base: position 58,458,417 of record NC_142066.1, read on the forward strand.
CCCATTACTTTATTAAGATTTAAACGGGCTGGCTTATCTGCCATCTCCACCTCTAAAAACCCTGGAAAGGAAACTGCACTGCTAGGACTAGTATGATTTCCCCGATCTGTTTTTGTTACTGGCATCTACTTCTGAGAAGGCTGTCTGCAGAAGTATTAGATGGTTTGCTATAGCTAGATCTCCCTTAACATAAGAATAGTTTGCTTTTTTTCTTTTTTGGGCGATTGCACAGTTTTTTTCTTCTTTTGTCACTAATGTACCTAAAAAAGGTTTATCCCCATTTTTAATACAATTAGCCAGTTCCTCCACTTTAGCCAGTTCCACCTCATAAAAGTAGTTTTAATCTTTCTGTGTAGTTGATTTCCTGGTCCGGTTTACCTAGTGGTGCTGACATCAAGTTCTGCCAGGGGAAAGCCATAGAAAAGAGACATACTAAAGCAAACTACCAGAGTCCACCACTGTGAGTAGCATGCCATAAGAAAACCAATAATGTGCACAGAACCTTGTGCTACAAGAGACAACAATGGACTGGCCAAAATGGCACCTACACATCTCTCCCAAGTCCACCAAGGAATGTCTATGGAGACATAGAGACTAGAGACCTCTCCGTAGTTCGAACAATTAAGGATGAAAGTATCTTCAGCCCTCGCCAGTTCCAAAACACCTCCTCCCAACCTTACCATTCAGGAAAGGAGATCAGTGACATCCCTAGGAAGGGATCAGAACATCACCATCTTACCAGCACAGAAGATGCAGTTATCCTGAACACAGATGATTACAATGCCAAGGTGGACAGTCTTCTTCTCTTTTAAATAAAGTTTTATTAATTTTCTACTATTACAATCATTTAGTGCTTAATAAACATGTTGTCTGGGTTATTTTGTTTGCTTAGCAATGCAAATTATATTCCTAATTGTTACCACTTTTTTCCAGCCATTGATAAAATAAATTCCATGTTTGATAGTATTCTGTATCTTCTTTCTATTTAATCTTCAATGTAAGTCTGTCCATTTCTGCATAGTCCAATATCTTCTTAATTATCTCTTCATCTAGTGGTATTTCTTCATTTTTCCAATGCTGAGCAAAATACAATCCTCGCTGCTGTTAATACATGGAATATTAAATATACACTTTGTTTATCAAATTTTTCTGATACTATACCTTAATTAAAAAAAAGTTTAGGTTTAGGATCTACATATTTTCCTAACATCTTTTCTAATAGTAAGCGTATTTTTGCCCAAAACTTTTCTTTTGCTTTAACACAAGCCCACCACAGATGGTAATATGTGCCAGATTTTTGGTTACATTTCCAACATTTACTAGACATATTTTTGAACATTTTGGCTAACATAGCAGGTGGTAGGTGCCATTTATAAAATATTTTATTTAAATTTTCTTTATACAAAGTTGCCAATGTATAATTGCTTTCCCATATATTTCTCTAGAAATCTAGCAATTTCTCTAGTTCTATATTATGTCCAAAATTTTTTGACAACTGAATCATTGTTTCTTTTACTTGTTCATCTTCCATTTTCAAATTTAGTAGAAAGTTATATAGTTTCTTAATCAGTTTTTCACTGGAGTTCAACAATATCTGATCAAAGATTGTTCTTTATAAAAACCATACATTTTCGCATCTTATCATATCTAAATTGTATTTGCAGTTGAGGCCACCATGATAATTTAGTGCCCTGGTCTTCAAGCTCTTGTTTAAATTTTAGTTTCCTTTCAGTATTCAAAATTTATTTATTCATTTATTTATTTATTTATTTATTGGTTCGATTTATATGCTGCCCTTCTCCGGAGACTCAGGGCGGTTTACAATGCATTAAGCAATAACTTTCATACTTTTGTATATACCTGCTTAGTAGGGCTTTCGCCCCCCCCCCCAAGTGGTATTCTTTTTTATACAAAGTCAGCTTATTGCCCCCACAATCTGGGTCCTCATTTTACCTACCTCGAAAGGATGGAAGGCTGAGTCAACCTTGAGCCTGGTGAGATTTGAACTTGCAGTAATTGCAGGCAGCTGGTGTTACTTAACAGCACTTTAGTCTGCTGTGCCACCAAGGCTCTTTGTATGTCAAAATTTTCTCAAACTTCACCAGATTTGGGTGAATAAACTGATTTGGGTGAATAAACTGATCATTGAGAACCATCCTGGGATTGTTTGGCTTTTATTTTTCCCCGCACAAACAATAATGAATTTGTTACACAGTGATTTTGGAAATACCAGTGGCTTTTATTCTTCTCATACCATAAAAATGCATGCCATCCAATTTGTAAGTCATATCCTTCTAAATATAGTAATCTTTTGTGTCTATCCATTCTTTTAGCCATGTTAGAACACATGCTTGATAGTATAAGAGCCAATCTGGTAATCCAAATCATCAATTTTCTTTGGATTATTGTAACATTTTTAGTTTAATTTTAGCTTTTTTTCATTGCCAAATAAATTTCAGTGTGTTCAGATCATCAAAGAATTTCTTCTCAATTTTTATAGGCACTGTTTGGAACAAGTAAACAGTATTGGTAGAATATTCATTTTCACAGTCTTCTGAAGGACACTGCTACATATGAGACTCTGAAGAGAGATCCTAACAGCAGTTATAAGAAAAAGGTCATTGATTTACTGCAACAACTATTGAAGGGCAATGCCATTGAAAAGCCACAATACTATTGCCTTTACCCTGGGGAAGATACTTCATGCATTTATGGACTCCCAAAAATCCACAAAAAGGGAACTCTATTCAGACCAATTATCAGCAGCATCAACTCCATCACCTACAACATTGCAAAACATCTAACCACCTAATTAGTCCCTCTGGTAGACAACACCACTCATTACATCAACAATTCATAGGATTTTGTCAGCAAGGTTTCAAAACTAAAACTGGATCCAAGTGAGACTATGATTTCTTATGATGTGACTTCACTCTTCATCTACATTCCAATAACTAAAGCTGCCACTGTAGTGAAGAAACAACTGTTACAAGGCAGCATATTAGATGATAGAACCAACCTCAGCCCAGATTGCATATGTACCTTGCTGGACCTCTGTCTGACAACTACCTATCTTAAACACAATGACAGTTTGCCATGTGCCCTGTATCTCCCATTGTGGCCAATCTCTGCATGGAAGAGGCAGAAACCAAAGCCTTAAAGTCCTTCACAGGAATTCTACCCACTCACTGATATAGGTATGTGCACGATACTTGGATCAAGATTAAAACACAGGAATTGGAAGCCTTCATCAAACCCATCAACTCTGTGGACAGATACATTAAATTCACCTGGGAAGAAAATAGTCTGGCCTTCCTGGACTGTGCAGATCATATTCAGTAAGACAGAAGTCTTAACACTGAAGTTTACAGAAAACCCACATACAGATATCAGTATCTACATTTTTATTCTCACCACCCACTGGAGCACAAAATGGTAGTGATTTTGTATGGTAGTGACCAGCCTAGTGGTGCAGAACCCTGCACCACTAGGCTGAAAGTATGTCCACCAGCAAAGATGGAAAAGAAAAAGAACTAAAACACATCAAGGAAGCTCTCAGAACTTGTGGCTATCCCAACTGGGCTTTCATTTAATCCTTGGAGGTCATCTAGTCCAACCCCCTGCTCATGCAGGAGACCTGTATAGGGGTTCGAACCGCCGAACTGCCAACCTTTCTGATTGACAAGCTCAGTGTCTTAGCCACCGAGCCACCTAGACACAGCAGGAGCTCCTCTATAACCAAGAAGAGAATAACACATGAAGCAATGTTGTAGGAATATCTGAAAAACTCAGAAGTATTTTCAGCAATATACATATACACTTCAAATCCAAAAATATACTAAGGCAGAAGCTTGTCCACCCCAAAGATAAAACACCCAGATCAAACTGAGCGATGTGATATTTGCAATACAATGCAGTGAGACATTTACAGACCTGTATACTGGAGAAACAAAATAACCACTTCACAAACACATGGTATAACATAGAAGAACAAACCCATCAGGACAAGATTCAGCAGTCCATCTGCATTTGAAAGACAAAAGTCACTCTTTTGAAGACAGCAAAATACATGTTCTGGACAGAGAGGACTGCTGGTTTGAAAGAGGCATCAAAGAGGCCATCTACATTAAGATTGAAGAATCCTCTCTCAACAGAGGGGGAAGGTTATAACACCACCTATTTCCCATTTACAACACAGTCCCTTCAGAGTTCCAAGAAGGTTCCACATCCATTTGCACTACTCATGTGACCCTGAGGGCAAAGATAAACCTCCAGGTGGCCTCAATGATGATCAGAATGCGTGCTAACAACCAGATGACTGTAAGAAATATAAATTGTTCCATCCTCCACCATTCAGTCAGAACTGAAGAAACTTCTTGGATAAGAAGCGAACATATCCAAAGAAAGACCAAGTCCAGTTGCCTTTTGAAAAAGCACCTTTGGGTCCACCAAGGAATGTAAATAGAGAAACTGCAACTGATGTAGACAGATTCTCATAGCATTGCCCAATTAGCACAATTGTTGTAGCATATTTGCAGTTCATGTCTCTTGCCAGCAGAAGCCCAGAAATAGTGACAGCTAGCAACACGCAAATGCAGAACCTGATTCTAATTTCTAGGTTTAATCAGTCTTCTGTACAGCACAAGATTAGAGCTTTTTTTGAAAAAGTGTGAATCCTTTGTATATAAGTAACACGTTAAACTTAACAAGTGATATGGGAAATACCAATCAGATATCACTAGGAAATATCCCTTCTCAAAAGCCAGGTGTCAGTCTCTCTTGCAAGCCAAGAGAAGGAAGGATAATGTCCAATGAAAGGAAATGCCTACAGCATCCTAAAATACTCAATGGTTAGATTCCAACCCTTGACCACCTCAGTGACTAAATGGCCAATATAATGGGTAGGATCATATCTATGACAGAAATTAAGTTAGGAGAAGACTAAAATGCTAGAACATTTAACAGTGGCATTACATTTAACATACTAACAATAATGCATTTCTTATGTAATGTCTTTGAAAGTAACCATGTATCTTATTTTTCCCATACCACAAGAAAGTATGTCAACCCAGTTGCAAGTCATGTCCCTCCAAAGTCAAAAACCTTGTATGCCTCAATATAATCCATTCTTTCATCCATGTTAATACTGCGGCCTGATAATACAATTCTCAATTTGGTAATCCAAAACCACCTCTTCTTGATTGCCCTCTGGAACAAACTGCCCCCAGAGATTCGTCGGATTCCCGACCTTCGTACCTTTCGCCGCACCCTTAAAACACTATTATTCCATCAAGCAGGGCTGGCCTAAAATATTATTTTAATGGGTTATTTTCTTTTAGATTATTGGCCAAACTATTTAATAATTTTATATTGTTTTTAACTTTTATATTGTTGGTTTTTATCTTGGCTGTACACCGTCCTGAGTTCTTCGGGAGAAGGGCGGTATAAAAATTAATTAATTAATTAAATAAATAAATAAATAAATAAATAAATAAATAAATAAATAAATAATATTTCTATTTAATACTTCCAATATCAATAAAAATAAAAGGGGAGACAAGGGGCATCCTTGTCTTGTACCTTTCTTAATGCTAACCTTCTCAGTCATATCTCCATTTACTATCACCTTTGCAGTTTGTTTATAATATATCACCTTAATCATATTAATAAAATTCTCCCCAAATGCCATATCTTTTAGTTGTGCTAGCATGATTATCAGTTCACATTATCAAATGCTTTCTGTGTGTCTAGGAAGATCAATGCCATTTGCTTCCCTGGATGCATTTCATAGTACTCCAATGTATTTAAAATTATTGTCATATTGTCTTTAATTTGTCTCTTAGGTAAAAAACCATTTTGGATGGATCTGGATGTATAAAAATTAAAAATCTTTTTAGCCTTTCTGCATTTTTGGCCAGTTCCAGGTGGCCGGGATTGCCGCCACTGCTGCTGCCAATCCCCACCACCTGGAACTGGCTGAAAATGCGACACACGGAGGCCAATAACAGGGCATGTGGAGGCCGAAAGTGTGATGCATGCTTGGCCGGATTTAGATGAAAAGAGGCCCTAGGCTATTCCACTTATGAGGCCCTTTCACCTATAGTGAAAGTGTAATTTTAATTTTGCTAACAATTTGAATGTAGGCCCCTCTTGATCTTGAGGCCCTAGGCTGAAGCCCAGTTAGCCTATAGGAAAATCCGGCCCTGGATGCATGGAGGCTAAAAATGCAATGCACAGAGGCAGAGATCAGTGGTGATGTGCTGTGATGATCCCTGCAGCCTGGAAAAGATCTAAAATGGAGTACAAAGGTTTCCACTTTACATCGCAGCGATACAGACACAGAGGAATGGGTCTCTGTGTTCCTTGTGCTGAATTCTTCATGTTTGTGGGCTCCAGAGGGAGCCTAAGTCGTCCTGCAGGAGCGGTGAAGCAAAGAGGGGCACTCTGTGAGATTGGGGAAAGTTGCAGCTCTCCTGTCTGGCCCAGGGTCTTTTTACCCCTCTCAGCCATGGCAAGAAGAAACAGCAGCCTAAAGATGGCTGCTACAAAGCTGGGACAACCGAAGAATAACAACTAAGACTGTGCAGGAGAGAAGAAAGTGAGCTGTGGTGAAACTGGGGGAGAGGACTTTTCTTTGTTTTAAATTACCCCGAGAAATAATTCAGAATTAGTAGCCCAGAACTATGTGTTAAAGCGGTGCCTAAGCTTTTGGGGGCATGCTGAAGAAATACCTAACTGGAAATGAAAGGTACAGGAGAATAAATAACAGATTTTGAAATAAACAGAAAAGTGATTCCTAAACTGGGGAGAAGCGGTACTGTGAAGGCATTTTTAAATATTGGAATTATCTATATACAAAACTTACTCTGCTTTTATATTTGTTGTATAATCCAAATGACAATGGACTAGTGAACTGAAATTAAAGTGGAGAGTGCTACCTGCTGACAAAAAGGGAAACTACAAGGAAGTGTTTCAATTAAAGAGACATTTGAACATTATATTAGAGGATTGAATTTGCAAAGAGGACATAAGGGCTTTTGATAACCTCTGGGTGTACTCAAATGGAACAGAATGTTAACCTATGAAATATAAAGAATTGGGACTAGTCTACTTCTTGAAGGGGAGCTTAAAGACTAAATAAACAGTTCTTGGACTATTGGAAGAAAATCAACTTTCTTTTTTTAAAAAAAACAAAATAAGACGTTTAAGAAGGAATTGTCCAGGAGATGGATTTACTCTTTCAAAATACAAATGACATCATGGACAAAGGATGGATTTTTTCCATTATGGAAAAAATGGAAAATATTATACAAGGGATGATGGCTAAAGACCAAGACGTCCAGGAAAGGGGGGGAGTTAAAAGAAGAAAAGAAGAAGGAAGAAGACAGAGAGGAGATTACAATGAAAATAATAGTGATTGATGAATTATACCAAGGGGGGAAACTTACAAAGAGAATTGGAAGATATGTTTGAAATGGAGGCAAGAGTAGAAATTTTAGAAAATAGGCAATGAAAGAGGGTCGAGGTGGGAGGAACACTTAGATTGGACTTCCAAGAAATAGATATAGATGGAGACTTAAAAGAGGGATGGAGGAGGCAAGTTAAAAAAAAAAGCATAGCAATTGAAGCGGGCAAGAGATGATGGGTAGATGATTTCCTTTTTTTTCTTTATTGTTGTTCTGACTTGCTTTTCCTTTACCTTCTCTTTATTTTAAAGCATAGCAATTAAAGTATAAAGGAAGCAAGAGATGATGGATGGATGATTCCCTTCTGTCACTGCTTTGAGTTGTCTTTCCCTCACTCTCACTCCCTATTTTTTTTTCCTTTTTTTTTTAGGCAGGTGACATGATTAGAAGTTAGACAGGAAAGAAAGAAAAAGCCTTTTAATATAGGGTGATATGATTAAAAGTTGGAATAAGTGATAGAAATAAAGGGAATATTAATGTATACATTTTTATTTGATAAAAAGAAAGTAATAATGAGAAATAGGAAGAATACTTGAATAATGATAGATTGTAACCTAATATAGATGTGTATTGTTATTAGAAATACATAAGTTGATTGTATGTAATAATAATGTTTAATCTGATCAGTTTTATATGTATTGGAATATATGGCGTCTAGGTGCTACGCTGTTCACACATTGATTTGACATTTTTATAAAAAAAAACTTGAAAAAAATAAAAATAAAATGGAGCATGCGGAAACCAAAAATGCAATGCGCAGAGGCCGGAAACGGCTAGCAGATGGGTGGCAGCTGGTGGGCAGGTCTTTAGCAAAATTTGGTGTATAAGCTGCACCACAATTTTCACTCACTTTAAGGGGAGGAAGTGCGTCTTATACTCTGAAAAGTATGGTAGTTTTAATCTCCAAACCAGTGAATTTTGGAAGGTTTGCTTGTCATTCATCCTATGTGGTCTATGGTTCAGCAGAACCCAAACCTAGAATTTTTGCCTGTTACAAATTTTGGCAGAAACACAAAGTTGGGTCTTATGGGGTAAGCATAGCAAGACCTCTTTTCTTCTTCCTTTTTCTGACTCATCTTTGTGTGGACCTGCCCATTGATCTTTCTGAACCTTTTCCCATAGCTGCCTATATCTATCCTTGGGTCTTCTTCCTCTCCACCCAATCTTCCTTTGTGTTTTGCTCTGTGCCCTGAAATAAACCCACATGTTTTCTCCAGACCGTATCTCTCCTGAAGCTGATGTTTTCATGCATGGAGTATATTAAAGGGGTCCCCTGTGCATTTCTCCAAGAATCTCCAATGGTCCATACTGTGCTTGTGCTGTTTTTTTCTCTCTTACTTCCTAATTTTAGGGGAAAATCAAACATGTGATTCATGGGAAATAGGTCCATGGTCTTATATATGATTGAAGTATTGGATTTAAAACATGTATTACTCTTAGAACAAAAGCAGTCATATCATTTGTGGAGAATATTGGGTGTGGATAAAAGAACTGCAGTTAGAATTGTGTTTGGAATATCTATGCTATGTTCCCACTCAGAAATAAGGATATATAATTATTGGCGGAGACATACTTCTTTGGAAACTCCCCAAAGTTTGCTTGATAGAAGAGCTAGGGTTCAATTAGACTCTTCCTGGATAGTACAAGTTACAAATTACATTAGGAGTTACAGGCTTCCTGCCATTTTCTGAGCTGCATCAGGACAACAAATTAAGAAAATTGTTCCACAAAGAATCCTTGTTATAAAATATATAGAATATATCTCAGCTTCTCTAGTATGCTGAAATGAATTAATTGCTTCACATTTAGCATATTTATTTATTTAAATACCCAAGTATCCTATAAAGAAGTTTATTTATGAGAGCCAATTGGGTTTAGTGATTAAGGTACCAGGCTAGACAGTGGAAGATTATGAGTTCTAAACTTGCCTTAGCCACGGAAGGCAGTTGGTGACCTTGGGCCACTGGCCAGTCACTCTCTTTTTGCCCAATCCAACTCACCAGGTTATTGTTGTGGGGAAAACAGGAGGAGGAAGGTGTATTGGATATGTTTGTCACTTGAATTATTTGTAAAAAATAATAATAAAGGCAGACTATAAACAAACAAACAAATAAATAAAGTTTAAGATTTAATAATGTGAGAGTTAGACAGAATGATAAGCTTTAAATGAGCCCCTCTTGATGAAGGTATATCTACCTATGGTGCACTGGGGACTGGGGATGTAGCACAAACATTATTTGAATGTGAGTTGTATAGCACAAAAGTAAATATATTACATTAGAGAAAGAGCCTACTGGGACCCACATCTCAGAATGAAATATTTTGCTTGTGTTGGCACATAAATCTCACCTATAAAATGTCCTCCTTGCTTAATAAAACCCTGTAACTGAGAACTGCATGTGTTGATCTAATTGGGCTAAAATACTAACGATCATAATGATATATAGGCTGAGGTGTAGATTTCTAATTATGGTGCTATGGATGATTGTATTTAATTATTTGTACTTTGATATGACCTTATGGCTAACTACTAAAATATTACTGCTGCCATTTTGATCTGTCTCTTGGAAAAGCCAAAGTATTCCTCTTAGTAAGAATTATGCATGTGCAGAAGCTTTTTGGGGCTTTAGCAATTGCCAGGTGACTCTAAGAGAGTCCTGCCGAAGAACACAGGTTGCTCCTAGCATCCTTTGGTACATCTGGGACAGATTTAAGGAGCCTCTGCTCTTATTTCTAAGACTCAGGGACCATGCTGCTGAACAGAATAATGGGGCTAGAGGCTGCTTATTATCAGTCAGAGGGAAGAGCTTTGTACAACTCTACAAACAAACATAAAATATAAAAATAATGACCTTTCAGGGTTCTTAGAGACCCAGCCAAGACTTCAGAAAAAAAAGATTAAAAAATAGCAGAGAATATTGAAAAGAAATGTTTTTAAAGAATATTTAATTCAGCAATCTATTTGTTACTTCTTGTATTTTTAAAATATACACATTTAGGCTATAATTATACGTTCATAATGATAAAGCCTGCTACATTTATGGAATTTACTTCTGAGTATTCATATACCAAATTACAGTTAAATACTTAGATACGTTTTATATATAATTCCTATTGTCTTGAGAGAGCTTTGATGTGAAAGAGCAGCAAGCACCTATTGGAATTATTGGAAGAAATGTCCATCGGGTTGAGTTCCAAGTGGGAAGAAGGACACTGGAAACATGGAGGCTGATTGGAAAGATGGTTTAATGAAGCAGAACCATCAAGCACATGGTCCTGGTGCAATTGACCACATGGAGTGAAGAGTGAAGGTTATTTATACCCTCTCTTGGGCCTTGCCCTTGAGCTTCCTGTTCCTGTGCAAGAAATGTATTCTATTGGTCGTAGTCAGACTCCCATGGGGCCATGTTTGACTGAATCAAGTTTGGTTGAAGCCTGGAAAGTGATGCAATGCCTCAGGTGTTTTTGTAATGCAGGGAGCCCTGCTGCTAGATAATCCTATTATGTCCTGGAGGGTCATGTCTTAATCTCATCACCCTGGAGCTGAAGATCTTTTGTTTTGTAGAAAGGCTGGCCCAGTCCTTCTCAATGGGCACCAAATATCTGATAGGGGCGGGGGAGCTGAAGCTCTGAGTTTCTGTCTCCCTTAAGATTTCTATTTCTCTTTTAGGGTAAATATAATATTCTGCCTTTTTAATATTTCCTAAAATATTTCATTCTTCTAGGAGGGGTGGATGCTAACTTTCTACAATATATTTCAAATGTAATTGATTATCAACTCCTTTTCAGAAAGAGCAATATGCTTAACTAGATTTTTTTGAGCTACAAATAAATAATTTTGTTACTCAGAATTATTTTGTTACTCAGAATGGCATTTTTTTAAAAATAGGTTTATAGTTTCTATGTTTATAGACAGATTACAGTATCTGCACCACCCAATTGTGCCATGAGCAGGCAGGCAATTGTATCTGCAGAGAAGCCATGAATAATTCTCTATTCATTTTCAAAGCAAACTCAACATACATTTCTGTTTTGGCTTCTGGATATATCTACACACTTATGGTTATTCTTGCCATCTTGACTCTAAACCAGTTTTAGGAATTTTTTTCCAGGCTGTTGTGTTTTACAGATACAATAATAATATATCATATCACATTATAACACATCACAGAAAGCTTATCAAGAAATGTTTGGAAACCACTTAGAAGACCCCAGGATTACAGAAGATTGGAGAACAGATGCTGGAAAATGTGGTGCTGGAAGGTGCTATTGCATCTGTGAAAAATTTATAGAGTCATTGAAAGATTCCCCCAAAATATAATTATTTAATTTTTCAAATGTCTAAAGTTTCAGTAAATAGCCAAAATTCATGAGATTCCAAATGTGATCTCATGAAACTTCTAGAAATTTGCAAGATTTTAATATTCTAATCCTAGGCTTGAAAGGGTCTTGGAAATCTTCTAATCAACTCTTGTCCAGGGCAGGAATCCTCAGACCATCCGAAATAAATGACTGTCCAACTTTTGCCTGAAAACCTTCCCATAATTCCAGTAGGCAGGCTGCTCCGCTGCTTAATAATTAAGGAAATTGTAAACACAGCCTTTGTAAACATAGCCTTGTAAACATAGCCTTTGCCACGATAGACTTTAAAGTATTATAAAACTGCTACTAGGCCTCCTCTTCACCTTCTCTTCTTGGGGTAAACATGCCCAGTTCTTTTAATTGTTCTTCATGGGATTTAGTCTCCAAACTGTTTGCTATCTTTGTTGCTTTTCTCTTTTCAGTTCCTCTGCATTCAATTGGTATTCTGATGACCCAAACAAAGTTATGATTTGTCTAGGGGGAACTATCACTTCTTGGGATTTTGATGTTATGCCGCTGTTGATGTAGCCCAAGATGTCACCAGCTCTTTTGGCAGGGGCAGCACATTGCTGGCTCATGTTTTATCTGTAGTCTACCAGACATTCTGCCTGCCTTGGAGAACAGTTAGACGCATCAGTACTAATTGATATTATGCTGATGCCATGAAAGAAAAGTTCCTCTTGCCCCATTACTCTTCTTCATCTGACATGATGCTAGCAATTTTTTTTTGGGTATGTGGATCATAAGAGGAAAGGTTCAGGGCAAGGAGCCATTCAAAAACACATATAGAAATTCATTCATTCTTCACGGCAGTAAAATGCCAGCCAGTCAAACCAGGAGCCTTGTATCAGCACATTATAGTTTGTATGAATCTCTGGAATAAGCTTATGTTGTTATGGTTGGTGGCATTACCTTTCTGAGGAGTGTAGTATCTTCCGGTGGAGGTAACATAAGACAGCTAAAGTGATGTTCTCTATATCCAATATCTGTATTTTCTGGCAAGAGATCTGAAATAAAGATACTATCTGAAGTAACCAAAGGAGCTGTATTCATGGCCAACTGCCAAGCACATGATTATATTTTATGCAAGTTAATTTGGCAGTCAAATAACTCACATCTTGGAAAATGACGGAAAATTACGGTGATACTTTTTATTATAGACCCATCTGCTAATGAGTTATATACATACCTATATCTTTGAGCGCACGCTCTCTCTCTTTCTCCCTCCCTCCCTCCCTCTCCATGAAAGAATTACACGAAGAATAAAAATGAGGGTTCCCTCCCCCAATGATATATACTTTAGGGAATTGAAATGTTTGAATGGCAATTGTGTCTGATTTCAGTTGTGAATCCTAAATATACTTGATTTTGAAGAAAAGCAACATTTCAAAAGCTGTTTGGGATAGGACATAAGCCTACATGCTGTTGTAGGTGTTCAAGGAAAAGAATGAAAAATTATGTGAGACTGTACATTCCTGCTGAATGTATGGAGCTTTCCTACCAACAGAACAAAAGTGGCTCTTCTTCCAAAGTTTTATTGCAGCAGGAGGCACCCTAGCCTTGGCATTCCTTGCTGGTTTCTTTTGTCAGATATTGCCTGCATATGATGCACCAGACACTAGAAGGAGTTAAGTCTTTACAGACATCACATTTGACTATATCAGCCAATGACCTCTCTTATTGGAGTCTTACCTAGAAACCACTTGGATATCTTCCCCTTTTTTCTCTCTCTCTCATCTATCTCTCAACGAGACAACACGTGAACTTCTCTCTCCTCTCAATATCTGAGTCATACAGTTAGGGTAAAAATGTAACAGGACACCCTGTTCATTATCGTATGCATGTATATATTTGTAAATAATAAAAACAACTTTTTGAACCTGAAGCTGTATTGACCAAATAACTTCCTCATAGAACCAAATGAGCACGACCATCAATATATATCCGATATCTTTTCCAGGTTTAGCAGTAGCCTGTCTATATATATGAAGAGAACAAAGCCAAATTTCCAATCATTTATATTTCGGAAATATTAATATTGACTTTATATCTACCATTACCAGCCCCAAATTACAAGGCAAAACACTGTGCTGAGATTTTATTCTGGTATGCTACCTTATTTCATGTGGCTGAAACGTAGATACCAGAGCATCATGTCTAACTATTTTTTCCCTATGTGGGACAAGACAGATAGAAACAAGACTGGTCTGATAGACAAATATGCACCACTAATGCTGTCTTTTCAAAGGAATCAATCAAGAAGAAAAAACAGAAATTTACACATTTTATCATCTATCCGTTCAAAAATAGAGTTTTCCCAGCAGTTCATGAAAATTTTGTACAACTGCTGGCTTCAGCCATAGATAATTCTTTGCTAAATAGTACTACTAAATAATGTGTATAATCTTGCTAAAATAATAGGATTTTCAAGACTTTGTTATGTTTTAATTTTATTTGTTGGTCTCTGCTCAAAGCATAATATTCTATTTTGTTTGGATCCTGGCCAGCATTTTCAATTTAAGTATATTAGAATAAAACTGTTAACTTTATTTTTTTTAAAGCTAATAAATAGTATATAGGAAATTAAGAAATGAGAAAGATACTAGTAGAAATTCTCTCTAAATTTCAGTTCATTTAGTTCAGAAATCCCAAATGATTTTCCACATCTTAGGGCATAAGGGAACTACTCTTAAAAACCCACAGAAATGTTCATCAGAAGGCAGAAGATAGTTGGACTTAATCTATAATTTTATATAAAGTGGCCAAAATATTTTGAAAAAAGTCACATCATCGTATAGTCTGGGGATGTTTATAGAGAGGCTTCTGTTTCTGCCATTTTTTTCCTCTGCAACAATAGGTTGCAGAGTCTCATGTACTCACAGGTCAGCCTTGGAAATGTAAAAGAAAGACTCTCCACAGAACTCCAGGATTTTGTGAGACTATGAAGCACTTTTGCCAATTAAAAGCAAAAAAATGTTGTACCTTTGAAAAATAAGCCCAGTTCCATTAATTTCCTTTTACAGATGGATTTTCTTCCGAATGACATTTTTCCTGCAATGGATTTGTCTGGATAGCAACATTCAAATTTATTTTCATAAGTTTCCATGGGTAGAATTCTTAATTCCCAGTGGGGCTTGGAAGCATCTTGTAAAGGAAATGATGTTGGAAGCTTGTGATTTATCTTACACCCTGCTCTCTTCCCATTTAATTTTGTTTTGCATTAAAATATAAAATATAAATAGCAAATGTTGGACTCCCAAGTAATTATCCATGGGCAGACTGCTGTCTATAAGCATTATATCTCATATGCAATAATTCTAAGAAATGCTTCCATTCAAGGAAACGTTGAATTATAACAGTTCCCTGCAGTGATGTGATCCTCTTATTTCTAAGAGTAAAATGGCCCACCCCCAATTTGGGCTTGCTTTCATCCTTTTCCCAAAAACATTTCACTAGGGCAATGAGAGATACCATCTTCCACTGACCAATCATTTGTAGATTGGAGAGTTTTGGTGTGTGCTGAGTTCAATAATGCTGTAAGACAGATGATAGGTGCCCTCAGATGCTCAGGAAGGTTATCTAGCCAGGCAATTACAACCTGTATTATGAGTTATTTCCACAATATAGGCTCAAGACAAGCACTTAAAACACACCTGGTGTTTTAAGAAAGTCTGATACAAAAAAGTCGGAAGGACATCATGCTCATTTGGTAAATATTATGGTAAATGTTTCTGGAAAACGCTATTTCTGGTGAAGACCACAGTTTGAAAACAGAGCAAGATTCAAGGAGCTACAACTTCTGGTGAGAAAAATATGTAGTGTTAAATAATAATAAAAAACCTATGCCTTTACTAAAGAATTTCAGTCTCTCCTAGCTAATAAATGTATACCCTATAGTTGTAACATCTTGAACTTTTTTCTCCCATCCCAATTGTGTATTCAACTTGAAGCTATTCTCTTTTTGAATGGGAAATAGTTATTGTTTGGTGATGGAATAGTTTGGTTTTCAAGATGTTTGGTTTTCTCTCTGTTTTCTAGGTCAGAAAGTGGTAGAACATGCTGTGTGCAATTCATAGGACAGACCCCCTGGTGGCACAATGGTTAAAATGCAGTATTGCAGCCAACCTGCAGTTCAATCCTGGCAGGGCTCAAAGTTGACTCAGCCTTTCATACTTCCAAGGTCGATAAAATGAGAATCCAGATTGTTGGGGATAACATGCATATAATGCTTACGTTGTAAATTCCCCAGAGAGCGCTTGTGAAGCACTATGATGTGGTAAAGGTAAAGGTTCCCCTTGCACATATGTGCTAGTCGTTCCTGACTCTAGGGGGCGGTGCACATCTCCGTTTCTAAGCCAAAGAGCCAGCACTGTCCGAAAATGTCTCGGTGATCATGTGGCCAGGATGACTAAACCCCAAAGGGGCACGGAACACTGTTACCTTCCCACCAAAGGTGGTCCCTATTTTTCTACTTGCATTTTTTACGTGGCAGAAGCTGGGACAAGTAACAGGAGCTCACTCTGTTATGCAGCGCTAGGGATTTGAACCGCTGAACTGCTGACCTTTTGATCAACAAGCTCAGCGTCTTAGCAACTGAGCCACCATGTCCTTATGATGATGATGATGATGATGATGATGATGATTAATAATAATAATAATAATAATAATAATAATAATAATAATAATAATAATAATTTTATTTCTATACCGCCCTTCTCCCGAAGGACTCAGGGCGGTGTACAGCCTATTTAAAACACAAGACAAAACAGCAATTAAAATTTAAAATGATTAAATAAATTTGGCTCAATTAAAACCCCAGAAATTTAAAATACCCCAATTTAAAACTATTATGTTGATAGCCCGGCCTGGCGGAACAACAGGGTCTTCAGTGCGCAGCGAAACACCCGGAGGTCGGAGATCTTACGTATTTCCGGGGGCAGTTCATTCCACAGGGCTGGGGCTCCCACAGAGAAGGCCCTCCCCCTGGGTGTCACCAGCCGACATAACTTGGCCGATGGCACCCTGAGGAGACCCTCTCTGTGGGAGTGGACTGGTCGGTGGGAGGCTATTGGTGGCAGAAGACGGTCTTGAAGGTACCCGGGCCCTATGCCATGGAGCGCTTTAAAGGTGGTAACCAACACCTTGAATCGCACCTGGAAGACCACCGGGAGCCAGTGCAGCTCACGCAGGAGGGGTGTCACGTGGGCACAACGAGTTGCGCCCATAACCACCCGCGCGGCCGTATTCTGGACCAGCTGGAGCCTCCGAGTGCTCTTCAAGGGGAGCCCCATGTAGAGAGCATTACAATAGTCCAACCGGGAGGTAACAAGGGCGTGAGTGACCGTGCGCAGGGCGTCCTGGTCCAGAAAGGGCTGCAACTGGTGGATCAGGCGAACCTGATAAAAGGCCCCCCTGGCCACGGCCGTCATATGCTCTTCTAAAGACAGCCGTGCATCCAGGAGGACACCCAGATTGCGAGCCCTCTCCGTGGGGGGCAAAGATTCACCCCCAATAGTCAACGATGGCACCTGTTGACTATATCGGGGCGCCGGAAGCCACAGCCACTCGGTCTTGGAGGGGTTGAGTCTGAGCCTGTTCCTCCCCATCCAGACCCGCACGGCCTCCAGGCAGCGAGACATCACATCAAGGGCATCGTTGGGGTGGTCCGGGGTGGAGATGTACAGCTGAGTATCATCAGCATACAGATGACACTTCACCCCAAAACCACGGATGTGATATATATATAAGCCTAAAATGATAGTAGTGTTGCTATTGAGCTCATCCATGCATGTTGAAGATCTTTCTGACTGGATGGCTCCAGTGCGCATGACACAATCCAAAAGCTATCCAGCCTTACTGGGAAATGTTGACCAATGTTGCTGGGTAATGTTGACCAATGTTGTAGGAAAAGGTGAAGATAAGCCTTTTCTTACCATACTGACCCAGACTGGTTCCAGACCCCTGCTTTATTGGGGTAAAGCAGGTAGCCTCTTCATTTGATTGAAGTGAATCATGTTGTTTCCATGGTGCATAACATATAGTCATTGACAGCATTCCAGAAAACCCCCCAGCTCCAAGTAAAGACTCTGAAGCAAGCATTTTCAAAGTTCTATTTACTAGAATAGGTAAACTGGCACATCTGGGAAAACCCGAATCTGAGAGGTCTGGGTTTTCCCTCAGTAAATCAAAACCCTCCAAATCATCCCCTCAGTCCTCAGTCAATCACATGCTCCAATCAACCGCCGTCCCATCTCGAGACATCACTCTGACCACTCCTTCTCCAGATGCAGGATCACCCTGACCTTGACCAACAGGAAGAATGTTATTATGTCTACAGACAACCCCTCTACTAAATCCCCCCTCCTACTTCCCCACACATGAGAAGGTGGCAGCATGGAAACTTCCGGCCTAATATGGCTTCCAAAGCTGACAGCCATTCTGTTTCAATATTATTTGCTCTCTCAAATAATATTCTTTTTTTTTTAAAAAGTGACCTTTTTAGTGTAGTGATTCATAAGTTAGTAGTGGACAGACTACAACAGAATCAATGATTGAAGTCAGCAGACTTTTCAGGTGCTTATATGTGAATCTTGATCAAAGAAAAAGCATGAAGTCTATCTGATATGACCTGACCAAAACTTTGCACCATGGAACCAAAGTGATTCTCTGGCTGGAGGCAAAGCTTCAACCTCACTTATGTAGAGGTCTTGAAGATTCACACAGCCCTTACATGAACTGGTTTCCTCATTTCCTGCCACAAAACATTGCAGCCAACTGGGTTATCTCTTTGGAGTAGAAGAACTTACTTTTCCAAAAGGATTACTATAATCTCTTTTTTCCTCTAGTAACTATCTTCATATGTGACCAGCTCACATGCTGGAAAATGAGTGCAGGTGTGGGCCATGCTTTGTTGATCACAATCCCTTTTGCAGAGGAAGCTTTGAATATGTTTGACATAATCAGCGCACATACTTTGCCCACTCTCTTTCATAAACAGGCTATTTTCACGTTCTTTTCATGGGATCCGACAAGCGGAAAAATAATTAATGTTACCTCAGCCTAAGAGTGACCTAGCTGGGATCCAAAAAGGCAGCCTGTTGCATAAATGAATCATTTAACAGAGGGACAGAGAAAGATGACATGTATCATTTCTGCCACTGTGCATTGAAAGAAACTACAGGTTTGATGAAGATTAGTTGCTCTCAGACCCAAAAGGACATTTTTATGTAGGGAAGGCTATGTATGAGCTTCGTGTTTCATTACTGAGGTAGGAGGGAGCGCATTTGTGTGATGAATACATAAATTGCCCACAAGGTGTTGTTAGATTTCATTTCCTGCCAATTGTTCATTTTGATTGCAGATCATGGGAACTGGAATTGGATTCCAACAATCAGAAAGTTACAAGACTTTTGCTGGAGAAATATTAGAAATAAAATAATAATTCTGTTCTCATTCTAGTCTAAACCATCCAATTACCATATACAATACCAGAACAGAATAAGAAGAGATAGGCCAATCTTATTTTTGACAGGTTCTCCTATGCACATTGTATTGAAAAGAACAAGAATGGGAAAGAGAGTGTCAAGCTACTATGGGGTTATTGTTCTTTGCAGGATGAAAGAGGGAAAGCTGCAAAGACAACTTCAGAAAAACATAAATGAGTGGAAATGCATTGTACTCACCTGAGTTCTTCCAACTTATTTACAAAACATGAATTACTCCTGTACAAATATTGGTTTCATCTGGTTATTGCTGCAAATGAAGGCAATGAAGCACACCAAGTTATCTCTGGAAATGAGATCACTCAGCATTTGCAGTTAGATATTCCTCATAAGACAATAATTCCCAAGGATTGAGGGTGGTGGGGGTGTGGGGAAATCCATGGAAAAGATATTTCAATCGCTACCGTATAGCTAAATGAATTGTAGGGAGGTACTGTCAGCGTTCCAGAAAAACCCCAACTCCAAGTAAAGATGCGGAAGCAGACATTTTCCAAAGTTCTCTTTATTAGAATAGGTAAACTGGCACATCTGGGAAATCCCGAATCTGAAAAGCCCGGGTTTTCCTTCAGTAAGTCAAAGCTCCCAAAACCATCCCCTTTCCCGCCAGTCGATCACATGCTCCAATCAACGTCTGCTCCATCTCAATTCAGCCCCCTGACTACACCTTCTCCAGATGGAGAAGGAGCTTTAAAAGTATTTTCTGGAGCTTTAAAAGTATTATAAGACAATATGATCACTTTAAAGGAAAAGAGATACACAAACTTTAACTCTTTGCTCCCCTCTAGGGGTTGTCTAAACTTTTGCAATGCAGTTCTAGTAACAAGAATTTTACAGATAGTCCTCAACTTACAACAGGTTGTTTAGTGACCGTTCAAAGTTACAATGGCTCTGAAAAATGTGACTTATGATGATTTTTCACAGTTAAAACCTTTGCGGCATCCCCCCCCCAATGTTGTGGTCAAAATTCAGATGCTTGGCAACTGGTTTGTATTTATGACTGTTGCTGTGTCCACTTTTGTGAATTTCTCATAAGCAAAGTCAATGTTGAAGCCAGATTTACTTAGCAATTGTGTTACTAATTTATCAATTGCAGTGATTCATTTAACAACTGTGGCAAGAAAGGTGGTAAAATGGGGCAAAACTCATTTAACAAATGTCTCACTTAACAACAGAAACTTTGGCTCAGTTGTGGTCATAAGTTGAGGACTGCCTATAATGAATGCAGAAGA
This sequence comes from Pantherophis guttatus, assembly GCF_059756535.1. Classification (NCBI taxonomy): domain Eukaryota; kingdom Metazoa; phylum Chordata; class Lepidosauria; order Squamata; family Colubridae; genus Pantherophis; species Pantherophis guttatus. The sequence continues at coordinate 58,478,976 of NC_142066.1, forward strand.
GTACCTGAAGAAGATACTATTTGGCTACTCTCTCCTGTTCATTCAATACCTGAACTTACAGTATGTACTCTACATGGATTGCTGACAGAAAAAAGTGGGCATGAGGCATTATCTCCCATCAGAGCCAGCTTTTCTACCAACTTTGATAAGATGGCTATATCGATGACTTAAAAGCAGGGGTGAAATTCAGCAGGTTCTGACAGGTTCTGGAGAACCGGTAGCGGAAATTTTGAGTAGTTTGGAGAACCGGCAAATATCACCTCTGGCTGGCCCCAGAGTGGGGTGGGAATGGAGATTTTGCAATATCCTTCCCCCAGGAGTGGGGAGGGAATGGGGATTTTGCAGTATCTTCCCCTTGCCGTGCCCACCAAACCACGCCCACCAAGCCACACCACGCCCACTCCTGGGGGAAGGATATTGCAAAATCTCCATTCCCACCCCACTCTGGGACCAGTCAGAGGTGGTATTTTGCAGTATCCTTCCCCTGCCATGCCCACCAAGCTACACCCACCAAGCCACATCCACTAAGCCACGCCCACCAAGCCAGGCCCACAGAACCGGTAGTAAAAAAACTTGAATTCCACCACTGCTTAAAAGTATATTTTACCGCCAAAAATTGAAAGAGATGTTTGACTCTGAAGCCCATGAAACAGTCTTATATATATATTTTAATTAGAATTTTTCAATGTAATAAAAATATACAGACCCAAGAATATAAGACATGAAAAAGGAAAGAAGAAAAAACCTGCAATTATGCCTTCTACTCTTCTTTCTATCAAGTAATTATCATTTTAAACTTTTTCCAAAACCCTGTCTTTTTTAATTACCAGATAACAGAATCATCAATTAAATTTTTAATTCTTCAACAAAAAGTCCATGTCACGAGAAGGTCATGTGATACCCTTTTGCGAACTTCTCATAAGCAAAGTCAATGTGGAAGCCAGATTTATTTAACAATCGTGTTACCAATTTATCAATTGCACTGATTCACTCAACAACTGTGACAAGAATGGTGGTAAAGTCTCTTACTGCTTTTTCTCTGACCAAACTAATCAGCCTTGCCATTTCTGCAAGCTCAGTTAACTTTATGATCCAATTTTCCACTGTAAGTATCAACTTCGTGAGTTAGGATGAATTGGCTTTAAAAGGGAAATATTTAGGTCCGCCATGTTTACATTGAAAGCAGAGAATAGTTTAACTGCTTCATTCACCAGGAAGTTGAAATCTTACTACCACAGGGGTATCCTTGAAATGAAACATTATCAGTCTGGAGGATGCTGGAAAAGGAAATTCAGGTTTGGGTTTTGCTTGGAAGAAGCAGGCTTCTTTCTTGTTAAGACTTCATACTTATAAATAAATATATGCCCCCCAAAAGGCACCATTTTACAATATTTTCTTTGCATGTACATCTTCTGATAATCAATATAATTAGTCAGTTAGGAAGGAAGGACGAAATGCAAACAGCTGCTGCTGCAAAAAAAAAAGAGCTATTTTTCTCTTGGTTCTGCTTGGATTTATAGATTCAGTTCATAAATAATTGATGCATTATCAAAAGCATAAAAGAATTTCAAATGAACATATATATAGTATAAAATATGTGAAACTTTTTGAAAATCTGCAAAAATTTAAAGCAATGTTTTTCAAATTTTGCAGCTTTAAGATGTGTGAACTTCAACCCTTGTAGAGACTCTTCAATGCCAAGTTTGGAAAACACTTCAAGGAAATTAAAGATGGTTACAATTTAGGGGAAGCATCAATGGTGCATTTAGATCTAGTTTTTAGGTTATCAGCCTATATCTGAAATATAAGAAGGATCAGGTAGACCCATGATCCCTTTCTTTATTTCATTGCACCCCTCCCAAAAGTTTCAGGGTGGTTTAGAGAATATTTGAGCTGGGAACTGGGAGTAGTGCCATCTGCATGGAGTGTTTTGCTCCTTAATTCTGCTTGAAATATTTTGTCTGAAAAATGTTCCTTTATAAATCCCTGTCAGGGTTTTATGTGTTAGGAAATTTGTTTAGGAAAAAAGGTGAGATTGCTCATTGGAGATGAAGGAAACTACATTTTGTCACATTCACAGATGCTCTTATCATATGTTAGACATATGTTTAATCATGTTTAGAGCAGACCCATTGAAATCAATGGGAGTTAGGCAGTCCTGGCTAATTAGTCTGAGTGATTTCAGAGATTCTGTTTTAGAAACAACAACAGGCATTTCCCACTTGTATATAACTATAGCACAAATATAAACTGGTAAAAATTTTCTTTCTGCTGTGTCCCCATAATATTTATTTATTTGTTTGATTTTCATCCAGACTTTATTACTTTATAGGTAACTCAAGCACTGAAAGTTTCCTCCTCCTCCTTTTCCCACACAATAACAATTGCAGAGTTATTGTCTAAGGTAGGACTACAACTCACAATCTCTTGATTTCTAGGAAAGCACCTTAAACACCAAACTGGCTCTCATATTGCTTTCATTTTATCTTCAGTTCATGGGCCCTCATATCCTGTACATAAATTGTTTCAACTTCTACCCTCAAAATGACGCTATATGGCACTGCGCACCAGAACAACTAGACACAAGGACAGCTTTTTCCTGAATGCCATCACTCTGCTAAACAACTAATTCCCACAACACTGCCAAACTATTTACTAAGACTGTATTACTATTCTTCTTCTCTTCCTTCCTACTACCTATCTCCTTCCACTTATGACTATAACATGTTGCTTATATTTTTATGATTTATATTGTTCTGTTTGTTTCCTAGTATGATTTGATTGCTTATTAGTAATCTATGACTATCACTTAAATGTTGTATCTTATGATTCTTGATGAACGTATCTTTTTTTTAATATACACTGAGAGCATATGCATCAAAGACAAATTCCTTGTGTGTCCAATCCAGTGGTGGGTTCCTCCCAGTTCAGTCCAGTTCGGCCAAGCCAGTAGCAGTGACGATATGACATCACTGAACTGGTTCTCCCGCCCCCCTCCTCCCCCACCCACCCACGTTATTCTTACCTTTTATTTGGTCCCACCCCCAATCTATTGCTGCCTCCTGAGTCCCAGCTGATGACTAGACGGAAAAAAACTGTTTAAACTCTTGACGCGGGGCTTCAAAGGGCCATCCTACAGCTGGTCAGTGTTAAAAGCAAACAAATGAGTCGGGTCGTAAGTGCGAGGACTGGTCGTAAGTGCGAGGACCTTCCAGAAATGACTCTGACCAGCTAGCCACGCCCAGCTAGTCACATGACCTCCAAACCACACCCACAAAATAAGCCACGCCCACAGAACCGGTAGTAAAAACATTTAGAACCCATCCCTGGTCCAATCACATTTGCCAATAAAGAATTCTATTCTATTCTATTCTATTCTATTCTATTCTATTCTATTCTATTCTATTCTATTCTATTCTATTCTATTCTAACAAATGACTCCCAGAAAAAGGTCATCCTTAACAGTACTTACGTTGAAATAATGCTTTCCTCCTTATTCCAATTCTAGGGTATCCTCAAAGTGTATAAAAGATTTATTGTCTTTGTCAGTAGTTTTGTTTGGTAACATTTTATTACTTTGATGGGAAGTCAACAAAATTAGTGATAGTATTTCGCTATAGATTTAATGTTTGTTGAATGTATAAGATAAAATAAAAAAAATAAAAAAAATTGAGCTATAAATAGAGATATTGGATAGGCATGTCAATTGGTATATGTAATAGACTTTTGTAAGTTATCCTATATATTAATGGGACAAGTTTATTTCCTTCTCGCGTTGTGATGTAGACCGCTATAAATTTAATGTTTGTTGGATGTATAAGATAAAATAAAATAAAAAATAAAAAAAAATAGTGATAGTATTTTTCTTGTGATCATTAGAAGTCAAAATCGCAAGACTACATCTGATTTACTTTGGCCATGTCATGCATGCAAATTCATTGGAGAAGTCAGTGATGCTAGGAATGGTTAGTGGATCAAGAAGAAGAAGGGGCAAGCAAAGAACTTGCTGGATTGATACCATCAAAGCTGATATGAAGATGAACATCCAACAACTGAAAGAAGCTGCACTTGACAGGGTAGCATAGAGAGCAGTTGCCTATAAAGTCACTGAGAGTCAAACAACTGAACAGTGGAGAATGAAATGATTTTTTTCTTGTGGCTCAAAGATGAATGGATGGCATTTTAATTCAGCAGTGAAGGCCTTAAATCTGACTCCAGCCCTCTATTCCATAATGGCTCCTTGATTAAATTATATGCTACCACAAATGTGACATTCGCATGTTAACATGCTAATTATTTCCTATGCATACGTTGAATTTCTCATATTTGCTTATTGTTACTACCCGCATAATTATTATTTTTTTGTACAAAGCAAACCAATCATTCTGTTTAAAAAGCCTAATCTATTCCATCTTTGCCTCTTGGGAAAACTCAACCAGTAATAAGCACAAGGAAGCAATGTAATAGGTAATATGTATTGCTCATTGCAAACATTGAGCTGTATAGATCACAAATGGTTTGAAGGTCCAGTTAGATGGTGTACAAAAAGGCTGCAAAACATTCAAGAATATCTGTGTACTTGTTTCTCCCACCACTCTCTTTTTCCTGGTGGTGCAAAGAATCAATGTCTTTTAAAAATAAGATGTGCCTAAATCCTTTATAGAACCATTACATTTTAAATAATAGATTTCTGTTCCTGCCCAAAAGCCAATTTTCCTTAGGGAAACTTTGTTTCTAGTGAGAATTTAATCACCTTTCATTCTCCTAAACAGAGCTGGAAATATCATAGAGAGAACCATGGCCATTCCTGATGGAGAAGACAGCTTGTGTTCCTTTGTTCTTCCACCTCCCTCTGTCATTGCTTTGCCCTTCTTGAAAGGTGAAAAGGGAGCAAGCACAATCTTGGAATCTGTGGCAGACAGAAATTTTCAACACTTCTTTTGAGGAGAAAGAAGACTGACTATCGGATTTTAAAAATGTTGTTTGTGACAATTGGAAAAATACACAAATAAATTGAATCAACTGCCTCAAGCATTAAAAAAAATCATCAAAAAAGGAAACTATCACTCAACTCCAATGACCTGCTGAACTACTGCCCAGAATCTCACCTCAACTGCTAAGGCAGGCCTGAACACAACTAGGAAATAGACCCCACTGCTATTTTTCAGCTGCCATTGTTTGAGATGGATCTCAAACAAGAGGTCAGAATCAACATCAACAACATCAGAAATGTCCATTATTATGCCCAAAGGCTAGGAATATTAAAGACAAATAAAACAAAACATTGGATCCCAAGGAAGTCAACAAATAAACCAATTTATAATTCTGGGACAACTTGTATTACTTAGGGATGTTAATTTAATGCCACTGCATAGTATTTTGTCATCATCTGGGTTATAGACAATTTGAAATTTGAGAAAAGTTAAACTCATATACAAGCTATCTGTTCTTCCAGGGTTCAAATGAACCAGGGCTAATATTTCATCCATCTCAAACAAGCAACTCTTGTTGGTACATAAGGACTAAATAGCACCACCCCCGCCCCCCAAAATATGACCCACTCACAGAAACACATTGACAACAGCAAATTCATCTGACCACCTGGCCCAAATGCCTGAGAAAACAGGCAATCTTTCAAAGCTTTTTGAAAGATTAGTAGAATTGGGACCAATTGAATCCATGGATAATGCTGTACCATAGAGCAAGTGCTGCCACAGAGAAGCCATAACTCCAGGGCCCAGTAAGAAAAGAATTGCCTTTTTACTAGATCTGGTGGAGTGAGCAGAAACATATGAGATCTTAGACTATCTTCACTTAAATAGTGCCATAGGTAAAATATTATGCTTAGCCCACACACACACACACGCACACACACACACACACGCACACGCACACAAAATATTTCTTTAACTTGGGAAATGTAAGTGAGGAGAGATAATTGGCTGCTTCCCAGAAGCTTTTTGCCACTGAAATCCTGCTTTCTTGTGCCAAACTGTTGATTTGCATCTAAAATTTAATATTGTTTAATCTTTGAAGAAGTGTATGTGTGGCACGATCATACCCCAGATATTCTATAAACCCTTCCTTAACCCCAAGATCGTTAATTTTTGTTCTATAATACTGCTTCAGCTTGATGGAAAACAATCCATCAATATTAATGGAAGTAAACCTGAAGGGAAGAATTGGAGCTTTAGCCAGCAATTGAATAAGAGGCCCCATACTCTTACCTCAATATTAGGAATAGGTCAGAGAATTAGCTACTATCTGGGTAGAGCAAACATAAACCTCAGAAATTTGATTTGAATGACCTGTAGAACATTCTTCTCAACATAAAGACCCATCTGGCCTCTATACAATACAATTTAGATTTAGAGTAGGTTAACTTAGAATAATTATCAGGCAGATGGTATTAGTTTTAGTAAAAAGATACCATTTAATGGCTGTTGTAGATTTTGATTAATTTTGATTAAATGATGGCATATTTTGATACTTTGACCTTTTAGCAGATACTGAGTTTGGATTTTGGAAATACCAACCGATTCCATCTACAATATTGGACTATAGAGCCCTATAGGAGAGTAGGGAATAAGGACTGCACTTTCTGCATATAGCAGCCTCAAGGTCTTACAATTTGCTAATTTGGCAATGTGCCACAGTCAGGTGCCATCTTAGGTATGGCATTTTCTAGAGCTCATCATGCCAACATGTTTTGAAGATTTTATTCTTTGGGAAGATTTTAAATCAATCTGATATGTAACCCTGCTAATTTTATCATGGAGACTATTGAAACATGTATTAGCTACCCCTGCTCTGGTTAATGAACTATATTATATACAGAATAAGATGCCAAGATAGCAACTGGATAGCTGCAGTTGTTTTGCCTTGTCTTTGAACTAGGTCATAAAATCACACAGCCCATGAAGAATCTGAGGAGAAATTGTTATACTCAAGTGACTTAATATTCGTATCTTGGTTTTGAAACATTCATGGAACATTTAATGCACATTAGCTGCATTATCTGATAAGCCTTTCAATATTCTAGTAAAGTAGGCCTACAGTTCCATTTTCATATTAAAAATGAGACCACAGATTGAAGGAAGGTAAGCTAATATAAGGCAACATAAGGTCAACATAGATAACATAATGGAGGAGGAAAAAATAAGCTGGGGAGTTATTTTTATCAGAATAATTTTTTTAAAGAAATGATGCAGTTAATTTAAGTTAATATAATTGAGACCCCTGACAAAACCATGATTCAAACTTATTGTTTGCATCTTCTAGTAAAACACCAAGCCTTAACTAATGTTACCAGCAATAAGTGATCCAAGTCACAGTTTTTATGTGGGAAAATTACACCATATTTAATATTTAACATTAAATTGATTCATGATGTATATGGTCAAATAAAGCAATTTTTTTTTAATTTGTGGAACAGTATCTATGCTTTTCTTTTGAAATTAAAGTACAGGGTGAATTTTACTGAGAACTCAGCACATGGGGAAATTTGATCCTTTCCTTCCCTTTACAATCTTAGCAAAACTATCCCTCCTGTGTGGCAATTAAGCTTAGGAAACTGCGAGGGAGGGGTGTCCTATGGTTAATTGTCACTTGGGTAGAGGGGGATTTTCATCAAGACTGCAGGCAGAAAGGGAGAGGTCAGGCCTCCCCATGTGCTTCTAGTCTTACTAAAAATCATTTTTCCCCATGCTTGGTTTTGTTCTCTTTTTTAAACTGATGGTTGCTAACTGAAGCATAAAAGTGTTTGGCCCTAGACTTTACTAGGTCAGCCTGTGAGGAATAAAACTTCTGTTCAAACAGATTCCACCAGTTTGCAGTGCAAAATTTGCAAATATTTAAAGAAAAATTGAGCAGAAGCAACTGTAATTGCAGGTGTTAGGCAAAGACCACCTTGACTACAATAATAACTGATGGATCCTCCTTCATACCAAAAACATTTTCCTATGACTGTGTATTAGGTAATCACAGACATTTGCAGTGAATAGATGGCTTTTTTTGCTACAGTATGAAAGAATGGAGATGGATTTATCAGGTTACATGATGAGGTTTTACACCACTTTCAACCAGGTTATTTCTTTTTTTGCAACAGGTTTTGCTAACTTTGTCTCTGCATTTATCTAGAACCGTGATGGCGAACCTATGGCACGGGTGCCACAGGTGGCACGTGGAGCCATATCGGTGGGCACGCGAGCTCAGCTCCAGCACACATGCGTGCGCCAGCCAGCTGATTTTTGGGCCTTCTGGGCCCACCAGAAGTCAGGAAACACACTGTTTCCGGCCTCCAGAGGGCCTCTGGGGGGGAGTGGGAAGGTCGTTTTTGCCCTCCCCAGGCTCTTAGAAAGGCTCTGAAGCCTGGGGAGAGCAAAAAACGGGCCTACTGGGCCCACCAGGCCAAAAGTGGGGGGAGCATGGGGTGGTGGTGGGGCGCATAGAATTATGAATGTGGGCACGCTTGCCTGTGACCCCACCGTGCTCCCCCCGCTTTTGGCACACAATGGCAAAAAGGTTAGCCATCACTGATCTAGAACAAAGGCTGGATTCACCCGATATTTACATGTCACAACCATATACGTAACTGTGTGGGGTTAGCCTGCTGGAGGAGGTTGGTTCAGAATACTGGGAGGAAATTAAATTATGTTGCTCAGATTCTTCCAATTTTGCTTTAAAGCATTATAAACAACAACACTGGGTTCACGCAGATAACTTTTCCAACTCTATTTAAGTATGGTTATAGACCAGACCAGTCTTTGTCAATCTGATGTCCTGGTTGCAGATGATTTAGAGTCAAATCAAAAGTTCAGATTTAGGGGCACATGTTTAAATACTTTTCCTAATTGTAATATTAGGAAGTCTTCTCAGCAACAGCCCTTCTAGCTCAGATGGATGTAGAACAACAGCAAGTATATATATTTTAAGCAGTGGCTTTTCTTGGCCTGGGCAGCTCCTGTTCCTTCTGTTGTCCTATTCTCTATGTCTCTTCAGTTCATTAGTTAACTTTCTGAGTCTACTTTTAACTGCTTGATCCATTAGGGTAGGAATCCTTTCTCCCTGATTGTTTCCTAGGCAGCATCTCTTCCCCTTGTTCTCACACATTCCATTACATAAAGGAAACCCATGGGTCCTTTTTGGCTTTTTGGCCTAGCAGACTGCTCTACAAAGCGCATCCCACCATTGTGAGAACTCTAGGGTGGTTTTAAAGTTCTTGGGCTGAACAAGTCCTGGAAGGGCTGCTTGGGGTTCTGTAGCTCTGATCTAATAGAATCAACTCTGTAGTTTATTATTGGAGCTTCTTTGACATCTCATATAAACACCCAATTAGAATTACATGGTGCTACTGTACATTCAAAGGCCCTGTTCTTATGCAACTATCAGCTATAGTAAGGCTGCAATCTTTGGTATGTGTTTTGGGGTGTAATTCTATGCCAACCATCTGGATAGATATATAAAAATGCATTATGGTTTATGTTCAAAGAGTAATATGGAACATATGTAGCATTTCTGAATTTAAATATGTTTATCAACTGAATATTTAAATAATTTCAAAAATAGTGTCCCTTCCATGGGAGGTGTTTTTTTTTTTTTTTTTGAGTCGTAATCCAATGTCTTTCAGGCTACAAATGTTTTGACATCCACATTTGTTTAGGAATGAGCAGATAGTTCCAATAATCAATCATGATATCAAGAACAAGTAATTGCCATAATCCCTTATCTGCACTACCTATCAGGCTAGGGTAGTGAGAGTTATAGTTCAGCACACATTTAGGAATTCCCAATCAAACTTCTACCCATCTCAAATACATCTGTTCCTTAGATCAGGCTGAGATGACAGAGACAACTATCACTAGAAGTAACATATAGATTGTATTCACAATGTTTGCCTTTAGCAGGGATGAAAATTTAAGGGCAAAATAAAGTTTTAGAAAACCTTGACCTTACTGTACTTTCCTGAAAATAGCACCTTTCTGAGCAAATAGGGTACGTGGTATATCTTTTAGAAAGTAAACAAGCAAAAAATACCTTCAAAATAAAAGTGGAAAGATGTTTCTTTAACTTAATTAACCAATATGTAATTTGATTCTTAATTGTCATATTGAAAAGGTAAGTTGCTCCAGCCCAGAATTCATTTTTATTAAAATTCCAATTGATACTAATTTAGATAAATGCAAACTACTTTTGATATGATGCAGAGATTGGAGACATCAGATTTTTTATCAATTCAATAAGAAGAAGAAATCATACATACAAACTGTCCAATCAGAATGAAAAAGTCTGACAGTGCTATTTTGAGACTTATTTCTATGGTAAATCACTAAAATGCATTGGTTGATTAAAAAATGGGAGCACTGCAATTGTGGTTTCATTTCAATCATTTCAAGTCCATAACAAAGAATCTGTATTCTAAATCTATTTATTTATTTATTCTATCCATCTATCTATCATCTATCTATCTATCCATCCATCCATCCATCCATCCATCCATCCATCCACCCACCCACCCACCTGCCCATCGAGTTTTTTCCAAATCCTATTTAGAAATAGAAAAACACACAATGGAAAAGTTGAAGAAATGTGTAAAAATGTAACAACTTGAAAAATTTATTAATAAACTATCAAAGAAAAATACAAACTTTCCAAAAACATTTTAAATAAGTATTATTTCATAATGTACAAAAAAAGACATGTAAGCATACATAGTGTAGCCTATTACAAAGTAGCATGTATTTAAAATAATATTCAAGATGTTTGTTCTGCTGAAAATGGAAGGTTAAAAGTGTATGTCTTTGGCAGAAAGCCCTATCAAACTCATGTTTTCACAAAAATTAGTTCTTAATCCTAGCAACTAGGCAATCACGTGTAGTATGGAAAGGAAGGCTCCCAGGAAGATATTCCATACTTATATAATTGCTGTTATATAATCGACCAGTTCAGAATGTGGTATTTTTCAGAAGCCATACGTTGTGCCCTTCACACAGGAAAAAAATCATCCCAACACAAAAGATTTATTGGGACAAAGAAGTTTTCTCTTTGCTGGAAGTTTCTGATATGGCAGAGGATCAAATATTTGATTTCCCTCATCCACATCTGAAATAATATAATCCCAAACCAACTGAACTGAATGACTTTACATCTGTCCTGGGTGCACCAATTTTCATGGAATTTGTTTCCATGAAAATATATGTAGTAGTAATAACTTCACCGTAAAAGAAGTGATTCACACTGATCTCTTGTATAAAAGTGCGTAGTAATTTTGTCATTAATTACTAAACTATGTCAGTATTACAGTTTTTAATCTAAGACCTGTGATTTACCAGACTGAATTTAAACAATGTTTATAAGCAACTGGGATTCAATAAATTTCATCATTTAAATTTGATGGCTGGCTGAAGACTGGTGAACCGGACTTTAGTAGATTGTCAAACAACTGGCAATACAGTATACTGTAGCATTTACTACAAGCTTCATATCAGTTATCATTGTCAAAAACATTCAGGTTGTTTTTTTTTTACACTGATAAAGGGACTTCATAAAATCACCTTTTCTGTTTCTTTTACACCATAGTGCCATAAACAATGGCTCAAAAACTAAAGAAATGTGACCAGCAAGTAATGTACTATTTTAATATATTTAGTTTCAATCCCTGAAATTTTTCTAACTCACTCCTTCCAGAGAGCCTCAATAATCAAAATTATGTTGCATCCTTACAATAGGCAGAAACAGCAGAAAACTGTACAATGTTTTTCAAACAGCAGGTTTCCAAAACCTTTTCTGCTTCTGGGGCTTCCAGACGTTTGATGCAAACTTTTGTTTTAAAATTAGAAAAATGAAGAAGCTCTCTGGTCTGTCTTGCTAGGTCAGGGCAATCAGCCTCATACTTCAGTGCCTTCCCGGGCATAAATGAGGCTGTTTACTGTGAAGTTGTATAAATGATTGTACTGTCCTGACTGGCCTCCACTGCTAGGATGGAAATGGCTATAGTAGGTGCCAGCCGGACCCGAGACTCGTTGCAGCTGCTCTGTCGAAGGAGGATCCTGGTTGAAACTGCTGCCCCTAATTGGGCCGGCAGGGTGGCTTCGATGCTGCAGTTCAGGAAGACGAGGCCCACTGCTGAGGGAGTTCATGCCACTAAAAAAGGTGCTGAGGCAGCTTGGGGTTGGTGGAGCAACCACAGGTGGAGAGCTGCTCTTTGTGGTGTCCCTCAGAGAAGCTGTTGGCTCCAGAACTGAGGACTGAGGGCTGTCACTGCAGGGCTTTGCAGGGTCTAAAGCGATGGGGATCCCTTCCTGAGTCTTCAGGGTCCCCAAGGTCGAAACACTAGGTGCCACTCCAGAGGCACTGGGATCAGAACGTCTCTTGCGCTTGCGGCGGAAATTCCCATTGTCAAACATTTTCTCACAGTTTGGGTCTAAGGTCCAGTAATTTCCCTTTCCTGAAGAATAAGAGAAAAAGTTTGAAAAGAAGAATCCATTCCCAACCCAAGCACAATCCCATACTCCCCAGCTTTAAACATCAATGCTCCTTTTGTATGGCTGGATCAAAATACTGTACCCAAAAGGAGAGAAACCATAAAAAAGGAAAGAAATCCCAAATTCTAGAAAAAGAGGAGACCAATGAAGAGTAGGGCTTCTTCATTCAGTCTATGTACTAAGCAGAATCTCTAAAATATATTAAATCTTAAAAACAGATTCTTTGCGTAACAAAGGGAAAGTGGGGAAAATATAGAAAACGATAATTACAACTCAAACCATATTACATTGGCTGCAATTTTTAAAAGTGAAAAAGTAAATATATATCTTTTACAATTGGTTCCAAACTGTATACCTACAATGCACAAAGCTACAGTCTCCCCTATGTGAACCATCGGTTAAAACCAGAAGGAATAATTTTTTAAACAAATTTCCATTGTGGCTACTCTAAAGATTGACAAAGGATAGCGGGTGCTTTCTTTAATGAACAATAGCTGGCTCATTTGCTGCTCTGCATACTGGTTCCCAAGAAATTAAAGACTATAGAAATCATTACACAGCCTGTATGGCCACACCCTGAATGATTTGATTATGTTACCTCCAGATATGGATTTGTGACCTCTTTATATGGGAAGATTCATGAGTTGGTGGCAATGAATAATTGCCAACTGTGCATTGCAAATTTCAGAGTTGTGGATATTCTTGGTGAATGCCAGGGAGTTCAACCTAGAACATTGGTGAAGCTCCCAAGGCATGCACACAGCCATGCAGGAGTGGATCAGATAACTGTGGAAAAGTTTAGGGTGGGAAGTGCAGCTGGCTGGTGTATTAGGATTTGTAGCCCAGCACAGGTGGAACATTACCACACTAAGGAAAGAAGTATATTGTATGTGTTGAAAAACATGAATTGTGAAGAATAGGTTGCTAAAGTTTTGCAAGAGAAAAGTGTCATATAACTTTGCATGTGAAATAATCCTTTGGAAATTTCCATGTATAATCAAACTGTACAATTATTATCATTACTTACATGTACTAACTTAATCCATAGATTTATTGCGGGTTACACTCCTTGTTGATTGTCTCTGAGTTTCAAATGCTAAACTTGGGATAAACAGGGATATAGGTCTGACCAGGAAATAGTATGGAATGGAGGCTGATGTGAAGATATCTCTCTCTGTGTGTGTTTTATTTCCTATATTATACATTCTAGATCTAGTTACAAAAGAGAGTTTCAGGAAGAACAGATGACAGGGAGGCTAGCATTTAATTTCAGGACATAATGTTACTGAGGATATCTGAAATCCTGTCAGTTAGGGCACACCATTTATTGAAAGTGATCTGAATATTTTCTCCCTTCACCATCAAATGTATATTTCTCCTAAAATCATATCCAATTCAATAAGAACTTTGTTTATATTAAATAAGATCAAAATGTTACCATATAACAAATACTATGATGTGAATCACAGCAGTTGTTTTCTTAATGCTATATTCAATTTTAGAGGAAAAAGCTAAATAATTTTATGCTTATAATACTAATCAATTATAATTACCTTCCTTCTGTTTTCAATACTATGGGCTATAAATAATAAAATGCCAATCTTTAGTTATATTATATAAACATCCCTTTATTGAAATAATACAATTATTAACTTTTATAATAATACAATAAAAAGGATGGAATGGGGAGAAAATGCTTCATAATCTAGGCCTGTGATGGCGAACCTATGGCACGGGTGCCACAGGTGGCACGCGGAGCCATATCTGAGGCACACGAGCATTACCCTAGCGCAGCTTCAGTACACATGTGCCCGCTGGCCAGCTGATTTTCGGGCCTTCCAGGCGCACCGGAAGTCGGGAAATGGGCTGTTTCCGGCCTCCAGAGGGCCTCCAGGGTGGTTGAGGAAGGCCGTTTTTGCCCTCCTCAGGCTCCTAGAAAGCCTCTGGAGCCTGGGGAGAGTGAAAAACAGGCCCACTGTGTCATCATGTGCCAAAAGCGGGGGGGAAGCGGGGGGAGCATGCACACGTGCATGGGAGGGCGGGGCACGGGTGGCCATTGAATTATGGGTGTGGGCACGCACATGCACGATCCCCCCACTTTCCCCCCGCTTTTGGCACACAACAGCAAAAAGGTTAGCCATCACTGATCTAGGCACACCTCAACATTTAGCTATAAATTAATCCAAGTTATAGCCAGAATAATTCATCGCATCTGTATTCATATTATTCAAAAACCCTTCGTATGAATATGCATGTACACACCCACATATCCTCATGCTAATTTTTAATTGCCATTTTAACACCATGAATGCAACACTAGTTTTCAGAATGTTTTCAGAAGTGTTTTCTTTTTCCTGGCCAAAATTTTGCTCCATATGCACAACTTAAGTAGAAACCAAATTAAGTAGTGCATTTGCCTTGGAATTCTGGAATTCATGTATTGCAGCATATAATTTCTGAACTCAAATGCTGCCCCTGAAGTTGCACAAGATCAAGAACAAGCAAAGCTACAGATGACACCAGTCTTGTTGCTTTCAAATATCCATGGGTTCATACCACAGGTCAGTGTTTCTGGTTTCAAAAAAACCTTACATGACTTGCCCACTGCTACTAATGCCCATAAAAACTGGGGGCGGGGAGACAACATTAAAAAAAATTCTGCTGTGATGTGATTACATCTTCCTCTCACCCTCCAATCCATCTAAAATAAGAGGGAGAAGTATAGTCCCTGGCTATTAAAAAATCTGCCTGCCCCTTGGCAACAGCAACTTTGCCCTCAATATGCGAAGTGTTGAAGAAGTAGTAATCAATTGCTTAACTCTTTCCTCGTTTCCCACTTTTTTTCTGGTTAAACCTGAGGTAATTCCTGTGGGGAATTATTTAGAGAAGACAAAAATTCAATGCCACCATTAAACAACAGCATCTTTAACATTCTCACATGTGGAAGTTTATATGTTTTTTGTTTTCATTAGTTTGTGGCCTGGCAGGAAAAACTACATTGCAGAACTCCTTTGCATTACAAATGCTTCTGCTCAGCTTTCTCTCCTGTTTTAACAATGGCTTGACATTTACAGAAGGATCCAAGTAATCTGAGCCTGACATATAAAAGGTTTCATTTTCTCTACCAGTAACCACTGGATTTTGTTGAACCGATTGTTTGTTAATTATGAGTTATTCATCTTTATGTGTGGCATTTTATGAGAAGATTAAACAGCATCATTAATGTGTTTCTGACTCCTTTCTTTTCTTGCAGATACAAAATTCAAAAAGCAAAAAAGAAGAGTCATATCACTTACAACAGACAACACCCCTAAACATCTATATACTAAATGAAGCTGGGAGCAAGATGCTTTAATTTTGAAAACAAACCCCAATGATAAATTCAGTATTAATTCAGATGATAGCTTTGATTATGCAAGAATTCAAATATCCCCATAATTCAGTGTAATGCTGTGGAATTAGCAAATTTTCCTTTGTTTGTAACTACTCTTTCTAATAATCACCTAATCAAAAGATCCACTTTGGGGCTGGAAACTAAATTCATAAGTAAATTTCAAAGCATCTGCTACTTAGGGAGAGAAACATAACTTTCAACATACTTTATCCCTCAAAGAAACATATGGTAAATATGCTTTGTTTTTCAAAAATAAATGAAATATTTTAACAATTACTGCAGCCCTCTGGGAATGCAAGTCTATTTTCCCACAAAACTGCCTCATTCACACACACACACACACACACACACACACACACACACACACACACCAGAAAGAAAGGGTTATAGAATTTCTTTGTATAATATTTCAATGTATAATGCTTGTTAAGCTATCTGGATGAGTTGTAACAAACACATACTTTGTTTCAGAAACAGGGAGAAAGCTTTTTTTTAATCATAGAAGACAATATTAAAATTGGGATTCAAGTCCTAGGTTTTGGAGATGTCACCTATGGATGGTACAGGGTCTTTCAGTTCTTTGGCTTTCCTCTTCTTATGAGCTATGGGATGTGTAGAGGTTGAATTTTGACTTAGTATATGGCAGGAATCTTTCCCCATTGTAATAGCCATATCTATTCCAAATACTCTTTTGAATTCTGTCAATCTGTGCTGCCTCTATTTTACACCCCTTTACCAAATGGGATACAGGAACTTTAATGATCTAACAATTTCTGAAAGAAGCTTCCAGTTTTACTGCAGACAAATGTGAACATAATTTCAAGCAAAATAACGGGATTAGTTTTCAAATTAGTTTTATGTAAGACATATAGGCAGAAGTCATAATTTTTCCTTTCCATCATTCAGATCAGTTCTCGGCTGAATATGCCAGAGTCACATCTTTCAGCACAAGTCCCCACATATTATAGGTTCTTAAAAGTTTTATAGGCATATATGTCCTTGCTTTATAGGCATTTGATTCTTTTTGCTCTGTCAGCAGCACTAGATGAATTGTAGAATATAGGTTTCTATCCCGACTTCATGGCCAGAAACCCCTGAAAAATATATGCTGGTGTTTTCTGCCTAGGATCCAAAATTCACACCTAGTGTACCAGACTGATCTGTTAGGCCTCAATATAACTCAAGATTATGATGGTTTATTATTTTACTATTAACAAAATAATTAAAAGAATATAACAGAGGGTCAAACCTAAGCACAGAGGAGAAGCTAACTATCTTTCTGATCCATAACAAAAAGAATATTTCTGTTTTATTTTTGATGAAAAGGAGCACATAGATAACTCTCTCCCCCATTTTCTAAGGTTCCAATTATCTGTCAGCCTGGTACATTTCTCCTAGTTTTGTTCCAACAAACACACACAGAGATAATTTCTGTACTTGATGCAGAAAACACTCAGAAGTGCAGTTGTTCTGATTACATATACCGGTAATTTGGCTGTGAGACTATGAAGTGGAATGGACATAGCAACTCTTTCCACTTTACTTTATTTTACTTTATAGCTCTTTCCAGACATGTATCACAAGGGAATATTGGTCATGGAAAGCAACATCTTCCAAAGAAACTTACATACCACTGCTGAATTTCTGAAGAAGCTCCAATAAGCTTCTGGAGATCCTCAGAAAAATCCAAGGATTCAGGGCTAAATAAGAAAGCAATTGCACAGGTATCTTTTGTAAATAAGAATAGTGGAATGTATGGACAAGAGCAAAAGATGAAAACATTCTCCCTACTCTCTACCGTTTGTAATTGACTCTACAAACCCATCTAAATGCAAGAATAGTGTCATATCTAATTTGGTTCAAACTGATTCTCACTAATAATTTAGAAGCAACAGGTTAATGTGTAGAAACCTGGGGTTGAGGAAATGCAATGAGAGAGTGACTGTACAACATAAAATAGCTGTACATACAGCTTACAGCTGTAATAGAACAAAGTGGCTCTTTGAGACTCATCTTCTGTGGATGTAGCCTCAGTGAAGGAAACTGAATAACAACTTTTCAGAGTCAACAGGCAAAAGTAGGCACCTGCATATCAGAACTAAAGAAGCTTCTTGGATGAGAAGAAAAACATTTTCAAACAAAAACATTTTCAGACAAAAACATTTTCAAAGAAAAAAAAAACCAAGAAAGTCCAGTTGTCTTTTGGAAAAGCACCTTTGGGACAACCTGTGGGGTTTTTTTTAGGGGACATCGATGGAAAAACCTGGGGGAGGAATCCACTTTTATGCTTTTGCATAAATGGTTGGGAGTGTTAAGAAGGTTCCTAATTTATATCTAATTGCAAGCTTCTTATTTTATAGTAAAAGAACAATCAGAGAATGAATGATTATCTAGGACACAATCTTTATCCCAGTATCTTCCCTAGAAGCTTGTGACATGGGTACAGTAAAACTCATGTTTTTTTAATCAATGCCAATTAACAATTAATTCCTGCATGTCCATGTGCCAATTATATTTTAAAATAGGCATTTTCTTCTGCTGTGAATCTAAAAATTTAAAACTGAAAACAGGCAAAAAGTATAAATAGCCTCTTACATTCCCATAGGGCTCGAGATGCAAAGATAGTTCATAGCAGACATTTCAGTACTTAGAAAGAAAATGTTCAAGTTTGCATTTGATTCTACATTCTTATATCTGAGTCTACATATCTAGTGTTATTTTGCAAAGATTGCACATACACCTGCACTGGATCCAAATACATCCAGTGCAGGTGTATGTGAATGGCAGAAATAATTCATGTTTTTCAGTAACATGCAGAAGAATGAGAGTGATTTTAACAACAACGATTTATTATTACAGTCTTAGACCAGAGTGATGTTAAATATCTGGAACCAGTTCATTTGAACTGAAAAAAAGTCCCTTCCAAGACTGAAGTGACCTCAATTTCAGTAAATTAGAACTAGCTCTAAGACATGTACAGTGGGAGTGCTGAATACATACCACACACAAATCTTGATTTCCTATGTTTTTAATTAATCCAAAATAATGATGGATCACTGCAACAGGTTGGAAGTCTTACTAAACGGCTCTATATTTCAATTTGGCAATCTCATACAAAGTATGCTAGGGCAATTAGGAATGTTTTAAAGGTGGTGATGCTGGCACTATTTAGCATGGATCATCTGAGAAAAAAATCCAAGTAGCTCAGTCCTAGGCACATCTATTCAGAAACGATGGCCGCTGAGTTCAATTGATTTTATAGCAGAACTTACCTCCGAAGAAAAGTGATTTGATGATCGTGAGCTAATTTAATTGGGAGAAACACCTGCTTGATCTAAGGGGGCTGGACTGGTAAAAAAACAGATAGCAGCGTAGCCTGAGCTGGAAGCTGATAAGCTTGAACGATATTTAATTATCGCTACCTGCATCCAAGTTCATCTGTCTAGCATTGGGAGCGGCTGCAACGGGTCAGATACTGCTGGGGAGTGTGGAGGACCAGCCCAGATGGCATCGCGGCGGCTAAAAAGAAAGCGGAATAATTCCGCATCCCCTCTGGGGGATCAGGAATCTGCTTTACGCCCGCCGTCTGCACGCACACATACTACCCCGGCCCAAGAGAGAGGAGACACGCACCGGGATCGTCCTCGTCTCGCGGCACTTTGCGGAAGCAGTCGTTGAGGCTGAGATTGTGGCGGATGGAGTTCTGCCAGCCGGCCTTGCTGCGCTTGTAGAAGGGGAAGTTCTCGGCCACGTACTGGTAGATGTGGCTGAGCGTCAGTTTGCGCTCCGGAGCGCTCTGGATGGCCATGGCGATGAGTGCCGAGTAAGAGTACGGCGGTCGCACCAGGCGTAGCAGTTCCTCTTGGCTAGCCAGGCTAAGCCAGCCCAGCTCGGTTGTTGAGCCTGAGCCAGACGCAGACCCTGGCGAAGCCAAGAT
Source organism: Pantherophis guttatus (assembly GCF_059756535.1). NCBI lineage: Eukaryota > Metazoa > Chordata > Lepidosauria > Squamata > Colubridae > Pantherophis > Pantherophis guttatus. Next base: position 58,498,789 of record NC_142066.1, read on the forward strand.
CTGCGGCCCCCCGACGGCCCTCGGAGGGCAGCCGTAGGGCAAAAAGGACGCGCCCGAGCTCCCGCTACTGCCGCCGCCGCCGCCGGTACTTTGCACGTACGGCCCAGCGCTACTCACGCCCCATAGGTACCCTGCTGCTCCCGGCGGTGCCCCATAGTCGCCAAGCGCATAGGTCGCGGCGGAAGGCCTCTGCCCCGAGGGGCCCGCAGTGGCGGTGGCTGTCTGCGGGTAGACGCTAAAGGCTTCGCTGCAGTAGACGGCCATTGCAGGCTCCTCGCGGCCGCTGCGAGACCACGGAGCCAAAGGGCTACCGGCAGCCGTCTGGGACGAACGGGAAACTGACTGCGCTGGTGGCGGAGAATCGCTGGCGCTCATCGCCCAGTCGACGAGGAATCTGAGGAATAGAAAGGTGCGCTCAGGTGTCCAATCCCCGCCCAGAATTTTGCTTTCCCGGGGAGCCCCTCTCCCGCCCTCTTCCCCCTTCTTGCGCCGAGTAGCACTGCCCGGCTTCCCTGCCTTGGCTCTCGGCTGGCTCAACCTAGAAGGGGGAAGAGGAGTGGCTCTTCAAATAGCCGATCGGGGGTCGACCGCAAGGTTTGGCAACGTCCGACCGAAGTAACCCCCCCCCCCCGCCCACCACCCGAAGAGCCGTCGTCCGCCCCTCCTTTTTGTCTCATTGCCTGGAAGTTGAGGGGACCAAGTCCAAAAAAGCGCACGCAAGATACAACCCCGCCCTTTCTTTCTGTGAGTTTACCTTCTGAAGTGGGGATTGGGAGAATCCCATCTCAGGGACACCTTTGAAATGTTAGGCTGTGCTTTTCATCGAGAATGAGTCTTGACTGATTTAAAGAGGACTTCCAAGAAACACCCAGGATTACACCTATAGTTTAGGCATCTGCTGATAAATTGCAAAACTTCTGGAGGAGGAGAAAAAAAATTACTCTTTATTTATTTTTATTTATTTAGGAGAAAAAATCCTGGTCTCTCTTGCTTAAATCAACAAAAGAGTGAATAAAGGGGCACTGGTGAGCCATTCAGTTTGGTCAACATTGTTTATGGAATGTATATATTCAGTCTTGTGATGAAAGACTGTAGTGATTGAAAACTGTATATTTTAGAAGAACAGGCTCAGAATATAATGTGAAATGAGAATTATTTTGGCAAAAGATAAAGCAAACTCATCTTTCCCTCCCTCTGTTATTCTTCATCTTATTTCAAAAGAGCATTCCTATTTCCCCCTTTTAAAAAAATGAGAAAGTTCAAAATCAACTACAAGTTTTTGAGAGGGATTTTACAGTTTGAAGTTCATACTGTGATTGAAAACAATTCCTTTAACAAGCAGAACTGCTACTATTATGTCACTGTACTTATTTGTTGCCCTTGATTGCCAGGATTCACCCTCCAGTAATGAACTTCCTTCAAGGTCCTGCCGTTAACATATGAAATAAATTACATATAATGGTGATATCTAGACAAATATATACAAAAGGAAACAACTCTACTGACTGCAGTAACATTTCTTCTAAAGTAATAAAATATTTCACTTTTCACTAAGTAGAAAATTATACAATGAAATCTTATAATGGATCAAACACAAAAAATACTTTTATATCATAATAATATTCCCTTGGCTGAATCATGAGGATACACATATGCATCTATATTCAATTAGTTCTCCTTATTTTCAGTTATTCTGGGTGATAGATTGTAGTCAAAAGATGTGCTGAAAATAAAAAAAACCTATTGATTGTATTGTGCTGAATCAATAAACAAAAATGCTTAGATTAATTTAGAATATAGGCAATCAGTTTAGTGTTCCTTACTTGCTAAATGTTTAAGGAACATTAAGGACATAGTTCATTCTGGAATTTCTGCTAAAGTATTTACTGAATAAAAATATCTTAGTTTCAGCATTTCAATATCATTTTGTTATTTTTGCTGTACAGATTAGCATTGCTACTGGGCATTATTAGAAGCCTTTTCATACCTCATTACTTGTCAATAAATTATAGCGGAACTTATTTGCAAGAAATGATAATGACCAGTTTATGCATTGATTTGGAAACACATTTTATGGCTAGAGTGAAATTTCTACTTCTATCATTTTTGGCATTGATATAAACATATAATCCAGACAAAAATTATACCATTATATTGGTTAAAAATGGAAAGTCTTGAAAGTCTTTCAAATAAAGAAATTTTAGCTATGCCACTGTTTCCCCTGAGGGTTGAAGAACCAGTCACTTTGGGGGAAAGTTAGATTGTCAAATGGCTTTTCTTTCAGATCCACCCTCTATTTCTGTGAGAATGTTCCAGTGCTGAAATGTTAAAAAAATTGACAGAATACTTTTTTTTCCCCAAAGCCACCTGAAAATTTTTAAGAATATCTAATTGAAAGGTATTTCTTTACAGATCCGAAAAGAGAGAGACCATATCTTAAGGGAACAGTATGCATACTTCATTGCGGTATTAGGAAACATATAATATTGCTCCGACCTAAAATTACCTTCCTTTGAACAGCTGACTTTAAAGTCTACAATCTAGTTCTGTGAACAATGTCTTTACTGTATAAATATGGATAGCTACAAGAAAAAATAATTTCTATTTAAACAATCGACTGATTTCCAGTTAAAGACGGGAAATCTGTGCGTGTTAAAAATGATAAATGGAATTGTGAATATTTCCCGAGCAGAAGGAAAGCGCGGACGCGGGCCAGGATAAACACAACACGTGCGGGAGGGATCCACGTGCCGTACTCCCTCGCCGCTTTTATTGACAAGGTTTACAACTTCCAAATCGCCACTATCCTTGTTTGAATATTTTCCTTTGATCTCCTCTTTGGGTCGGTAAATTAAAAAAAAAATTGTCACATATACAAAATACCTGCCCTGAAAAGGATAGGACGGGGGATCCGAAGTAAACAAAGGACGTTTTAGAGCGCTGCTCTAAAGTAAGGAGCCGCTTTCTCTGCAGTGGCAGCCTCCGAGAACGTCGCTGGCGGGCATTGCCCGAGGCCGCCGGTGCTCTGATACAGGACTTTTGCTAGGTGAGCAAAACGGGGACAGAAAGCCCCTGGCCGCGCTCATTTCCGTCGCTCTGTTCCGGCAAACGGGCTCAGCGCCGGTTCCCGTTTCGTCATTCACCCTGAGCCGCCTGGAGGTATTTTTCGGGCGTTGCAAGAAGGGCAAGGAGGAGACTGGAGTAGAAATTAGCGGCGCCTTTCAAAGTTCGAAATCAGAGCATCTGCAGAGTAAACGAGGATATTATATGTGGTGTGTTAAACCATAGTCTGCTCACATATGACATACTTGCCACCCAAAACTGCTCAGGGAATAATAGCTTCCAGGTGCACTCTAGCCTTATGCTGCCTTCTATAAATCTATCTGATCGCTCAACCTTGAATTTATTGGTCGTGATGGACTTCTAATGGCCTATTCCTAAACATTTTCAGTAACAAAATTGGATAAGAACTGGAATGTTCTTATTCCTGGAATAAATAGGAATAAATAGACTCTTATTGATATTGATAACATTTGTAAATCCAAGTTTTCCTTGCAGTGGTTTATGTTTTATACTTAGTATATTTTAAAAACATCTTAATTGTATGTATTATAAAATAAAACAGATGTTTATCCTACACAACATATGTGCAGGCTGATCCAAATTTATTGAAATTGGTTGCTTTTGTTTATTGATAAGAACTACTAAGGACTAGACAGACAATTTTATTTCTAACTTAATTTTAATCCAGTATTGTTAATATCAGTTTAATAATAGATATCAAATGAGTTAAATATATACAATCTTCACATTATAGTGGAGTCAACTGGATTCTCCTTACTATATTTGCCAATCCCTTGGCAATAACAATATAAGTGATACATAAGTTTCAGTTTTTAAAAAAAAGTTAAGGGTCCAACATTGACAATTGTAATATTTACTATTTATATAGTATATTGTTTAATAAATGGTCACAATTGTATTATCTTAGTAATTTTAGAGTACCTGATCAATCTCATTCACATTTGAATGGAGTGGCCATAGTTTCCAAGAAACCATGTTCCTAAGTGGCCATGGCTTCAAGAAATCTTGTTCCTATCTGGCCATAGTTTCCAACAAGCCTCTAGTCACTAATGGAGATAACACAGAGCAGAGGAGTTATATTTCAAATGCTAAAGGTTGGAAGTGATTCTTTTAATATTGAAGGCTGAAAGCAAATGAAAAGTCTCATTGATGGTTGAAAAAAGAACATGAGATAAAACAATATATTTAAAAACACCCTCCATATGAATTTCCCAGAAGTGAAATCCTTGTTAAGAATTTTTTGGGGGGGAAGGTTCAATACTATCTCTTTCTCTCTGTGTATATATGCACACACATACATAGTCCTCAACTTATAATCATTCATTTAGCAGCAGTTACAACTTAACAATGATACTGAAAAAATTGACTCACAACCAGGCCTTTCAATTGTCCCAACATCCCCTTGGTCACATGACCCAAATTCATGTACTTGGCAACCATCGTGTATTTATGATGATTGCAGTATCTTGGAGTCATGAGACCCCGATTTGCAACCTTCCCATTTGGCTACTGATAAGCAAAGTCAACGGGAGAAGCCAGATTCGTTTAATGCCTGCACAATTTACTTAACAACTGCAGTGATTAGTTTTAACAACCATAGCAAAAATATTGTTAAATCAGGTGCTACTCCCTTATAAACCACTTATCTTAGCCATGGAAATTATGTTCCTTGTAAGATGTTATTTGATGGCTGTGAGGGTTATTCATAAAAAGGCACCCACAGATCCTTATCTTTCTGCTATCATTTCAACCATATCAATCTGTCAGCCAGTGTGTCCAGTTCTTCTCCTAAATGTTTCAGCAACTGTCCCACCAAAACTAAAGAAACCAATGAGATTAGGTTTCCTTTTTTACCTAAACCTTTCAGCTGTAATAACTTTGTATCTATTACCTGATGCATAACTCCATATTTGGCCTGTTCTTTTCCTCACCTGTTGACAGTTTTTTTGGGGTTTTTTTTTTTTTGCAAGTTACCTTTGATTTAGCTGTAACAACATCGCAGTACTTAGAAAGGTTCTTGACTTATAATCCTTTCAGAAACCCGTATCACTGTGTAGGGTAACTAGAGAAGGGTTTCTTACTTCCCCCATGATATCTTTTCTTGCTCACACAACAAATAAAACTCAGCAATCACAACATTTCTCTCTGAAAACATGATAATTTCTTTGAACATTTTTTTTGCAAGAATAGCACAGCATACCACTTCTTTATCTGACCTTATTTGAAAAGGTGATGCAAAATTTGCTATTCTGAAATTAATTTATAGTTGCTTTACACACTATTAACTAGTTTAAAAAGTGACAGATTTCTAGAAATTAAACTCTAAAATTGACATAATGTAAGAAATGCCAGCACTTGAAATGCCATTTGTGTAAGAAATCCTAGCAAATTTGTTCAAACATTTGAAGCTAACTTGTGTTGTTTTTACCTTAATATCAAGGCTACTAGTCTTGCCACTCAATCAATTTAATCAAAAGACCTTCTGGTCTTATTTGAGAAGATGAAGCTCATTTACTGAAGTCCAAAGAATCAAAGAATATTGCAAAGTTGATCACATGACTCCTGGACAGTGCAACTGTCATAAATATGAGTCAGTTGCCAAATGTCTGAATTTTGATCACATGACTACGGAGTGTTAAAAATGGTCATAAGTCATTTTTCTCAGTGCCATTGTAGCTTCAAATGGTCACTAAATGAACATTTGTAGGTCAAGGACTATCTGTATTTTTGTGTCTAATGTACCATATGTGATGACAACATGGGAGGGAAAAATGATATAGATCACTTGGAGCTGTTAAAGAAAACATAGGATATAAATGAAATAAATAAAATTGGCCTTGGTTCAGAAAGACAACTCTGTGATTTGGTGCTTTTGATGCTATCTGGAAACTGGCATTGAAGGAGTTCTGTTTAAGAGCTGTCATTTATGCTACAGTATATACAGTGCATTCAGAAAATATTCAGAGCTCCTTCACTTTTGACAATTTTGTTATGCTGCAGCTTGATTCTATAGTTGTTGAAATTAATGACGAAGTAAAAACAGAATTTTAGGAATGTCTTTAAATTTATTAAAAAGAAAAAACAGAAATATCACATTGGCATAAATATTCAGACCTTTTGCAACAACACTTGAAATTTAGCTCATTTGCCTACCAGTTCTCTTGATCATTGCTGACATGTTTTTACACCTTGATTAGAAGCTGTGGTAAATTAAATTGATTGGACAAAATTTGGAAAGGATTTGGATATCTCTCTATAGAAGGCCTCACAGCTGACCATGCATACTGTAGTAGAGCAAAAGCAGTGAGGTCAGAGGAACTGCCTGCAGAGCTCAGAGACAGGATTATTGCAAGGCACAGATCTGGGGAAGGTTACAATAACATTTCTGCTGCACTGAAGATTCCTAAAAGCACAGTGGCCTCCATAATTATCTAATTAATTAATTAATTAATTAATTAATTAATTTGTTCGATTTATATGCCGCCCTTCTCCGGAGACTCACTGCCTGCAGAGCTCAGAGACAGGATTATTGCAAGGCACAGATCTGGGGAAGGTTACAATAACATTTCTGCTGCACTGAAGATTCCTAAAAGCACAGTGGCCTCCATAATTATCTAATTAATTAATTAATTAATTTGTTCGATTTATATGCCGCCCTTCTCCGGAGACTCAGGGCGGTTTACAATGCGTTAAGCAATAGCCTTCATACTTTGTATATACCTGCTTAGTAGGGCTTTCGGCCCCCCCTAACCAGTGTTCTTTTTTATACAAAATCAGCTTATTGCCCCCACAATCTGGGTCCTCATTTTACCTACTTCGAAAGGATGGAAGGCTGAGTCAACCTTGAGCCTGGTGAGATTTGAACTTGCTGTAATTGCAGGCAGCTGGTGCTACTTAAACAGCACTTTAGTCTGCTGCACCACCAAGGCTCTTAGTGGCATAACCAGGATTCTTCCAAGAACTGGTCACCTGGTCAAACTGAGCAATTGGAAGAAAGGCCTTACTAAGAGAGGTAATCAAAACTCTAATTGAGCTCCAGAGATCCTGTATGCAGGTGGGACAGAGTTCCAGAAGGACAACCATCACTGCAGCCCTCCACCAGTCTGAACTTTATGGCAGAGTGGCTAGATGGAAAACTCTCCTTACTGCAAAACACATGAAAACCCGCTTGGAGTATGCAAAAAAAAACCTGATGGACTCTCAGATTCCACCTAACTTATGTGGCAGTATCGGAAAGTAGAGACCCCTTGGTAGGTACACTTTAACTTTAGCAAATCCAAAGTACTGTTTTATATCCCCAAAGTTTTGGTATATTATTTCCGGATGTCCTTGTTCTTGTTCACAAAGGGAACAAAAAAATAGCTTGTAAAATCATAATATAAAATTTGTTTCCCCTGCTTTGGTTTATAGTACAGACATGTAGCATTTGTTCGACCCCCCAAAAATGCATCTCTGGAACTCAAAGGGATTGGAAGATTACTATCTGCTAGAAAATGTTTCAAACCATCATTGTTATTCAACATATCATTCCACTCATGTTCCCAGATGAAGCATACTACATACCCTACACTCTTCAGGTATTTTCTTGTCCTAGTGCATGAGTACAACAGGCCATAGATTGAATCAAGCAGACTGTTGAAGTCTTGGGCCTTGTGGCATATAGGGCATCCATGAAAAAATCAACCATAAAATTCAAAAGTGGTGGGGACACTGTTTATGATAGCAAACCCATCCAAAAAGTAAGTACCTACTTGCTTTTCACCGCCTTGCAGAGCATGTTGGATGTTGATCTTCTCAGTATGTGCTATATACAGCATTGTACAGAGCAAGCAGAATAGCTCCCTAAATCTATTACAGGCCTCCCTCAGTACCTTGCAGTAGCAAGCAAGGTCCTTTTTGAGGTTAAATGCTGTACCTTCATTAGCAGCATGCCATTTCTCAAATTCCTCTCTCTCACCGGGCATCATGGTTTCAGGACTATAATACTTGGCATCCGGCAACGGGCCCACATAATCTTGATACTCTGCAGTATTGAACAAATGTGGAAAATACCCCTTGCATCCTTGAAAGCCCATCTCTTTAGGCATTTTACTCAGTTTCCTGGGTAAAAAAGAAAGTCTGTCAATTAAACGTATATGAAAGATTGGTAGGGTTATGCATAACAGTTTACCCCCCTGAGTTAACAATTCCACCTTCACCTTTTGATGAATCAGCTGCTTGAGGATTAGGTATCCATCATAACTCTTGGAGTTGTGACCGATGAATGTAGATCCTTTAAACTTAGGCTGTTCAAACGTTTTCACAAATTCCTCCAGACACTTATCACCATACCATTCCCATTTCCTAACATCGTCATCATCCAACATGCCCGGGGCAGTTGGCTATTATTAAAGAAGATCTAGGTCCGAGGGAGACCACTGTGCCACAGATTGCCGGGTGTGAGTCTCTCTTTGTGAGATGGGGTCATGGGGTTCAGATGGGCTTGTTGCTAGCGTACCTGGCTCCCTGCCGCATGGCAATGGCCCTGCCTGAGCTACTCGATGTGATAGCCACGGTGGCAGTTGATACACCCAGGCTTATGGTCATGGGTGATTTCAACTTGCCGTCCATTGGTGAAACGTCGGAGGTGGCTCGGGAGTTCATGGCTTCCATGACGGCCATGGACCTGACCCAGTTAGTTCATGGCCCCACTCATAGAGGGGGGACACACACTGGACTTGATTTTTGTCTCTGGCCAGTGGTTGAGTGGTCTTGTTATAGGGGATATAGACATGAAACCCTTGTCATGGTCAGATCACTCACTCCTTCATCTGGACCTTCGAACCGCGACACCCCGCCGCAGGGAGGCGGAGCCAATTAGGTGGGTCTGCCCCAGGCGCCTGATGGATTCTGATAGGTTCCAGATGGAGCTTGGGCCATTTCCTGAGGATCTAGCACTTGACTCGGCCGAGGACCTGGTAGCCGCCTGGGATCAGGCGGCTAGTGGGGTCTTGGACCGAGTCGTGCCTTTGCAGCCTCTGACCCGGTGCCAATCCCGGGTGGCTTCTTGGTTTACTGAGGAGCTGAGGGAAATGAAGCGCCGGAAAAGACGCCTGGAGAGCGGTTGGAGGGCCAGTCTCGCTGAATCTGATCGAACACTGGTAAGGTCGCATATTAAGGCCTACCTAGTGGCGATAAAGACGGCAAAGTTTAATTACTTTTCTGCCTCTATTGCATCATCAGAGAATCGTCCGGCCGCCCTGTTTAGGGTGACCTGCTCCCTGCTCCATCCGGGAGTGCGGGAGGATCCCTTGGAAGGCAGGGCGGAGGATTTCGGACAATACCTGTATGACAAAATTGCTCAGATCCGGGGGGATTTGGACTCTGACTGGGTAGATCAGGGCAGGGTGACGAGGAATAGTCTTGAGAATGTCACCTGGGAGGAGTTTGATGCTGTGACTCCCGATGATGTGGACAGGATTTTGGAGAGACTTAGTGCGGCCACATGTTTACTGGACCCGTGTCCCTCCTGGTTGGTACTGGCTTCCTGGGAGGTTACACGAGACTGCTCCAGGGTGTTATCAACGCTTCGTTGAGTGAGGGTCACTTCCCCGCTGCCTTGAAAGAGGCGGTGGTGAGGCCTCTCCTCAAGAAACCGTCCCTGGATCCGGCAATATTGGCCAACTACCGTCCTGTCTCCAACCTTCACTTCATGGTGAAGGTTGTTGAGAGTGTGGTCGTGCGACAGTTTCCACAATTCCTGGAGGAAACATCTTATCTAGATCCGTTCCAGTCGGGTTTCAAGTCTGGGCACAGCACGGAAACGGCATTGGTCGCATTGGTTGATGATCTCTGGAGGGCTCGGGACAGGGGTTGTTCCTCTGTTCTGGTCCTGTTAGATCTCTCAGCAGCTTTTGATACCATTGACCATGGTATCATGCTGCACCGGCTGGAAGAGTTGGGGGTGGGAGGCACCGTGTTGCGGTGGTTCTCCTCCTTTCTCTCCGACCGGTCGCAGTTTGTGTTGGCAGGGGGGCAGAGGTCGACCTCGAGGCCTCTCATCTGTGGAGTGCCACAGGGATCGGTCCTCTCGCCCCTTCTGTTCAACATTTATGTGAAGCCGCTGGGCGAGATCATACGTGGCTTCGGGGTGAGATACCATCAGTACGCTGATGACACCCAGCTGTACATCTCCACCCCAGGCCACCCCAACGATGCCCTTGAAGTGACGTCCCAGTGCCTGGAGGCTGTGCGGATCTGGATGGGGAGGAACAGGCTCAAGCTCAACCCTTCCAAGACTGAGTGACTGTGGCTCCCGGCATCCCGATATAGTCAGTTGACTCCATCATTGACTATTGGGGGCGAGTCTTTGGCCCCCACAGAAAGGGCTCGCAATCTGGGAGTCCTCCTGGATATGCAGCTGTCCTTGGAGGAACATCTGACGGCTGTAACCAGGGGGACCTTTTGTCAGGTTCGCCTGATTCGCCAGTTGCGGCCCTTTCTTGATTGGGATTCCCTGTGCACAGTCACTCATGCCCTCGTCACCTCTCGCCTTGACTACTGCAACGCTCTCTACATGGGGCTCCCCTTGAAGAGCACCCGGAGGCTCCAACTGGTCCAGAACGCAGCAGCGCGGGTAGTGAGGGGAGCAGCATGGTGCTTCCATGTAATACCACTCCTGTGCGAGCTGCACTGGCTCCCGGTGGTCTTCCGGGTGCGCTTCAAGGTGTTGGTTATCACCTTTAAAGCGCTCCATGGCATAGGGCCTAGCTATCTTCGAGACCGCCTGCTGCTACCGACGACCTCCCATCGACCCGTGCGCTCCCACAGAGAGGGCCTCCTCAGGGTGCCATCAGCCAAACAATGTAGGCTGGTGACCCCCAGGGGGAGGGCCTTCTCTGTGGGGGCACCTACCCTCTGGAATCAGTTGCCTCCAGAGATAAGGAGAATCCAAGGCCTCAGTGCCTTCCGCCGTGCCCTTAAAACCCACTTTTTCCAGCAAGCCGGGCTGGCTTAAGAAGAAATTTTTAAATGTTTTAATTGGTTTGTGATTTTTAATTTTTGGGCCAAATTTATATATATTTTAACTGTTTTTTAAATATTTGTATTTCATGTTCTTAATTCTGGCTGTACACTGCCCTGAGTCCTCAGGGAGAAGGGCGGTATATAAATTGGAAATAAAATAAAATAAATAAAAATAAATGTGTGTCCCTGTTTCTTGACAGCATTCAAAATCATACACAATGTACCGGTAGCTGACATTTGGCTTAAAAATCTTTTTCAGAAAATATAAATGGCCTGTCAGGCTATCTACTTTGGTATCACACTGTCCACACGTTGGCTTCTTACATTCAACATGTGGTGCAGATACATCGATACCACACCTGGAACAAAATACATAATTTTTCCTTCTGCTGCCAACCGTTCATGTCTTTCAAGACAAGCCTTAGAGCGACAAAACAACTAGCACTTAGGGCATCTTATCCTCCCCCCAATGTTCTGCCCCAGCTACAGACCCCAAAGAACGCAGCACACAGAAAGCCTGTACAAACCTTAGTTTGTACAGTTTTTTTTTTTTCAAACAAAGGCTGTTAATTAATTAATCCCAAGAGTGTTATGGAGGTTTGTGGTTCTGGTAATAATTTCTTGTTCAGTAGACAAGCCGTTATTTAACGACGACAGCAGGCTGCATGCAAAACACAGAAATAGGGCCTCCACATTGAAATCAACCAGGTGTTGCCTTTTCTTCTCCAAAATCTTACTGAATAGAACTGTTCCTAACTTCCTAAGGCCTCCCCGCTCCTGGATTTTAACAATAGTGACTGTTAATTCCAAAGAGTTCCTCCATAAGATTTCTGCCTTGCTTTGTAATTAACTCTCTACATAACTATGGTACTCATTATCATCTAACTACTCGAGTGGCCTTCTAATACTAAAGAGTGGCCTCCCTAATTCCTCAGCATCCAGCCGCAATTGTACAAAGTCGTTCGGCCGTATATCCCTGGAAATATAGTTCAAAAGATTCTATATCTCATTATAAATAACATCTATAGCCTGCGTGAATGATCAAACATGTTCCATATTTACAAATCTATAGTGTTCATAGTACTCTATTGCTCTGTAATGCTGCAGGGCCCCTGCCATACTTGAACTTTCTCCAGGTACACAGCCAGTGCTCCTGGTGTATTTAGTGAGTCGGAATCTTCCAAGGGATCCCATTCCTCTGCTGATTGTGTTTCTGACATATCACACTCTTCACTGGTGCTGTCACTGTACGTGGGTGTAGGATGCTGTTCCTCAGCCCCCCTTTTTAACTTTTTACAAGCAAGTTCTAAATAAATAAAAATAAAAATAAAAAACATATCTAAGAGCTGCCACTGTTTAATGAATACAAACAATCATATTTAGAAATTATTGTACATTTTAATTAACCTTGTATGTCATGGGATGTGGACAGCTGGTTGCACGACTTCCTGTCCTTGTATATCCCATGCACGGCATGATGGGATCTGCTGCGATTCAATACTCATCCGAACGCTTTGTGATCCAGTAGGACTTGGTACTTCTGCAGCCCCCTGTTCGCTGCTTCTATCTGTAGGCACACGAATAATTAGCGATTAGTATTCTTACTTATTATAGTACAAATAACATATTGACCGCCGCCTGGAAATTCATACTAACCCGGTTTTCTAAAAACTTGTATGTAATATCAGTTCATACCTTGCATTTCCATTTCTTCAGATCCATGAGTTATGGCTATCTGCTGCTCCGTTTCTGACATCTGTTCCTCCACAGGCGCATGTGATGTGCTTGCTTGTGGGTTCCCCCCACCTTGAACAACTTGTGAAGCATTGTTCCTTGGGAATTTGTCATGCATCTGTCCATTCTACCATTCTGAAAGGCATGTACTGCTATGAGACACAGGGGTTCTCAGGTTTATTACAATAACTACTACTGTCTATAATATGAAATGGAGGGCCTCCTTACAAATTGTTTGGTGATGACACTTCATTACAGACCCTAACCCCTTGCATCTTTTATACAATAGATATGTCTGCAAAATAAATACCACGCCTTTTAATTCGCTTTCTTGTGTCTCTCGTACTGTGGCATCCCCATGACTTCTGTTATATGCGGCCCATTAAGAGTCCGTGGGCATTGTACATGCAGCAAACATTTCATCATCATCATCATCCCCATCTGAAAGAAACACCAAATCACATAGGTATCCTTCTTGCTACAGAAAAGATAGAGAATCCCTTAACATACTAAATACCTATAGTTTGAATCCTGACATACCTTCTAAAATCCTAGAACAAATACAGGATGTTGCTCAAACTCCTTGCATTGCAAAAGGGCCCTGGCTCAGGAATTGAGCCATAGCATCCTTACATTTACATTGATAAATCCTTTCCACCATGCTGTGTGTGTAAACAGGCTTTTTAAATTAATTTTTTGGACCGCCTGTTGTTCAAACTGGCAGCCATCCTGATCAGAAAAGCCTCTATTTGTTTAGTATTATGCCTCCACATGCTCTAAATGGACTTTTTGGTTCGACCAATGGGAAGTCCTTCTGAGGCAAAACTGCAACGTCATAGGCAGTTGCAACCAATCGCTGCCTCTATAAACAAGGGCCAATGAGAAAACTCTCTGTCGAATAATTACTACAGTACAGTAGGTGCTAGAATCACTACTCCGTGTAAAAGGGACTGAGGGTTTATGATATCACAGTCCTCTGAGGGAGTGATGGGGCCCCCAGAAGTGATGTTGTGCTACTTCCTGTAAAAGGGGTTGAGGGACAGACAGGGGAAGGCGAGGGGTTATGATGTCACAGTCCTTCAAGGGTGAAGGGCCCCAGAAATGATGTCACAAAATGGGGTGGATCTAACTAGTCCTAAAAACAACAGTCCTCTAAAGGGGGGGAAGTAACGTCACAAAAGGGGCGGGGCTACCAGCTCCTCAAAATGGCAGTTCTCCAAGGGAGGGGGGCTGAAGTGATGTCATAAAAGGGTGGGGCAAACCCTCACTAAAAACAGTATGTACTCTTACTACTCCTCTGTTTAATGCAGCCTAGAACTGTGTTGGCTTTTTTGGCAGCTACTACACACTGCTGGCTCATATTTAAATGGTTGTCCACTAGGACTCCAAGATCCCGCTCACAGTTACTACAGTGTACAGGGATATCCTCAATGAAAACCTTTTCCACAATGCTCAGGACCTCAGACTGGGCTGAAGGTTCACCTTCCAATATGACAACGATCCTAAGCACACAGCCAAGACAACACAGCAGTGGCTTAGGGACAACTTTGTAAATGGCCCAGACGGAGTCCTGACTTGAACCCTATCGAACATCTCTGGAGGGGCCTGAAAATAGTTGTCCACCAAAGGTTGCCATCCAACCTGACTGAGCTTGAGAGGATTTGCAAGGAAGAATGGCAGAAAATCCCACAATCCAGGTGTGCAAAGCTTGTCGTGTCATACCCCAAAAGACTTGAGGCTATAATTGCTGCCAAAGGTGCTTCAACAAAGTACTGAGTAAAGGGGCTGAATACTTTTCCCAATGTGATATTTCAGGTTTTTTTCTTTTACATAAATTTAGAGACATTTCTAAAATTCTGTTTTTACTTTATCATTATGAGGTACTGAGTGTAGATTAATGAGGAAAAAAAATGAATTTCACCAACTGCAGGATCAGGCTGCAGCAGAACAAAATTGACAAAAGTGAAGGAGGTCTGAATACTTTCTGAATGCACTATAGTTCCACTATCCCATTGATGTAAATTTTTACATGAACTACTTAGTAAGGTAATCCAGGGGTTTCACATCTGTTTGCATGTTTATAATTTAGAAAGATTCCGAAATTGCTGGCATGGCTGGTTGAGAAATTCTGGGAGCTGAAATCCACACATTTTAAATGTGCCAAGGCTGGGAAACACTGGTCCAGATCAAGCTATCACAGATTATTTTTTCAGTTTCTAGTGGAAGGTTTTTGTTTCTATTCAGTCAAAGCTAGTACAGTCAAACCAGATGAGGGGTGAAGTAGCCACCTTTTGGCTCTCAATGTGGTAATTCTTAAAAAGTATATTACTACTGTATGTCATTCTTACATGGTGCAGAACTGCAGAATTGGGATCTAAGAAACTATTTCTCTTAAGTAAAGTCTTGGCTCTTCAGAATCAAGATCTTGCAGGTATATATCTAGTTCTTGCTTCTCCTCTACTACTTAGATGAAGACCTGTTTAGGGAGCCATGAAACCACTAGACCCTTTACCAAGGCCTTTTAGCCCAGGGGTGAAATGTTCCCAGTTCGGACCGGATCACCTGATCCAGTATCGATGGCGGCAGGTGGTTCGGAGAACTGGTAGCAAAAATCCCTGCACCCCCCCCCATGCCCAGATGAGCCGTGCAATCATCAGAGGCTGTTTTTTTTTAATTTTAAAAGCATTTTTTTTCTACAACCTCTTCTGCCAAAAAAATGCTTTTAAAAGTAAAAAAAAAAAAGCCTCTGATGATCACGCAGCTCAGCTGGCTTTTAAAAGCAGAAGAGGTTGTAGGAAAAAAAATGCCTTTAAAAGCCTCTGATGATCCCAGCTGAATTGCCTGATCATCAGAGGCTTTTAAAAGCATTTTTTTCTGCAACCCCTTTGGCTGAAGAGGTTGTAGAAAAAATGCTTTTAAAAGTAAAAAAAAAAAAAAGTTGGCCACGCCCACCCAGTCACATTACCCCCCCACACACACGAAGCCATGCCCACAGAACCGGTAGTAGCAAATTTTAGATTTCACCCCTATTTTAGCCTAATATTGTGATGTAATATTTTCTAATGCACATAACATTAGCAGATTCCAGAAGTACCATGAAGAATTAATTCAAGGACTCATGTTTGTTAGACTCACTGTTGAATTTATTCTTGAGCGTACGTATACAAATGGGCATGTACAAAATTGTCTTGCGGTTATATTTGATCGCAAATTAATTTTGAGTCATCAGTGTAATATGACTATTAATAGGCAAATGCAATTTTGGGCTGCATCAATACAGCTGCTATATCCAAATCATAGTAAGTCATACTTTGATTTATATTAGTAATATTCTGTACCATACCTTAAGAACGTATTAGAGAAACTGGAATATGATCAGTGAATGGCTATGATAATAAACAATATGCTAGAAATTAGCCTTCTGAGAACAGATTAGAATAAATTCAGTCTTGAAAAACAAAAGATGAACAAAGGGATATTTGATAATGCTCTTTAACTAACTGAAGAGATGTCACACAAAAGAAGATGGTAACTTGTTTTGCTTCATCTCAGAGCACAGGACAGGGAATAATGACCTTCCATTATAGGAAGAGAAGAGTTCAGCTGAGTGTTAGTAAAAAGGTTTCTAAGCACAGTTTCTGAGGAGATTCTGGATTCCTATCCTCATTCATCACTTGTTCATTGATGGTGTACAAGCAGGGGCTGGGAAGCCATCAGTTGGAAATGCTTCACAAGTCTCAAAAATTGGAGTTAGTCAAGTTAGGACATTACTTTTTGAAAACTTGAGCCAATGTCTTTTTCCTGGTCAACTTGGGAAAGCAAAATTATATGGCTAGATTAGCTGAGCAACAGAGGAACAAAACACAGAAACTCAGAGTAATTGATTACAAAAAACTGTATGTGTTTTTTTTCACTTGGAACTGAATTGAGGATATATAAAAGCAGAAAATAGAGAGTCTACCAAAATATGTGGAGAGTTTTAAAATAAAACACGAAGAGTCTCTGCTCCTTCCTTCCTTCCTTCCTTCCTTCCTTCCTTCCTTCCTTCCTTCCTTCCTTCCTTCCTTCCTTCCTTCTTCCTTCCTTCCGTGTATAGCGTATCATACATGGATTAGCAATATATATTAACATTTCAACTAGATTAGCAGAATCCAATAACATATAAATGTTAAAAAGACCTATGTTCAAATACCAATGTCTAGGCCAGTGTTGGTGAACCTTTTCAGCACTGAATGCCAAAACGGGAGTGAACGTGTGTGTGCGGAGGAGCACCACAAACTGGAAGAGCAGCTCCCCGGCGTGCATGCGCGGGAGCACCAGAAACCAGAGGAGCAGCTGAGCTTTCAGTGTGCATGCGTGCAGGTCACCTGGTCTTCTGGTTTCCAGCACTCTGACACGTGTGAAGACCAGCTGGCCAGTGCGCATGTGCACGCCGGAACCTGGAAAAGCAACGGGCGACGCCTGGCATGCCCAGAGAGATGGCTTTGCATGCCACTTCTGGTAAACATGCCATAGGATTGCCATCATGGGTCTAGGCCATCTAACCATTGAAGCGCAGCATCATTTATATTTAAAAAAATCAGATACTGGATTGGTATATGCCCTCAGTTTATAGCTCGTCATGATGTGTTCTACAGTTTGATGTGGGACCCCCACAGACACACTGAAGGAAGGATACTATTCCCCATTTATACAGAGAGTCCTGGCAAATGCTGTGTGACATGTCAATCCTATTCAGGATTGTCCATTGCTGACATGGTCATTCAAAGCCTGGCACCTTTTTTGTGGGATCATTTATATGTCTTCCTATGTCTTGGCGTTCACCAACCCATTTGGCTTTCCATTGGGAATCAATGTTAAAGTTATTGGGCAGATGTTGTCCAAGTGCCAGTGGGGGCTTCCTGGATTTGAGTCTATAAAGTCTCTACTGTCTCATTCTTTTGGTATTTCATTTGAGACGTTGCAAATGCCTCTGTTTTGTTTTCTTTGTACTGGTTGATGAAAGCACTTAAGCCTCCAGCCACATAACACTAACATCCATTTCTCCTCTCCATCTATCCTTTTGGTCCCCCTTTGTGTTTTTTTATATTAAGCTTTTCTAGAAATGACGGCCCAATATACAGGGGATGTTTTTTGCCTTAGAATTTTGGAATTTTCAGAATTTTTAAAAACTGATCTCTCTTAATGTTTTTGCTCACATTTGTTAGCCAAAGTAGCTAACAAAATTAAAAACAAACATTTCAAGGTGCTCGGGGGATAAAAAAAGGGGAGAAAAACAAAGGGAATTAAAGACCATAATTTAAAAGACAGTCTGACTTTTGTGTTTTATTTGAAAAACTTTTTAGGGTTGTCAGGAGATCACATCTCTAAACTTTTCTCGATCCAAAAGTTAACCATGCTAGAATAGGTGTGTCAAGTCTTCCGAAAATTCAAGCCATGGACACTTGATACAAAGAAGCATTACTTCACAGAGCTATGTTTACTTTAGGCTGAGTGACAGGAAACCTTTTAAAATGACTATCTTCCTCCTGTGACAGAATGATGAGAAAAGAGATTCTAATAATGGCAGTTCTGCACATTATACTTCATAAGGCATTTATGTTTGATTTAAGCATAAAGTTATATTAGATCTGCAAGCACTCATAAGTAGTACATTTAATGAAAGCCACAAATGAAAGCATGATATACATGGTTATGCCTCTGATTAATATATTGGGCCACCTAATGAAGTGATTTGACATTTATTGACATTTGATGAAAGAATCTGTTCTGTTTTGTATGCATGTTTGTTATTCAGCATGAATCCTCATGATGAAATGGAGATAAATAAATGTATAATTTCCACATATTAGTATGAAATGAAAAGCTGCAAACATAATTCACTTTAATTCATTAAAAAAGCAGTATGTTTTCCTACATTGTTCTTTCCATGACATCATTGTTTGCATGCCTTGTTGATCAACAATTCCTTTCCATTCCCAATTTGTACATGGGGAATGTGATTTTGCTTGGGCCAGTGGCCATTGGCCATTAGTATCTCATTACAAAGTACAGCTTAGCAATTGATACCATCAATAAAATACTAAGTTACAGAATGGCTTGGAGCCAAATGTGGTATCTTATAGCTTGGAATACTATATCTATATGATCCAGGAGTGAGGAAAGGAGGGGGATGGATGGATGGATGGATGGATGGATGGATGGATGGATGGATGGACAGACTGACAATTCTTCCAGAGTTTCATTAGGATCAGAGTATAGGAGGAAGGAATAAATAAACCTAATTAAGGAACCTAATTTACATCCTATTGGCCTCAAATCAGTATAAGGGGCATTCTATCTCTGAAATCCTGTTTCCTGTCATAAGCAATCTAAGAGTAGAGACATTAACTTGAATATCCTTACCAGATGCCAAATCTGTCCTCCGTTCAAACATTTTTACAGCACACTACAGTAAGTGCTCAGAGTCGCTTATACAGTAAAATAAATGATATAAAAATTTGATCAATAAATCAATATAATTTCTTTCCTATTATGACAATTAGCATTAGGAAAACACAATAATTCCTCATGTTATGTTGATTTTTATCAAGAATGTGACTAAGAAAAGGTACACTTCCTATGGATAGAAATTAGAATAATAACTCAGGAACTGCACACAGACTTTCTAAAAACTGAGATATGACTGCTAATGTCAGGCTCAAGCCCAGAGACAAGACATGTATCTTTCCAATGCTGCAATATCAGTTTTTTTCCCCCCCATAATAAAGGCATGGAAAATCCATTGATATTGTTCAGATCAAATTTTACTAGATATGTAGTTCAAAAGAACATTGTTATCTGAAAACTTTAGCTTTAACTTTAGAATATGGTAAACACTCTCATCATATATCACTTGATCTAAGGTAAATATCCCTGCTTCCATCCAGTATGTCCATATCATCATCTTTTTCCCAATTTTAAAAGTTGGGCTTCCCTATAAAGTAAATTTAGCCTGGGAAAAGGATCACATCTTTTGTTATTAGACATTATATCCCTTGATTTTCTAACTGATATAATTATTTCCAGAGATTTGACAATATGCAAACATGGTGTTACAGCTCCAGATTTGGTAAAGCAAATCCTTCCTCGTTAATTGGTAATTGCATTTTCTATAAAGATATTCTCAGTATAGAAGGACCCCATAGGAATTTTCTAAACAAACAATTCATTTTCTGAAACTATTTTTTAGATATATAAACTGGAATTCCTCTCAGAATATAAGTTTTTGAATAATATTCATTTTGAGATCATTCCTCTTTTCCCAAAGGGTAAAGTTTATAGTGAGAAATCTCACTATATATTGAATTTATATTATATTTTGTTAATTATGAGTTGAGTTATGCCCTGTGGTATAAAGATACCTAGATATTTAATGGAGTCAGTACAAACATGGAATTGATATTTTTTAAATGGATGGGTAACCACATTTTCCTATTTGGATCAGTTAATAACTAACCAGCTATTTTGCTAAACGCATCTATCATTTGCATCAATGCTAGGATAGGTCCTCTCCATGATATTGATAAAATAAAAAGGAAAGGGTACTTCAAGACAAAGATAAATAATAAAAACACTCCATAGAACAAAAGGCCAAGATTTAAATGAGAATATGTGAATATTTTGAAACAAATCCATAGGATTTTTTAAATGTTGTATTTTCTTTGGGGGACGTAAAAAAAAAATAGAACAGTATTTCTCAGCCTTAGCAACTTTGAAATCTGTACTCTTCAGTTTCCAGCATGAAGTGAAGCCCACAGATCTGGATGTTGATATATGTACACCTTAAAGTTGTTAAGGTTGAGATTCCACTATAGAGTAACAGGATGATACATGTCTATCACAGCAGCTTGATTATAATATGGACAATCAATTATAATCCACATTTATCATGCAAGTTATTCATATTATCAACATATTTGATATATGAATTCTATAGAGAATATATTCAGGATAAGTTTCCACTTGGTCTAAACCAGGGGTGTCACGTCGTCATGGCGATGGTCACATGATGTAGTGGGACTTTTCCTCCCTTCTTTAAACTGGGCATGGGCATGGCCAGGGTGTGACACATCCAGCCCATGGGCCGGGAGTTTGACAGCCCTGGTCTAAACCATAACATAATTACTTGGCTTGGGGTTTTATTTAGTATAGTAGTTAAATGAGGACATGGTGGCACATAGACTTAATGATGCTGGAAATGGTGGCCAGAAATGATCTGCACTCTGGCAGTTTGACCCCAGCTCTGTGAGACAGAGTGAGCTCCCATCACTCAGTCCCTAGCTCCTGCCTACCCAGCAGTTTGAAAGCATTCAATATTGCAGGTAGATAAATGGGTACCAGTGGTGGGATTCAAATTTTGTACTACCGGTTCTGTGGGCGTGGCTTGGTGGGCCTGGCTTGGTGGATGTGGCAGGGGAAGGTTACTGAAAAATCACCATTTCCTCCTGATCAGCTGGGATTCGGGAGGCAGAGGAGAGATGAGGACGGGGCCAGTCAGAGGTGGTATTTACCGGTTCTCCGAACTACTCAACATTTCCGCTAACGGTTCTCCAGGACTGGTCAGAACCTGCTGAATACCACCTCTGATGGATACCACTTTGGTGGTGGTGGGGAAATCTAGCTGCCTTCATATGTGTAAAGAGTGGAAGCTGTCATAGATTTTCTCTTTGCAGATGATTCTGCTTATGTGTTGTCAGGAAACAAATAGAGATATTTTATAGATTACATACATTGTATGGTCTTGTTGCTCAGAATAAGGGTGTTGCTTACTTTTTTTCCCTTGTTTTGATATATAAAAATATCTATTCAATAACTGTCATATGGCAAAACACCTGTCAAAAACATGACAGTAAGATTTTTAAACCACTTTTAATAAATGTATTATAATAAATTGTATTCAATAAATGAAACTAAACTTTTATTTTTTTTAACAATCACAGAAAAATCAATTAATTGTTTTCATTTTCTCCTGTGAAATGTAAACAGAAGGGTTATAACAAAAAAGAGCAGAAATCTAGATCTGTATCTCTGCAAAGACATAATCAGAATACATTTAAATGTAAAGGCTGAAATTAGTAACTTAACAAAATAAGAGAATAACGAAGTGTGAAGGAAGTCTTCTAGTCTAACTCCCTGGTCAAGCAGGAGTCTTTTCTTAAAGACCTTCCTACTAACTGAGGAAAATGAGAGAGAGACAGAGAATAGGAAAATTGATCTTAAACAAATGTTTGTGCCTGAACAGAACACATTTTGCTCAGTGTCACCACACACCTACTTCTGACAGCTTCTCTTTTGAAGACTGCTATTTCAATACCCAGATCCAATCATGGTCTTAATTTTAACATGAGTTCAATTCATGGTTGTTTTTGTCTTCAGAATGATCTGGTGCTAAGCAAGGGATTAAAAAAAGAAAGAAATCTGTTTTGTTAGCATAGGAATTTAGGCAGTACTCTCAGGAAGAGAAGAAAAAGGAAAAAGGAAATCAGCTTCCTTATTGGGTGTTTTTGGTTCAAGACTGGGGTTTGTTCTTAATTAATTGCATGAACACTTAAATCCGAAGCCTGAGGGTTTCCCCCATGAGTATTAGCTGGATTAAGGAGGAAGTAGATTGTAATCGCTTTAGTGTCAGTAGAGTTTTATATTTAGGGAAGAAAAAAAAAGCAACTGTTGATTTGGCTTTCCTATATTATATGCTAGAAAGGATTTCACATTTAATTTATATTAGCCTGTGTGTGAGAGCTTGACTTTTGTATTTTGGTGATATATTAAATTTAATATACCTATATCTATATGTATACCTATATAATCAATATGTATCAGTATGTCTATATCTATATTTAATTTGTAGATATATTGAAGGGAGGATTGTGTTGGGATTTGTATCCTTTAATAGCATGTAAGTACAGTAAATTGTGAAGTCGCTGGAATTCTAGGAGGAGGAATTAATAAATAAATAAATTTATTTTGAAATAAAATTTAGAGTGAGAATAATCATACATTATTCCTTAATGTAATGTTATTTTTCACTCAGAACCTTGGACTGCATTTTATAAGAAATGTTAAAAGTGATTATTTGAATAGTATAATGATTTATCTCAAATTCTGCATTGATCCAGGAGCAGCTCAATTTCAACATTTTAAAACATACTGATCATCATTGGATCATCATTTTCAGATATATTTCCATTCAGCTTCTTCATTGAATTTCCTTGTGGGAAGTTGGCAGGGAGTACCTTTTCCCCACCCACCTATTGCCTCCCTGGCACCTCTGCTGCTCACTGTCCCAAAGAACAGTTATCTCCTGAAGACGGAGTTCATAAATAAATGTCCACATCATTGCTTATGCTGGGTGAAATTCATGCTTGCCCAAGAAGAAGCTCTTATTACTAGCATGCTGATCAAAGGATCTGTCCTACAATTTTAAGAAAATAACAGGCACTGTGCAGTTTTTCCCTCGAGGAGTGGAATACAGACTTCAGAATGTGCAGAAGTTCCAATGTGTCATAAAGGTGAAAAGTTCTGCTTCCCTGGAGACAGTTCTGCTTCACTCTTGGGGCCTAATAGAACCCATTCAAACAGCATTGTAACGATGCCTGAACAGCCAGTGTCACAACCTCTGCTCAAAGGTATCCTAGTAGCTCTTTATTTATTTAGGGTGGCATAAGTAAGTAGCTATGCAATCAGTGGTGGGTTTCAAAAATTTTTACTGCCAATTCTGTGGGTGTGGCATAGTGGGCGTGGCATGGCTTGGTGGGCATGGCAGGGGAAGGATACTGTAAAATCTCCATTCCATCCCCAATCCAGGGGAAGATTACTGCAAAATCCCCATTTCCTCCTAATCAACTGGGACTTGGGAGGCAGAGAATAGATGGGAGCTGGGCCAGTCAGAATTTTTACTACCGGTTCTCTGAACTACTCAAAATTTCCGCTACCGGTTCTCCAGAACTGATCAGAACCTACTGAAACCCACCTCTGATGCAATAAATTATAATTCTGCTGATTTCAGTTCCACATGATGTTGTGGGAGATCCACTTGCATGAGGAATTCACAAATTGCTTTCTCTAACAATTTTACATTCCATTTTCGCTATTTTAAGGGGTTATAGCTTGCCTGGTCAGGGAAGTAAATCCATTATATCATCCTTGCAAATTGTTCAGAAAGTTAGTAAGAAAACAGGGGCTGAACTCTAATTTATAATGCAAAAAGAGAAAGGATGCCCTGAAAAGAATGAGAGAAAAATTGCTTTACTTACTGTTATCAGAAGGCACAGAAACTAAGATGCAATAATTGGCCTTCCCCACTTTAGTAATCTCCAAATATGTTTGGCTCCTTTCCCCACATTCATTGACATCAGTGATGATCCAGCTTCAGATCCACACCTATCACAATGTTAGAGAAATCACATTTAAGTGAGATATTCACTGTCTGATCTTGTACTGAGAATGGTATTTCACACATTGATGGCACCGGTGCTGTCCTACCTCTGGAGGTAAAAGTTTCAGGATTCTTAATAGGTAAAATGTATTTAGAAATCTATTCAGAAGCACCTTTTTTGCTTCTTTAAATCTTTCAAATTTAATAAGTGACAGTTTGGGGTTCTGCCAATTCATGGGATGACAAGAACAGTGCTGTGGGACGCACACCTGGCATCCTTTGTTTAAAGTGTGTTAAGCACTTCTACCCTCACAAATGAGACAAAAATTGCACAGTTCTTTATGTAATTCTTTTGCTATATGTAGGGTTGGATACATTTCGATCTGAAAAATACTAAACTTACAGAAGTAGATTTGGAGATGATCTAACAAGAGCAAATTTATAAGAAAGTCAAG
This sequence comes from Pantherophis guttatus, assembly GCF_059756535.1. Taxonomy (NCBI): domain Eukaryota; kingdom Metazoa; phylum Chordata; class Lepidosauria; order Squamata; family Colubridae; genus Pantherophis; species Pantherophis guttatus. Next base: position 58,523,482 of record NC_142066.1, read on the forward strand.
TAATGGATGCTGGCTTTATTGAAAGAATTACTCATTTTTAATTAAGAACATAAATGTAACATGAACCAATGAAACTATTAAAGAGGAAATTAAGCAAATTGAATTGGATGTTTTAGGAATAACTGGATGTGGGTGGTTCTGAATTGGCTATATTAAAAGATAATTATGAGATGTGATTATTCAGTATATGAAACCATACAAAGGATTAGGGTGGCTAAAATTACACAGCAAGATATATATTCAAAACCCAATAAATGAAATGCATACATACATACATACATACATACTACATACATATACACACATACATGTTATATATATATATATATGTATGTATGTATGTATGTATGTATGTATGTATATATATATATATATATATATATACATACAATCAAACAACTTAAACATATATTCTATAGCTGTATATTACCCAATGACAACATCAGACATTTAAATCATAGTGTACATGCTTTTCATTTTCATGGACCGTATCTGCTTTGAATTAAATTAATGTTCTGCTTTTATTTCTCGATTTTGTTTTTAAGTGATTCAAAATAATGTTTTCATTGCTGACTTGTTTCTTTTTATAGAGGTTTACCTATCTGTCTGTATGTCTATCTGCAATTTCAGATAGTACTTTACATGACAGTCGGAAAGCTTTTGCCTTAATACCTCTATCAATATTTAAGGTGTTATTTTTATAACCATGCCACTGATGTTTAAAAATGTATAAAAATCAGAATAACTTCCTCCAAGGAGGATTCTATCTATAGTATGAAGAGAAGTATCTCCCTGTATTATACAGTTGAAAACATGCCCCAAACTTTTTGTAATGATAAAAAAACCCGTATGTTCAAATATATCTATTGTGTGAAGTTTGTAAGATACTCTGGAACTATTTTGGAGACAATCTGTTAATTTAGTTGACCTTTTTTTTTGCCAGACAATCGATGCAACATGACAGATATCCCACAGCGAATTTCCCTTTCCAGGGTGAGGCATGAATTTGTGTGATGTTTTTCCTTTCCTTTCCTTCTTTCCTTTCCTTTCCTTTCCTTTCCTTTCCTTTCCTTTCCTTTCCTTTCCTTTCCTCTCCTCTCCCCCTCCTCTCCCCTTTTCTTTTCCATTAATAATCTACCCTGCTCAAAGAATATTAAAGGTAAACTCTATTTAAGATGAAGTAGCTGCTCAGGAGGATTGAATGACTAGATTTTCTATTCAGCAGAAAGCTAGGAAGTTAGTTTAATTTTAAAAAAAAATCCCATCTCAAATTCAGTTCTACTAGATTTCATCATGACAACACACTTATTTGCACTGTATCCCATTGCTAGTTTGACAATGTCTCAGTTTTAAATGTTATCCAATGGGACTTACTAAAAACCTAATATTTGATTTCGGTAATTTCATAGCTAAAAAAGGACCTTTTTAAATTTATTTTATACATCTCTCTCTCCCTCCCTCCCTCCCTCCCTTTTTCCTCCCTCCCTCCCTCCCTCCCTCTCTCTTTAAAACTGTGTTTACTATGGATTATGATGATTTAAATCCAATATCTGTAGGGCACTGTACCAAGGGGAGGGGGGAAATGTAGTTGACAAAAGGCTGATCAAAATAAAAGTAATTAATAGAATGTATTAGAAGAAGAATAACTTGTTTCTAAAGAGTATTTGGGCAGAAGCAATTATAGCTTCCTTTGTTTTAATATTTAATAAAACTAGATTTTTTTGGAATATTTTCTTATACTGACCTTCATTCCATTAATCTGGATTTTACATTGATCTTGCACTTAAATATTGTAACACAGGTGGCTTGTTTAGGTTTAGATTGGTTTTTTTATATACAGCATATCACATCCTTTGTTGTTGTTGCTGTTAGTTGCACAGTCATGTCTGACCCATCATGACCCCATGGACAACATTCTTCCAGGCCTTTCTGTCCTCTACCATCCTCTGGAGTCCATTTAAGGTCACACATACTGCTTCAGTGACTCCATCCAGCCACCTCTTTCTCTGTTGTCCCCTTCTTCTTTGCTGTCAATCTTTCCCAACATTAGGTTCTTCTCCAGTGAGTCCTTCCTTCTCATTAGGTGGCCAAAGTATTTGAGTTTCATCTTCAGGACCTGGCCTTCTAAAGAGCAGTCAGGGTTGATCTCCTCTACGACTGACCGGTTTGATCGCCTTGCAGTTCAAGGGACTTGCAGGAGTTTTTCCATCACCATAGTTCAAAGGCCTCAATTCTTTGGCATGCAGCCTTTCTTATGGTCCAACTTTCACAGCCATACATTGCAACTGGGAAAACCTTCTAGCTATTCTCTGGAATTCTGCATTCAATTGGGTATATCTTTTTCCCTTGACTTTTGCTTCCCTTCTTTCCTCAGGTATTTGCAAAGCTTCCTCGGACAGCCATTTTGCTTTCTTGCTTTTTTTTCCCTTTGGGATGGTTTTAGTTGCTATCTCTTGCACAATGTTGCGAACCACCATCCATAATTCTTCAGGCACTCTGTCTATCAGATCTAATTCCTTAAATCTATTTGTCACCTCTACTGTATATTCATCAGGGATATGATTTAATTCATACCTGAGTGGTCTAGTGCTTTCCCCTAATTTCTTCAATTTAAGCCTAAATTTTGCAACGAGGAGCTCATGATCTGAGCCGCAGTCAGCTCCTGGTCTTGTTTTTACTGACTGTATAGAGTTTCTCCATTCTTTGGCTGCAGAGCACATAGTCAATCTAATTTTTGTGTTGACCGTCTGATGATGTCCTTGTGTAGAGTCTCTTCGATTGTTGGAAAAGAGTGTTTGCTATGACCATCGTATTCTCTTGACAAAATTCTATCAGCCTGTGCCCTGCTTCATTTTGTACTCCAAGGCCAAACTTGCCTGTTATTCCAGTTATCTTTTGGCTTCCCACTTTAGCATTCCAATCCCCCATGATGATAAGGACCATTTTTGGTGTTAATTCTATAAGGTGCTGTAGGGTTTCATAGAACCAATCAATTTCATCCTCTTCAGCACCAGTGGTTGGGGCATAGACTTGGATTATTGTGATATTGAATGGTTGAATTGGGGATTGTATTTCAGTATTGCTTTTCCTACTCCTTTATTGATTATGAAGGCTACTCCATTTCTTCTGAGGGATTCTTGCCCGCAGTAGTATACCTGATGGTCATCTGAATTAAATTCACCCATTCCTGTCCATTTTAATTCACTGATTCCTAAGATGTTGATGTTCAGTCTTGTCATCTCTTGTTTGACCATGTCCAGCTTGCCTTGATTCATGGATCTTACATTTCAGATTCCTATGGAGAAAAAATCTTTTACAGTATCGGACTTTATTTTCATCACCAGATCCATCCACAGCTGATTATCCTTTTGGCTTTGGCCCAGTCGCTTCACTCTTTCTGGTGCTACTAGTACTAGCCCTCTGCTAGTAGCTCTTCCCCAGTAGCATATTGGACACCTTCCGACCTGAGGGGCTCATCTTCTGGTGTTATATTTTTTTTTCTTTTGGTACTGTCCATGGGGTTTTCATGGCAAAGATACTGGAGTGGGTTGCCATTTCCTTCTCAAATGGATCACGTTTTGTCAGAATTCTCTGCTATGACCTGTCCATCTTGGGTGTCCCTGCACGGCATAGCTCATAGCTTCATTATTGCCACGACAAGGCAATAATCCATGAAGGGAATATCATGTCCTACTACTTGCTAAGTCTTTAGAAAACTATTGTGTGTTAACAAAATTTCTCCATTCTATTGTTTTATTAGGCAATCTAATTACATAAGCCTTAATACATTAAATATATTTTTCCAACTCTTTCCCGCTTTAGCCACCAGTGAAAAAGAGCATGTACAAGACTTTGTATATGATGGATTATAAACCATGTGATGAGTTCCAGAACCAGCTGCCTATGATGGATCTCTCAAAAGTATGCAATATGTTTGTTAATTAATTATTCCTTAACGTTCTTTGTCCTTAACTGATTTTTTGGAACGAACATTAATTATATAATTACTAGGTTACATTACATGGTTAGTGATGCTTGATTCTGGCTTTCAAACATCAAAAATTATATCAATATAAATTTCTTATTTCAAAGTTGTCCAATTTTCTTTATTTCTCCTGTTTACCCTCAAAGATTTTGTCAATTTTAGGAAACTTTCATACATTTGGAAAAAGATAAATACATCTCTCAAAGTACCTGAATTTCTGCTTGCAAATCTTCGGCTGATTGGGGTGAGCTTGCAAATCAGTTGATGAGGTTGAGGGGCAAAAGGAGAACATATGAAAGATGCATTGTGACATTGTGGTGCAAACTCTCCTCCTCTCTGTATTTGTGTCATAATGTCATGTGAACCATTTCAGGGTGGGAACTTAGATTATAGTATAACACATTTTCCAATTTTGACAAAGCTCCATTTGCTCCAGGTATGCCTGGCTATTATTAGTATCCAAATCCCTTATTTGAAGACATCTTTCTTTCATTCTTTGTTAATATCCAGATTTTACAGATATGCATTTTCTTTGGAAAAACCATTGTGTTAATGCTAATAAAAAACTTTTTTTCAGTGTGTTTGCCCATACTCCAGCTGACTATTGCTCTGCAAATTTTAATTACCACTACATAAAATTTAGCTTAATCGTATGTGTAGAAGAGCAGATGGAGCTGGAAGATGAAATTAAATGCATCATCAATTTAGAGCCCATGCATTGCCACAAGAGGTCCAAGTCCAGATCTTCTTGAATTCCATTGGCCCTTCAAGAACCAATTTAGTGCTGATTGTTAGCAATAAATCTTTCTGAACTGTAACTCATCCTATGATCCTGATCTTTTGCAATTGGCAATATGTGATGAATGATTTCATGTTGGATATGAGAAAATTCACAAACAAGCTTTCATTTTGATTATAGGATGTGGAAGCAGGGAGGAAATGTGCTGATAATAGTGATAAAAGAGCAGCATGTCTGTGCTAGTCTCAATGGTTCCTGTATATCAGGGGCAAGTTCTTTGATACATGAGGATTTTAGAAATCTCCCATTAAGGGGAGAACATCAAGCCTAGTTATGAAAATGGTTCTTTGTTGGGCAGGAGAATTAGGGTTGGATTCTGTTAGATATCTGCCTGATTTCCGTGTATATGTGATTTCTGAGGTGCACTGAAATGTGGCTGAGCTCTTCTGGTGTTCAGTATCTATACTCCATTAAAGAATAATGGTTCTTTTAGCTTGATCCATAATGGGCATGATCCATAGGCATGATCTATAATTCTATGTGTTCACACTCTGAACAAAAATACCATGTACTAATCTGTTTTAATAGTCCAATCCGGCCCTTCCAAGCTTACTTATTTTTGATACATAAAACTCAATATTCTTAAATTTCCTCGTTGACCTTTTCTGTTTCCTAAACTGGTCCAGACTTCTTTCCTATTTCACATGTCCTTATAAAATTAGGAATTCCTGTTTCAGTATAGCACCACCAGAGACCAGCTTTACTTGCAGGCAATATTTATTTAGGAAAGTTTGGTGTCTTTAGTATAACTAGAGCATATTATCTCATTGGAAAGTTCTCATCATTTTACCATTGCCTTCTTCTAAGTTTGATGTTAGAATTCCTCCTGCTAACTAGGTTTGTTATCCTCCTGCATATAGCACCTCACCAGGTCTTATTTGCTGTGGATATCCTTAGGTTCACCTAGCAAGAGCGACCAGCCTATTAGGAGCTCACATTCTGGCCAGCATTACTCCCAGAGTTATTGGATCTCCTGAGCCTTCCCGCCATTTCAAGATCAAGATGTGGCAGGGAAGGGAAATGTGGTAGAGAAATGAAAAATACAAAGATATTATTATGTAATTAATGCTTTTAAGTTTCCAGAAAGCAAATGTTTGAGCTGTTTTGTGCCATTTTTTGAGATTTTTACTATGCTGTGAATATTGGATTTTTTTCTCGATCTACATAATTATAATTTTCTCAATCATTAATTGTGATATACTTTTTAGATGCCCTATAAAACAAACATTTTAAAGTAATATAGAACTATATATCACGTAATCTATAATCTTAGAGGTATTAGATCACCTATTTGAAATATAGCCAATGACTTTTAAATTATTTAATGAAAGAATTATATATTTAAAATAATCACCTAGGCTTTCTTTTCTGTTGCAATCTTTTTAGTACAAATCTTTTTAATACAATTCTGATGAATTTAATTGATTTTGTCTCCATCTCTATAGCTGTGGAATATTGATATTCTGTAAGTGTTTTCTCCAACTCAGTATCCTTCACATATTAACAATAGCAATAGCACTTAGACTTATACTACTGTTTCATGGTGCTTTACAAGCCTCTCTAAGTGGTTTACAGAGTCAACATATTGCCCCCAACAATCTGGCTCCTCATTTTATCATCCTCAGAAGAATGGAAGACTGAGTCAACCTTGAGCCAGTATATTATATGTTGGATTGTTTATTGCTTTCATTAAATTTGAAATGACCATCCACTTTGTTAGAATCTGGGCAGATTACAAAATCTAATCCATGGATAATCAGTTAAAAATATAAAGAAAACAAGAAAGCCCAGAATAAAAATAACTATAATAATAAAAACACAACAGCCCCTTAGGACAATACACATTAACTTCAAGCCTGGGGACAAAGGAAGATTTTAAGGGTCTTCCAGAACTCCAGGAAAAGGGATACTATCCATATTTCTGAGGGGATGCTTTTCTAATCAATTCTAATTCTGCAATAGAGAAGGCACATTTCCTTGGTCCTCCAAAATTGCAACGTTTAATAGAAAGGATTTGGAACACACTCCGCCCTAATGTATCAGGTAGGCAGAAATCATTGGAGAGAGTAACTTTCATGTTAGCATAAAACTGATAGTTCACTTAAGTTCAAAGTTTATTTCCATCAAAGACCAAAAAAACCCCAAATAATTAACAAGCTGTTTAAAAGTAAAAGAGGACAATCAAGTATAAAATATGTTAAAAAGACAAAACAATATTATTATCATCATATTGTTACCAGTATAAACTTTGTCTCTGTGTTTTTACCTTAAATGCTTTACACCAGTGACATAAAAGTCAGATTCAAAGACAAAACTAGGCAAAAATAAAATAAAATATAAAACATAGGTTATAACTCAATCTTTTTTTAAAAATTTGATTTATATGCCGCCCTTCTCCGGAGACTCAGGGTGGCTTACAATGGGTTAAGCAATAGCCTTCATATTTTTGTATATTTATACAAAGTCAGTTTATTGCCCCCACAAACTGGGTCCTCAATTTACCTACCTTAGAAAGGATGGAAGGCTGAATCAACCTTGAGCCTGGTGAGATTCGAACTTACAGTAATTGCAGACAGCTGGTGTTAATCACAATACTCCGTCTGCTGAGCCACCAGGCCCTTATTCAAGGTTTAGTTACGGTTTTATTATGTTGAGGAAAATGGGGTAAGTCAATTTGGATTTTATTTTGCTGGCAGCACAATAGAATTTCAATGTCCAGAAAGGTAGAATCCATTTGATCTGGGAGAAGAATTTGTATGTAAAAAGTTTCAGGATTACCTACAGAAATTGAGCAGATATAGAGGGAAAAAATGGATCCTAGCATATCTATAAAAAGTTCAGTTCAACATTATATCTGATAATATCATTTGAAAGGTGGCAAATTAGGGAATGCTGCCCTATCAGATTGTTACAAAAACTACACTTCAATTTTTTAAGTGTTCCTTATTCCGCAGGTTAAAAACAAAAAATAAAATCTTCATCTGCGTCCATTGCTTTTGTAATTTGATTTTGCAGAAACAGCAACTGGAAACTCAGCTAAAAAAGAAGGAGTTTGAAAGGCTCACTGAGAAGGAACCTATGAAATATGCTGAGGAACCTGACTGTCAAGAGGTAGAACCACCTTATCCTGCAAAAATAGATGAGAGTTTGTCAAGCAGCCAAGAAGCTCCTCTAGCTTTCCAGCAAGTAGAGAGAGATCAAGAAAAGTATTTTCCTTCAGAGCCAACTGCATTCCAGAAAAAGGAGGCAGAGTACATAGCTCCTCAGAGAGAAGCATCTGCAATGCCAGGTAAAAAGGGCCCATCCTTCACCACAAGAGTGAAACTACTGAACTTTCATTTAAAAAGTGGGGAGGGGATTCATATGTGGTTAGAGTCAATACTACGTGGTACTATAAATACCAAATTAGATGGTGTGGTTTTGATCTACTTAAATTCAAGTAAAGTTGAGAAGTTAAGTACTTCATTGATTGCTCTAGTTTAGCCTGCAGGCAATACAGGTAATCCTTGATTTACCAACCATGCATTTAGTGAGCTTTCAAAGTTATTACAACATTGAAAAAGTGACTTATGGCTGTTTTTCACACTTATGACCATTGCAATATCCTGACAGGCATGTGATCAAAATTCAGACGCTTGGCAACTGGCATGTATTTATGACTGTTGCAGTGTCCTGGAGTCATGCGATCACTTTTTGTGATTTTCTGACAAGCAAAGCCAGGGGAAGGGAAGCCAGATTCACTTAACAATCCTGTTACTTAAAAACGGTGATAAGAAAAATAATGAAATGGGGCAAAACTCACTAAACAACTGTCTTGCTTAGTAACAGAAATCTTGGGTTCAGTTGTGGTTGTAAGATGAGGACTACCTGTGTGCAAGTAAATATGTTAAACATTTATCCAGAGTTTTTGTATAAAATGTTAGAATGATAATCTTCCATATAATTGTTCATTTGGAATACTATTTTTCAGTGAACTGAAAAGCATGTTGTGAGACCATCATTACTTCTGGTGGCTGAGGCAACCTCTATTCCCCACAATGTGGGAATTAGGATTTTGCTAAATGTTACTGATTCCATTAAATATCTTTGGGCCTCTCGACTTGCAGTTCCTTCATCTTTTCAGCTGGGTAACTCTCCTGAATTCTGCCTTCAAGAAAAGGGTTTTTGGGATATTCTCTATTTTTCTCAAATTTTATTTTTCTTCAGAATGTTTCTCTGACTGCTTTATCCATTAAATGATCTATCTTTGGGAATGCTGCCAGAGTCTAATATATTGGCTTGATTGATTAGCTTCAGGATATTAATGTTTCTTATTAGTTTTCAGCCAGAGAATTTCAAAAAAGGTAGCCCTGCTATGCAATCTCTTAAATTCCATTAAACCTGAGCAATGTTTTTCCTAAGCTTATTGTTCAAGTTACTGATTTAACTTAGCAACTAGTGTTCTAGCTTCAGAAAATTGTCAAGTTATTCCTTCTATGAAATATGTTAAAATACAAATCAATGCTGTATTGTAGAAAAAGCAAAACACTGTGTAAATAAAACTAAAATAATTATCACTAAGGATTTTCATGGGAAGAAATTCAAAAATTGAAGTCTTCACAAATACATAAGGCTGCAATAATGTATTTCTCCAAGTTATATTCATATCTTTTTTGTACGGTTAGCTTTTTCATAGAAATATAATTACTGCTTCTATTTTCACTAAAATTTATTTTATTGAATTTGTTATTTTTCTTAGTTAACTCTGATACCTGAATTTTTCTCCACATATGAATGTCATTCAGTGTAATGAATGGCCTGGATCAAAGGTATTTCCAAGAATTAAGTACTTCCCTGCTGAAGGCAGCTGGGAACTAAAGAAGTTCATGGACTCCAGGACTGGCTAAATTGGTCTGGTTTTTTGTTCCTTATTCTCAAATGGCAGTATGTAGGTTGTTCCATCATCCTACTCCAAAAAGCACAGAAAAAGTGATGAATTAAATGCAAGATATTAACAAGCAAGCAAAGGAGAGAACTCTCTAAAGTTATGGGGGAAAGGGGGAAATGGAAAAGGCCATCTACACTATTTCTGTGGGCTGCACACATTGTATCGTCTTAAGATGGAAACCAATGGGAAAAGAAGACATCCTGCACATCAAAATCCACACCCACTCCTGTTTGTGAATAAATCTGCACACCACTTAAATCAATATCCAGGGATCCAATCTCAAATAGAAATTCACTTTTTGAAGACCATCACCTCAGTTCAGAATTAGCTATTCTGAAATGTACCCTATCCCTATAGCTTTCTTACAATAATTTATAAGTAATATATTTTAATAAACTATTATACACATTGTTCAAATATTATTATTAAAAATAATCAGTAAGCCATTCTCTGAATGTAGTTGGTTCCACAGTGATTTTTTGGATACGACTGGAAAAAAATTACAATGTGGGATTTTCCTTTTCCTGGAAGCATAGGTACCCCTTGTATCAAGCAAGAACTGGGGCAGAACTGGAACAACTATCAACATTTTATGTTAGAAATGAATCGAGCTAATCAAGCACAACTTAAAGAAATTAAGAAATTACATTTGGGATCTTCTGTTTTTCAGGCAGGTTAGTTACATTTCATCTAATACATATAGTTGCTAAAATATCAATAATTATGAAAATATTCCAATAATTATGGAAATATCCACCTTTCCCAAAGAAACGCAAAAACACAATGACTGAAAATGTTGGTTTCATATCTGCTCTTTTAACAGATTTTGTCACCAGTACTGATGCAAGTACTTACCAAAGAGATTATAAACATTGGTCCCGTGTCCGTAGTGGCTTTTATCAAGCAAATCGGAATTTCTCCAACTTTGTTTTCCATGATGGCTATTACAATGAGTGAGCATTTTTGTCTGGATTTTGATGGTAGGAAGAGGCTAAAGGTAAAAGGGCAGTTAGTAACATTTACATTCCTGGCCACAGCATCTGTCTGATTCAAGGAATTCTCAACCCACATTTTTGATGTGAACCTGCTAAATAGTAGCCAAAATTATCACTACATACAGAGGTCATGCCCAGTGGTGGGTTGCTCCCGGTTCTGTCCGGTTCTTTAGAACCGGTAGTAAAAGCGGCGGGAGGCTCCGCCCACCTACCTGGACATCATAATTGGCAATCTGCACATGCGCAGAAGCTTCTGCACAGAATCATGCACATGCTCCCATTGCGAACCGGTAGTAAAGGTAAGTAGAATCCACTCCTGGTCACACCGCACCTATGTTCCTTCTGAATGTATGACACCAAAAATCCTGTTTCTTTTTATTTATTGGATTTCTTTCTTTTTTGTAATGGCATCCGAGAAATAGAAGAGCAATAATATCTTAAAATAGATGAAATAAATTACCTATAAAGTTATAAAAGTGACATTACATATTTATGTATAATAAGTAAATAAATAATACAGTCCTTGAACTATTATTAAAACTGTTCCTATCCACCAAAAGGCAGCACAAATTAGGCACATCAGTTCTAGCAGTAAATTGGATCTTTGTCAGGTCCTCAGAGAAGGGAATTCCACCCAAAACTACCAGCTGCAAAGAAGTATTAACAGTTCTTTGAGGTGCTTATATAGCTAGAAATATAAGACTATATCCAAAAATTTGTTTTTTAATAATTCCAATTTGTCAACACCCATCCATACTCTTCCTTTCAGGGACCCCTGGACATCAGAATATATGGATAACTACAACATCTTCTTAAAGAAGTTAAACCGGAAAACTCAAAATCCGGTGTCAACTTTCTGCTCTACAGTCAGGCCCATATCTTCTCTTTCTCCTGAAATATCCACACAGACTCCAATAGCAGTGAATACAGCACCTTAAAAAGGTGCAGAGTTCTACTTGGCAGCTGCAGTCATTATGGTACGAATTAAATTTAAACATATCATGTAAAATATTCCTTGTTCAAAATAGTTATGTCATACTCTTCATGAAAGAAGTTGGCTGGTTTTTCAGCCAACCGTTATACCCTGGACTATGAGATCCATAAGTAAGTTACAAAAGGAGTGAAAAACTTTTGTTTCCTATATAGAACAGAACTTTTATTCTTTTCAAACAATTATTTCAGAATCTGAACATGCTAAAATATCTCTTATATATTTTTGATTGCAGCTCCACAAGCAATGTAGAACACCTGCTACCAAAATTTTGGCATGGTTCAGGACAACCTGAAGAATGTTTGTAAACCAAAGACAACTGTTTATATTTCAATTATTTATATATTTATGTTGTTGTTATAACTTGTTTTTGATAATATATTTATTTACAAAAAAAAAAAAATCCCCAAGGACACTGATTTGAACTGTATATGGAAATTGACAGTGCTACTGTGCTATAACTTCCCTTAGGATCAGTAATCCACAGATAATTTTTCATAATTTTAAATAAACAGTAGACAAAACATAAATAAGTCATAATGTGTTTATTTAGCATAAGAGAGCTGATCCCTTGTGGCTAGTTTTATTTTAAATTGTGGTAATCAAGGTGTCTGTCATAAATATAAGCATAAGCAGCTACATCTTTGTACTTTCCTAACATTACACCTAAGCTGCAGGATGAGAGTGCCAGTTTATGTTGTCCCAAAGGTGCTTTTCAAAAGGCAACTGGACTTTCTCTGAAGATGTTTCATTTCTCATCCAAGCTTCTTCAGTTCTGACTGAGTGATGGGGAGTGGAAGGGTTTATATACATAAATATATATAATATATATAAATTCTTCCACTCCCACCATTCAGTCAGAACTGATAAAGCTTCTTGGATGAGAAGTGAAATGTCTTCAAAGAAAGTCCAGTTGTCTTTTGAAAAGCACTTTTGGGTTTGAAAAGCACCCTGACCTGTATGAGTGAGAGTCTTCATAGATAGTTGGTTCAGGAATTTAAGCTGCCACTTCCTATCTTTCAATAGGGAGATTCATTTCAAAATCTGAATAGTGAAGAATAGAAGCTTTTCCCTTTCTTTGGATTAAACAGTCAAACAGCTCAGTTTTCTCTTTTATCCATAATTACCAGACTCAAATAGCTTTTGACTGGGTGGTGTCAGAAATCCTATGCTAGAATAACAAAGGATACTTTTAATTTTAATACATGCAGAAAAGAAAGGACTTTGATAATAAAGCAGCTGCAGCAAGACATTGGAGTCTTAGATCTATGTGCCAAAGTTAGCATTCATTAACCAGCAGTTACTAAGCAAAGCAATCCTGCAAATAACACAGACAATGCATCTGCCTTAATTTTCCTTGTCAATCTTATTTTACCCATAGCATATTTTACCCATCTTTAACTGGGATTAACATACATACATGTCTGTCTGTCTAAAATATGTAATAAAATATTTTTTCTTAGCATGTTGCTATTATCAATGCTAATTTATTACTATCAATATAATAAATATATAAAAATATATATACTATTTTTTTCTTAGCATGTTGCTATGATCAACAAAACCTGTTGAATTGAGAGTGTAAATACCCCTGAGGCCTCATGGGTTATGTTGGGAAAAATAGAAAAGTTGTATGTTCAGTGTTTGTAATCAAAAAGTTTTCAAACATTCCTGAGGTCTACAAGAATAGAAGATCAGGCGCACACAATATTTCATAAAACCCTTTTTCTTTTAGAAAATAGCAATGGAACGACACAGTCACTTGGAGTGAATTAAATACAAGTTGTACTATAAGTGTTTTATTCATATCTTCTGACCATGAAAATGATTTTGCAGAATTGAGTAAAATAATATAGCAGACACTTTGTTTAGATTTGTAAAAATGGTAGCATTTACACCATGTTGGTTTCCAACTGTCTGGAAATATGTTGCTGCAAATGTTGAAGATGATTAGGCAGTTTTTTCTGGGATAGATGGCAATAATATTCTACTTTCAGAAACAAAATCTCATTTTGAGATAGCCAAAAACTGAAAAAGACCTCCTTGTAGCATGCCATGTAGTAGAGTTGATAATGCAATCTAAAGCAAGATTGTTCAATTTCACATTAATTCAATGTAAAAAGAAAACAAAAAACCCACACTCAGCAGTTGGGATAACTGTACAAAAGAGACATTTGTGTCCTGGGATTTTTGGACCTCCAGCAGCATCTAGTGGTCATAGATGCTGTGGAACTTCAACTGGCATTCTCGAGCAACTTTAACGGAAAGCATAGTGCAATAATTTACAGGTAAATACACAAATACAATCTAATTTTTTAAATATTTTCCTTAGAAAGTATTTGGAGCTGAGATCCCCGTGCCCATTTTCTTGTGAAAAAGAACAATAACATATTCGCTTATTAGTTCCAGAAATAAAAATATGCAGATAGCTATGCATTTTACTACTGCTACTACTACTACTACTACTACTACTACTATTATTTATTTATTTATTTATTTATTTTCAGCATATCTCAGTGTGGAGCTACTCTAGGCAGCTTACAAAAATAAAAAGAAAAATGAAAAAAGTATAATTAGAACAGAAATAAAATAATAAAAAAATGATGAAAAAAATGAAAAAAGTATAATTAGAACAGAAATAAAATAATAAAGAAATGATGACAGACATAATGAGAATAATACATCAATATGATAAGCAATGGAGAGCAGATGGAGAGAGATGGGGTTTGCCATTAATCTAACAGTCCCCATGATGTGGCCCCCAAGTTAATTGGTAGAGGCTCCAATCTTTAGGCTCCAATGGAAGTATAGGAGGTTGGGGGCAGATATTAGCTTAGAAGCAGAGGTGGGTTTCAGCAGGTTCTGACCAGTTCTGGACAACTGGTAGTGGAAATTTTGAGTAGTTGGAAGAACCAGTAGTAAAAATGCTGACTGGCCCCGCCCCCATCTATTCTCTGCCTCCCAAGTCCCAGCTGATTGGGAGGAAATGGGGATTTTGCAGTAACCTTCCCCTGCCACGCCCACCAAGCCATGCCCACCAAGTAATGCCACGCCCACCAAGCCACGCCCACAGAAGAAATAGTAAAAAAAAATTGAAACCCACCACTTCTTAGAAGGTATGAGGTTCAAAGGTCAGGTACTGCCGCAGAAAAAGTTCTTCTTCTGGATCCTGAGAGTCAGAGTTCTTTCACTGAGAGGATCTGAAGTAGCCCCTCTCTGCTGGCACAAATAAGATGGGACATCTTAGCAGAAAGAGATGCTTCATCAGATATTAAGGACTTAAAAAGGTCATAACCAAAATCTGGGACTGCACTTGGAGGCAAACCAGTAGCCAGTGAAGTTTGCAGAGCAGAGATGTAATAGGTGGCACCTTAATCCAAAAGTGCTTTTTCAGGAGGCAACTGGATTGTTTTTCTTTGAAGACATTTTGCTTCTCATCCAAGAAGTAAAATGTCTTCAAAGAAAGTTCAGTTACCTCCTGATAAAGCAGCTTTGGGACAACCATGATCTGGATAACTGACAATCTCCATATACAGGTACCACCGTGGGGGTCCGAAAGACTGCTTTTTCTGCCACACTTTGCACCAGCTGAAGTTTCCAAATTGATTTTAAGGATAGCCCCATGTAGAGCACATTGCAGTAATCCAGGTGAGAAATGAGCAGGGCTTGATTATGTGCAGGGAATCATGACCCAGGAAAAGTCACAAACTGAATTTGTTCCAAAGCTCTCCTGATCATGCCTGCCACTTGATATATGGTTCAATAGTAGTAACTGGGGGAGGGATCTTGGAGTCCTAGTGGACAATTACTGGAATAAGAGCCAGCAGTGTGTGGCAGCAGCCAAAGAAGCCAATACAGTCCTAGGTTGCATTAATACAGGGATAGAATCAAGATTACATTAATACCATTTTAAAAAGCCTTGATATGACCATACTTGGAATATTACATCCAGTATTGGTTGCCATGATATAAAAAAGATGTTGAGACTGCAGAAAGAATGCAGAGAAGATGATTAGGGGTCTGGAGAATAAAACATATACAAAGAACGGTTGTAGGAATTGGGTATGTCTACTTTAATGAAAAGATTAGGGGTGATATAATAATAGTGTTCCAATATCTAAGGGGCTGTCACAAAGAACCTATTCTCCAAAGCATCTGAAGGCAGGACAAGCAGCAATGGATGGAAACTAATCAAGGAGAGGCAATCTATATTTGGAGACCCATTGGCATTGTGGCAGGAATGGGTGGAAAATAGTTCCCCCAAACTCTGTGAAAACCAGCGGCTATCTGCTTGCCAGGAGATCCTATGGGGTCAAAGCTGCCCTGGAGGGGTAATGAAGGAAGGAGAGGTGCTTTGTCGATCACAAGGAAACCACAATTTCCTTGTTGATCCGAAGAAAGCTCTCCCGAATGGCAGCAGGGATGATGGCCATTTTGGCAAGTCACAAGCTGTGACAACTGTGACAATAAGATTTATGCTGCAGTGGTTCATGGACAGAGCATTGAAACTGGGTGAGATAACTTCCAACTTTTATTCTAGAGATCTAATCCAAGTAAAAGAATTCCAAAAAAATAATCTCCAAATGTTAAGAAAGTGGCAATTGGATACATGGAGAAAGATTAAAGACTCAGATGCAAAAGAAATATCTAATGGAAGTTTTAAAACATAGAAAGCCTGGAAAAGATTTAACATCTTGAAAAGTGATTATTGGGAGAAACTGCTTTTCTTATTATTATTAACCCCGCCTGATCTGTTGACAATCAGCTGTTTGATTTTTGCACTGTTTAATGTTGGAATTTGGAGCAGAGGAGCCATCTACTGAGGAAGAAGATTACTGCAGAGTGGGAAACTTAAGTGAAAGTGATAATTGTTTATTATAAATAAAGGAAAGGAGAGAAAGTAAATAACACCTGGAAGACCACTTGACCTGGATTCTATTTCAGTAGGCAATTTGGAAGTTTGGAAATATCTAGTGAGCTTTTTGAGGGTCTTTAAGAAAAACTGAATTGCAAATAACTAAAACTCTTATTGAAACTGTTCACTGGAAGTTGGATTTGAAAGATTTGAGGAAATTTGGATTTGGATTACTAATGCTACTTGATAGAATATCCTACGAGGCAAAAGAAGAAAGGTGGTAAAGAAAAGAAAAAAGAAAAGATAAATAAAACTTTAAAATTTGGACAATTGGGAAAGTATAAACTGGGAAATTATAAAGACTGTAAATTATCAATTTATAGCTTTTAAGGACTATAAATTTAGGGGACTTGGAGGTATAATTCTGGGACTGATTAAATTTTATTAATAATTGGCTTCTTTGGAGTTTTTAGATATTGGGACACTGGAATTTTAGTGGTATATTGAGTAATTTTTAATATATTAAACTATCACAAAATGATTCAACAGGAGACAATAAAGGTGTATGAAGATATGTTAGTGATGCTTAAAAGTATTTATGAAAATGTGACAAAGAATCATAAGGAGATAATGGGATTGTTCAAAGATAAAGACGTGAGTGTAAAAGATCCTCAACAAATGGGGGGAAAAGATGAACATAATATTCAGAAGACAGATGAGAAATTAGAAGGAGTGGTGGAGGAAAAGAATCAAAAAAAGTTACAAGAAGACAAAGACACTAAAGAGACAGTAACAATAAGTATTAATGATCAAATAGATAATCCTTTAAGAGTTTACAATAGAACAGAGAAAAAAAATCTCCCAAAAATAATGAAAGGGTTATGGATGGGTATTCAAATGATGCAGCAGGAGACAAGGGGAAAGGCAAAGGGAACATTAGTTTGTATAAAAATGTTAGAAAGTGATATAAGATTCCAAGACACAAATATAAAAGTTATCAAAGTCAATAAATTATGAAATTTTAAAAAGAGAGATGATGGATAGAGATAAAATATCCTGCAATACAGTGACTGTATTAAAAATTAATAGAAAGAAGTAGAAAGTACAAATTGACAAATTATATTGATATATAATAGAATTTATTATAACCACAAACATATTAAGGTTAGAAGGTGAAAGACTATATTATGTATATTATTATTATTATTATTATTATTATTATTATTATTATTATTAATAATAATAATAATAACAGTGTAAAAATATATTGAAACTTATAGATTTCAAGGACTATAAATTCAAGGGGTTTAGAGATATAATCCCAGGACTGATTAAATCTTATTAATAATTGGCCTTATTGGAGTTTCTAGAAAATTGAGATATTGGAATTATGGTGGAATATTGAGTAATTTTTAAAATATTAAAATATTAGTGATTCAGCAGGGAACAACAAATACATTGTATGAAGAAATGGTAATGATTTTTAAATGTATTTATGGAGAAAGTGATAAAGATTCATAGAGAGAATGGTATTGGTTAAAGACAAAGATGTGAATGTTGAACCCCAACAAATGGGGGAAAAAAGGTTGACTCAGCCTTCCATCCTTCCGAGGTAGGTAAATTGAGGACCTGGATTGTAGGTAAATTGAGGACCCGGATTGTGGGGCAATAAACTGTAGAAACACTGCTTATGGGGGGCCAAAAGCCCTAATAAGCAGGTATATACAAAAGAATGAAGGCTATTGCTATAAGTGCATTGTAAGCTGCCCTGAGTCTTCGGAGGAGGGCGGCATATAAATTGAACTAATAAATAAATAAATAATAATAATAAATAAAAGATTAGTACAAATTGGAAAAATAGTATTAAACACACTGATATATAAAGTGATCCACTGGAGAAGGAAATGGCAACCCACTCCAGTATCTTTGCCATGAAAACCCCATGGACAGTACCAAAAGAAAAAAAGATATGACACCAGATGAGCCCCTCAGTTCAGAAGGTGTCCAATATCCTACTGGGGAAGACCAGAGGGCTAGTACTAGTAGCGCCAGAAAGAGTGAAGCGACTGGGCCAAAGCCGAAAGGACGCTCAGCTGTGGATGCATCTGGTGGTGAAAGGAAAGTCCGATGCTGTAAAGATCTATTTTCCATAGGAATTTGGAATGTAAGATCCATAAATCAAAGCAAGCTGGACGTGGTCAAACAAGAGATGACAAGACTGAACATCAACATCTTAGGAATCAGCGAACTAAAATGCACAGCAATGGGTGAATTTAATTCAGATGACCATCAGGTATTCTACTGCGGGCAAGAATCCCTCAGAAGAAATGGGGTAGCCTTCATAATAAAAGAGTAGGGAAAGCAATACTGGGATACAATCCCCAAAATGACAGAATGATCTCAGTTCGAATCCAAGGCAAACCATTCAATATCACAATAATCCAAGTCTATGCCCCAACCACTGGTGCTGAAGAGGATGAAATTGACCGGTTCTACGAAGCCCTACAGCACCTTATAGAATTAACACCAAAAAATGATGTCCTTATCATGGGGGATTGGAATGCTAAAGTAGGAAGCCAAAAGATAACGGAATAACAGGCAAGTTGGGCCTTGGAGTACAAAGTAGGGCAGAAGCTGATAGAATTCTGTCAAGATAATGGTTTTAGCAAACTCTCTTTTCCAAGATTTTTAAGAAGAGTTTGGACAACCATTCACCTGAAATTGTATAGTTTCCTGCTTCAGCAGGGGGTTGGAAGGAATTCCAAGGTTCCTATTATTCTATTAGACCAAAAGAACCTATAGTTGTGAACTAGATCTGAACAAAGTAGTGCAACCCTGTCCAGAACTAAGGATGATGAACACTTGGTTCCTGAGGCTCCATGCACCCAAAGTCACTCTGTTTTGCCAGGGTATAATTGAAGTCTGTAGTTTTGTGTTCCCTTTAGTTGTTTAAGCAGTGTATAAACTACTGTATGTAACGAACAAAGTATTTAATAAGGCTATTTCATTCATTCAGATCTCGGATATCTTCTGCTTGTGTTCCCTTTATTTTTTTTAGCAGTATGTATCACTTCACATGCTTTACAGCCCTCTCTAAGCAGTTTAGAGTGTCAGCGTATTTCCCTCAACAATCTGGACCTTCAGTTTACTGATCTTGGAAGGATTGAAGGATGAATCAACCTTGAGCTGGTGAGAATCAAACTGCCAAATTGCTGGCAATAGGCAGTCAGCAGAATTAGTCTGAAATACCGCATTCTATCCATTCTATCCACAAGAGCGCCACTATGGCTCTTTTCATCAGCATATTGATGATATCTCATCCCATGGTGACAGAAGAGTTCACCCAGTGGCTTCATGTAGAGTATTGTGTACCAAGTCCTGTGGAATACTGCAAACAAGTGGTGTTATATAACAGGACGGAATTAAATTAAGGAAGTTATCCCAAAGAAGAGCCTCCAAAACAATTCCTGGAAGCAGTCTGGAAGAATGTGGTTCAGTATAAACAAAAGATAAAATGATGCCTCTTGGGACAGGAAAAAAAAATCACATGTATATAAATGAAGTCTTGGCTAACAGAAACTAACCTGGAACTTTCTTGGATTGGGTAAAAGGCTCAAGGAAAACAACCATTGAAGAATTACTCTGAAAAGAATAACCAGAAAACTGAGAATCTTATGAAATCAATAATAACAAAATTGTAATTTTTATTCAAATCTTTGTTTCAAATACATTTACAAAATTGATGGCATACAGTTCTGATATTTGTACCTCAAACAAGAATATTATAAAGTTGGGAAGATGGCAAATGTCAAAAAGTTGGAACTTCTTGCTTGGGAAAAAAATAAAAGGCATACACAAAATTATGTAAAGTGTGGGGAAAGAAGATTTGTCCTGATATTCAGACCCCAGGTCATCCAATAAAACAGAATAAAAACTGGTTTAAAAGATTAAAGGAAAAGCTTCTCAACCCAGCACAAAGCTACACTTATACAAATATACAGCAGTTGCTAGAAGTTTTGCCCTGTCATTTGACTGAATTTCAGAATATTAATGTTATCGATGGCTTTAAGTCATAATGGGTGTATTTTATTGAAGTCAGGAATAATATGCTTTCAAATATCAAATATTTGGAAACAATGTATGTGTACAGATGAATGACGATGATAGATACTAGTGTATCTTATATTGGTATATTGGTAGGCCAATGATAATTTGAATGAATCTCTACAATCAGCACCAGATCACATTGACTTGTGCTCTTAAATTAATGCTCCCATACCATACTGAATTACTTGGCAGTAGACTGCACAAACTCTCAGTCAGTGAGAGACCACAATCTTGTCATTTTGATTTTTCAAAGCACAAGGAAGCATCCCTCAAAACAGAGATCAAAAACAAGTTTGGTTTTTGGAAAAGAGCCACTAATGGTCTAAAGCATTGTTTCTCAACCGTGGCAACTTTAAAACATGTGGACTTCAAATTCCAGAAATTCTGGAAGTTAGTCCACATGTCCCAAAAGTGGCGAATACCAGTATAAAGGCTGCAATAGCTGTCTCAAGATTCTGAGGTTGGATATGTATTCTAGTTGGCTCATTTTATGGGAGGGGCCTAACTTCCACCCGGCATCCACATAAACGGTTAACAACTCTTCCTTCTTATATCGAGATAAGTTTAACTGGAATTTATTATTAATGGAATAGCTAGTTTGTTCTCTCTAGATATATCATTTCCCCCCAAAGTTATGACTTTCAGTACATCCACAACTGAGCTTTAGTTTAATGCCTTAATTTTACACTATTATTAGGTTGAGAATATAGGAATTTATAAGGTGAAGATAAAGCTGTTTAAGGGCAGGTATAATTTTCCATGTTCACTTAGATACTTAAAAGGAATCTCTGGCTTGACCTCTTTATCTTAAGTTGCCCATCAGAAATACTTCCTGGTGTAAATTAATAACCATTAAGAACTGAAATCTTGAAATTTAAAATTTCTTCTATTCCAGTCCTCTTGTCATCTTCTATCTTGTGTTTTATTTACAATGCTGCCAGCTTTTCCTTCATTTCTGATTGCATCTCTATGGGAAAATTCCCCTCAAATATTCAAGTATATTGTTCTACAGACAAGACATACTGTGGTTCTGACAAAAAAAATAAATAAATAAAAATAAATCAGCAGCAAAAACCTACAGAAAATTCTTTGCTACCATTTTGTCATTCTCTGAATTTTTGCAGGCCAGATAGAGTATCCCTATTTTAGACATCCTAGCTCTTTTACACCCTTGTTCAGAATGTTACTTTCTTAAGTTTGAACTCAGTAAGGTGTTGGCATTTTGGGGTAAAATAGGAAGGATTTAAGTGTTACATCCAAGGAGGGGTGGGTTGCTTCTGGGTGTGTCCGGTTCTTTAGAACTGGTAGTAAAAGTGGCGGGAGGCTCCACCCACCTGCCATAATTGACCATCTGTGCATGCGCAGAAGCACACACGCTCCTGTTGCGAACTGATAGTAAAGGTAAGTAGAATCCACCCAATCCCAAGCCTTTGAGTATCCCCATATTAATTTGCAGAGGATAATCTTGGAAAAAGAGAATGTAAATACAACTTTCTTTTTAACACAAAAATATGCAGATAGGTAACAAACATACAAAGGCAAGCTATATATATCAATATATACATATAAAGCTTTTTGATTTCCCCTTGATCTACTTTTTCAAATCATACTGATGATTTGGTGGGAGCCATCTGATTTTGAGAAGTCAGGAAGACACTCTGGCACTGAATATGCATACAGTATAACTTGTTTTTATATAAACTACCGATTTGCATTTTAAGCAAACTCATATAGAAAAAAAAATTGATAACTTTTCTTTCAACTTGGTAGAAATATTTTCTTTAAATTTAAAGATATGCAAAATATGATTGAATTTGAAGGAGAAACAAATACCCATCCATTTCTTACATGACTTGTTAAAAATTAACTAGCTCACTGGCTAGCTTCTGTACCAAATTTCAGACCCTTGGAAAATATTTATAATTTATAATGGTATAAATACAATTACTTATTTCCTGGGCATGAAGCCTGGAAAAGACAGTTACAATATTTTTCATGTATTATTTATTTATTGCATGTTTTTAAAATTTATTTTAAACAAACACTTTTTTATTCTCATCTCCTATTAAGGGCTTGAAGGAGAGTCCCAGAGGAGTGGGGAGGCAGGTGAAGGTGATGAATGCAATGGGGAACTGAGAGATTCCTACAGAAAGGGAAGACAGGGTAGAAGAAGCAAGTATGCAACAGGGGAGAGAGGTAGGAAAATTAGCAGGATGCTGGAAAACTACCATATAAAAATTGGGATGAAATGATCAAATTAAGCTATTTTTAGTCAATCTTGAAAGACAACACAGTTACATCTAAATGAAAATGATTTTATTAAATCAGACTTGAAAAAAGTCACAGTAGTTTAATGCACTTAATAATTACTTTAAGTGCATGCTGTACACTACCAACCCAAATGGATTGTTCTTCCAATTTTATAAATAAAAATTAACATATTTACATTGAAAAAGGCATTATTAAACAGTAACATTTTAACTGAGAAATGTGTAAGACTTGATTACTACAAAATTTTTATATCAAGATTATATTAGGCATATATTCCTGAAAGTACAAAAAGAAAAAAAAAGCCTCATTTGGTTCTGGCATAATTCAAAACCATATCCAACACAGTGTTTGTTTTTAATCAGCATATTTTTCATTTAATTTAAACATTTTCTTCAATTAATTTCTCCGAAAAGAAGCCTATCACACTATTGCTCTAAACCTGGCAACTGACAGTAAAACAATTTTCACTTTGTAGGTTACCAGGACAAAATTGAATTTACTTTTCTAGCATCCTTTCGGATCATCTTCATTTTTTTTAAATATAAAGGAATCAAGGCTTATATATTGGTATTAGAAGGCATTGTTTCTATAAAAATACAGGATTTAGTTTTATTTACATAATAAGCATCATTTGTACAAGATTCAAATGCAAAATAATGTACTGTAATTAAATCAGTCCAGGTTTTGAAGTGAAAATCATTCACTTGAAAAAGACTGAAAGCATTCAGTTCTTAGTTTCATTTGGTAATAGTATTGTGCATGAATCAGATAACAAAAAAATGAAGCTTAGAATATGAATATTGCAGGAATGTTTTAAATGGTCATTTAAGCTCTTTTTCAAGGTTCCTGTAATTGTGCCAACTTATTTACTCAGCTATCTTGAATGCTTGACTCCAGATGAACTCATTGTCCGGGATCGTTGCCTGAGCACTGGTTTTGCAAGGAATTCCAAATCTTCAAAAAGAGGATTTTCAATAATTTCTGCAGCCTCTGGTCTTTCTGTGGGACTTGGGGAGAGCATGTGCTTTACCATCTTATGCTAAAACATTAAAAACAATATTATTTCAGATGGTGAAACATTTTCAATTGATATCATTATCTAACTACTGTTCCCTTATTACGAAGTAAATGCAAATACCCTTTCCAGGCAATGACAAATTTCTGCACAACAGCTATGAATAGATGTTCACTCTGACCCCAGTTTTATCTTGTATCCTAAAGTCAATACTCTCTGGCACTAAACTATATATTAGAATTAGAATATGCTAGCATTAGACAGCATATCTGCAAAGTATTATCTGTATCAGTTTAGATGGCAAGAAAGCCAGAGGACCACCTCCAACTGCAATATTTCAAGTATTTGTGTCTTAATAAACAATCAGTACAAAGACATAAGCACATATTGGAGAGGAAGGCAGGATGGCTTTATTCTAGAGTCTATATAGCTGGCTAATTGGCTTTAGATAGGAAAGTGTACAAAGATCATTTGTGCTGTTTAAGTTTAGAAACAAGTTCAAATTATAAACTTTTTGGGGGAACAGACTGAATTTTCCCTTCTCCAGAATAATAAAATGGGGATTTCAAATGAAGTCTCACAATGACATCAAGGATGCATTCATTATCTCTTGGGTCCAACAACCCAAATTTAATTTCCTCAGTTAATGATTTAAGTCATGAAGGAGAAGATCAAGCATAGCAGATTAATAGTACAATTTACCAAGCAGACTTATGATTTTTAATAACAAAATAAATGCAGTTTGTCCTAATAAAATCCCAAAGCTAAAGCACACATCTAAGCTAGAAATTTAAATTCTTATATACCTCCTGTGCATATTCCTTAATGAACAGTGGTGGGAAAGTCAGGTTTCTTACTTCACTTAAAATCTGTAAAAACATTTTAAAAGAAAAAGTTATTTGTATTGAAATATAAATTACTCATGTTTCAGCTCCAACTCCGAAAGAGGACAATATTTTGTTTTTATGAAAGCAAATATACTGAAATTTCATAATCTCTTTCAGTTTTAATTTCTTTCAGTTGTAACATCATATAATTATGTTAATGACATTTCCTTTGCAATTTAATTCATATCTGCTGCTTTTAGATTACAGAAACATTTAATTACAAGTTTTTATTCTTATGCAAGTGCCTATCCTGATACTGTTCTGAGTCCAATACATTATTTCCATTCACTCAGTATATATATATATATATTCCATTCACTCATATATTTATACAAGCTTTCAGAAATCTTTATCTTGACATAAAAAACCCCAAAAATCATACTTAAAAAACAATATAAAAATCACCCCCAATTTCTGATCAAGTATAAATTTGACAAGGCATTGTTTTACAAATATACTCCTGAACTTTTTAAGCAAATAGTTTCTCCATAGGAATTATAGAATCATAGCTAGTAATAATTATTCTTTGTTTATATGATTTTTGTATCTAATGGTAAATTAATAATTTTCAGTTTATTGCTAAAGTACAATTCATTTTCTTCCAAGAATATTTTCAGAAGGGTATGCCTACCCTGACTCTCTCCATCTGAGTGCTGAAAGGGTAAAGAAGCTCAAACAAGATCAATCCTAAGGAAAATATGTCGACTTTGTGTGAATAAGCATTTCCATAAATCTGTAAAATTTAAAATAAGAAATAACCATCAAAAACTGAACCACCAGGCTATATTATCTCCCACTAATATTTCTTCCCAAAATCTTAATATTTAACCAAAGTAAGAAAGTACTTTGTATCAAATAAGGTCAAATCAATTCATTTTAATAAATATTCTTAACAGTTAAATAGTAAGATATTTGGAACATTGATATCAAAATTAAATGTAATCTCATGAACAAGCTAATGTCCCAAATAATCAAGACTAGGCCCTGTGTGCATTTGTAAAATGATATATTTAACTTATAATAGCAAACATGTATATTTCATTCAAATGTTCTAGAGAGTTGTGGGATATTCATTTCACTCATTTATGTTCTTCTAAAACCCTTATTAATAAAACAATGATTTTTCTAGACTTTCAAATGTGTTAGCTAACAGAAGTGTAAACAATATTAAATTGCACAAAAACAACAGGGAGCTGTTAACAAATCTGGAAAAACTTCAAGCTTGCTAGTTTTGAAAAAAAAAAATTCTTACCAGGGGAAGAAAAAAACCCCCAAAGACCAAAATTTAAAAAGCTGCTACTAAATTGGTTATAAAATAGAGTAGGAATTTGGCCGGTGAAGATGAAATTGAGTCTGGAAAGATCTAGCTGCCTGGCATGCTGAACAAGAACTCCCATTGCATGTTATACATTCAATGCCATCTAAAACACTTTTCAGTCTAATCTAAGTATCAAAACATTGATGTTATATTTATAATGTACTGGAGTAAAAATAAAACCCACCAAAATGATAATAAATGCCATTTAAATCCTAAATGGGGAAATAACATAATGCAAGTACAAAGCTATTTAGCAATTAAAACATATAATTCCTCTGAATAAGGTATTCCTTATTACCCTTTTCTAATAAGCCAGAAAATATTATTCAGTCAGAAAATATTATTTGTCAATGGGGCAAAATTTAAAACAGGGAACCTTCTGACTCATACTTGATATGTACTCAATAATTGTGCTAACATTTATTTTTTAATTTATGAAATAGCATTATGGGAACCCTGTAAATCAGATGATAAGCATACCTGTTCTGGACTCATGTAGAGTTTGGTCCCAACTTGCCCTGTGTGTCTGTCGTAAGCTGGAATTGGTGTTAAAACAGATTCTTCCTCCTCATCATGGTCCATTGCAGTTACTAGGCCAAAATCTCCAACTTTTACTATATTATCCATTGTAAAAAAAATGTTGGAAGGCTGTATAGAAACAAGTGAACACAAAGAAAATTACAATAAAGACATTAACGTTATACTCTATCACATAAAATTGTATCATTACATTTTCCAATCTATCAGTTTTCACAATACTCGTGGAAGAAATCCTTCTTTCCTTCCGAAGTATAAAACACACATGTACATTTGAAAATTAACCCGAGGAATCAATTGTATCATGTTGTAGGACGTTTCTCCAAAATAAAATAATATTTACAAAGTAATAAACAGGCCACTAGCTAATAGTAGCAGTAAACAGTGTTTACATAAAACTATCCTTCTATCCCTAATCTTCTTATGTAGTCTTTGTCTGAAATTTTAAAAAGTTTATTTCATCAATGAAATACAGGTAGGTTTCAATTAGTGTGGTTAATGAATCCATGAAGTGGATGAATTATATGAAATTGCACTATTTAAAGTCGTATTTCTATGGAAATATGTCCAATAGAAATAGACAATGAACATTTTAGACATAAATTTTATATGCATATTAATCAAATATTAAGTAAAGTATTAAGAGAATATACTTATACTTTAAATTTATGATTAATGAAGTAACAAAGATGTTGTGTAAAGCAAAGTAAAAACAAAAAAAAAATCTACCATAGATTCAGACATTCCAAAATCAGACTGAATGGTTAGCAATGTCTAAACCTCAAAACTGCAAGTGTCCCTGCTAGCCTCAATTGTGCATGTGCTAAACTCATAATAACTGTATTTTGGGTTGCATTAAATGTGACTTTTCAATTTACAATTCACTATATCACATTATTAGAACTCATATTAACTGTGATGTACAACATATAAATCACCAACAAAAATATATAAAGTAATTATTATGTAATTTAAAAAATACATATACTGTATATTATAGTTATCTTTCCACTTATGTAAATTTAACTTCTTTGTTGAACTCCAGGCTTGACAGAGTCAAAGGTCTTGATAAACTTATAAATCCATATTTCAGGAAAATAATTTAACTTCATATTTACATATTCATAATTATTTCTAAAACAGTATTAACATATGATATGACTTCAAACCAAATGAAACTATTGATGTCTTGAACAAACATATGAATTAAAGAGCTCTGAAATTTCTTACAACATTAGCACATAGGAAAAAAATGATGGCAAGGGTTTTTTAAACATACTCTGAGGGGGTCCAATAAAATAAAATTTTTAGACTAACTTTGTTCTTGTATTACAGGAAATATTTTTTCCTATTACATAAAATCTGGATCACCAGATTTTTAGGAATGGATATTACAATTCTTTTGTTCCACAGTTCAGGCATGAAAATAATGTTAATCTTCAGTTTTGAATTTTATATAAAACTGAATTGTTGGTTTCACTTGTATCTTTTAAAGATTCTAACATTCCTGAGAAGCTGCAAAGGCTTCTGGACCATAATCTTTTGTGGCACAGGTTTCAATTGTATATTTTATGAAGTAGAATCATACTTGAAATACAAAGTCTTTAAAGCTTCCTTTAAAAATCAACTGAATATTCTTCTTTGGTCCACATATTCCCATAGAACATGCACCCTATTATCTACAAATTTGGGTTATTCCACAATGTAAATTTCTCATGTGATTCTGGATCAAAATAAATCACGTACCTATTATTAACAACCAGATATGTGTAGCAGCGTTCAGTTTGTGACCAGGTTTCAAAACTAGAAACAAGGATCCCTTAGATTCTAAGATTTATTTCTCTCTAAATGGGCCCAAAGAGGGCAATAAGGGCAATATTGAGAAAAGTTCAAATTCACCAAAATTTTAGGGGTTAAAATAAAAGCCCAATATTAAAGTTTAATTTTTGTCCTTTTCCCTAGATTCATCAGCTAAATCATATCTGTTCTGAAGCTCATGAAAGCAGAATCAGGCCTTTTAGTCTATTTCCACATTTTGAAAAATGTGTCCACCTTCCAATCTGGATTTCCAAGGCAGTTCTTAGTGATGAGAACCTGCTATTACAAATGGGACAATAAGGAAAAGAGAAAATCTGTGACCTAATTCCCAGGAATGCAAGTCACTCCTGGTTGCTTTGAAACTGCCTGAAATATCATCCTCTGGAAAAGTTTTGTCATCTTAACTGACAAAATACTAGAATCTAGGACGAAGAAGATGAAAAATAGCTTCAAAACACTAAAGGAAACTTGACACTAAATAAACTAAACTTCTTTTAAATATGTCCTCAGTGACCTCAATTCTTAACTTCAGCAAAATCTCAAATAGCATTGTTTAATGTAACTAAAATCACAATTCACTACTGATATTATTAAATGTATTGTGTACTCTTTGTGCATGTTATGGTAGCCCCTGAAGTTAAAGTATTTTAAGGAAAGATGATTGCCCATTAGTTGTATGGGGCTGAGATTTGGGGGAGAGATGAGAAGGTTATTGCCCAATTATAGGTAGTCCAAAACAACATCATTAGGAAGATCATGGGCCCCACATTCAGGGCACCCTCACTACCTATTTTAGGATGGAGATAGGCTACCTTCCATCACCATTAGAATACATCTTGCATTGTTAGGGCTAGAAACTAAAAAGCTTCAAGAATCTCATCTTGCCAAACTCTGTTTTCTCTGTTATACAGTTGGGATCCAATGGACCAAATGTCTATCACCCATTCTGCAAACAAATATATTCCCATTTACCTTGGGAAGTACTATAACCAATGTTCATCTTGGTATCTTCATTATAAAAACATAGAAACTTCTACAGGAACCTAGTTAACATAACCAGTGCTTTAATGTATCTTTACCTGCAAACCACTTTCAAAAATTTCAAAGGGAAATATTTCTTTTTGTAAACTCTGTCAAACAACATCTCTGTCCTTGTGGTGTTGGTCAAGCAAAGGACATTATCCATTACGTCCTCTGCTGCCTCTTGTTCAATGAGATTAGGGCCAAATTACTAATGGTGTGCTAACTCAAGGGCTCCAATCTTGAAAAACTGATCTATCTTCTTGCAAATATATTTTCAATTGTCAGTGACAATTATTATATTTTCTCTGCTGTCATTTAAACTTAGAAGGGAATACCGTACCTTAAGTTGTTAGCTGTAGGTTGGGCTTTATTTTGCTGTAAGTGTATGTATGTATGTATGTATGTATGTATGTATGTATGTATGTATCTAATACAGGTAGTCCTTGGCTTACAATCACAACTGAGACCAGAATTTCCCTTGTTAAATGAGTCACATCAATTTTTATGATCTTTTTGTGTGATTACAATCACTGCAGTTAAATGAGTCATGCCTCATGTTTTTTCTGAAAATCTGGTTTTCTCTACTGACTTTGCTTGTTAGAACTTGTCTAGGAAAGATCATAAATCATGATGACATGATTCCAGGATGCTGCAACCACTGTAAATATAGGTAGTCCTCGACTTACAACAGTTCATTTAGTGACTGTTCAGTTACAACAGCACTGAAAAAAGTGACTTATGACCATTTTTCACACTTACGACCACTGCATCCCCATGTTCACATGATCAAAATTTTGATGCTTGGCAACTGACTCACTTTTGTGATGTTGCAGTGTCCTGGAGTCATGTGATCGGCTTTTGTGACCTTCTGACAAGCAAAGTCAATGGGGAATCCAAATTCACTTAACAACCATATTATTAATTTAATAAATACACTGATTCACTTAGCAACTGTGGCAAGAAAGGTCATAAAATGGAGCAAACTCACTTAACAAATGTTTCATTTAGCAACATAAATTTTGGGCTTAATTGTGGTCGTAACTCAAGGACTATCTGTATATGCTGCCGACAACCAATCACATTTTGATCACATGACTGTGGGAATATTGTTGTCAGTTATAAGCGTGGGACTAGTTATAAGACATGTTTTTCAGTGCCGCTATAACTGTGAATGGTCACTAAATGAATGGTTGTTATGATGAGGGCTACCTGTACTCTTTTCATTACTTTATTTTACTTATTTTAAAGTTTTTCTACTTCAGTGTTATTTTATTCTATTTTATGGCACATTATATGTTACAACCTATGGCTGCAATACTAAACTTATTTATTGGGGGATTATATTTCATCTGAATAATTGCTATTTATATTTTGTGACAGTATTTACTCTTAAGTAATTTTTCCACAGTACATTTTTATACTGCATATAGTTTTTCTTTATTTTTAATCTTCTATTAAAATTGCTTTGATGGATCACCCAGTCATTGAGAGTTGGGCATGATACATACTTAATAAATTATTATTATATAATTTAGTTTATGTTCACACTGCAACTGACAAAGATTACTAATAAATAATAAATTGTATAATAATAAATTGTATAGATTTTCCCTGACATCCTTCTTAACATATAACAATGAAGAAATAATTCTGTGGAATATGAAAATGCTTTTCAAATACATACATATAATTAAATAACTTGCTCTAGGGAGATAAATAATTATATTGTGTTCTCAGTACGAACCTTGAGATCCCGATGCATTAATCCTTTACTGTGCAGGAACTGGACAGCTTCAGCTATTTGCAGGAATATCACAAGGCACTCAGTCCTTTCTCTCTCCTCTATTGTACATCTTCGGTTCATCCAATCTTTAAGGTTTTCTTTCTTACAAAGTTGCATCTGGATATAAAGATACACTTTTGGAGTGGTAGGTAAAAGTTTTTGAACAGAGTTGTTAGAGCAGTCCAAACTTAAAGTTGTTGGTCTTGGTGGAGAAACAGATGAAGAGCTTGTTGAAGATGAGTTTCTATTATTGGACTCTCTTGTGCTTGTCACTTTATCTTCAAAATGGCTATCATGAAGCAAACTGGTAACATTACCCGTTTTATTGGGAGAATTGTCACAATCAGAGTCTTCAAAGACAATAGAAGAAGATGTTCGTTCCCTCAACCTTACTACTGATTTAGCAGGAAGATAAACTTCAAAGGAATGTACAGGATCATTATCATCAACAGGACTGCCTTCCATATCATAGCTATGAGTGAAATTATTTTCTGCACGTGCCAATTGAATCAAATCTCTGTTCTCGATGCCAGAAAACTCCAAAGGAGAAAACTTATTGTCTGATGAATCTGACTGGTCATAAGATATTCCTACAGAAATCAGAGTCTTCTTTTCTACAGATGTAGCAATGACTTCAATGTTTTCCTCAGTAGAAAATGGCTCTGTTTTGATTTTAAACGATGGCACCTCCATTGGACTGGGAGAACTGAGTGGCCAATCAATACTTTAAATATATTTAAAAAAGCAAAAGATAAACATTAGAAACTTAAATTAATCTTACCATATGTTGCCCACAGAGCAAAAATACAAGCTTTTTCCATGTCTATGAATTAGGGTATGCATGCTTCAAAAATGATTTGGAATGCTTTGGACCTTGCTATGAGCCCAGAACCTCTCTGCTATTCATTCAAGCAGTCGTGACATTTTGCATCCTTCCTTTACAACTCGAAAAAAGATGCTAATGCTTTAAAAATTGTTTAACAAGATAACTCCATAAAATACCAGGATCTTTTTAGGCTGATACAGAAGTCTAAACAAGAGTATGGTTATTTAATTAGCAGTACAGGATGAGTTGTGTTTGCATAACGTTTGGTAATTTTTTTCCAAATTATTTTTAAATTGGGCATACCCTACTAAATAGTTTAAATTAAAATAATTAGATTCATCATCAAGTTCCTTTTTACAACATTCAGCATATAAAGAACCTGACAAAAGAATGTTCTGAACTTTTTAACAGGAACATTTCAAGATTTTTTTCTAAGATAGTAATTTATTTACAAATCTTCCTGCAGTCCTACTTACCTGAGCAGAAGAGAGCAGATGATGTGGACTCCTTTCTCCTTCTAGCATCTTTTTTATTAATGGGAATTTATTAATTACAGTAGGAAATGCTATTTAAAACTCTTAACAACCTCTTAAATTATTTAACTTATCATTTCTCAAACTAATTTGTCATCTCGTAACTGCTAAATGAAAGAAAGAAATATCGTATGGATCAATCCACTTCCAGATGCTTCCAAGCAATACTCTTTCAGCCTTTACCAATATGAAAGTGTAAAGGGTTGATAATGCAAGCGTTGGAGGTTTTTTAGTTTCAATAAATTTGTACAACTGTAGTTATTTCTTTCCATTTCTCTCACCTTTGGAGAGAGACATCCAACAGACCCCATATGACCCTAGAAAGGCCTAGAAATCACATGCTTAAGCAATATTATTAAGCAAAAATCAAGAAGAATAACCTCATACTGACAGGAGAGAACTTCAAAAGTAAAAGTGTTACTTCACAAAAAGATAGGAGAAGCTTGGAATCAACGTTCAGCAGAGGTAGTGGGTCAGTCATCAGTAACTGAGTTTAAACATGTTTGGGATAAACACATGCCTATCATCTGATTAAAAAAATAAAAAAATAACAATAATAGTAAATAAAACAAGAGAAAAAACAAACAAACAAACAACTCCTCATAGGACAGACTTGATGAACTACTAGAGGTTTTTTTGTCACAGTTTTCTATATCGTTATGTATAAATACAGTCTTATTTACTTTGAATCATTTTTAAAATATGCAATACAGGTAGCCCTCAACTTATGACCATAATGGAGCTTGCCTGTGAGGTGCTGACAGGCTGCCATGCTCAATCACCATCTCAGCTTCCTGATTGCTAAGTGACTGCATGGGTCGCTAAATGAACAGAGTGAAAAAGCTCCCTGATGAAAGAGGGTGGACAGCTTCCCTCTGTGTGCAGAACTGGTGTGCTGGGCCAAAGAAAGAAAGCTTGGATTCTGATAATCTGAGTTTCCTTTCTCTAGCAGTGGGCCAGTTCCCCTCCACATCAGGAGGTTTGGGTGACTGTGTGCTATGTTGGAGAAAGGGCCTGGTGGCTCAGCAGACTGATAGCATTGTGATTAACACCAGCTGTCTGCAATTACTGTAAGTTCAAATCTCACCAGGCTCAAGGTTGACTCAGCCTTCCATCCTTTCTAAGGTAGGTAAATTGAGGACCCAGTTTGTGGGGGCAATAAGCTGACTTTGTATAAATATACAAAAGTATGAAGGCTATTGCTTAACGCACTGTAAGCCGCCCTGAGTCTCCGGAGAAGGGCGGCATATAAATCAAATTTTTAAAAAAATGGCTTGCCACCTTTTCTGCTGACCTGAGGAAGCCGGGAGAGTAGACTGCAAATCATGATCACATGATCGCGAAGGGATTAGCCACCTGTTGTATATATATGAACGGTTGGCAAGAGCCCAGTTTACAATCATGTGACTGTGGAGGCAGTATAAGCACTGGTTGTTCCTTCAGCACCATCATAATTTTGAACAGTCGCTGAACGAACTGTTGTTAAGTCAAGTAGCAAACCCTGATTTGAACTACATTGAAAAAATAGCATTAAAGAGAAAAGTAATGCTTAATGATGAGGAATTGATGAGAAGATGAAATTGATGAAAAAATGAGAAATTTGTCCCATTTAAGTTCATATAATGAACTTAACATGGCTCAGGACCTGGGTACTTGCGGGACCGCCTACTACCACCAATAGCCTCCCACCGGCCGGTACGCTCCCATTAAGAGGGGTTCCTCCGGGTGCCGTCGGCCAAACAATGCTGACTGGCGGCTCCCAGGGGGAGAGCCTTCTCTGTGGGGGCACCTACTATCTGGAACGAGCTCCCCCCGGAGATACGGAGGATCCCGGATCTGCGCACCTTCCGCTGCGCTCTAAAGACCTTATTATTTCACCAGGCGGGCCTGGCCTAATTTTCTCCCTCTTTTATAAAAGATTTTTAATTTTTTAATATCTTTTAGTATTTTATATATTCAAATTTTAAAATTGGTTTTAAATAGTTTGGGGTTTTAATTTGTCTGGGCCAAAACTATTTAATTTGATTTTAATTCTACTTTTAAATTTTGTTTGTATGTGTTTTATTGTTTGGCTGTGCACCGCCCTGAGTCCTTCGGGAGTAGGGCGGTATAGAAATCAAATCAAATAAATAAATAAATAAATATAAATTTACCATGCTTGCATCTTTGAACAAAAGGCACATTCCTGACAAAATCTGCATTCTATGAATTTTGGGGTAGTTTGTTGCTCTAAAACCTGTGCCAGAAATTTTATGGAAAAAGCATTTCTGAAAATGCATGTAAATTTTTAACGCTTTTGAAAACATAGAAAGAATAAGCAAAAATGAGTGAGATGTTTGTATATTCAATCTCAACTGCCAAACTATATTAGACCTATAAAGGCACAAATAGACAAACTATCTGAGTTCACTAATATATTGTGACAAAGTGACATTGATCAGAAACCCAATTTTTAACACACAATCTCAGTTGATCAAGAGATTATAAAGTAGCTACTGGAAGCACCAGACTAAGAAATAAAAACAGATTAATAATCTAAGACCCACACTCATAGCAATGTTATCTATAATGCAGTTCTGTAGGAATCATGTTATACAGCACAACAACTATCGAGGAATTTACAGTCTCTTTTTTTAGTTTCTGAGTTATTCGGTACATGTAAATCCTGACTTTTATTCCTTACTGAATTCTTGAAGCAATAATGGAATAATAAAGTGAGTTCCATCTAATCTCCAATCCAGGCATTACACCAGAGCCACATTTCTCAGTTTTATTGAACTGGCTACATTATATTCTTCTGACTATCATTCTGTCTTGATTCCTCTACAGATACTATTCTGCAAAATTTTGATTTAATAGGATTTCCAGAGACCTTTAATGAATTTATACATTTTCTAAAAACTAAAGTAAATACCTCTCATCTTTCAACCACAACTCATCCATTCTTTCTTGCCAGCTCTCAGGTGGTGTTTCTAACCAAGCATTGAAATATCGAACAATAGAGGAGTGTTCAAGTTTTGCTAATGCTTTAACTTCACGCATAACCTTTTCACGTGCCAGCTCCCTAAAATTTGAGGTAACACAACAACAACAAAGGCAAAAGATTTATGCAGGATAAATTGGTCAAATATTACTTTCCATAGTCTTTTCAGGTGACAAAATAGATCTTTAATTTCCTTGCATGTAAATTATACGTACTACTCAGTAATTAATTGAAATAGTCTATTTTCTTATTCAATCCAACATTTTATTAGAATAACTCCTTTTATGCATATGATTATAATTTCAGGGTTGAACCCTCCTGAGTGAAAAGTTGGAGAACTTAAGCTTCTTTTTCCAATAGTTCTCACGTTAGATGGACTTAGAAATAATGCAATTACTCCAATATAAAATGTTTCAAACCACAACAAAAATATTCTTGACTATAGTCCACTTTTGTATTTTTTTTTTAAAAATATAGTTTAGGAACTCATATTTATAGAAGGCTCCAAGAAAATGTTCAGAAATTTACTCAAATTATTTATACTATAATTATTACTAAAACTAATAACACTGATTTCTTATAATATCTAGTTACTTTTTAAATTTTGAAAACCTCCCCAGCCATTGAACAAAATGGTTCTAAAACAATGCCAACTATACGTGAACCTTGGTGCCATCTAGAGTAGAACTGAAAGGCAACCAGAAAGGTATGTAATTACCTATTTGGCAGACGAATTCTTTTAATAGCATAGTTACAATCATCAACTTTGTTTCTGGCTTCAAATACTACTCCAAAACCTCCACGACCGAGACACTGAACTGGTTCAAAATCTGTCAGATACCTGGAAGAAAACACAGAAGTAAATTGATTTTTCCTGTACTTGCACACTACTATTTTAACATAGGCTTTTATTTGATGATTCACATATTTGAGTTGTTAGTTGTCTGGTCAGTATGTGAACAGACATTCAGCATAATGACCTGCCAGTAATTAGGGAACTGTTTGACTTCTACATTTGCTACTGAAGAAAGAAAGCCACTCCTTGATCAACATGGCAGGTTAAAGAAGCCTGAATTGTATTGTTTCTTACACTTCCAGTTCAACAGAATATATTCTTAAACTGGACTACTTAGAGACCAGTGATCTCTTAATGTATGCTGGACATGAAGTTTGTATTGTGGATTGACAGATGAGTCAGTATAGAAGCTCTGGTTACCAGAAACAATAAGCATGAAAGCACAAGCCTTTTATAAAGCTGCTAATGGGTTTTTTATTGTTATTTCTTAGCAATCTTTATGAGTATTTTTAAAACTGTTTCATATTTTATTTGAAATTTCATTAATAAATGTAAGGAAACATAATATTAATCATTTGCATGTAAAATCCTGAAATATAATATTTCCAATATTATCTTAATACTTTCTTCCATTTAAAGTTATTTTTGAAGGGTAAGAAAATGCATCACAGAAAACCATACAATAACCATATTAATAATACATTATTCAAATAGCAGTTGCTTCTAAAGGTTTTATAATCCCACACCCAGCAATTTATCTGACATTAACAAGCATACCCAAACTTTTCACTTCTTCTCCTTGCAACAACAGCTTCTCTTATTACTCTTCTTAAAATGCAGCAATAAGAGACAACTTATTGAAGGGAGGTAAAGACACTATACATTCAAGAAAAATGAATTTGGAAATAATGCTAGTACAATACTCCTCCAACATAAAATATACCCACTCCTTTTAACACCAACTAAAGCAAATTAACTATCAATGTTTATTTTTCAAAGGCTACTGCAATGAATGCATTTTGTCAAAGAATAATGGCTACTTTTACCTTGACACATATCCAGAATTCTTAAGGTCATCTCTGCTGTTGTCTTTGGTTTGTTCATTTTTATTATCTGTCTGACACTGTGTTTCAGATTCCTTCCGCTGCTGATAAACAAAACAAATAAAAGTCAATGAAACCAAAATGTTAATTGGAAAAATTATCTAATTTCAGATGTGTATTCTGGATTTCTAAAGGATGCAGGTAAATAAGGAATCACACACACACAAAAAAATCACAGATTCTACCACCCACTCAATCTGAGTAGAGAGAATGGCTGCTGAAGATTTCCTCCCAAAGAAAGGAGGAGTCTCAAAATGGAAATTTTCTGTTACAGTTCCCTTTATTAGAAAAATTGTCACGATATATTTCTGTAGAATGTAAAAAGTATTTTGGAATTGGTTGGCAGGGAGTTTCCAGTACCAAAGGAATAAATGTTATTATAATCTATGTTTTCAGGTATTATTAGTGTTTTGTATATATTTTAAGTATTTGCATTGACTTTGTTATTCTTGTATATTTATTAGAGTCCTTCAAACCTGAACAATTTATACATTTCACAAATAAATATTCTCAGCTACTTTGACATGAATTTAAAAAGTGACAGTTGCAGAACTATTTAAGATAATTTTTTCAATGTCTGGCATTGGATATGCAGTGGTATCACATTTTGGTCATATGGTGTGATTGTGTGAAAACATGATATAAAGATATAGAACATGATTTAAAGATATTAATAATTTAGAAATCTTGGTTTAGAATTCTAAATGTTACTTTTATTGCACTAAAAGATGACAATCACAGCTGATTTGAAATACCTTTTAATTATTTTAATACTGATGATTAGATGCAAAGTTCTCCATAAAGGAAATATGTGTACTTTCACTTCTAGAATCCTATACTTACCCGGTTATGAGCATCAGGATGGAAAAGCCTGCGCACAATGAAAGTTGTGGCTATAATACAGAGTAAGATGGTACTAGCAATTTCTTTCCACCAGTGCAGAAGTAGAACTGGATCTTTTTTTCGGATGATCTTTGAATTCATATTATCAGAAAATCTTACAGTTATCTGTGTGCTTCGTCTATTCCTCTCTCGTGTGTAGTATGGTAAAAAATAGCCATTATCTATAATTAAAATAGTGAATATTATTAAATATTTTCTAAAACCTACTTAAATCATGTTCTTTATTTGTCACACTCTGGGATACCCCAACATAGTACTCAGGCTTGAATGTGGGATGTCCAAAACTGAACACAGTGCATAGACATTATTGAAGATATAGGAAAGTTGAGATATTTTTTCCTCCAGGGTTGCTACAGCTAGTCCTGCATAATGACAGTTACCATCCATTATGAACAGAATGGTTGAGCAGAAATTAAGAACATTTGGGATGCCAGTCAATTCCTTTTTAACTATGGAATATATCCACGCTGAAAAACTGGTGCTACAAAGACGAAACAACATCAACTATAAGGGCAAGGGGGGTGGTGGCTTCTGACTCAGTCTCCTACTAACCACATGAGAATGACAACAGTTGGCAGTTCTAAATCTGAGACTACAAGCTTCATGATGGAATGAGCGCCTGTAAATTTGTCCAAGTTCTAATGCATTCTACAAATGCAAGTAGATAAAACAGATACTACTTCGGTGGGAAAATACTGGGGATATGAACCCCCCCCCCCGGGCATCCTATAGGCAACAGTAATGTCACTGGCTAACCCTTTCAACTCAGGTGCTTTGTTGGGTGCTTCTGACACCAATGTAGTAGTAGTGGTATCAAATATTAGCATCAAGTCAGTTCATTCTCCCAGACCTCTAGAAGTATGCTAGAAATAAGTTCAAGAGAAACTGCAAAACATCTATCTGTACACCCTCATTTTCTCTAAATTGAAGAAAGGACTTTTCAAGTCCAAGCATATCCTCCTCCCATCCACACTAACATTCCTCTATTTCAGCATATTTGTATCTTGTCTTCTCTATTGGCAACTTTTATAAGGATCTTTGAAAGGATAACATAATCCACCTGGAACAATGGATTTTTTCCTCAGCTTTGCATGGACTACATCGAAATACTTTTGTGGCAGTTAAAATGAGACAATATTTTACATGAAATATAACCTGACAACCTTTTCTCTCTCCTTTTCATTTAACTATTTGGTTTTAGTGGGTTTAAATTGTACTGCTAATATTTGATCGTACTTCAAGATACTTTTCTTACATTCGCAAATCTTATTAAAAAATAAACTAGTTTCTTCAAAATTACTCTGCTTTAGGAATACTGTGTAAGGTTTTAAGACTACTTATTTTACTTATCTGTATGTCATGTAAAAAACAGAGTTTGAGAACCCAGCTGGGAAGGTGATAGCCAAATCTGAATCCACACTATTTATCAAGTATAATACTACAAAATCCATGTTGTGTGGCCCTCAGAGGGGTTCTCTTTGATAAAAAATTGCTGTTATAAACAATGAGTAGAAGGTGCAAATGAAGTAAATATCATTGCTACAAATCTGGATCTTTTGAACATTACCTCAGAAAGGGTTGTTTCTTGGAGAATTAAACTTTTTTAAAAAAAATCTTAACTATTTTTTTCTGCACCCAATGATTTCTTCCTCTTGCTTCACATCCATCTAGGTTTTTAAAATTCTTTTCTCTTTATTTCTCAGTAAAACTATCAATTTCTCTTTCTCCATCACTTTTTACTATTTCTATTGGAATATAGCTGGGAAGCATGTATGAATTTACATTTATATACCTGCCCACTTCTGTATAATTATGATTTGTATGTGAGAGAAATGACTGATATATATGGAGAAATAAATTAATTCTGTAAATGGGGTGTCTTATTTTATATAATTAATTTGGTTGATAAAGCTTTTTTTGCTTTACCTTTTTTTAGTGTAAATTTGAGAAGCATGTATAACCAAGCATATATATATTGTATATATGGACAGGAATTGATTTTAATCATGTGGACACTCAGGTAGGAAATTGGGCAGGTTCCAAGAAATCTCTAGGAATGGTTTCAACTAGTTTTGGCAATTTTATGTAGACAAGATAGGAAAGCCCTACATTATAAAATATTTTTCATTGTATTTTGTTTTGGTCTACTCTTCCTTTTTTTTTTCTTTGCTAAAATCATGTTGTCTTTCTTTTGGAAAGCCAGGGTCCTTTTGGAACAAGTCTCCCTATTCTAAGTTATTTAGAGAATATAAAACATTATCATTAATTAATCTAGTAACATAATTTACCAAAAAGGCCAACGTATCAGTATTGTGATTTTTTTTAAATTAGTGAAACCCATAGGTCCTAATGTAAATGCAATAATCTTTTGAAGCAAAAGTTGAAAATAAAACACAATTCACACACCATATGGATATTGCAGAACTGAGAGAGCACCATTACTATATTCTTCATGAGAAAACTTGTCATTGCTGAGACATTTATCAAATTCATCAGATCCTACCAGCACAGGTGTTCTTGATGGAGAATCTAAAAAGAAAGCACACTTTTTATAACTACTTTTAGCACATTTTTAAATTTTATCAATATTAATTCAATAATAATCAACATTAAAATTACCTAATTTTTTATGTTCTTAGCTTTTTTGCCCTTTTCAAGAGCA
Source organism: Pantherophis guttatus (assembly GCF_059756535.1). Taxonomy (NCBI): domain Eukaryota; kingdom Metazoa; phylum Chordata; class Lepidosauria; order Squamata; family Colubridae; genus Pantherophis; species Pantherophis guttatus. Next base: position 58,564,599 of record NC_142066.1, read on the forward strand.
TTATAAGAATGGAAGTTATCTTTTAGAAAACATTTTTGTCTGTTATAAAGGACCACAAAGAGTTGGTAAAAGGAAACCACACAACTTCAGTTAATATTTTAATTATCCAAAAATATTGAGAATGTACACAGCTATGCCACAGTATCTGTTTTTAATGTGTTATAAAACCCATAATTCTATGTTAATATTAATAATATTAAATGAATTATTGGATTATTAATGGATTGTGATATGGAATTCTTTTATTTTTGATGGCAATATCTCATGTATAGGCTTCCAAATGCAAATTCCAATACATTTATCAGTGCAATATGTTCAGAAAAAAAATTGAATCATATACTTATTCTTATTACTGAAAGAATATAAAAATTCCTTATTATAGTTTTTATCAACAGAAAACAGCATTGCTTTTCCCCCTGATAATACTATCATACATAATAGGACAGGGATGTCCAAATGTTATTTTTATAAAGTTAGTAAACTATGAAATACATAAATGTTTCAGTATATAATATGATATCTTAGAAAACATACAGAAAAGTTTCCAATAGCTAAAAGTAATTCATAATTTTTTATCAAAAATTATACCCCATCCTTCATTTTTGAAAAAGTAATAAATCTTATAAGTTACTTACGAATCAAAGGCTTCCACTTGATCGTAGGCAAATGCATAACGGCATTATCATTTCTGGATTCCAAAGCTTTAGGGTTAGTAGGGAATTTTTCAGAAATTCTAACGGATGACTGAAGATATAGCTGACCTCTATACATTCCTGCATATAAAATCAGCAGTAATAGTGTTACAGGACTGGTAAACTTCATTCTTTAAATTTCAAAACAGATTTTGGATATTCCGCAGACAGAATTTTTAAAAAAATATGAATCAGTAGTGAACTAATACCCTGTTTCCCCTAAAATAACGCATCCCCTGATAATAAGTCCAATCGGGCTTTTGAGCGCGTGGCAATAAGGCCAAGCGCTTATTTCAGGGTTAAAAAAAATATAAGGCAGGGTTTTATTTTTGGGGAAACACTGGTAATTGTATATTCTCAATAGCTGAGACCACCTCATTAAAAATTAATATAAGTACAGATGCTACCAAATGTACATAGATGCAGTTTTTCCCAAAGAATCCCAATTTGTTGTAAAATTGATATATCATATTCATCATGACTAATTCCATAGGCCATGCAGCAGACATTTTACTTTCAATGTATGACTTAATATAAAATGAAAATGGACATAATTATTGGTATTTCTAATCTAGTACTTCATTGCCCATCCTTTTCAGGCAATAATTGCAATCAGGCACTTTCTGTAGTTATGAATAAGCAGTCTATACTTCTCTATAGGCAAAGCTCTTCTTGAGCAAACTGTTCCACTTCTCTTACATTTCATGAGTTCCTTTTTCTAACTGAAAGCTTCAGGTTTTTCCATGTTCTATTTGATTCAGATCTGGACTCTTAGAAGGTTGAGTCAAAACAGTCCAAAGTTTGCTTTTCAATCATTCTTGGGTACTCTTAGATATACTGTATGTTTTAGATGATTATCCATGACTTGAGACTGAGATAGTTTTCTAACTTTGACCATTATATTTCATTCCAGGAGGTGTTCATTATCTCCGATTTTCTTGGGTCCTGCACAGATTTAAGATACCCAGTGCCAAAGGCATTTAAGCAACCCCATAACATTATGACGCCTCCTCTAGTTTTCTCAATAGATGCATTCTTTACTTTAAAAGCATCACTTTTTTGTGTGTGAACGTAGAACTGCTGTGACTTACCCAAAAACTCTGATTTTGTTTCATTTGTCCAAAGGGTATTTTCCCAGTTATATTGTGACTTGTCAACATGCATTTTAGCCAATTCTATTGTGGCTTCTTTTGTGATTATCTGAAGGAGTGTGGTCTCCCTGTGTCTTCTATCATGGAGGCAGCTTTCAGTCAGGCAACAATACACGGTGCAATGATATTGTTGTACCTTGATCTTGGAGATCAGCCAGGATCTGTTTTGAAATTTTCCATGGTTCTTTCTCCACCATTCAAATTATTCTTCTGTGAAATCTGGGAGCAATATTCTTCTTGCAACTATGTTCAGGGAGGTTGGTGCTAGACCCATTGTTAATCTTAAATTTCTTGAAAACATTAGCAATGGTGGTAACAGAAACATGAAGTTCTTTATAAAGATTTTTGTTTAACCATTACCATGCTTAGCTATTACCTTCTTTGTTTCTTCCGCAGAGAAAACTCATTTGCATTACTTTTTCTTGTCCATATTTACTGTACTGTATAAAAATGCTTGAGTATTTTTCTTCAAATAGGATAAATGACTGATTATAACACCTGTACTATTAATTAATCTGCTTGAGATCACTAAAATCCAATGTCTTTTAATTTAAATAATTATATTTATGCCATTTTCATTTGTTTTATTAGTTATAAAAATATTTTAAGTCATACATCAAAAGCAAAGTGCCTATACTATGCATTATGGAATCTAAAGCATGGTAGATATCATTTACTTATGTCAGTTTCAACCTATAGTACTTAATGAAAAATTGGGAAATACATGGCAGGACACCAATACTTTTGACCACATCTATCTTAAGATCTGTCTATATAGAAAATTCTAAAAATGTACAATATAAAATTCCACCTGCAAATAAATTAAGATCTTCCATTTAAGCTTCCTACAAGAAGATAATCTCTATTCAGCATTTAATTATGCAAATAAGTATATTTACCATAATAGCATACAGATCATATCATCCCATTTCACATTAGCAACAATAAATCCAATTCAATCTGCTATCCAGGAACTTGCATGTAGAAGGTTCAGAAAATTTATATAGTTAAGAGAAGCTTCACAGACTATATAACTATAGATGTCTTTAGCTTTAGACATTACATATTTTAGGACTAAAATTTGAATGACTAGCATGTCATATACCAGGCAAATTATTTGGAAACAAGGTGGATAAAAATCAATGATTTTTTTAAAAAAATCAAAAAAATCAGATTTTTTTTTATTTAAATCGGATTTTTTTTAATTTAAATCGGATTTTTTTAAATAAAATGCTTTTTGAGGAAAATATATTACCATCCAAAGGTTATTCCATCATGAAATAAAGATTAGTTTTTTAATTATGTAGAATAAGGCTGTATATGTTTAATTTTTTTGGTAAATAAATTCCATTAATCCATTCACAATGTCATGCTCTTCCAGAGGTTTTTGTAAGATTATTGGGCAATTTCTCTGCCTACAAGATATTATCACAGATGCTTGGTTTACTTTTGCAGTTCTCAAAACTGAATTTGACTCAGCAGAGATCACATGCCTCTTCTTCACAGCAAAAATGTTATAACATGAACAGAGTTGAGAAAGAGACCTTAATCCTATTATTCTACAAACCTATGAATACAGAATCAACCCCTTCAGTGCTAAGTTTCAAGAAGTTCAGTGAATAGAATAGAAACAATATTTTTCTGATTGTTTGGAGTGGAATAGATCTGCACAAGAAGAAAGTGAAACTAAGTGTGAGAAGGAAGGGGCAAGCAGACAAGCAGTACAAAATGAAAGTGAAACTTTCTGAGCACAATACTGCACAGCCACAGACAGACAAGTCTTTGGATCTTTTTGTGTGTATGACCTGAGGTTTATCACATTCTTTCCTTGGAGGAAAAAACCTATAATGGCAGCAGGCCGTAAAAGAGACCCAGTTTGGCAATATTTTAATGAAGTTCCTTTACCTATCGGTAAGGCAGGCATGCGTGCAAACTGCAAACACTGCAACAAAGAAACACAAGGCCTGGTGGCCCGAATGAGGCAACATCATGAGAAGTGCTGTGATGAAGATGACCAAAGAAACACATTTGAACAGGCAGGATCTTCAGGTTGGTAAACATTTTTATTGAATCATATTTCTAAAGACTGCCTTGAACTGTCAAGTTTGAGCAAAATTATATTTCTTATTATTACTGCATGTTACTGTCATTTGGTACAGTTATGAAGAAAAGCAAATATTCCTTTTGGGGCAGTGCTGTGTCTAATAAGCAGAAATTGTATAAACAATAAAATAACAGCATTGACTTTTTTGTTTAGGGGAATTCATGGATTCTGGAAACTATCCACCTTCAAGATCACCATCCTCCTGTTCTACAGTTTCAGAGTTATCCATCCAGGATAGTGCTTCATTAGCATCATCATCATCATCAGACACCCACAGCCACATATCACTATTACCTAAAAGAAAGAAAAAACCCTTCCCTCCTGGAACCACCATAGATAAATTTGTGATAAAAACTAGCAGTTTAGAAAAAGAGTTAATTGATGAAAAAATTGCCCAGTTTGTTTATGCAACAAAGTCTTCTTTCCGTCTGACTGAGAACCCACATTTCATTAATATGGTTCAGTCACTGAGACCAGGATACAGTCCACCCAGCAGAGCAGATGTTGCAGGGAAACTGCTGGATAAAATGTATGACAGGGAAATGGAGCAATGTGCAACAGCTCTAGAGGGTAGAATTGTTAACCTAAGTATTGATGGGTGGAGTAATGTCCACAATGATCCTATTGTATGTGCTTGTATAACAACAGAAGAAGGGAAAGTCTTCCTTGCACAAACCATTGATACGTCAGGAAATGCACACATAGAATACTTACAAAAAGTGGCAGTAAAAGCTATAACATGTGAACAAAAATTCAAATGTCTAGTACACAGTTTGGTCACAGACAATGCTGCAAATGTACCCAAGATGAGAAAAAATTTAAAAGAGCAGGAAGGGAATACAAAGCTAATAACATATGGTTGCAGTGCTCATTTGCTGCACCTCTTAGCCAAAGACTTAAGTGTTCCAGAAATAAAGACTAATGTTGTTGAAATTGCTAAATTTCAACTACTGAGTCCTTCGGGAGTAGGGCGGTATACAAATCAAATAAACTAAACTAAACTAACTAAACTAAATACTTCTGTAACAATCATTTTGCTGCAGCAGCTCTGAAAAGGATGGGTGGAACCAAGCTAATGCTCCCACAAGATGTTAGATGGAACTCTGTGGTGGACTGTTTTGAGCAGTATATCAAGAACTGGCCTATTCTGATGAGTTTGTGAAGAAAATCGAGATAAAATAGATGGCACTGTCATGGCCAAAATCCTCAACATTGGGCTTAAGAGAAATGTTGAACATATGCTGAGCATCCTGAAACCCATCTCTGAAGCTTTAAACAAAATACAGAAAAATAGCTGTTTTATTGCTGATGCTGTTGAAATTTGGAAGGAACTGAGTGAACGTTTAAAAACAGAACTACACATGGACAGAATTAAATTACAAGCATTAAAAAAATGAATGGGACAAGTACTGTCTCCAGCTCATTTTTTCACAAATATTGTCAATATCCAGTAGGGGTCAAAATTTAAGTGCTGAGGAAGAGGAGTTAGCTATGATATGGGTATCCAGCAATCAACCATCTGTAATGCCAACTTCAAAGCTAAGGGGGAACCATTCAAGAAATATATGTTTGCTGAAGATATTTTAAAGAAAGTCACATCAGTGAACTGGTGGAAGTCACTTAAGCACTTGGATTTAGAGACCGTTCAAGTAATGATTTCACTTTTAACAGCAGTAGCTTCTTCTGCAGGCGTTGAAAGAATATTCTCTTCCTTTGGACTCATTCATTCTAAATTGAGAAATCATTTGGGACCCGATAAAGCAGGAAAGCTTGTTTTTCTTTTCCAGATTATGAACAAAGAAGAAGATGAAGATGACAAGTGAGCTACAGAGGACAGTGTTTAAGTTTTTCATGTGTAGGATGGGCTGACAGTCTAAGTTTCTTAAAATATATATATTTTGTTTAGCCAAATTAGTTAACAAACATGGATGTTTGCTTAAGCAAATAACATATGCTGTAATGTTATTGTTTCAGTTGAATAAATCTATTTAAATTGTTATTATTAAGGTAATGATTATTTTTCTCCTTCCTAAGTACAACAGAAAAGTTGTCCAAATATGAATGATTAACCTATTAAACTGGGGATAAAAAAACTAATATGAAAAGTTGTTATTCTAAAAATCTTCATCTACTTGCATATTAAAGATATACCAGCAAGAATTAGTCTTTATGTAGAAAACTATGATTTAAATCAAGCCTTACTGACTAGTGATTTAAATCGTGATTTAAATCAGTTTGATTTAAATCAAATCCACCCTGTTGGAAATAAGGAATATGAAATGGCCAAGTCTAAATTTGCACAATTATAGATGTTATCCATAATTCTGAGTGATTGAGGAAATAACTTCTGAGGAGTGGCTTCATGGTGATTAAACTTAGATTGTGTTTACAACCGAGTTGGGTGACAAATGAATTTAACAAATAAATGCTGTACCAAGCCATGATTTTCTCAAGCACAGCTTGTTGGATTTCTTCCCAAGATGGCTGCCAAATGGTAAAGTTTTTTTCCCCCTTGCCAACGATCTGCTGATTTTGCTACCAAAGCTGGTTCTCTAACAGTGCTGCTCCCTGGATTTGAACAGGAGCATTTAGGAATGACCCAAGATGGCTTTCGGTACACAATGGATCCACGTGGGAAGAGGAGTCTTGAACATTCCAGTTCCCCGTGGGAGCAGTCGGAAAGTCACTGATAATTCATCTTCTCAGCAGTTTGTTTTCTTAAGCATACCTGAGTATTAACTTCACTTTTTGAATCTTCTGTTTTACTTTGCTTTTTATCTTTAAAGGCTGACTGGTCAGTTGAATATAGATTTATTTTAACCACCTGCTGGACTCTAGCTATCCACCCCCCCCAACCCTTTGAATAACTTTCAGTTCTCTCTAAGGCAACAAAGCATGTTTTTGGATGGTGGAAGTGATTTCATTTAGTTTATATTAATGTTGGACTCACCACTACAGAATTTTGCATTTTATACATTTGTAATTTTTTTCTTTTAATCTTGGATCAAAATATCCAGAAAATATCTACTCTGTTTTATTATTTATTTCTTTATTTTGCTTCACTGTTCTTTGTTTTCTGGCTAAGAAACACAGATCAACAACGCATCAGATTACGGACAAGTAAGGGGGGGGCTGATATTTAAAAAAAACAATTGGTTACATGCAATTTTTAGTTGAAAGCTTTTTTTAAAAGTCTGATGAAATGATAATGGCTGTGGAAAATATTCAGATGCATGTAGCTCTGGATAAATTAAGACTCACAAAAGGAATGTGATTTGGAAATTGTAGATCTGTTGGAAAGAACAATGGATTTAGCAGACCTAGAAGTAACTGAGTTGATTGCGTACACCTCTCTAAATTCAAGGCTGCATTCTTTTACAACAGCAGAAGTCTGATTAAATGGAGAAGTGATAAATTAATTTTCCTTAGGAAGATTTAAGGAGATTTGGGGAATGCATTTATCACACCTAATCAGAAGTCAACTCTCGGAATGATTTGGAATAGATAGGATGCTGTGGTAAATTTGCTACGAATTGATTACAATAACATTTTGTTAACACAAGGTTTTAAAACTTTCTTGCGTTTTTTTAATTATTGTTGTTCTTTATGTTAACTATTTTGCCATTAATATAGTATATAAATGACAGGTTAATAACTTACAAATAATTTAATAGTTTAAAAAAACTGGGGGCCTGTTTAACAGGGGGTGGAAAATATTGTAATAATGTATTAATCAGTATATAACTAGGGGGGATAATATGTGTTTAGATATTAGAGTTTTTGAATGCATTTTTTTCAATGTTTTGTTTTTTCTTTTCTTTTTTTTCCCCCTAAATTTTTGGAATTTTGTATTTTAACTATGTTCGAATAAAATCAAAATAGAAAGAAAAAAACAGCATAATTTGTTGACTAAATCACAACTGACTGGTTTCACACTATATACCGAGCCATAAAGCAACTAAACCAAATCCAAACAAATCACATTATGAATTAATGTGATATCTGAATCTAGATACATTTTTACTGTAGAGTCAATAGTAAAACATTTATGAAAATACAGATCAGCAGAAAGCATAAAATAATTTTAACATAGAAATAACTGTTTTTCCACATCCAAGTAGTCAAATGATGCACTTAAGGAAAAAAAAGTTAATTTTACCCAAGCAATGATAACATAATCAGATTAGAGAATGAAGGATCTACAATCAACAATCCCTAGTGTCTATACCCGGTTTTTATATGATTAAAGCTCGCATAGTTAATAGGACAGTGCTTTAGAAAATATATCAGAATATTTAACACAACATTAAACTTTTAACTTTTTCATTTTAAACAGTTCAAACATTGTTTCTTTTGGAAGGTTTATAAGATTATTTCAGAGAGAATGCCTGAATTCATGGTTGCTTTAAAAGTTTAAGGATTAGGCCATAAAATGAAGGCTGTTAAAATACATGTATTATACTTTGACCAACAACTACAATCTATATTTATAATTTAAAAACTGCAGTCTGGATAAATATGCAAAAAATATATTTTAAAAAAATCAATCTTCTCTCAATGCACAAAGTACTAGTCATATTGTATATATGAAGCAGTAACTGCTAATGCAAAATACATTAAGAGCATAACTCAGATTCAAATTACTTTTTTTCTCTTGAAAAAAATCATAATCGATATAAACAAAGAAACAACATACAAATATATAAAAAATATAGAAGTTATCTGTAGAGATTGGGACAAAAAATGATGCCATATGTTTAAGTAGGTCAACATACCTAAATAAACACTGGATTCAGTAGCTCCTCGAGCAGCTTCCACAAGATCTTCTTCATCCTCTAAGATATTATTATTAGAGGTATAGCTTGTGTCATCAAAGAGACTGATTGGAATTACTTTGCCATCTTTCACCAACCAAGCAGAAGCAACCGGAGTGCAAAACTGAAAATAAAATAAATCATTATTTAAAAAATACATCCAATAAATGTGACACTCATTAGTTTTTAATGCATAGGTTTTTACAAATACAAGGAACACTTTATACATAAGATAATTGTTTTTAAAAGTTTAAATTCCACAATACTAAAAGAAAATGAAAAATGTTTTGGTAACATTATGATATTTCTAAACAGCATTAACATATTTCCCATCTTTAGTACCTGATATTCCCATTCCAGATGTCCTTCCTTCTTATTAAATGCCATAACCTTCCAGTCAGCTACTGAAACCTTTATCACTGTATCCTTCATTGTAGCTTCCTGTTCTTCTACTTCCGAAATAATTTTAGAATCTTCTTTGTTAATATTTGATTTCATATTCCCTTCAAGAAATCCTACCCTTGTTTCAGTCTCCGGGAGATAACGTAGTTCAAAATGACCAACGCTAAAATTCCACCTTTAAAAAAAGGGTAAGACTGTGATTCCATATCAGTTCTATCTTTATAAATGTCATACTGTTTCTGAAATAATGCATCCTAACATTCAGAAACGTAGTAAAACTAGTTTTGTATAACTAATCTCCAATGTACTAATATTAACTAAAAACTGGATTAAGGGAGAAAATCTATAAGCTTGATAAAAGAGAAAAGTGCCTCAACATCTGTCTTATCTTTGCATGATTTTTTTCCAGGAGGAAGCAATTATTTATTTAATTATGTCATTTATTAATTATAAAACAAGAAAGTTATATCTTGATATATGTTAATATTTACTTCTTACATCTTATCTTTACAGTAATTTCCAACCTTTTGTATTTGCATAAAGTATCTAGATAGTCTTTCCATTATTAAATGCTGTTGCTGTGGTGGAAAGTGATTATGCTTTCTGCTAAATAATCTTCTCTAGCCATAGAACAGGGGTGTCAAACTCAATTTCATTGAGAGCTGCATCAGGGTTGTGTTTGACCTTGGGGGGTAGGGATGGGACATGGCCAGGGTGGGTATGGCCAGCTCGACGTCATTAGTATCGGGGGACTTTTGGTGGCCCGGGCAGGGCTGGGGGGATCCATTGTCTCCAGCAAAGGAAGACGAGACCAGGGAGAGTGCCAAACTCTTGTCCTCCAGAAGAGCCTCACTGTCCCTCTCAGGCCACGTGGACCCTGGACGGGGTGCAGGCTGTCCATAGCCCTAGGCAGTAAAGGGCATGCCCAGCCTGGCCCTCAAGCTCCCAGGGCACCAGGACCCCACAGCCCAGCTGTGCTTACCTCCTTGAGGCTGCTGCTGCTGTTCTCGTTTTCCTTGGCCAGGTTGCTCATATGTGTGCAGAAGGGCAAAATGTGTGGGTCAGAGGGAGGCCCACTCCCTCTCCATGCGGGGAGACCTGGCTTTGTAACCAAAGCATGCTCAGCTATAGGATGGGAGACCACGAGTTGAAGTCAGGAGGAGGAGACAAGGGGATGGCGAAAGGGCAGCCGGGCTGCTGGTGGCCAAGTGCTAAAGCAGGATTTCCCTCAGACCCTACCTCCCTCTCATTATAATCTATCTTCCTTCATTCCCATCTTTCCTTCTTTTTCCTTCCTTGCTTTATTCTCATCTTCCCTTCTTTTTGTCTTTTCCTTTGTCTTTTCCTGTCTCTTCTTGGATGCTCAAATGCAAAAGGAGAAACATGCCTCAATGCCTCATGCCACTTTTGCTAATAGTTTGTTTTGCTAGCACTCTGCCAATGAAAACGGAGCTTGGGAAGGCTGTGCCCGGCCCTTCTGAGTTCTGTTTTCACTGACAGAGGCACTGCAGGCCAGTCCTTCACTGTTTCCAGGGTGGTCCCATGGGACAGATCAAGCATCTATTAGATACTCGCAGATTACCTATATAGATAATCCATGATTTACAACTATTCATTTAGTGATAATTTGAAGTTACAATGGCACTGAAAAAAGTGACTTATGACTATTTTTCACACTTACAACCATTCATGGTGATGTGATCAAAATTCAGATACTTGGCAACTGGCATGCATTTATGATTGGTTGTCCCAGGGTCATGTAATTACCTTTTGAAACTTTCTAACAAGCAAAGTCAATGTGGAAGTCAGGTTCATTTAACAGCCATGTTACTAATTTAACAACTCCAGCAAGAAAGGTCATAAAATAGGGCAAAATTCATTTAAGAATTGTCTTGGTTAGCAACAGAAATGTTGGCCCCAATTGTGGTCATAAGTCAACAACTACACGTACTAACCTGGGGATGCAGGTATATCATGTGCAGAAACGACGGAGAATAATTATTAATTCATTAAGACATAATACTACTATATTATACATACTTTTCATTGCCGCTGCGGGGCCCAACAGCACGAACAGTTTTCTGAGTTCTATGTAGGAGAAGAATATCTTCCTGCTCTAGCTCATCATCATCCCAGCGACGACAGCCCATTGCTGAACATATATATTTTACCTAGGGCCAGAAGGAAATATTTAATTCAACAGGCTCTCCCTTAGGTGCCAATATTTTTATTAATAAAGTAGAAGTTCTGACAATTCATGTTGTATTCCATTTCTATAATGGAATGGAATACAACATGAAAAGTAAAAAGTACATAAAAAGTAAAAAAGTATACTTACATAAAAAGTAAAAATGTGTTCCCTAAGTCGTACATAAATGGTGGTTCACTTGGAACAAATCCTAAAATTAAAGCACTCACACCCCCCCCCCCAATACATTTGAGATAAAGTATTTTGTGTTTTTAATACAAATCATGTTGGTAGTTACTGAATTATATAAGAAGTGAAAAAATTAAACATGCAATTTGTAATATGCCTGAAACTCGCAAAAGGAAGCCAGCTTTTACAAAGTTTTATAAAACCTTACCAGATAGGTTGGCTATAAACGATTTCAAAACAATTTTAAAAACCTATAAACATTCTGTTGCCAAAGTTGTTATTATTTTACCTTTCCTGAATATGAACTCAGCCCATATGTTGTTCGGGACTTTCCTCCAACCAGAACTACATCATCTCCAAATCTGTAGGATGATTCAAGAAGTGACTCAACAGTGAATGGAACAGCTTCAATGCTCTCTCTATCACGATCCCACTGGAAAAGATCTCCATCCAAGGAGGGAATTATCATTTTATTCCCAAACACCTACAAAATATTAAAATAGAAGTATACATTTTAATAAGGATAAAAAGAATATGATCAGAATACAGAAAGATTTAAAATCAAATGAGATCCAAATCAATAGAAAAATGCCATAATAATGTCTCATAAAATTATTTAACAATGCATATCCACAATTGTGCATTGATCCATGTTCCTTTTCAGACTGACTACATTTTATGACATAAGTCATCATTTACTTCACTTAGAGAGTAAAATCAGCTAGATAAACTGACTTCTAAGCTAACTTGTTTATCTGTGCCTATCTCAGCCAAATTATTTCACTATTTTTACCTGCTCTTTTCTCAGTAAACCATCCAAGGCTTGAAAATTCAATTTTGATGTAAATTTATAACAATAGTTCTTTTTTCCGGAAAAGACAATGACTGAGATCTAAGAACTCTGCCAAACTATTCTATTTCCTGAAGGGGCTTATGATGTTAAGTTTATGACAACAGATTATAAATGTGCCTCATCACTTCTTTAAAAAGAGATTTAAATAATTTTTGATTTGGTGAAAAATCATAAACAGTAATTTCCTGAGAATAGAAGGTATTGTGAACTCTAATGATATACACGATATAGGCTGTGAGAAAAAGACTTTCTTCTTGTGGAAAGAAGGATGATTTGAGATTGAAACAGTAGTAAATTTTCAACTGGTTGATTACAGTAACAGTTTGTTAACAGAGTTTTGGAATTTCAATCTTGTCTTTTTCTTATTATTGTTCACATTTTTTTACTACTTTTATATTTTTATATATTTCATTATTGTTTTTTTTAACTATTTTGTTATAATATGGTTTATAGATTATAGGCTAATAATTTGTAAATAGATTTAGTAGTTTAATAGTTTAAAATTCTTTTGGCCTGTTATGCAAGTGATGGCAAACCAACATTGCTGTATTATATTTTTACACGTTTTCTTTTTAATGTCTTTTTATTGTTTTTTAAAATTATTTTGTCCTTTTAAAATATTTTGGTGTTTAGTATTTTAATCTTCTTTGAATAAACTAAAATCCCCCCTCCCCCCAAAAAGTGTTTCTTATACAAAACTGAAATGTGTGTACACTTGGGATTTTCTTGTTGCATTTTCAAAATAGCAGACCCCATGTCTTTCTAGAAATCACATTCAAAGCTAAAATATGTGATTTGAAATACACTTTTAAGGCTAAAATATGTAATTTGTGGGCCTGTTATTCAAAAATAAAATTTATAAGCCTCTACAGGATATAGAATAGTTTGTCAGAGTTCTTAGATCTCAGCTATTGTCTTTTCCAGAAAAAAGAAAAAGAACTAATTTGCTGCTCTTAGATAAGAGGTCCATTGCATTTTGGATCAAAGACAAGGAAATGTCTTGCTCTAAAAGATAAAAAAGCCACATGTAATTTCAGTAATACATGAAACAAAATCTGGCAGAAGTATGAACATGAATCATAAGAGATAGAGGAACTGAAAGATATATTATTAACATGCAACAAATTATAGATACTAAATTTCATCCTAGAGAAGAGCAGGAATAATGAAAAAAGTAATAGAATTCCAAGGATAGATAGTTATAAAATGATTTGTGATTCACATGTGTGCATGGAACCACCTCTTTACCTAATGAAAAAATTCTAACATGGCACAGAAGCAACAGTCTGAATGAAATATGAAACATCTAAATAATTCAAACTTGGGGAAAGAATGTTTTAAGTTAAATAATTAATTTAACTTAATTGTTAGCTAAAGCATGTTTAAAAAAGGTCAGAAGTGTGTAAAAAGGTAGATGAAAAAATTAATTATCCACTTTAATACATGCAAGCAATATTCACAATGGTTCCACTGTATGTGCATATAGCTCTTTACTGAAACTACTGATGTCTTAAGAAATGAACATACTACAAAATAAGTATCTCTACAGGTAAATCTTAAATTACAATCACTTATGCAGCAGCTGTTCAAGGTTACAGCACTGTATGAAAGGGATTTATGAGTGGTCTCATATATTACAAAGAGCTTCAGTCAAGTGATTGCAGGTGTTGTGATGTTCCTTGCTGGCTTTCCACAAGCATAGTTAATGGGAAAGCTGGTGTGAAGTTAGAAACAGTCAAGCAACTGCCACTTTTTCACCCACTCGCCTGGGACTCTGCCTCTTCCTGCTTAATAACCTAAGTGACCTTGGGGTATGATGGCAAACAAGATTGCATTGCTAAGTTTTGCAGTCACATGACATCATATTTTACCACCCTGCAGCTTAGCAACAAAAATTCTGATACCAATTAACTAAACACAAACAAGCCAGATCACCCTACCAATGTTTAAAAATAAGTAATGTTAGAACCACTGAAGAAGCAAAATGGCAAAGGTCAAGAAAGAAATCTGCGGTTTCAGTTCAAGACAACTTTATACTGCATAAATGTTAAGATTTTATTTCTAAAACTGAGTACAGATTATCATTAAGGATGTTAATTAAGATTAAGATTATCATTAAATATTAGGATATCTAAGCATATCCTGCTTGTAAGTATTTTTAATCCTTTCAAATATTTCTTAACAAAAACAAGATTAGATATCATGGCATTTACCTTGATGTCCAACACACACACACAAAGTGTAACATTATGTTTCCACAATCACTCCAATAAAGTTTTGAAAGAACTCCAAATTGGTAATATAAATGGTTTCTGAGAATGTTTGTTGTACAAAAAATAGTTACAATTGGTCATACTCTGAAAGTTAATTCTTGAGAACTTACATTAATAATTGAAGGGATTACACTGTTACTCCTTATTAATATAAATTAGTGTTACAGATTCTAATGTATAGTTCTAAAAGAAAAAAAGTGATTCTAGACTTCATTATTTAACAAGACAAGAATTCATTTGCATGATCATTTGTAATTTCTCTCCTTATTCATGGTAGCAAGAAGTGTACATAAAGTGATGAAATAATTGTAAATCCAAAAAGACTAAAAATATGGAAATATTCTCATTGAAAGAATAAGGAGATTCAAATTCAATTACACTAAGGAATCAGCAAGGACATGTGTCTAGTTATGGAAATGACATTATCCTCTATTTGTCCTTAAACATCTCCTATTGCAAGAACGAATCATTTGCAGTTATCCTAATCCATGGAATTTAAGTTATGTTAAAGTTCTTACATATATTAACTTATTCAATGTCAATAAAAGGAAAATTCATAATTAATATTAGTATCAAATTTTGCAAAGTGAGTATCTTCAAGTTTGCCAGATGATCTCCACAAAAAAAGCAATACTTATATTTCATATAAAAACTGGGGCTTGTAATTTAAAAGTTTGTTAAAACATATACCTATCTAACAAATATTTGCAAACTGTCAAGAAAGTTGGAACAGATTAGAAAGATTTACAGCAATTAGAACTTGCTTAAGCAATCTAATTCACTCTTAATATTCACTTTTTTTCTTATATACTGTGAATCCACAAACCTGCAGATGTGGATTCAACAAAATTTGTAGAGGAAAACTGAAGTCTACTTAAAGATAGTTGGAAGGCAGAAAATATAGATGATGTTTCAGTAATTCAATTAATAGAGTACAATGGAGAAAAGCATTAGACATTTTTGGTGAAAGTATTCCTTGCTTAACAACTACTTTTCAGTGATCATTCAAAGTTATGAATAACCTGAAAAAATAACTTTACAGTCAATTTACAACATTCACACCATCCCTCAGTGATGCAATCACCATTATAATCAATACGTGTTGTCATGCATCTGACCTTTTTTTTTTCCTTCCCATCCTCCACTTGAAGACAGAAAGATTGGAGAGAAAGGGATTGTCAGGGAATAAACTGTTGCTCTGTCGCACATTGAAAACAATGGGATTGTTGGAAGACCAGGACTAGGAGCTGCAGGCACATTGCAGAAACAACTTACAGTTCTCTCTTGACATCTTTTCCACTCCAATCTCTCTGCTCTGTGAGAGGGGGAAGCAAGCAATTTTTGTGGGTAATCTCTCCTATGCCTGATCCTGATCAAAGGGATTGCTTTACAGAAATTGTTTGCTCCCCTTGCACCTCTCATGCAATTCTGCACAGTTTATCAGATTTCCAATTAAGAATCTTTAGGAATGAGATCTATGTTCCCAGCATTCCTGGTACTTCCAACTAGCACAGAGGTGATGAAATATCTCAGTACAATTAACCCCTCCCTATAAATTCTAAAAACCAGTGATTAAACACACTAATCTTACCTCTGGTTTACTAAGACTAGATGAAACAAGAGAACCTGATCCCACGTCCAGATCCCACTGTTTTCTACCACTGTTTTCTGGATCTAAAGCAGCAATCCGTCCATCCAAAGTACTTATAATTATTAATGATCTGCAAATAAAAAATATGTTCATAAGAACAAAAAATCCAAGATATACCTAATAACAATCTGTAACCAATTTTTCAAATTATTAAGCTATGTTTTTTCCCAGCTTTATTGCCATTTTCTTAACTTTTTCTTTCCCTTAAAAATAATTAAAAAGAAGCAATATCAGTGATATTGCCTACTAAAATCAGAATATTGCCTACAAATGTTGACAATTATATAAGTTAATTTGAGATCATTTTGTAACTTCAATTGCCTACATGCAATTATGTAAAGTTACAAATTGGATATGTATTTTCTTAATGGGCATTTTTTTCTTCCTAGTGCCTTAATCACATAAAAATATTTAATTATGCAAATTAAATGTGAACATTATTCTGTGCTATTAGTTTGCACTACTCAAGGTTTATTTCCTAGAAAGCAACCTCCAATTGTTTAGAATTAATGGTAATTTATTTATTTAGCATTTCATTAACCATACCAAAAGAAAATAATTTATTTGAACAATTATAAGATAATCCTAATCATATTGTTTCCAAAGATAAAATATTCAGAGCAAGAATCAAGATTTGTGCATTATTCATAAAATACACCTCAGTATATGGTACAGTGGAGCATTCAGTTTAATTTCAAATAAATCTGCTAGACTTTATGACTGAACTTCAATAGGCAGGCTATGTGCAATATGTTAATCAAATGAAGGAAACATTTTATGCCTTGCTGAATTTAAACCAGGACTCCAGAACCATTTGTTGCTTCAGATTCAATAGGGAAGAATGTTTTAGAATGAGCAGGAACGATAATAAATTTAATGAGTCTGTTTGGGATCATTATATAGGTACAGATAATACTTGACTCACTACTGGTCAGTTAACAAGTTAACTTTTGTCTGAAATTACAATAGGTCAGAACAGGCCCATAAAGCACTTCTGGCCGTTGTAAAATTCATGCTGCATTTCAGATGCTTGGCAACTGACTTGCCCTTATGACCAGTTGTAGTGGTCACGTGACTATGATTTGCAATGTTTTTGTCAGTTTTTGACATTTTTCCGGCAAAAAAGTCAATTCAGAGGAATGGGTTTGCACTTACAACCTTGTTCATTTAATGACCATGGTAATTCATTTAAAGACCACTGCAAAAGAAGTAAAATCAGGTTTGTTCATGTGGGTGCATTGACTTATGATGATAATGGCTTACAACCCCAAATCCAGTCCCAATTGCGGTAACGAGTCAATCACTACTTGTAAGCTTTTTTATGAACCATTTGTTCAGTGACCAAAGTTACAACAGTGTACAAAAAAAGGACTTATGGTAGGTCCTAGCACTTATGATCACTTCAGCATTTCCAGTCACATAATCAAAATTTGGGCATTTGATGAGCTACCTGCAGTTATGATAGCTGCAGTATCTCAGTCATGCTCTCCTTCCCTAAGCGAACGGTCTCCTCTTCAACTCTCACTCCAACCTATTTCCTCTCCCTACCTCTGTCTTTTTTGTCATCTGTACAGTTTGGCCAAGATGAAGCCACTGCTGTATTCCGCCACCACCCAGCTGCCAGCCCCAGCAGACCTTGCCCCCCTTTTACTCCTTAGCACATCTTTCTCCTCTTTTGCATCTGCTTCCCCTTCTCTCCGCTGGTTCCATTGTCAGTGATGAATTCACCTCTGACTTTCATCCACTTCCCCAACAGCTAGGCTCCTGATAAGCCCGACCCACATTAGCAGTCTCAGCCTGCTCCTCCTAGGATCATGGAAAGTACTCCATGGAGTGGTGGGCACCAAGGAGAGGAGATAGTAGCAAGCTCAGTATAGATTAGACATGATACTGAAGACAAGGAAGAAGATAATGACAGCTGCACATAGGAAGTCAAGGAGGAAGCTATGTTGGGGACAGTGGTGGTAGCTGATAGATTACAGCAGAATATAGTGGCATTTTCATCTCACCTGTGCTCTGCAGGATGACCAAAAAAGCAGAAATGGGGGGGGTTAGGAGGGGATAGGAAGTTGAAGCCGAGGCAGTTTGCAAAGGACAAAAGAAGGAGGTCAGCCTCTTTTGGCTCATGATCTCCCAAAAGTGTTCCCTGTCTTGGAAGAACTGAGGCTCAGGGCTTGGAAAGACCAAGCTGGAAATGGCTTGAATTGGGATGGAAGGTGTTAAGTGTTTGCAACCTTCCTAGTCAACTTCCCATTAGCAAAGTCAATGGGAAGGATGGCAGGAAGTCACAATCACAGGAGGTCCTCACCTAATAACAGAATTGGCCCTGTTTAATAACTGTACCTGGGATTGCCATTGCTAAGTCATGTGGTTATGTGATGCTTCACTTAACTACCACTTCACTGATGGAAACTCCAGTTCCAATTAGGGTGTCTAGTCAAGGACTAATTGTAGCAGTTTCTTCCTGAATCACACAACTGCTTTAAAGAAATTTTCACTGTAGCTATACAATCCTATAAACTAACATGGCTGCTTTAGTAATATAACAGGGCTGCATTTGTTTGCATCCGTGTGTTCCAAATCATTACCCTACCAATAAAATCTGAAGCACTGCACAGTCCTAGTTGGCAATTTAAGGCCTCAGGCAAACAGAAAGACTAGGGATCAGCTTCCAGAACAGGGCAAATCAGGTTGTATAATACACTATATATATAATCTTTTTCTGTAAGTCAGTAAACATGTTACAGATAGTCCTTGACTTCATGGTGAAGATCAGAATGTCGGTTGTAAGCCATTGCACCCTTAAGTCATGGCATCACATGACCAATTTGATTTTACTTTTTTGAATGTTGTAGAACAGGTCACTGCAGTCGTTAAATGAATCATGTAATCAGGAAGCAAATTCAGCATATACAATGAGCATTTTTTCCTGTTTTCTGCCGGAAAACAGCTAAAAAGTTGCAAATCACAGTTATGTGACCATGGAATGCTGCAGTTGTAACGGCGAGCTTGTTGCCAAGCACCAGAAATATGATCACGTGATCATGTGGGTATGTTGTGGCAAGCATGACTTTCGGGAAGGGTCGTAAGTAGCTTTTTTGAAGTCCATTGTAACTTTGAATGCTCATTAAGTGATTGGCAGTAAATCAAGAACTACCTATTTTTAAGATGAGTCAACTGTTAGATTCTGTAGCAAAGACAAGAAGAGAAGACCATAACATAATGAGTCTGTTCATGTGCTTCTCTCAATGACAAGCAGTTCCAACAGAGATTATTTGAATGATAGCAATTCATAGGACCCAACTGACCTATATATTACTGAGAATATCCATATCAATATCAAAATCAGAGATGTGCCTTTTGGCCATAACTTTATCTGCCCAATATGAGTCCACCAGAGTTTGTAAAAAAGGCAGATACTAGTAGTCAACTAACAACCTCAATTGGGAACAGAATTTCCATTGCTAGCAAAGTGATTGAGTTGTGTTTGACTTTAATATCTTTTTGTCACAGTTAAGTGAATCATTGCATTCGTTAAGTTAGTAACATAGTTGTTAAGTGAATCCGGTTTCCTCATTGATTTTGCTTATCAGAAGGTTACAAAAGGTGATCTTATGACCCCAGGATTCTGCAACTATCATAAATATGGGTCAGTAGCCAAGCATCTAAATTTTGATCACGTGACCATGGGGATGCTCCAATGGTCATGAAAAATAGTCATGAGTCATTTTTTTCAATACTGTTGTAACTTTAAACAGTCACTAAATAAGTGTTATAAATCAAGGACTACCTATACAGCATCAATGGCATGATTCTAATATAAAGCACATATTCATAATAGCCATATCTAATTATTATTGTATTCATTTTCCAAATTTCACTATAGCCACCTCCCAAAATTTGTGTGTGTGTGTGTGTGTGTATGTGTCTATTTGTCGCTTAACTTTTTTCTTTTAAAGCTATAAAAATACTTTCTAGAAAACCTGTTGTGAATCAGCAAATAATTCCCTCAAAGGCATCATATGATGTAATATTCTGATCAGAATGTCACATAATGCATGAACAGATGACAAACTAACCGCTAAGGTAGGCATTTTGAACACTACATGGAGAAAATGAATTTTAAGAATTTGAAAAAAGAGGGAGCCTGACTTCTGAATCATTGTGATGTGAACTGTCCCTTCATTGAGCAGCATACCTATTTAATAAATTATTATGGTTCGTTGCATAGTCAATCAGATGTTCAAACTGGATTTGATAGTGTTGTTCACTTATCGAGTACAGGTAGTCTTCAACTTATGATCACAATTGAGACTAAAGTTTCTGTTTCTAAGTGAAACATTTGTTAAGTGAATTTTGCCTCATTTTACAACCTTTCTTGCCATGTTATTAAGTGAATTGCTGCAATTGTAATTGCATTTAGTAACATGGCTGTTAAATGAATCTGGCTTCCACATTGACCATGCTTGTCAGAAGGTTGCAAAAGATAGTTTACATGACACTGGGACAAAGTAATCATCATAAATATGAGTCAGTTGCTAAGTGTCTGGATTTTGATCATGTGACCATGAATGCTGCAACGGTTGTAAGTGTGAAAAATGGTCATAAGTCACTTTTTTCAGTGCTATTTGAATGGTCTTTGAATGGTCACTAAATAAATTAAAGTCAAGGACTACCTGTACTTCCCAAGGATCTGGGATAGACAGATGTGAATGTTTGATAATTTTAAAGGTATCATCACAGGATGTATGCTGTTCCAAGTAAAGCTTTTATAACTGATCGATGATGATTTTATCAATGCCAATAGTGTTCAAGTTGTGCTCCAATTGTGTTGGGATTGCACACAATGCACCTATTACTATGGTACTGGTATTGCCTTTGCTTTTTTTTGCCATGATTTTATTTCTATTTGAAGGTCTTTGTATTTTGTTATCTTCTCTAATTCATTCTACTCTGAGATACGTGTTATTGTGAGCTGCCTTGTCATTGGGCAGCATACAAGTTTAATAAATTATTATGGATCACAGAATGTGTCAAAAATGAAGAATTGGAAGAAGAAAACTAGGAAACTGGGTTAAACAAAAATAAAACAGAAAAGGTTCTGAAAATATACCATAGATGGGAGGTCAAAAGAGGAAGCAATGTAAGGTAGTACTTGACTTACAACCATAACTGAGCCTAGAATTACAATTTTTTGTGGCATTTGTTACATGAACATTACTGATTGTAGCAATTGTTTAGCAAACCCATTGTACCCAATGAGCAAATTGCAGTACATGACCATGTGATGCTGCAAATGGCTGTAGGAATCTTAAATGTGACCATGTGATGCAAATATATTCATGTGTGGCTGTTAAAACTTTAGAACTTGGTTATATGTATTTTGGACCCAATTATTAAGGACTATCGGTATGAACATTTTTAAGAGAGTGATGACTGCACATACATGTTCACAATATTTTTTGAATATACAGTATTGCAAATATCAATGTGAGGTAGAAAATCAAGACCAGAGAAAATGTAGTAGTTGAAAAGTTTTACAGTTTTCTGCAACTCTATCAAAGTGAATTTTTCTAATACTATTAACAGAAAGAGGGAATTTTGTACTTAAATCCATGAGGAATATGGTGCCCTACATGCAAACTCTAAATACATGAAAACCATAAACAACAAACTGTAACTAAACTGAGAAATTACCAAACTCTGCTAAGAACTGCAATCAACATAATAGTGATGTCATCTTAAATACACTTTAACTCCAGAAAGAATATCGTACTGTATTCTTACATTATTAGTTCACATCAAAGTTATTTTAAATATTTTATTTTTCTCCAAAGGCGGCAGTTTTGAAAAATATGGAAATCAATTAATAGGTCATCTCTAATAAGAAAATAATAGGAAGTAATACATTTAGTTTAATTATATCAAAATATTTCTCAGCCTGTGAATTTTGTTAAAAAATTTATTTAGGAAAGTCATTTAACAAAACTATTGTTCCATGGAATTATATTTTTAAATGTTCCCAAAAATAAGCTTTTGGCAACTTAGAAACTTCTACATTTTAGCTTTACAGTCCCAGTCAGCATGGCAAATGACAATGGATTTTGAAGCTAGCAGACAGAGCTTTGAATTTTAAAAAATTCTGATACCTTCAGAGAGATTTGATAAAGAATTACTACCAGTTGACTTTTCTGAGCTCAGTGAAATAATATTCTGTTTCAATAAGAAGAGCCTGCAGTACAGTGGACTAAGCACTGTTATTAACATCTGCTGCTTGCAATTACTGCAAGTTCAAATCTCACCAGGCTCAAGGTTGACTCAGCCTTCCATCCTTTCAATGGTAGGTGAAATGAGGACCCAGATTGTGCGGGCAATTAGCTGACTTTGTATAAATATACAAAAGTATGAAGGCTATTGCTTAACGCATTGTAAGCCGCCCTGAGTCTCCGGAGAAGGGCGGCATATAAATTAAAGCAAATAAATAAATAAATAAAATGATTTACTAAAGACTGTTTCAGTTCTTGCAGATAGCAGCACAAATAAGCATAAAATGCATTTTTAATGTTATTAAACTATCCTTTTAATAGTTCTTGCTCCAAAATAAATTTTCACAGGATAATAAGAATAGATTTCTGTTTGGATCCAGTGTCTTGTATAACAGATACAGATCATTTCATCTAAATTGGCACTTTAGAGAGGGAGGGAGGGAGGGAAGGAAGGAAATTATAAAATCTCAGGAAACCAGAAAATTCATTCACTGCAAATCACATCCTTGTAATTATTAGCCATAGCACTTTTCTACCTGCTAGCCTGCATATCCAAAAAGCTGACCAATAGTAAGAAAAATACTCAGTTTGACGTATAGGAAAGCAGTTATTATGAATAAAAAGTGAATGTCGAGTAAAACAGCAAATAAAAATGCATTCCACTCCAATTTTCTCTATGTACAGACAATATATTGCAGAAGGAATAGCTATATTAGTGACCCTACATGAATGTTAAATGGTTTAAGGAGCAGCTCAAAGGGCATTTTACTTACTGCAAATCCTGTACTGGGATGCTAGCGTTGGGCATCATGCAAAGCATTTGTGTATCTAGAGAAAGACCCTGGTTCTCCGAAAATATTGTTGGCAACACCTCCCACATCTCTGAGCCCACATGACAGCTTCCCGATTTGAGAATTAACAGATTCGTCATTAGAAAGCAACTGGTTGGGAAAGGCGGGCTAGAGGGAGCCGCAGAACAAGATACAGCAACCTATAAAACAGGGGTCTCCAACCTTGGCAACTTCAAGACTTGTGGACTTCAACTCCCAGAATTCCTCAGCCAGCTCAGCTGGCTGAGGAATTCTGGGAGTTGAAGTCCACAAGTCTTGAAGTTGCCAAGGTTGGAGACCCCTGCTATAAAAGACACACATAACCCCCCTCCCCCCCAATTCTTTCCCACCTCACCTGAAACTACCGCTTTGGGTGGGAGCTTCCATTGCTTCTTCCTCCTGTTCCGCGGAGGATGCGGCCTGGGCCACGCCACTGGCCTCATCGTCTTCCACAGTCACATCACCTACTAACGGAAGCGCCGCGGCTGCAGCGCCACTGAGTCCTAATCCGGGCCGGCCATCACCCTCCGAAAACGCCGCCGCCTCCCTTAGAGGGACGCAAAGCAGCAAAAAAAGCCACAAGAGCACCAGGGCGGCGGCGACGTTAGAAAGGATGGCAGCGGAAGGAGCAGGCCGAACGCTTGGGCCTCGCGGCCCTGGCATGGAGGGGCCCTCCCTCCACTCGCCTCAAAGACGTCGTTATGGCATAAACTCCAACCTGGCTCCAGGTAGCTCCTTCCAATGGCCACAGAGGAAGATTCAATCTCCTTCCTTCCGCAGAGAGATTAAGTACGCACGCGCAAACGGCAACCTAACTTGCTTATAGTTTACCAACCCCGCCCCTTGTTAGCCACGTAACGGCGCGCTTGTACACAACCTAGTTTGCTTGACTTTAGTAACAGGTTTTTGCTGTTTTATCTATCCGGATCTAGGAGGGGTTGCTTTCTGTTTGAAAGAAAAGGGATGAACACATGATAGTTGTCTGCATGTAAACAGAACCAATGGAAACGACGCTTTCTGGCTTTTGCCCGCCAATAAAAAGGCTCAGGTCTCCAAGGTTTCCATGATTGGATTAAACCACAACCCTACATTTGCCATTGACTTCCGCTCTTGATTGGAGAACGTGGAGGTAGCTGGTGGAATGCAGGGATTGGTTGTTGCTCTTTTCCTTCCCCTCCTGATTGGGCAAGGCCGATGCTTTCTACGTGGCCGATTTTGAGTGTTGACGGTATTCTCCAGAGCTGAGCGCTGGGGGGGAGGGGAGACCTTAGAGAAGCAGCGGCTGTCAAACCGCCATATGGGGTTACAGAAGGTAAAAATGTCCTCGATGTAACATTTAACCGTTCTTTCATTTTTGGCCGGGACGAAATAAGAAATATTCATATATTTATCTTTATAGACATTCTAATTCTACATAGGAAAGAGGATCCGAGGTCAACCAGACCTGATCTGGACGCACAACAGAACGAGTTGGGAAATTCCCAGGGGATACATTTAAATGCATCGGTTGTTTCCTGCAGTTAAAACTTTGTTCGCTGATTATTATTTTTTTTTTACAGATGCCTTAATTTTATTTGTCTTTGGAGCTTATTTGCAAGGGGGTCTTCTTGTGGGGAACCCGGATCCCCCCCCCTCTCAATTGCTGCCTGCAGTGGTTCCACCCAGTGTTAGGACTATGACGCTCTTCCAGATGCCGAGTCTATAGTTTTTTTAATAGAGGTGACTGTGGATTGAATTTGCACCTGTGAAACACCGAAACGCCTTAAGAGGTTAAAAACAACCTTGCTGCCTACTATTTGAATCATAGCAACAGTGTTGGCCTTTGTATCTAGTGGTGCATTCCGCTCCCATGGTTCAAAACGTTTTACACCCAGTATCTTTGATGAATAAACATGAGTGAATTGTGCCGCCCTCAAAAAAAAATAAAAATAGTAATTTGGCCATATGAAATATACAGTCGTTTGCACACACACACACACACACACAGAAGTTATATCTTAAGAGTGAAAATGCAATACATTACTCCAGAACTAATGTGAGAAGGGAATACAAATTATGTGCCATCAAACCGCTGTCCACTTCTAGGGACCACATGAATTTATATTCTTGTGTATTTAAAGGACATTTCATTCCATTTCATTTCATTACTGGAAATTCAGTCCCTCCTCCGAATTTGAAAGAAAGTTCTGCCCATATGGACCATATATGTACAACAGTTTTTCTTCTTATAGAAATAATTTCCGATCACAGAAATCGCAACCGAAGAGAGAAGGATTTTAGAGGTTAGATTTGCACGGATGTAGAGATCTACTCAAACCCCAATTATTGACGATATTTAACCGGAGAGGTGTCGGACATGAAGCGACGTTTGATATTAATGTCTGGCAAAAAGGTATTTAAAAAGTGCATGAACACATTATTGTTTGAATAAATTATTAACCATGTAGCAGCACAATGTGACTAAAATGCATCTCCTGTTTTTGCGTTCAAAACAGCTGAATGCTGGGATGCAGTCTTTCTGGGCGGGCGGTGTGCGTGTATGTGTGTGTGTATCTCATGCGGATCGCACTACGTGCGCTCAATTCTATAAGTGGTAGTCTAAATCTCACATTGCGCCTAGAGGAAGTAAGCGTTTGCCAGGCAGCCTTAATCGCGAACTGTCCCGGGGTGGTGGTTCGGGGCAATTGCAAGAGCCAAGGTGAAGCCCAAGGGGGAGAGAGAGGCGGCGGCGGCCGGGCGGGGTCAGCGTCATGCGGCGCAGTACGGAGCCTCTCACTTTTCTCTATAGGACGCTGACAGCGGAAGGAAGGGTCGAGTCGAGAGTTCTGCAGAAAGAGCGCTTGCTAAACCCGAGGCTGTTGAGAAGCAGCCACGGGAGGAACAATATGACCGAAGAAGCCAAAAAGCTGGCCGCCTGGGCAGCGGTAAACAATCACGTGCAGGTAGGGAGCTGATTTTGCAAGGAAGTACGTTTCTTCACTATTGTTTTTGGAACTTTCTCCTTTACCAAATATTTTTAGGTGTTATAAAATTTGTATTCTTACGTTTATAGACGAACGCAATTAGTTTTCTCCCTGACAAAAATGCGTGCGGCTTTTTTACAGATTTTATGGGTATCGAAACTGCCACTTGTTCTGAAGTTGGTTGAAGACTTCTGAACAGATCAACGGCAAAGGTCTCCTCCTACGCTGCGATTCTCAGCAGTACTTTCATCATTGGAATTGGATTTTGTAGTTCTTACTCTCTGATGGAGTTCGATCCATATTATTAGTTAGATGGTTCCATTTGCTCTAAAAATGACCCGTACATCTTTCTGGAGTTGTAATTTGGGTTACTATCCTTGCAAATTAAATATTTTACTGTATTCTTATTTCATTCTGTGCATATTTACTGAGTAATAACTTACTGATCAAACTCTTCTCATGTTGATTTTTTCAGGCAATATATAATTTTTAACATACAAAGCACAATTATGAAAAACAGTGGTTTGAAAATGTTATGGCACACACAGTTATCTGACAAACTACTATACATATTAGGTTAACTAGTAGCCAATTATATTAATCAACTGTACAGATATTATTTTACCTTAGCAAAATTTGGGTTTGGTGTTTATTCTTTTTTTGGCCTCCTGAATGTTCACAGAAGAAGAATTAGGTTTTATACAGAACCATTCTTGTTTTATATGCCTGTATGAAATATGCTTTTGTCTCCTTTAGAAGCCAGACTAAAATTACTTAAAAGAAAAGAGTATCTCATTATGCTGTTTAGTAATCGGATAGTACAATTTCTGTACTGATTTACAAAAGCAAATATTTATGCTCCTTTGTAGACTAATCATGTCCTTGGAATTGGAAGTGGATCTACAATTGTTCATGCTGTACATAAATTGGGTATGTATTACTGCTATTCTTTTTTTGCCATAAGTATTTACAGGTGGTCCTCAACTTACAACCACAGTGAACCCAAAATTTCTGTTGTTAAGTGAGTTTGGCTCCATTTTATGAGCTTTCCACAATTGTTAAGTGAATTGCTGCAGTTGATAAACTATCAACCCAATTGTTAAGTGAATCTGGCTTCCCCATTGACTTTGCTTGTCAGAAAGTTGTAAAAGCTGAGCACATGACCTTGGGAAACAGCAATAATCAAGCATCTGACTGAGCACATGACCATGGGGATGCTGCATAGGTTACAACTATAAAAAAATTGTTATAAGTCACATTTTTCAGGGCCATTGTAACTTTAAATGGTCACTAAATGAACTGTTGTAAGTCGAAGTTTACCTGTATTGTTCTGCTTACTCAAACTGTTGGGCTACCTGCTCTGAAGGAATTCTTGAAGATGATCCCAGAATAGTAAACTTTTCTGTGTATATTTTATTAAATAGACTTCTATCCTGCCTTTCATTCAAGGCAATATACATAGTGCTCCTTCTTTCAGGTGTTTTTCTCCACAGCAACAACCCTGTGAAGTTGTTACACTGTGAATGAGTAGCTCAGAGGTAAGCATACTTGGTGGAGGGTAGATGGATACAATCCACAACTACTGCACTACACTGCTGTTTAAATCATACTTATAGTGTTCTTCATACATGACTGCATGTAAGTAGTGAACATTTGCAGTCTTCAACTGTTATTCCTTGGATCTTTATTGGATTATTACTGCATGGGATAGTTATTGCTCTTAATACTGTAGTGAACAAAAGCCAGATTGAATTCTAGAATCATTCCAGTTTAAAAATCCTTTTAAATAATCTATCAATCAATTCCTACACATGACACAAACTGAAATGAAAAATTCTGGGCCCCACTTTCCATTAATTCTTTATAACTGATATGTATACAAAAACAAGTCTCCAAATTGTTACAAGTTTTAGAGTAATTGTTAATTACTCTTCAGTTGTATAATAATAATAATAATAATTTTATTTCTATGCCGCCCTTCTCCCGAAGGACTCAGGGCGGTGTACAGCCAATTTAAAAACACAAGACACAACAATGATTAAAAATTAAAATAATTAAATAGATTTGGCTGTTTTAAAACCCCAAAAATTTAAAATACCCCAATTTAAAATTATTATGTTGATAGCCCAGCCTGGCGGAACAACAGGGTCTTCAATGCGCAGCGAAACACCCGGAGGTCAGAGATCTTACGTATTTCCGGGGGCAGTTCATTCCACAGGGCTGGGGCTCCCACAGAGAAGGCCCTCCCCCTGGGTGTCACCAGCCGACATAACTTGGGCGATGGCACCCTGAGGAGACCCTGTGGGAGCGGACTGGCCGGTGGGAGGCTACTGGTGGCAGAAGTCGGTCTCGAAGGTACCCAGGTCCTATGCCATGGAGCGCTTTAAAGGTGGTAACCAGCACCTTGAATCGCACCCGGAAGACCACTGGGAGCTAGTGCAGCTCGCGCAGGAGGGGTGTCACACGGGCACAACGAGTTGCGCCCATAATCACCCGCGCGGCCGCATTCTGGACCAGTTGGAACCCCCGAGTGCTCTTCAAGGGGAGCCCCATGTAGAGAGCATTACAATAGTCCAGCCGGGAGGTGACAAGGGCATGAGTGACCGTGCGCAAGGCGTCCCGGTCCAGAAAGGGCTGCAGCTGGCGGATCAGGCAAACCTGATAAAAGGCCCCCCGGCCACGCCCCTCATATGCTCTTCTAAAGACAGCCGTGCGTCCAGGAGGACACTCAGATTGCGAGCCCTCTCTGGGGGGGGCAAAGATTCACCCCCAATAGTCAGCGATGGCACCTCCTGACTATATCGGGACGCCGGCAGCCACAGCCACTTGGTCTTGGACGGGTTGAGTCTGAGCCTGTTCCTCCCCATGCAGACCCGCACGGCCTCCAGGCAGCGAGACATCACATCAAGGGCATCGTTGGGGTGGTCTGGGGTGGAGATGTACAGCTGAGTGTTGTCAGCGTACAGATGACACTTCACCCCAAAACCACGGATGATCTCACCCAGCGGCTTCACATAAATGTTGAACAGAAGGGGCGAGAGGACCGACCCTTGTGGCACTCCCCATGCGAGACGCCTCGAGGTTGATCTCTGCCCCCCTGCCAACACGAACTGCGAGCGGTTGGAGAGGAAGGAGGAGAACCACCGCAGAACGGTGCCCCCTATTCCTAACCCTCTCAACCGCTGCAGCATGATACCATGGTCGATGGTATCAAAAGCCGCTGAGAGATCTAATAGGACTAGGGCAGAGGAGCAACCCCTGTCCCGAGCCCTCCAGAGATCATCCACCAACGCGACCAATGCTGTTTCTGTGCTGTGCCCCTGCCTGAAGCCCGACTGGCACGGGTCTAGATAGATAGCGTCATCCAGGTGCCCGGGCAGTTGTGCCACCACACTCTCAACAACCTTCACCACAAAACGAAGGTTGGAGACCGGACGGTAGTTAGCTAATTCAGCTGGGTCCAGGGAAGGCTTCTTGAGGAGGGGCCTCACCACCGCCTCTTTCAAGGCGGCGGGAAAGGCACCCTCACTCAGAGAAGCAGTTATAATCCCCTGGAGCCAGCCTCGTGTAACCTCTCGGGAGGCCAGTACCAACCAGGAGGGACACGGGTCCAATAAACATGTGGCGGCACTAATCCTACCCAGAACCCTGTCCACATCCTCGGGAGCCACAGGATCAAACTCCTCCCAGATAATATTCTCAAGACTTGCCCTTGTCTCCTCCCCTGGACTCATCCAATCAGAGTCCAAGCCATCCCGAATCCGAGCGACTTTATCATGCAAGAATTGCACAAAATCCTCAGCGCGGCCCTGCAAGGGATCTTCCCGCACTCTCCCCCGAAGAAGGGAGTGGGTCACCCTAAACAGGGCGGCTGGGCGGTTCTCTGCAGTTGCGATAAGAGCGGAAAAATGGTTAGATTTCGCCGCTTTTATTGCCACTAGGTAGGTCTTGATATAAGACCTCACCTGTGTCCGGTCGGAATCGGATTGACTAGTCCTCCAAATGCTCTCTAGGCATCTTTTCCGACGCTTCATCTCTCTCAGCTCCTCAGAGAACCAAGGAGCCAATTGAGATTGGCATCGGGTCAGAGGCCGCAAAGGCACGACGCGGTCCAAAGCTCTGGCGGCCGCACTCTCCCAGGCGGCCACCAGCTCTTCAGTCGAGTCGTGTGCCAGAGTCTCAGGAAATGGCCCAAGCTCCGTCAGGAACCTTTCAGGGTCCATCAGGCGCCTGGGATGGAACCATTTGATCGGTTCCGTCTCCCTGCGGCGGGGGAAAGCGGTAGGAAAGTCTAAGTGAAGGAGCGAATGATCTGTCCATGACAAGGGTTTGATGTCTAGGTCCCTCTACCAAGATCATTCAACCACTGACCAGAGACAAAAATCAGGTCCAGAGTGTGTCCCCCTATGTGAGTTGGGCCTTGAACTAACTGGGTCAGGTCCATGGCCGTCATGGAAGCCATGAACTCCCGAGCCACCTCTGACGCCTCACCCACAGACGGAAGGTTGAAATCCCCCATGACAATAAGTCTGGGGGTATCAACCTCCACCCCGGCAATGACGTCGAGTAGCTTGGGCAGGGTCACTGCCACGTGGCAGGGAGCCAGGTACGTAGTCAGCAAACCCATCTGCACCCCACGGCCCCACTTCACAAAGAGGGACTCACATCCGGCTATCTGAGGAACAGTGGTCTCCCTCGGACAAAGACTCTCCCTAATAATCACCGCCACTCCCCCACCCCTCCCCTGGCCCTTGGCTGATGAAATGTACGGAAACCTGGTGGGCACATTTCAATGAGGGGAACCCCCCCTCTTGGCCCAACCAGGTCTCCGTAATACCTGCCAGGTCCGCACCCCCCTCTAAAATAAGATCACAAATGTGGGGGGCTTTATTAACGACCAACCTGGCATTACACAACATCAGCCGCGGACCCTGGGTCTGAGACTCTGCACAACCCAGGACACTAGTCGCGCATTGGGGGCCGGGGTGCGTAATTGCTCGTAAACAGCGTGTGCCCCAGCACATGATATGGCCCCCTGCGCCCGTCATACCTGCCCCTCCCACTCATTGTTTCAATTACACAGCCCTTCCTATCATCCCCCTGCTCCCCGGTTAAATTTCCTTTCACGATCCCTCTGTTGCAGCCAATCGACCCATCACCCCGCTCAGTTGCTATCTGAACCCCCCCCCGGGTCCACTTTTACAACCCCCTCCCTTCTTCCCAGGTCCCCTTAAAATTTTAATTAAAAATTTAGCTAAAAAACCCCTCAACCCCCTTCTCGCACCATGCCACCTCTCGGGGTTCCAAAGCCCGTCATTAAAGTAGGCCCTCGATAGAGTGGAGGGCCAAACCTGCGAGAGGGGGGAGTCTCGCAGTGCACATAGCTCCGCCGCCGAGTACATCAAGTAAGATCAGAATGGGAAGGCAGTTTGGTAGGGTCCAACAGAGTCCTAGGACAGAAGGTCTTTATATAAGCAGCAACCCGGAATCCCCTCCCCAGTCAGCTGGAGAAAAGTTTTTCCCAGCCACCCTCTCACAGTGGCCGGCCAGATGTCCAAAGGCAAGGAATTTAATGGTATCATCCCTTCTGGTAAAAGATGGTTCAAACAGCCAACTTCCCTCAGGGTCCACAAAATACTGTCCAAGTCCCCATCTGCCGGAAGTTTCGATGGAATGATTCAATTAGATTTAATATGATTTGATTTGAAGCGGGGTACAAATAAAGCTGCCCAGTGGTTGCCCAGTAATTCCGTAGGAGGATAGATGTATACACAAGGGAGAGGAGAGGGGGAGGGGTAGAGGAAGGCTGACTCCCAGGCTGATAACAGGGCCAGAAAGAAGGGGAGTAGGGGGAGGAGAGGCCACCCATGGAGGCCCCATCCCAGAGCCATCCACCGGACTCTCCAACTCCAGATCTTTCCATCCCCTCTCGTCATTTCAGCCATATCATGCCTCCGTTGGCAACCTCCACTTCGCCTCTCCGCCAGCATCGAACGTCCAACAACTTCCACCTCACCCTTTTTCGCAGCCATCTTTATCCAGCTAAACATCCCCTCCCAATCGCTGTGCAGCGGCCGCCATTGCCGCCGCAACTCCGCAACTCCACCGCCAGTGCCAGACTGCCCTCAGTCCACCGTCGGCACCATTGGTCCTGCCACATCGTCACCGCTGTTCTGACAGCCGCCGACCAGCGAGCGGGGAAGAAGCCGGCATTGCTGCAGCCGATTTTCCTAATCCTCTTCACGGGGCGCCTCGTGGCGTCCTGCAGCCTCCCGTGGCGTTCTTCTTTGCCTTCCCCTCACCCAAGCATTTCGGAGGGCAAAAAAGCCCTCAACGAGTTGAGGGGAAACTCTTCCAGGCGGGGGTGGGGCTGCCGATGGTCCTGACAGCCCCAGGAGACCCCGAAACCCCAAAAATGCTGCCCGTCCTGACAGCGACTCAGGCCGGCACCACCATGTTGGGGCATACAGTATAATACTGTAGTTTAAATGTACAGGTCGTCCTTGACTTAAAACCAGTTGCTTAGTGACTGTTCGAAGTTAACAACTGACCTGAATTATGACCAGATTTAGAGTTCTGATGTATGGATGGATTCAATTGCAGTCTTGTGACCAGATTTTGGACACTCATCAAATCATAGTCCCATTTACAGCCGTTTGCAGTGTCCTGCAGTTATGTTGACTCTTTTACAATAATTTTGCTGAAATCCAGCACTTCCTGTTTTCAGCAAACTGCTGTGGCTGTTTAGTAACCCCAAAAAGAAAATCGGATCAATGATATTGCCAACCCATTTTATGAACCTTATGGCATACAATGGTAATGGTCAGGCTGCCATTAATGTATATCGTGTTGAGAATTACCTATTCATTCACATTTATGTAAACTTTGAGGAAGTATAATGTGATGGCTGTCATTATAGTAACTTACAGGATTGTGGGAGAATTTTTTTCATTTCAAAAATTTTAAGTAAGAATATTAGATCAGATACATTAAAAGTTCTGGCCATTGTAGTATCTCTGCCGCCACATTATTGTGATCCAAGTGTGCAGATGTCCAGGTTGCAATTACAATATTGCAGGGAACTATTGGTCACATGACCGTCATTTGCATCCTTCTGTACTGGTTTCCCACAACTAAGTCAATGGGGAAGCTACAGTAAAGATTGCAAGTTGCTTGCAGCACCCCCCTCCTCTGCCTGCATATTGCCTGTGCCGGTCTTCCCAGGCTCTCCCCCAGTCTCCCATGACTTGTGTATGATCAGCTCCAGCCTTCTCAGATCCTCCCCTGATTATGCAGCCTGCACAGGCCCTTCTCTGACCTCCCCCTTGCCCATGGCATCAAGACGCTCCTTACCTGGGACTCCCAATGATGTGGACATATCACATCACATTTTACAACTGCATGCTAACATTGGCAACCCTAGGCCTAATTGCTATCATATCCCAAGCACTATCTGTAGTATGAGTTTACAGGAATAGAGGGCCCAGAGAGCCAACTTCCTGATAAAATATTTGATTATATTAATTTTGACAAAATGTTGCATTGATAATTGAAAAAATATTTCTAAGTATAAGAAAAAAGTTTATTTCAGATTTTTTCAGTGGTTTCTGAAATTAAATAATAATTTCCATTTATGTTGTCTTTATGATTACATTAGATAAGTTTTCCCCATTATCATTGTTTTATTTATTTAACAATGGATCCCATATAACACTCAGCAATAAGAATAAAATTAACAGAAAAAGGAAAGAGGAAACTAGATATGTGCACAGACCACCCCAGAGCTCAAAGACCTACCAAAATAGAGCTATTTTGAGGTTCTTCCTAATGATAAGACATGTAGGGCCAATTACAATGTGAGATAGGGACATCAGAGGACAAACACCAGGAATCTTGTCTAAAAGTTCTCTTTGGGGAGGTAGGTAAGAAAGAAATGGTTCCTTAAGGAATCAAAGGAGAAGAATCACCTGAAGCAAGCAAAGGAGATTTTTGTGGACCTGAGCCCACAAAAATCCTCAATTCCATCTACAGCTACCAGGGATGGTGGATTCTACCTAGTGCCTGACAGTTCAACTGAGAAAGACGTGTGTGTGTGTGAGAGAGAGAGAGAGAGAGAGTGGGGGGGGGGAGTGGGGGGGGAAGAGAGAGAGAGACAATGAGAAAATGTACATTTAAAATCCACACATGGTTGGGAAAAATGATAAAGAAACATTGATTTTAAACCAGAGATATTTTTATTAGGGATTGTACCAGAAACATATAACAGAGAATTGAGATACTTAATTGTGAATGTCTTAACAGCGGCTAGAATTGTATTTGCTAAAAACTGGAAAGGAGAGAAGATACCTACTAATGGTGATGTTATCAAGAAAATTTTGGAATGTGCTGAAATGAGCAAATTGACATTTGAAATTAGAGAACAGGAAGATAAACAATATTATTTGATATGGGACTTATTTTACCAATGGCTAGATAATAAAGCATGGAAATGAAATATGAAATGGATGTAATAATAAAATATATAAAGCGGGGTTTTTTTTTATGGGAGATAAGCCATTGTTAAATAATTGGTAAATGAGAATATGGATATGGAATTAAGCACAAAAGATTTGTAACCGATCGATACACTTTCTGTAATTGTAATGGATGATGGTTGTTTTAAGTTTTGCTTAAAAATTAAAAGTTTTTTTCAAAAAAAAAAGAAAGAAAATGTACATTATAACCCTTGCTGCTATTTTAAATTCAGCAGGTCTCTTTGTATCTCAAATAACCCGATACTGCCTCAGTATTTGTTTGAAAGTGTTTTATGTATGCTTATGTATCATTATTCTAGCTGTTGACCAGGGCATCTTGTCTGATGTAGCCAATATAGTAGGATATAAATAAATAATGAAGTCTGTTACTGAGCATTTTTAAATGGAGACGTTTGAGCAGAGATCTGTTAATATGGATTGTTGTTAATGGTTTAAATCTTTAGTAAATCTAGTAATTTTTCTCCTACAGCTGAGAGAGTCAAAAAAGAGAATCTCAACATAGTTTGTATACCTACCTCTTTTCAGGTAAATTCTTTCTTTTAACAATTTATTGACCATTAGTAGATCACTTGCAGTTCACATCTTGGAAATTCCAGTTCAGATTTGTAAGTTGCATTGAATTAATGGAGACTGAGTTTTGAGCAGACCTAAGATCTAAGTCTTGCCTAGCCATCCAATCCATTTTCTTTCTTTGTCCTTAGCTCTCTCTGTGTTGCATACACACTCTTAGTACATTCCCATTCTCCTTAACCATATTGCGTCTGCAGTGGGTCAGAAAGGAAAATTTATAGAGTACTGAAAAGAAAGGGAAATCCCAAAGTTGGAGGCCCTAGTCAAACTTAATTGAAAAAATTAAGAGAGGCTGCTGGACTCTTGGATCAGCATTTACCATCTCTGTCTCCCAAACTCAAACCTCAGATAGATCACATACAGATCAGTCAATCTATATCAAGGGTGTCAAACTTGATCGCATCATGTGACTTTTTGCCTTTGCAGAGCCAGGGTGGGTGTGGTCTGCACGTGATGCATCCGGCCCACAGGCCACCAGTTTGACACTCTTGATCTATATGGATGGGTCTTTGAAGGACTTAAAATTTAGGAGAAGTTGGAGATTATTGAATGTAATTGCCCCAGCAATCTATTTCTTTATGAAAACTAGTGCATATGTGTGTTCCCATGCCTATATATGCAGTTTTATTGTCTTTGATTCTATGAGTGAATCTCTTTATTGGCTGTAGACTATGACAAGATATATACAACAAAAAATAGGAATAAAAATAAGACGTTTGAAACACATATCAATATGGAGAAATAATATTGCCTTTTATTTCCCTGTAGGCACGGCAGTTGATTCTGCAGAATGGCTTAACCTTAAGTGACTTAGACAGACATCCTGAGGTAGGTTGGTTGGATATTCGTAGATTCTTTGTTTCATTGTCCAATTCTCAGGTGATTTTAGTGTGGATTTAATCATCAACACGAAGGAAGAAAATAGCAGAGTATTTAAAACCTTGACTCTGTGTCAGAACAAAACTAATTCAAAAGTCACTTGTTTTCCCTCACCCCATAATTCAACCAACATTTACCAATTTGTACATAAATAAATATCTTTTGGGAGTACATTATCTCCCTAATGGCTTTAATTCAGCCACAATTTATTCAAAGATTTTCATAAATGGATAATCCCAAACATAGAGAATATAATTTAACAACACAATATATTTGATCCCTAATTTTTTTTCAAAAAATCTGGTTCATTGTAATAGTCATATCCAACCAATAAGGAATTATCAATAAATAATGTATGTGTGTGTGTATATGTGAATGCACATACTTTCTCGCCTTGATATCATAATTCTTTTTTACATCAGTTCTATGCCACAGATTTAGAGATATTATAGGTCTAATGTCTCCTTTGATCTGCTTAATATTATTTTCACCAATCCTCTGGAATTAGCCTTGGTAGTACAGGGGTTTAAGGTACCCTGTACAGGGGTTTAAGGCACTCTGTTATTAAGCTGGTTATTAAGACCAGCTGCCTGCAATTACTGCAGGGTTCGAATCTCGCCAAGGCTCAAGGTTGACTCAGCCTTCCATCCTTTCTAAGGTAGGTAAATTGAGGACCCAGTTGTGGGGGCAATAAGCTGACTTTGTATAAATATACAAAAGGATGAAGGCTATTGCTGAGCACATTGTAAGCCGCCCTGAGTCTTCGGAGAAGGGCGGCATATAAATCAAATTAAAAAAAAAAAAAATTACACCACCTTGCCAATATTTATTAAACATTGTTGCCAGTTCTTTCATCACAGCCTGCCACCATGATTTAAGAGGTTATCTCATCTAAACCAGCTCTCTGATTGTTTTTAAGGCTTCTAATCACCATTTTTATTTCTTCAATTGTAATTTCATCAGTATTTACCTGAAGTGCTTACAGGGTACACTCGTCATTAAAATTGTATATAGAGAGGGGGTTTGGCTGATTAAGAGTTTCCTGGAAGTGCCCAACCCATCTTCTGTTTTGTACATCTTGGATGACCAGAAGCTGACCAAAGATTGAACAATAAATAAATTCTAAATCTTCATATCTTCAGAAACATCATTTCCAATAGATGATTTGATATAAGAATGTAATAGAAGCATGGATAGTTTGCTAGTTATAAAGTTATAGTGAATGTTAGTGTAAACTAAACAGATGTTGTTAAAAAAACCCTATTTGATTTACTTTGTGTATTACTACTAACTCTTTTTTATGCTTTGCTAATGTTACTTCAAAAGGGAATAGTGTGATGAGTATATCTGTTTCTATGTTAATGACTTAAAGTACTTGGAGGATAGTTTTTCCTTAGTTTGTGTATTGGAGTGGTCATCTTAATTGGGATGCCCTCTAGACATATATTTCTCAAAATTGCCCTTTGGTTCTGTTGGCTGGATATTATAGGAATTCTAGTCACAGCATATGATAGGGTAGATAAGGTCATCATTGGAAGCTTTTCATGGATGTCAACACTTTCCAAGCAGATATGTACCAATGAAACAATTTCACAATGTACCTTTGTAAAAAAAAAAACGTCCCGGGGAGATTCCCTGGAACCTATTATTTTTATTTTAGAACCATATAAAGAGGTCTTCCTAACTGCCTGCTCTTTAAATATCAAGTATTTTAATCTAGTTTATTTCTCATATTGTTGCCTGCCATAATACGTACTTCTGCTTTTACCATTCCTCTTAGAAGTTCTTGAGCCTGGTTCTCAATTGGTATAGCTAATACTCTAGAACTACTGACAAATCATTCAACAAAATTATGCCTGGCTACTATGTGTTTCTATTTTTTTTATATATATATTGTGTATTTTGTTTTTTAGGGTTTTTTTAATTTAAGCCACCTAGAGTCATTTGAAAGTGAGATGGGCACCCATATAGAATGAATAAACTTATTAATTGACTGATTGATTGAATGACATCTGCAGCCAGAAGACTTTTAAAGCAGCCACTTGCTTTTTTTTAAATCTTTGACAAGCAGATCTAAAGGGCTGCCTAATTGAAAGATCTGCAAAGATCTTATAGTAGATGTGTTTTGTGGATGTATTACAAATTGTTTTTTTTTGTGTGTGTAGTTGAATGTTGCCATTGACGGAGCTGATGAAGTTGACTCGGATCTCAGTCTTATCAAAGGAGGAGGGTAAGAATAATTTCTATTTCTGTATTCATTGATAAAAATACAAGATAGATAAGTAGATATTATCAACCAGATAAAATCTCGGTAGATCTCCAGGAGTATATATTGGTTTTGATCTTAAGGATAAAATTTGTAGTTTTATAAATTAAATGTCTCATTATTAAATTGCTGAAGGTAAACTGTAACATTTGCTTGAGGAATATATAGAGTATATAATTAAAGTTAGGAGATATTAATGTAAGGGCTGAATGTTCTACTGCTGAGCTGTGGCTCTTACTGGATTATTGATCAGATCTTTTCTGAAATGAGGTAGACATCAAAACCAATGGATTCCAGTGTGTGTTGACAACCCTTTCCTGCAGATTTAGAAATAAGACAAATAGTTGGAAAATGCAACCTAGTTTTGCCACCTCCCAATAAAACTTCTGCAAATATCAGTGTTTTTGTCCTGATGTTACACACAAAGTTCTAAAATGTCATATATAAAATAGCAATTTGAAGCATTTCTTTCAGCTGCTATGGGAGAGAAAGTAGTATTAAAAGTTATTTTGCTTTAAAATGAGAAAAGATTTACAGAAATATTTGCATGGATTTTATTTTATGAAGATAATTATCTCACACAATTTTCAGTGTTCATCTTTAAAAATTAAGAATTAGAATAAATGTAGGAAAAAGGTCACATATTACAGAAATATGTGTCACATGTGCACAGCTCAGTAACTCCTATTGACTTCAGCAGAATTTAAGTGGAAATATGTTTATGTTTGTAAGTATTATCTTTTCTTTTACTGAGGTCACCTATTTGGATGAGGCATGTTTGTGTACTAATCCTGTTATACATGCAATCTATTCTTATTTGGTTACAGTGATGGTGATTTCTTTTTTTGTGAATTCTATGATGAATTAATATGACTTGTGGATAAAGGAAAATAAAATATGCTTGGATTTAAATTTAGTTTTAACCTACTGATTAGTTTGTGTAGGCTTGCAAGCTGTTCTTTTATTTTTCAGGGGATGCCTGACGCAGGAGAAGATAGTGGCTGGTTGTGCAAAAAGCTTCATAGTTATTGCTGATTACAGGTAAAATGATTTAGTGCTCCTTGTTGTGGTTTCCCCTTTAAGAAGCTACAGAAAGGGAGGTATTATTCATAACGATTTTCATATTAATTTATATCAGAATGATATATCCAGTCTAGTTTTACTTAAACTGTTGTGGGTTGAAATGTTGCATTATGTCATGTCCCCATGTATGATGTTTTAACACAATTTGGATCAGTAGTGGGATCCACTTACCTTCACTACCGGTTTGGAACTGTTGAGTGCACGTGCTCTCGCTTTGCTCGCCAATGGGTGCTTCTGCGCATGCAGAATAATACAGAGCTTCCATGATGACATCCGGGTGGGTGGGTGGAGCCTCCCGCCGCTGCCACGAACTGATAGAAACCCACCACTGATTTGGATGTAAAATTCTCTTATTTTTACATAGGGTATATCCTATGCGATATTTTTACTTTCTATAACCACCCTGAAAATATTCCTGAGAATAATTCACACAAGAATATACAACAAAATTGAAGAGCATCTAAGCAACACGCAATTTGGTTTCAGAAACAATCTTGATATAAGAGATGCCCTATTTAGCATTCAAGTTGTAGAGATGTCAATCACAGTGTTTACATGTGCTTCATTTATTTTGAAAAAGCATTTGATAAAATAAGACACAACAAACTATTACAAATGGACTGAAACAAATGGGACTAGATGACAAAGTCATCTGAATCATAAAGAATCTATATTGGCATTAGGTAGCAAATGTGAGATTAAGCCAAAAATATTCAGATGATGCAGAAGTACAAAGAGGGGTCAGACAGGGCTGTATTCATGTCTCTGCTGTTGTTTAATATCTACTCTGAGTCAATTTTCAATGAAGCATTGGAAAACATTGATACTGGCCTCAAAGTAAAAAGTGTTTGGATCAACAATTTAAGATATGCTGATAATACAGTTCTGCTCACCAGTAAGCATGAACACCTTCAGCTCCTCGTCAACAGTCACAGAAATATCTGAAAAATACGGCTTGAAGCTTAACACCTCAAAAACCAACATCATGGTCATCAGCAAACAACTCATTAATTTACCACCGATAAATTTGGAAGGAATACCACTAGAAAAAGTTGAAAGGATCACATATCTTGGTTCTAATTTACATGAAAGCTGGGACATGACCACTGAAGTAAAGACAAGGATAGAGAAAGCTTGAACAGCATTCTTCAAAATGCTTCTTCTGCAGTCATGACATGAGCCTAAGACTGAAAATGAATCTTGTCAGATGTTACATCTTTTCTATCCTGCTCTATGGAGTAGAGAGTTGGTCTCTAACAGAAAGCCACTTGAAGAGACTAGAAGCATTTGAAATGTGGATTTACAGACGGCTCTTACGTATAAGCTGGGTTGACAAAATCAGAAAGGAGGAGATGATAAGCCGCCTGGGAAAGCCAAGGAAAATCATCAAAACCATTAAAAAGCGGAAGTTAGAATATTTTGGACATGGGACACCCGGATTACTTCATTTAATCCTCCAAGGAAAGATTGAAGGCAAACAAGGTCCAGGCAGAAGAACATCATGGCTTCAAAATCTAAGGGACTGGTTTGGACAAAACTCAGCAGCAATTTTTCGTGCGGCTGCTGATAAAAATAGGATTGCCAACATGATCGCCAACGTCCGATGACTGATATGGCACAAGAAGAAGAAGAACCACCAGGTGGCAATACTCCATTGGTTTTCTTCTCAATTAGGCCATGTCAGACATGTCTGGATACATGCATCTGAACTGGTCCCTATCTAGGATGAAGCCAGTGATCTCTAAAAGTACCTGAGATTATGTGTAACTCCACAAATACATGTATATATTATATCTCATTTACAGGTAGTTACTCGACTTATAATCACAATTGGACTAGAAAATTGCTAAGCAGTGCAGTTATTAAGCAAGGTATCACATAACTGGACCCAATTTTAAAACCCTTTTTTGTCTTGATCATTAAGTGAGACATCAAGTGACTGTGATTTGCAATTTTCCCTTTCGGCTTCCCCATTGAGTTTGCTTGTTGGAAGCTATCTGGGAAGATCACAGATGGCAATCATGATTGCAGGATGCTACAACTGTTGTAAGTGAGAGGTAGTTGCCAAGTGCTCAGATTGTGATCCTGCAGAGGTTATAAGTGCGAGGATTGGTTGTATATTGGAAGTGCCATCGGAACTTCAGGTGGTTGCTAAATGAGTGGTCGTAAGTGAAGGACTATATTAACGTAGTGAATATAAAAGCATGCATATTTATTATGTATGTAAAATGTTTTTATGCTGACATGTTGTTTTGTTTACTCTTCTGTGTTTCCTCAAAACTCCGCTATATAATGAATTGCTCATCTTTTCAAAACAACTCAGATGTTGGTTATAATCAGCGCTGTCTTATAGTCAAATGCAGAAATCTGAAATTGTATATCATCTGTTGACCATTTGTCTTTCTGTTTGCTGGTACTGTTTAAAGGCAATCTGTTCTGGCTTTCAGAAGTAGAGTCAAGATATCTCAGCAAGTTGAAGCTTGTTTGCAGATTCCTGCTGTTATTACTATCATAATATTAATGTATATCCTCCTTTAACCCATATTCTTGTAGAAAAAAGTCTAAAAACCTTGGAGAACAGTGGAAGAAGGGGATTCCTATTGAAGTCATCCCAATGGCCTATGTGCCAATCACTAAGCTTCTGACCAATAAATTTGGAGGTGTTACAGAGTTGAGGATGGCTGTCAATAAAGCTGTATGTATACATTTAAGAAGTTGATAATCTATATGATGTTGTGTATAGAAAGAATTACTGATTTTTTTTCCTTTTCAGAGTGGGTGGACAACTAAACCTTTGCTATTAATAGATTACTAGCTTTGCAGAGGTTCAGGATAGGCCAAACAGGGAAAAGTTTGAAGCTATCTATACTTGCATAAATCTTCCTTTATTGAGTTTTGCCACATATCAGCTGGACTAGTATATTTGTTCTTCTAGTTTTTTCACTTATTGTAAATCTTGAGATGGACTTAAAATACTGTACTTGTCCTAGATGGCTTCTCTAGCACATTTCAAAGGGCTCAGACCAAGACAGTATTTCCCACCTCCTTTCCATTTTCAGGAAGAGATATTATAGCATCTTGACTGTTTTGAAAATAAAGACAGAAAACTGGGCAACAGTAGTATTCCTAGCAAGCGCTATATTCTCTTCAAAATATATCATGCAGGAACACCACTACTATAAAAAGTAAAGTTGATTCTCTTGAAGGACCAAAACCCTATTGTAACTTGTCCAAGTTCAAGAATTTTAGTTTAGGAATAATTTTAACTAGCCTATGCCAGCTCAGTGCCCTTCAGATATTTTATTTTTGAAATGTTTAATTTGTGCAATAGCCAATTCTTTAGGAAGCTAACGGTGAGACACAGTAAAATATAATCTAAATAAAACCAGACATAATTTAAAAATTAAAATATAAAATCACACTCTAATGTAAATAGGCAGTAATAGAATATTACTGTCATTCAAAAATATAAATACTAAAATTGTTGAAAGGCCTGGATAAATAGATAAACAAGTTCTCTGGTGCCGAAAGGACATATAAAGAACAGTTGTGGAATTGGGTATGTCTAATCTAGTGAAAGAAAGGACTAGCGGTGTCATGATAGCAATGTTCCAATATTTGAGGGGCTACCACAAGAAAAGAGGGTTTCCAAAGCACCTGAAGATAGGACAAGAAACAATAGATGGAAACTAATCAAGGAGAGAAGCAACCTAGAACCCAGGAGAAATTTCCTGTCAGTGAGAACAATTAACCAATAGAACGGCTCGCCTCCAGAAATTGTGGATGCTCCATCACTGTTGGTTTTTAAAAAGGAATTGGACAGCCAAATGTCCAGAATGGTATAGGGTTTCCTGCTTGATCAGGGTGTTGGATTAGAAGACCTCCAGAGCCCTTTCCTACTCTGTTACTCTGATAAGCAAAGAGGAAAGCAAAGAGGTTCTGTGTGTTTGCTTTTCAATCTCTTATTTTTTGCCTAGGAGTTATGTTACATTAGGGCTGTCAAACTCGCGGCCGGATGCGTTACACATTGGCCACACCCATGCCTGGTTTAGCAAAGGGGAAAAAAGTTCCGATATGTCACATGACGATACGAGTTCGATACCCCTGCGCTACATTAACAAATCTGCGTATAACTTTTGCAGATTAGCCCTCTAGATAAATAGTCACATGCAGGTCACTTTAGATGTGTCTGATAGGATTTATAGCTCAAAATAAAAGTTCTTGTGCATAATATTTTTACTTTTTACCTGTTAGGGTCCTGTGGTGACAGACAATGGGAATTTTTTATTGGACTGGAAATTTGATCAAATTCATAATTGGAATGAAGTGAATGTAGCAATCAAGATGATACCAGGTAGCCTTCATACATCATTTGATTTTAATAGTGTAAAGGATTACTTTGTAGGTCTCTGAATTATTGTAGTACTTTCAAAAGCAAACTCCTTATTTGTTCAATGTCTTAAGATTGGAGCAAAATTGAAACTTTCAAAGATTAAATTTATTCTTTTGGGTTAGTTCTGTAAAACCTATACCAAGCTGATAGATAAAAAGTGATTTTTTTTTTCAAATTATAAGTAAAAATGGGAGGCATGTTAATAAAGGATTTATGAACATTACTGCATCTGCGGGTGGCAGTATTGTTTCACCAAAATAACATAAAATGATTTTCAAATAGACATCAGAAATCTTCGCAACTGCCTTGCCTGGCTTCTCTTGCTCATAGTTTTAGGCTTTCTTTTGCTTCTTTTTTCCTGTCAAAAAATTAGCGAGATACATATAGAGAAAAAAGGGATGGAGGGCAAATGTCAACTTTGCTTTTGCTCCTAAATGATCTCACGATGCACCCTATTGAAATAGAGAAAATGTATTGTCTTGACTCCTCTTCCCCTTCTCACTGTTGAACACCCAAGGCAGTAGAAAAGAAGTTCCCCTGGTGTAGTACTTCTCAAATTCAGCAACGTCAAGGTGCCAAAAGCCTGGAATTCTTGGAGTTGAAGTCTATACAACTTAATTGTTGAGGTTGA
This sequence comes from Pantherophis guttatus, assembly GCF_059756535.1. Taxonomy (NCBI): domain Eukaryota; kingdom Metazoa; phylum Chordata; class Lepidosauria; order Squamata; family Colubridae; genus Pantherophis; species Pantherophis guttatus. The sequence continues at coordinate 58,609,331 of NC_142066.1, forward strand.
GAAATGTTGCCCTGGTATATCATATTTTTTGGATTATAAAATGCACTGGTGTATAAGATTTCGAAGAACTAAGCAAGGAAAAAACCGTTTTTGGCCTCCCCGGCCTCCAGGAGCACTCCATAGGCCTCCCAAAGTCTGTGCACCCTGTTTTTGTTAAAAACAGGCTCATTTTTCACAAAAACTGTATTTTTGCCCTCCCCAGCCCACAGGAGCACTCTGCAAGCCTCCCAAAGCCTCTGCACGCTCTGTTTTTGCAAAAAATGGGCCCGTTTTTCACAAAAATGGGATGCGTGGGACCGGGCTTTGGGAGACCAAAAATGGCTGCATTGGGTGTATAAGACGTACCAACATTTCCACCCTCTTTTAAGGGGGAAAAAGTGCGTCTTATACTCCAAAAAGTATGGTATGTAGTGTTTTAATATAGAATTTTCATTTTTGAACCTTTCAGTATATTTCATCTCATTTGAATTTATATCATTCTTAAAATATATTAGTTAATGTGTAGTATTTTAGTAATAATTAAAAGTAATTGAGCTTTTCTGTTTTAGGAGTGGTGGAAACAGGACTGTTCATCAATATGGCAGAGCGGGTTTACTTTGGCATGGAAGATGGTTCTGTTAGTGTACATGAGAAGCCAGTTCACTGACTTATCACAATTACACAGCTCTACTCTGCTATCTTACTCGTCTGAAAAATTATCATCCTGATACCAGCCTGACAACTTGCCTTAAAGCATTCAGTCTGGATCTCAGTAAATGGAATAAAAAGGTCCAGGGAATGTCATCTTAAAATATATTTTTAAATGTAATTTTTTAAAAGTGATCATCATTTTGAATGTTTCAAACTTTTTATTTTTTTATATAAATAATCTACAAAAAAGTTACTTTGTGCAGTATTGGAATATTTTGACTGCAGTGCATTGTGAGAGGAAAAAAGTAAATACAATATGTGATATGGTTCAAGTCAAAAAACCCAAGATGTATTTATGTGAAAGGACTGTATCCAGCTAGAAATCTTTTTGGTTCTATATTTCATGCCTTTAAAATGATTTTAATCATTATTTTTAATTAGATAATGTTTTGTTATATTCTTTATGGAGCGACTAATATTTCAGCAGTTGACTTTTGTAATCTAAATTCAATTTTAATTTCTGCTTAGAACTGACTTACTATATTTTGCATCTCCTTAATTGTTCACATGTTGCCATGAGAATTAATGTGTGAAAAACAGATTGTGTCCGGACTGTTCTAGCCAGTGTCACTGACACCAGTCAATAATGACTTGAATTTATTTATATCAACACTGTGGGCAAGCCACATTTTCAAATGTTTCCGAAACAGCTTGGAAGAAGTCTTTCCACAAAGATTGCTAAGCCAATATGAGCAATGTATTTTAGTCACAATTTTTATGTGTAAATTCAGTACTCCATTATTTACTCCTAGTAGCAAAAGATTCCAGTCTATTTGAACAATTATTTATGGACATGATTTGGGGTTCAATTCTTAAGAGCTGAGAATTGTTAATCCTTGCATGGTGATGTAGATGCTGTAACTAAACACAGATAAAATTAGAATCTTGAATGAACTATAAATGTAGCAAGAATAAGACACGTAATTAAGTCATACTTTATTCCTTAATGCATTGCCTGATCAAAAATATTACTTGATACTTCATCTGTTGTAGCATTTAAATAAAGTACTGCAGTGCCAGCCATGTGACTGTATGTTTGAATATCTTCCTTTTTGATTTTCTAAAAAAATGTCTTTAAGGATAACTCAAGTGGTATTCCTTTCTCCGTCATCCTACTCTAATAGCTAGCTTGATATTGTTAGAAAATCACAAGGTTAAGGGTCAAGCGGAGGAGAAAGACACTCAAGTTCAAAGCTTTTTCATAGGCTTTCTGGATCCAAGGCCATGCACAATATTCACTTCAATTAATCAGAGTATTGTGGAAAGAATAGCTCTAGCTATTTAATTTCAAGAAATCAAAGCTTCCTGTTGTGCTAATTGCTGAGGAACAAATTTCATGGTCCTCCATTATTGTAGCAAGACAATGTATTTGAATGAATTATTTTTGTGTAATTCATTGGATATAAATTCACTTAATACTTTTTAAAGAGAATAGCATGTCATAAGATACACATAAAACATTGCATAAAATTAAAATTTGTAATGCTAATTTCAGAGAACATGTGTTAAGGGTAAGCATTTGTTTATCCTTAAAAGCACCATGCTCCACATCCCAACTCCCAATATAAAAATTGTTGAAGTTGCTCCTCTCTTATGATGTTGAAATGCTGAAGACACTCCCCAACTATAATCAATAACTTTGATGGAAGATATAAAAGGAAGTTTTGTGAAGAAACTTCTACTTAACACTTTTCAGATTAGTTTTTGTGCTGCATTGTATCAAAGTGAGAACTGCACAAATGCGTCAATCAGTAGCAACGAACTAAAATTTACAGGCATATCACCAAAGCAATGCAATATTGATTTTATTAAGAGTTAACATTTAAGTTTTAAAATAACATTAGAAGACTGTTGCCCTCATTCTTGCAAAAATCAAAAAAGAGACCAATCCATAATGAAATTCACTGGCTGCAGTTGTGATATACAAGGAGAGCTAATTCAAGTTTCTGTTGATTTTAGTGGACAGTGTTTTACTCAGTTGTTTGCGATAGTAGCGACTATTAATTCAGTAGTGAATAGTGGCAAATATTATTTGCCAAAGATATCTTTCAGGCCTCAGTGAGGATTGTCACGCAGAGAGTTTGTGAGGTCTTGGGAAAAGATTGTCTGCTGGAGTGGTTGGAAACAAGTACCATATTTTTCAGAGTATAACACGCTCCGGACTATAAGATGCACCTGCCTTTTTGGGGGAGGAAAACAAGATATACGCTAGTGCATGGATATGGGAAATAATATGAAATTTTACCAGTTTGGAACTGTTTTAAGGGTGTTTTTTTAATAGTTTGGTATTGTAATCAGAATCAGTAAGTTATTCAGCATGCAATTTGTTAGATGTAAAGCTTTTTTCCTCTTATTTTCCTTCAGGTAACATTTTAATTAAGTTAGTGAAATGCTTTTTAAATTCCAGCTAATTGTTGATTCTAGACAGAAATTTTATAACAAAAGGACACAAAGAAGAAAATAAGACTCATAAAACACTCACAATAACTCTGCCTCTGCCTCCCAGCAATTTGCCTTGCAGCAAGCAGCCTGCTTTAGTTTCATTTTCAGCCTGATTAGCACAAGAAAAAAAAAATCTGTGTCACAGCAATTTGCCTGCTTGCAGGAGGCCCTCCAGCAATAGGCTATGGCAATCCCTGCAGCCTGAAACAGCTGAGGGTCAGGAGGCCAATCCAATGGAAAATCAACTGCTTGTGCTAATTAGGCTGTGCTGAAGCTGAAATGGACTGTTTGCTGCTTGCTGCAAGGAGATAAATTGCTGGGAGGCAGAGGCCAAAGGGTGGGGGTCGGCAGGTGGGCAGGGCTACATTCAGACTATAAGACGCACCCAGGTTTTCACCATCTTTTTTGGGGGGGAAAGTGTGTCTTATAGTTCAAAAAATATGGGTATATATTACTCTTTGAGAGCCAGTTAGTCTTATGGTTAAGACACCAAATTAGAAACTGGGAGAAATTAGTTTCTCCTTAAGCATGAAAGCTGGCTGAGTGACATTGGGAAAGTTACTCATAGCCAAACCCATCTCATAGGGTTGTGAGAAAAATAGGAAGTAGTATGTTCACTTCATGGTGAAATGGGTAGCAAACAATTTTAATAAATATCATTGTTATTTATAAAAACAATATAAGGTGGGATATAAATACATACATAAATAAAATAAATGATTCCAAATAGATGGAGACTATAAGCAAAGACAGAAGTTAATATCCATTGCAATGGATAATAGCCAGGAGACTACTACTGTAGACAGCAAAACTTTTACTATGTAAAGTTTTATAACCTGATTAATAAGATATGTTTAACAAAAACAATTGTAAGCTTTTAGCTTTCTATATTAAAATTAGAAGACACTGCCACTGAATGCAAATGACATTTTGACATTTTATACTATGATAAGTTATATACATAAAATAGTAATCAAACCAAAAGCTGCAATAAAAAAGTAGTGAACAAAAATATTTAGTTTCAGCACTTGTGTGTAGAGTGTTTCAGGTCATATTTATGTAGAAATATTGAACATTCAAAAAGATTCATGAACTTTTAAACACCACCGTATAAATCAGCTTTCTCAAATTAGCCACAGCAGTATTTTCATCCATCTCCAGAAGTTAGATTACCTATTCTCCATTGAGAGTGGAGACAGCAGCCAGTGTGGGTAGTACTCGCCCAATCAGATTGAAGGACTGAGACTGCCAATAATTCTTAGTCCCACCCTTGTTGCCGGGCAAGCCAGCTTTTGACTCAGTCCTTCAGTCTGGACTGGGGTGTGGGTCTCTAGCTCTCTCTCTATTTTTCTACAATTGAGTTCTCTGACTTGGATTTCTGGTATTTACTATCTGGCTTGTTTGACTACGTTTTCCTGCCTTTTCCCTTGGATTCTGGTTGCCTTTGGACTGTACTGTGAGTTAAATTTAGCTTGTAGCCGGGACTGTCACTGACTGCTGCTTGAAGGAAGAGTTTTTCCTCCATTCAGGGTGATTCCCTTGGGGGTTATTCCTTGGAGGCGTGTGAGGGATCGTTTGGCTCCCTTCTCTGCCTACTGGCGGCTTTGGATCTCCGGCTGCCTTTTTCGCTGTTTTTTTGCGCCATTTGAGCAGCGGTGGCCATTTTGTTGCTTCCTGCTTCGTTTGGAGGTCCTTCCCTCCTCCTCCCTTCGTTCGGCTCCTGGCTGGTTTTCCTGTTGGACTTGCTCTTCGGACTTGATCTGCTCGAACTTGGAGCCTCTGGCCGCTTTCTCCCTTTATTGACTGCTTTCTGCCCAGCGTTCCTGAGCTAGCGGCTTCCTGGCTGTCCCCAGTGCTCAGATCGGCAGTTTGACAGCTCACCCGACTATCAGCTGAGCCTCAGTCTGTGGAGTTTTCGCGCTCCCGCCGCCTTTGTCAGTGCTGCATTCTGCGGTGCTTCCTGACTATCGAACTACTCCGTGGAGCTTCGCGCTCCCATTTGGTGGCATTAGGGCAACTCGGATCTTTGGGGAGGTTATTTGCACCTGTCAGTGCTATCCGCCATTTTGGATTTTGTTGGAGGCGCGGTGGCCATTTTGTGGAGTTTTTGCACTCCCTTTGCCTCTCCTGCACTATCTCAAGTACACGACAGGTTATTGGTGGAGTTTCCATGCTCCCCGTCTTATTAGTTGGCCGGTGGTTTGTGACCTTGCCTGCAATCGGCCAATATGCCGAAGGTCCTGTCTAAGTCAAAGCACGGTCGGAAGGCTGGCTCTTCTATTCATGGACAATCAGATAATTCATCTGTTACCCACCAAACTTCCACCCAGGCCTCTGACAAGCCGCCACCCCCTACTCAGCTTTCGCGCTCTCTTCACAAGGGCCACAAGCATAGCACTACCACCTCCAGGGTGCAGAAACGCAGGGACAAGGTTCTCACGCATCTTTGTGATAAGGCGAGCGCTAATCTGTCTGCAGTAGCTACATCACCTGTGAATCCCGAGGCCTCAGATCCTGTGTGGGAGCCTCGTCTGGCTACTCCGGACCAACTTTCTCTTCGGGATTGTCCTGTTACCATTTCCACTACGAACTGGTGGGGCGTTGATTCTTCTGCACCATCAGCCGCTCCACTTCCTGAAAGGGTGCACCATGTTTCTCCACCACCTCAGGTTCCTGCTCCTTCTTCGGAGGCCCTGGCTTCTTCCTGACCAGCTGCAAAAACTCATTGAGGTTGCGGTACAAAAGTCACTGGCGGCTGGCCTTCGTCCTCCCAGCATTTCTGGTTCCGTACAGTCGGTTTCACCTGACCGACCACGCTCTTCAGATCATGCGCCAGCTGAGGCTCCTGCATCTCCCTCGCGCTCATATGCTAGTCATATCTCTACCTTGTCTGAAGCCGACTATAGTAACTCTGGTTTGTCGGATGATGAAAACCTCCCGCCGGATCAACCGGTGTTTTCCGGTCTCTTCCCTCAGGCTTTATTCAAGTCGCTGCTCTTCAAGGCTGTGAACACGGCTCAGCTCTTCTCCCCGGTGGCTCAACCTGCACCTTCTTTTCACGTCACTTCAGAACTAGACTCTCTCCTGCAACTCCCATCGGTGGATGCCCCAGTAGCTGCACTCTTGCCTAATGCCCACATTCCGGGGGACCCCGATGAAGGCTTGCGACCCGATGAATGACGTTCCGACTTAGTCCTCCAGAGGGCGCATCAAGGCGCAGCGTGGGCAATCAGGGCCGCTTCTACAGTGTCCTTCTTCAACCGCACCACATTGCTATGGCTACGTCAATTGCAAGAAAAGTTGTCGCCTGAGGATATTCGGGTCAAGCAGGACCTTAATAAGTTCGTGGTGGCGGTCCAGTTTTTGGCGGACGCAACCCTTAACACCGCTAGTTTTACCGCCAAATCATTGGCCTCTTCGGTCACTGCTCGTCGTTTAGTCTGGCTCCGCCCTTGGCAGGCGGATGCCAGACAAGTGGTGCCTAGCTTCCATTCCCTTTGGGGGGGTCACACCTGTTTGGGGACGCTTTAGAGCCCTTTCTGACTGAAACTAGGGACAAGAAGAAGGTGCTGGCGGCAGCGTATCGGAGAGGGGACTCCAGTTTCTCTCCGTATCCCTCGTGGCCCCAATTTCGAGGTGCTGATGTGGGGGAGTCCTCCTCCTCCTCTCTCTCGCCTCAGCCGTACAATAATTTTGGCAGGCAATGAGGCTCTCAAGATAGGTCCTTTCGGGGCAGATCCTTCAGATTTAAATGGCCCTTTCGGGTGGGGGGAGGAGGTCGTTCCATCCGACGCCGGTGCTGATTGCATCACCGATCCTCCTATAGGCGGCAGATTGGCCCTCTTTGCCGCCATTTGGGAGCGGTCCACATCGGACAAGTGGGTCCAGGCCACCTTACGATCAGGGCTGGCCATTGAATTTCTTTCCACCCCTCCGAACACCTTTGTCTGCTGCCTGCTTTCTCGTAACATCGAACGGAGGTCCCTTATGGACTCAGCGGTTCAGCACCTCCTGGCCATCAAGGCTATTCAACTGGTGCCCTCTGGTCAGGAGCGTAAGGGTTTCTATTCCCGGGTATTTCTTGTTCCCAAGTCTTGGGGGGGGGGGGGCGACCCATTCTGGATCTAAAACGATTGAACAGATATGTTGTGTACCGTAAATTTAAGATGCAATCTTTGAAAACTATCCTAGACGGTGTCCGGAGGGGCAATCTCCTCTCTTCCATTGACCTTACAGAGGCCTATTTGCACATCCCTATCCTCCCATAGACAGTTTTTGAGATTTTGTTACGGGGGGGAGGTGCATTACCAATACAGGGCTCTGCCCTTTGGTCTGTCCTCCGCTCCCCGTACCTTTACGAAGGTGTTGGCTGCCTTGGCGGCCTTTCTTAGACTCCGTTCAGTTAGACTTTTGTGTTACCTTGATGATATTCTAGTGTTGTCTCCCTCTGCCCAGCAAGCCACTCTAGATGTTCGCCTTGCTGTTGAAACTCTGGTGGCTCATGATTTTTCAATTAATTTGGAAAAGAGCCATCTCTCTCCTTCCACTAGTTTGGTTCATTTAGGGGCCCTGATTGACTGTTCAGGGCAAGGTTTTTCTCTCTCCCGATAGACAGGACAGCCTGCGACAGTTAGTCTCCAAGATTGAGGGGTGTCGTGCCGTCTCCCCCTATGTTTTATCGCAACTTTTGGGGAAGATGATTTCTGCAATATCTATAGTTCCCTGGGCACAGCTGCACGCCCGGGAACTTCAATGGTTTCTTTTACCGTTGCAGAAGGCGGGCAGAGGCACTTCGTCCAGGCCAATTCCAGTTCCTCCTGCGGTACGCAGGTCCCTCCGGTGGTGGCGTTCCCCTGCTCTCGCAGCGGGTTGCTTCTGTATTGAGCCCCAGAGGGTGGTGGTGACGACGGACGGCCAGCCATCTCAGCTGGGGGGCGCATTGCCAAGGCCATCTGGCTCAAGGGACATGGACCTCCGCGGAGTCTCGTCATCCAATCAATTGGTTGGAGCTGCAGGTTATCTTCTTCGCGCTGAGGGCATTTCGTCACCTTGTTTCCGGAGCCCGTGAATTTTCCAGGAACTGTCCCTTCAGTTCAGCACTCCGATTGTTGATCTTTTTGCGATGCACACGAATGTGCAACTTACACAGTTCTTCGCCTGGTATCCAGATCCTCATGTGGCTGGCGTCGACATCTACGGACCCCGTGGCCAGCAGGTCTCCTGTATGCTTTTCCCCCTATGTCCCTCCTTCCCAATGTCATCCACAAGATCTTGTTTGAGCGGGCGGAAGTGGTCCTTGTGGCCCCTCATTGGCCCCGGAGGCCCTGGTTTGCGGACCTTGTCTCCCTCTCGGTGGCCCCATCTTGGCGCATCCCTCTTGGGGATGACACCCTCTCCCAGGGCGCTCTGACTCACCCGGACCTGTCCTGGCTCAATCTGACCGCTTGGCGGTTGAGCGGAGCACGTTGAGGGCAGCGGACATTTCAGCGGATGTTATTCGGACATTGCAGGCCTCACGTCGTTTTTCTACTGACCGCATTTATTCTGCCACCTGGCGGACCTTCTGCTCCTGGTGTTCCCAAAACGGCATGCGCTCTCTTCACCCATCTATTGTGAACATTCTGGTGTTTTTGCAGGAGGGTCCCAGGGTCTCTCTCCTAATTCCTTACGCCGGCAAGTGGCCGCGTTATCTTCTGTGCTTGCCTGCGGTTCCTTGTCGTCCTTGGCCCAGCATCCTCTGATCTGCCACTTTCTCAGTGGTGCAATGAACTTGTGCCCTCCCGGGCCGCATAGATACCCTACTTGGGATCTCCCACTGGTATTGGAGTCGCTTATGGGTCCTCCATACGAGCCGTTGCGGACTACTAGTCTCAGGCTACTTTCCTGCAAGGTCGCCTTCCTGGTGACCATAACCTCGGCCCGCCGCATTTCAGAAATTGCTGCGTTGTCCACCCGTTCTGATCTTTGTGTATTCCACACGGACCGTGTGGTCCTACGCTTGGACCCTACCTTTGTGCCGAAGGTCAATTCTGTTTTTCACCCCTCGCAGGAGCTTATACTGCCTGATTTCTGCCCTCGGCCTTCTCACCCACGGGAGCGATGTTGGCACTCCCTGGATATCAGACGAGCGTTGCGGATCTACCTTAAGAGGACTGCTTCCTTCCGCCGATTGGAATCGCTGTTTGTCTCCTTCTTACTTGTCTCCCAGGGATGCAAAGTCTCGTCATCTACCACTGGTCGCTGGATTCGACAGACTATTTCTTCGGCCTACGACCTTCGTTCACTTCCGCGTCCTTCTCGATTGACTGCTCATTCCACTCACAGCGCGGCTACGACGGCAGCGTGGGCAACCCAGGCTCCTTTATTTGAAATCGGCAGGGCTGCCACGTTGACTTCGCCTGTTCGCTTCATACGACACTATAAACTGGACCAGTTTGCGTCGGCAGAGGCCATGTTTGGACGGCGGGTTCTCCAGAGGCTCATTGCTGGTGAGAGTATTGCGGACCAGCCGGATCCCCCCCCGGAATTAGGGACAGTGAACTTGGATATGTTCCTAAGTTCACTGAGTTGAGACACTGGCTGCTGTCTCAACTCTCAATGGAGAAGGGGCGTTGGTCCTACCTGACACACTCCTTCTCGTTACACAGAAGAGGGAATCAAGGTTCTCCCATCGCGGTTATTGCACTGCGGAGGTTTCAACTGGCAAAAAGGTATTTGGCTTCGTATAAAGGGGTTGGCGGCCATTTTGTGTAACTAGTGGCAGAAATTGGGTACTTCACGGCCCGCCGAATCTACTGAAATCTGCCTAGCAACACCTTCCGGCGACCATTTTGTTTGGCCATAATTGCGTCACTGTTTATGACCATTTTACTGAACTCGAAGGCAGCTATCCATTACTTGTCATTGTCAGTTGCAGCGGCCATTTTAACAAGCCAGACTTCCTCATAGCTGGCGGCCATTTTATTGGTAGTTAAAAGAACAAGTTTTACCCTAACTTCAAGCCTCATGTTGTGGCATGGGTTTATTTTATTTACAATTTAATTAATATCTCTCATTGTTTCCATTTGTACAGGACTTCAACTCTGTACTACACTGTGCATTGTCATTGCAGACCAGTCGGCCACCAAAACTGAACTGGGCCGCAAGGCGATGTCCAAATCAGGGTCTGTTAAAAAGCCCCATCAGCGAAGTTCTGATCAGGCAGTCCAGGCCAACAAACCCAGGCCTTCTCCTAGTACTGACCTTGATCAAGACCCTAATGTCTCTGTGGATTTAACTAGGGCTCTGTCTCCAGAGAGGCACTCCACAGCCTCTCACTGCTCTCCTGATAGACCACAAGGTGACCCATTTGATTGCTCCATTACACCCCAAGAACCTCCTCAGGTCCTTGCAGTGGATGAAAATCCCAAATCGGATTTGGAGAATCTTCCTGAGTCTGTACAAATCCTAATTGCTAAAACCATCTCGTATGGCATTCAAGCAGGCATTAGGGAGCACCGTTCCGCATTATTAATTTGAGAGTCTACATTCTAGGAGATCTAGAGTTTCTCCTTCTGCTAGTCTCACTGGTTCACCAGAACATTCTCCAACTACGTCTCATGGCAGTGCTGACATTGGCATAGATGAAGACATACAAAGGGAAGCTATCCGATGATGAAACCACTACACTAGATGTTCCACAATTTACCGGATTATTTCCACAGGGGCTTTTCAAGTCCCTACTACACAAGGCCAAAGTCACCTCGGGTCTTGTTGATACCACTTCTGACTCACCTTCTGCTTCCTCCCCTGTAGGCCAAGGCATCTTCGCGGAACCGGTCGCAGAACAACTCTTTGTCCCCGCACCAAAGCTCTTCACGGATGTTGTGCGTGAGCAATGGGCTAATCCAGCCTCTCTCCCCACTCCCAGTGGCTACGATCGCTGCAACTACAATATGGAGACTTCCCTAACCAACCTTTTACAGGTACCTGTAGTTGATGGTCCAGTGGTTGCCCTGTCCTCCACCTCTCCTTGTATTTCAGGGGATCAGTCTGAAGGTCTTAAACCAGAGGACAGGAAATTTGATTCCTCATTTAAGAAAACACACCAGGCTTCCGCATGGGCTATACAGGCTGCGACTGTGGCCTCCTTCTTCTCCCGTTCTTCCCTACTATGGCTGCAACAACTTCAAACACGTTTGCCTGTCCAGGATGTCAGAGTACACCAAGACTTAAATAAGATTATTGCAGCCACTCAATTCGCAGCCGATGCCACCCTCAATGCGGCAAAGTTCGCCTCTAGAGCCATAGCATCGTCGGTCACGTCGCGCCGCCTCTTGTGGCTGCGACAATGGCCTGCGGACCTCAAAACCAAATGGTGCCTGGCATCTACCCCTTACTCGGGGTCGAGTCTTTTTGGGGAGCCCCTTGAGCCTTTGCTAGTCGAGGATAGGGACAAGAAGAAGGTGTTACCTTCTATCACCAGGAGGGCTGATCGCCGGGCTGCCCCCTACTACCGTAGGCAGCAGGCTCGCAATTTTTCTCAGGAAGGTACCAGCCACAGGCCGTATTACCAGGGACCCAGTTGCCCTCAGGATAGGGGTTCCTTTCGGGACAAACCTAAGTCTTTTGGTCCGCTCAAGCGGTCCTTTTGCGGGACTGGCGGACGCCAGTTCCGCCGCCAAAAATGACTCTCCTCAGTCAGCGCCCATTGGCGGCAGACTGAGTCTTTTCTTAGACAAGTGGGTCTGCAGCACGACCGATCAATGGGTTCTTCACACAATAGAATTTGGCCTCCCACTAGAATTCCTCTCACGCCCTCCGAGTCATTTCGTACCATGCCCTGTCTCCAACTCCCTCTGCAAGCGTCGCCTCATGGAGCTTGCCATTCAACACCTGCTAGAAATCAGGGCTGTGGAGGAAGTCCCCCTCGATCAGCGGAATCGGGGGTTCTACTCCATCCTTTTTGTGGTACCGAAACACTCTGGGGGCTGGAGAGTGATTCTGAATCTAAAATCGCTGAACAAACATCTAGTGTACCGGAAATTCAAAATGAGTACACTGAAATCCATTCTAGAAGCCATTCGGCCTGGAGACTTCCTAGCCTCCATCGATCTCTCTGAGGCCTATCTACACATTCCCATATTGCCTGCCCACCGGCAATATCTCAGATTCAGCTACGAGGGGCGTCACCTCCAATACCGTGCCCTTCCATTCGGACTGGCATCGGCCCCACATAGCTTCACCAAAATCCTAGCGGCCCTGGTAGCCTATGTACGATCTGTCCCAGTGATAATACAGACCTACCTGGACGATATTTTGGTCCAGGCTCCCACCTTGCAGAAGGCCCAATCCAACCTGCACCTAACATTGCAGGTACTTCGGGATTACGGGTTCCTGGTCAACATGCCCAAAAGTCAGTTGGAACCCCAGACCTGTCTCACACACCTAGGGGCAGTCATAGATACCAGGGTGGGACAGGTCTTTCTATCTTCCGAGACGAAGGACAGCCTCAGAATACTCATATGACAACTTCTCAGACAACCGTCCGTGACCAAACTCGATCTCTCTTGTCTACTGGGGAAATTGGCGTCCTGCATAGACATAGTACCTTGGGCTCGACTGCATGCCTGCAGCCTTCAATGGCTATTACTCCCGCACCAACGAACTATGACCGCCACCTCTCGAGCCAAGCTCAGGGTCCCTCTGTCGGTTCGCCGGTCCTTGCATTGGTGGCTATCCCCGGCCCTGGACAAAGGGTGCGTTTTCTTCGACGTTCGACCTCTTCTAATGACAACAGACGCGAGTGTCCGGCTGGGGCGCTCATCTGGGCAACCAAGTCGCACAGGGCCGATGGTCTCCCACGGAAGCTCAGTCTAGCATCAATTTGCTGGAACTACGGGCGATTCATCTGGCCCTATTGGCCTTCCAACCATCGATCGAAAGTCGCCATCTGCTAGTCCTTACCAACAACGTGACGGCAAAAGCCCACATAAATCGCCAGGGCGGGACCAAATCCAAAACCCTGATGCAGGAGGCTCTAATCGTGGGGCGGTGGGCGGAGACCCATCTTCTATCTCTTCGGGCGGACCACATTGCGGGGAAGGACAATCTCCAGGCAGACTTCCTGAGCCGAACAACAGTAGACGCATCAGAGTGGCATCTTTTTCCCGATCTTTTTTAAGCCATTTGTCTTCGCTTCGGAACTCCTCAGGTAGACCTGTTCACCGCCCCAGAGAACGCTCAGATTCCACACTACTTCATCCATTATCCAACTCCGGGAGCGGAGAATTCGAAAGCGCTCCGCTGCCCCTGGCCTCGGGAACTTCTTTATGTGTTCCCCCTTCTGCCACTAATTCCATGGGTGATACGCAAGATCATTGCAGAGGGAGCAGATGTCATCCTTGTCGCCTCTTACTGGCCGAGGAGGCCTTGGTTCTCGGACTTCGTAGCACTGTCAGCAGCTCACCATTGGCGGCTTCCTCCGGAGAGAGTGTCCCTCAGCCAGGGGGAAGTCAACCATCCGGAGCCCCAGTGGCTCAACCTGACCGCCTGGCTCTTGAGGGGCTCCTCCTAAAGGAGGCACATTACTCTGAAAATGTCATCTGTATTATGCAGGCAGACAGAAAGGAGTCCACCATCAGACTCTATAACATCACGTGGCAGGTATTTATTTCTTGGTGCTCGGCGTGCGGAATTAATCCCTTGTCAGCTTCTGTTCCGCAGGTGCTGGAGTTCCTCCATGATGGAAATCCGCAAGGGGCTGGTGCTTAACACCCTGAAGCGCCATGTTGCAGCTCTCACCACGGTACTGCTGCCCAGGGACGGATGTCTCAGCATTCCTCCGTTCGAAGGTTTTTGCGTGGGGTCCGAAACCTTTGCCCTCCCATAGTTCACCGATACCCCACATGGGATTTACCGCAAGTATTAACAGCACTTACTGAACCTCCTTTCGAACCTCTCCGAACTTCCAGCCTTAGATTCCTTACCTTGAAAGTAGCCTTCCTGGTGGCCATAACCTCGGCCCGCCGAATCTCAGAGTTAGCGGCCCTTTCCATCAGGCCAGACTTGTGTATTATGCATCCAGATCGAGTAATCCTTTGTTTGGATCCGGCCTTCGTGCCAAAAATTAACTCTCGATTCCATCGTGAGCAGGAGGTTATCCTTCCTAATTTCTGCCCCAAGCCTACCCATCGATTAAAATGCAAATGGCACATGCTTGACGTCCGCAGAGCTATTAAAATCTATGTCTCGCGGACCGCCTCGACGAGGCATTCTGAGGCCCTGTTCGTCTCGTTTCAACCGGCTTCGCTGGGATCAAAGGTGTCCTCGACCACCATAGGTCGGTGGATCCGTGCTTGTATTGCCCGTGCCTACGAATCACGATCTCTTCCTCCTCTGAGGCGTATCACTGCTCATTCCACCCACAGTGCAGCTACCACCGCTGCTTGGGCCACGCCGGCCTCCCTCGAAGAAATCTGCCGGGCAGCTACCTGGACTACTCCTGTCCCCTTTATTAAGCATTACCGTGTGGATGTCTTTGCGTCTGCGGAGGCTTTGTTCGGCAGGAGAGTCCTTCAGCAGGTACACCTGGCACCACGGCTCCCTAGATCGCAGGATTCCCACCCTGCTGACGAGGGCTGACGAGCTTGGGTATGTCCCACTCCTGACCCACTCTGCAGCCTTATGGGAAAAGAGGCATTGGACTTACCGTGAATGCCGTTTCTCCAAAGGATGCAGAGTGGGTCATCCCCTCCCACCTGCAATTGTTTCTTGGTTCCTTTGTCATTTTGTTGGAGCCTGTCTTGCAGATCTGCATTCGTCGAACAAACTGGGAGCAATGGACGCCTGAGGAGGCGTGGCCAAAGCAATTTGACTCGCTGATTGGCCAGACCAGATGGATCATCCCACTCCTGACCCACTCTGCATCCTTCGGGGAAAAGGCGTTCACGGTAAGTCCAACGCCTCTTTCCTGCTCCTTTCTACTTACCTGTGTTTCCTTCTTATCCCACACGCCGAGTCTGTCTCTCAAGTCTTCGCCAAAAGCTGGCCTGCCCGGCAACAAGGGCGGGACTAAGAATTATTGGCGACTCAGTCCTTCAATCTGATTGGGCGAATATTACCCACACTGGCTGCTGTCTCCACTCAACGAGAAGGAGCGTGTCAGGTAGGACCAACGCCCCTTCAAAAAGACTCATGAACTTTTAAACACCACTGTATAAATCAGCTTTCTCAAATTAGCCACAGCAGTATTTTCATCCATCTCCAGAAGTTAGATTACTTATGGTGCAGTGAAAGCTTGGTTGATGCTGTATCTGTGATGCTGAATAGTTTGGAACAATCCTAGCTGGTTCGTTTGAGTGGGGAAACCTTTTTATTGTGAAGCATCACAATATGCCTCACTATGCCTAATTGTTAATTCACTGCGCTGAATTGATGATGAGTCTGATCAAGTCACTGCAAAGTGCTTAATGTACCAGTTACATTTGTCTATTTCAATATATGTGTGAAAGTAGGTTTATCAGGAAAATTAGAAACACATCCAAAATGCAATAAATTTCACATGCCAAAAAAGGATGGAAAACCTGTCCACCAGAATAGCAGGTATTCGGGGTACTACTTTTTGTGAATTAAATATATCTAATGCCATTTTCAAAGTTCTAGTTCAACAACTGAGTTTTTAAAATATTGGGCTAATTTATTTTCCTTTTTTTATACAAAGCTATACTTTAGTTTGACTTTAGTTTTTCTGTTTAATGCAGTTTGGAGAATGGTTACTGGTTGTTGAACATTTCTTTTCCTTAAAATTTAAAAATATATTCCACATGATTAGAAATATGCTCTCATTGTTAATATTATGAAAGTTCCATTAGATTCTCCTACATAAATTGGTGATCGGTATATGAACAGTTAAAGCAATATAACTATACTTAAAAAAGCTGCTTCTAAAACTGCAGAGCCAGTAGAGACACTGGGCAATTGTCACAAGTCATTTATTGGCATTGCTAGAAAACAAAAAGGTTGCTCAAGAAAGATTTGTCTTCTTTAAATTTAGATAACATCCCTTATGTAATGTCTTCCCCAATTCTCAGATTTCTAATTGTATATTTATAACCCGCTAAAATATTTCAATAAATGTTTTTAAATACAACAATGTAAATAATCATAGATGTTATAAAAATAAAATATGTATTTAACCACTTCATCTAGACTAATATGGTACAACAAACTTACTGTTTTTTAGAGGATGTCTGGATAGAAATGTGGTCAATTTCAATGAAATCCTCTGAATGAGAGCTACTTGGAGCTTTACTGTTAACTACCAGCCCAGCAACTCACATGGGTTAGGATGTGACACAGAAGATAGGATGCGAGTTTTTCTCTTTCCTAAGTCACTTCTTAAATATCTGAAAATCAGTTTATGTTTTTATGAACATGTTATATGCAAACTGAAAAATATGTTTATAATTTAAGCTGCCAAAATGATTAAGAAACAAACATTAATACATAATATTAAAACACCTTGAAGGACAAGAAATGATTTTTCAGAAAAAGCTGCAAGGTTTCAGAAATTCCATATAAATTAAAAACATACATTGAATTAGAAGCTAATATTTTTTAGGCTGTTGTCTCCTACTTGCTGACAAAAAATTATCTGAAGGGGACATATAAAGTTTCTCTACTCTAATAAAGTTAGCTTCCTAATACAATTTAATATAGTAAAAAAAATCATTTGGTTCAATTACAGAGACGTATTTTACTTAAAGAAATATTTCATGTACAAAGCAGCAGCAATGTCTTTGTATGGAGTATCTGAATCAGACTTGGTCCGAGGGAGATGGCATAATTTACAGAAAGCAGGAGAGCGCAGCAGAAGGTTATGTGAAAGGCCTATGAAGCTGGAAGATACCCAGTACAAAGCTAGTATCTGAAATAAAAGAAGAAAAGGAAAAAGGATATACTAATTTTAACAAAGTGAATAAAAGTAGTATTATTGCCAACTAGTCACATCATCTCTAATTAAAAATATCCGCAAATGGAAAAAAAAAAGCTTGAATAACGTGTTATTCCATTTTCTTCCTAGGAATTCTGAATGATGAACAAGGTGTTATATTCCTCTAATTTTATCTTTATAATGTATCATATATTAGGATGAAGAATAGTGAATAACCATGGTTCCATGAGATCCTATTTAGAATGTCTGACTGAAATACCCAGCAATTTCCACATAGTAAGCCATCTTAAAAGCTGAGCTTCATAAACCATTGTTTATACACAGCATTTAAAATTACTGATTTTAATATGTCATTGTTTTTTTCAGTTGCCATGTAGCATTATAATTCACAACCATTTATCACTAGTCAGCTTATATGAACATTATATCCTACCCTGACTGATTCAAAAAGACATTCTTCCAAGTGGGTCATTTATATGGCAAAAGAATATGTATCAATAATGTGTAGCAAGATTTAATGTCTTATTTTATGATCTGTAGATCATTTCCAATTTTTGTTTGTGGCACATATAACACTAATTGGACACAATGCGTTTAGTAAATAGAAAATGTGTTTGGTGAGAGGAAGATTTGAATTCAAATCCCAACTAGCCATCACACAATATAGGAAATAGTTAGACCTATAAGTATTTATAAGTTAGCAATACCAATCTAAAGTAGCAGTAGCACTTAAGACTTATATACCTCTTCATAGTGCTTTACAGTCCTCTCTAGGCAATTTACAAAATCAGTATATTGCTCCCAAGAATCTGGGTCCTCATTTTACTTCGGAAATACATCCTCCAAAGGATGTAAGGCTGAGTCAACTTTGAGGCAATGGGAATCGAACTGCCAAACTGCTGGTTTTGCAACGGAAAAACAATATTCTTAATACGATTCCCCAATGTTCCCAACATTGAACATCCAGATCAAGTCGTTTAATGTTGGAAGCAAAGACTTTTTGCAGCTAATATAATATACTGTACTAACAAACTTACGGATGGAACATTTGAAGCAATGGGGATCATTAGCAAAGAGACTGCTCGAAAAAAGTTGGTAGCATACTTCCAAAACTTGGATGTTTCAGTTTTTCTTAAACTAAAAATCTGGAAAGACAAATTAGAAACAGTAAGAAGAAATATCAGTTAGGATTATATTTACTGAATGATGTTCTGGACAAATTAGCTGATTATTTCTGTATTTACATGTATCACCTGATACACCTTTCAGTTTTTACAGCCATAGTATTCCACAGTATGATGGACGGCCTTATGACAGGGAGTTACAAGTCAAGAATGAGAGATTTTGATAATCAGACACAATAATAGAAATACAGAAATGACTACATGTAAAGTTGCACAATTGAGAAGATTAGAGCAGGAGGTACTGATGCCAAATAAGTTATAGTACAATTGGCAGAACCCATTCTATTAAGATTTTGTATGTATTTTTATGTTTTTCATTAAACCAAACCTTAACAGCATAAAATATGTTTAACAAGTATCTTTTACAAAATTAACATTTTAGAATTCCCAATATGCTCAGTAATATTCTTTATATCAAACTACTCATCACATGTAAAACTACACATGCTGCCAAGTTAAACAATTTTATTTCTTTGGGCGAAATTGTACTCTGTGAATGAATTTTTTATCACTTGTTCTGAAGTCTCACAATAGACTGATTTGTTTATGCCAATTATTATTATGATCTGGTATGTCTCAGTTATTTCAGACTAAGGACTCAAGGTTAGTCTCTACATTATGGAGAAATATATAACCATTGGCAATGATATTGTCAAGTATTTGCAAGCCATTGGCACATGTGTCCTATAGAGTGGAGGCAGAGAGTGTCTCCACCCCTATGTGGAAAGGAGGGGCTTACCCTGAGTATAAAACCCCCTCCAACCTTTTCCACCTTGTTCTCTCCATCTCTCTCTTTTCATGTTTGTTCCTCATGAGACTTGATCTCTGTTGTACATAGTTAATATGATTTATCATATGAATAAATACGTTTAAGACATTTATTTATGCATCTGCTTCTGAACTCTTCTATGCTCCTGGGTGTTTCTACGATCCCAATTCCACAGAATGGTAGCAGAGGGAATGGTAGCAGAACTCCACTCCAGGAGCTGTTGAATAGGCAAGATGCCCTCCAAAATAACCTGTGAGAGAAGCTCCCCTGTTGTGACCAGAGGCCTTCAACGGAGGAGAACTTCACATCAGCCCCAGTCTGAATCGCTGATGGAAAACACCACAGATATCCACACATACTAAATCAGTTTGTTCCTAATGTAGCCACATGAGAAATGGACTGCAGGTCTACAAATTAAACCTACATAGGCAACCATCTGGCTATTTAGATCAACTATCTACATACCATCTGCTCTGGAAATTAAGATAAATTCTGTCTATGAGATCTGGAAATAAATAACTTGTTTATACTAAATCTTTCACTACCAAGATAAGTGAGGACAACTAAATGAGTCCACCTTCTGCAAATAAATTATTACCTCAGCATTGCAATTAAAAAAAATAGAAATTAATAGTCTTTCATTAAAGATTGCTCCCATAGGTACCACTTAGGTATTTTTTGACAGGAATTATAGATATGCTTTCATGGGGTACAGAAAAAAGAGAGTTGGGTGCCTTATTTTTTAGAATTAAAATATGAACCCTGGTTTAAAAAAATAGATTAACATGGTTGAGATCATGTCAATAAGTATAGATGTTATCTAAGGTTTTTGATGTAAATTCATCTTCTATAAAGACAGAAATTGTGTTTCCTTTCAAAGAACAGTGAAGATGTTTCATTAACTGCATTGTCAGATTCTACTATTGTCCTTGGAAAAAAACCTCTTGGTTTATGAGAATTGACTTTTTAAAAAGAAGTTGCTTCTTCTATTCCTAACATGATAGCATCATATATCTAAAAGAAAAACATAAAAGAAAAATCTAGTATACTTAGGTATGGGTGTTCAGTCTCTTCATTAAAAAAACCACTCCCTCTTTTACCGGTAGTATTAGGTGAGTCTGAATGCTTTGCTATTAAAACTAAAGCAATCACTGTCTTTTGCTGGCTTGATCATTTTCTTATCTGTTTTTATTCTTGTGCACCACTCACAGTCAAGTGGTCTGTTATGTTAAACATATTAGATAAAAATAAATGCCCTGAATTCCATCAGATCAAATTATCGGAGGTTCATGTGCATTTGAAACAAATTATTTGCCATTACGCCATGTATCTGTGGGAGTTGTAGAAAGCTGGACACGTGTTTGAATCCAAACTATTTCTTTTGCTAACTTTTCAATACTTGCGAACTGTTCTTCTTTGCATTATATCACCCAGATCCTTAAATTTTACCAATTGTGACAATTCAATTTTAAAATGAACGACGCCCATACCTAGTGAACAAAAGCCAAGTGCGGGACACTATGAATCATTACAGAAGGAAAAATAATAAAACTAGAACTTGCTCTGATCCAATTATGGTTACTATTAAGTATCCCTCTCCGAGCTTCAGTACATTTGCCATTGTCTATCTTTATTTTGTTTATATTTTGTTAATTTTATTGTAATTTATTTGATATTTATGAGCAGCCCAGCGTTGTTGAGAGTCATGCAGCATACAAATTTAATAAATTATGTCTATGTCTAAGGTGCTATCTGAATCTTAAATCTACAATATAGTCAGCAGCAGTAGCAATCACAGCACTTGTTATAACATTCATATTGTTAGGAATTATTGAGATCAAGCAAAGGCATACAATATCCAAATGAAAATTAAATATAAAAGTGCTCCTGGGATAGCATCTTGACATTTCACCAAGGTCTGAAAGATAGGAGTGCAAATACCAGTCCTAGCTTTATTTAGTGTTATCCTCTCTGTACTTTGTAACTTGTTTAATAATTGGCTGTTTCCAATTCTATATGTACTTAAGTGTAGACATTGTGCCTCCTTCTCAATATTTCTTGTTTTGAAAACTGTGGGGAGCCTGTATTAAATTAGAATTATATAGTGTTTTACTGCAGGTTTGAGAGAAAACTACTGCCACCCATCTCCACAATCCCCATCTCAGACACACCAACAACAGCTAAGCCTCCTACAACCTACCCTATCTCATTGGGCCCACCACCTCTGGTGATTACAGTGAATGAGGTGCAAAGCTTATTTCACAGACAAAAGCCAGGAAAAGCATCAGGTCCAGACAAGATAACTCCTTCTTGCTTAAAACCTTGTGCTGACCAACTGGCCCCCATCTTTACCCGCATCTTTAATAAATCATTAGCGATAGATATGCTATGTTCTTTCTTGCTTCAAATGCTCTACTATCATCTCAGTGCCGAAGAAACCCTCCATCAAGGAACTGAATGACTTCAGACCGGTTTCTTTAACACATGTAGTTTTGAAAATCTTTGAAAGACTAGTGCTCGGCCACCTGAGAACAATCACGGATCCCTTGCAATTTGCCTACTGAGCAAATAAATCGACAGATTATGTATGCTGTTAATGAGACTCTGCACTACATCCTACAACATCTTGAATCTCCAAAGATTTATGCAAGGGTCCTCTTTGTAGACTTCAGCTCAGCATTCAATACCATCATTCCAGATATTATTCTAACTAAACTAAATCAGCTAGCTGGACCTGACCACCCTTGTAAATGTGTCATAAGCTTCCTAACAGACAAGAAGTAGCAGGTGAAGTTAGGCAAAATCACATCAGATACCTGCGCAATTAGCACAGGAGCCCCCCCAGGGCTGTGTGCTCTCTCTACTACTCTTCTCTCTATACACCAATGACTGCATCTCAAAAGATCCCTCTGTTAAAATACTGAAGTTTGCAGATGATACAACAGTTATTGGTCTCATTCAAGACAATGATGAATCTGTATACAGACGGGAGGTTGAACAACTAGCCTTGTGGTGCAATCAGAACAATCTTGAACTAAATACACTCAAAACCGTAGAAATGGTGGTGGATTTTAGAAGAAAACCTCCTATACTACCACCTCTTACAATACTAGACTACTGTTGATACTGTGTTATCAACAGTAGAGTCCTTCAAGTTTTTAAGTTCTATCATATCTCAAGACTTAAAATGGACACCTAACATCAAAAATGTCATCAAAAAAGCTCAACAAAGAATGTTCTTTCTGCGCCAACTCAGAAAGCTCGAACTGCCCAAGGAGCTGCTGATCCAGTTCTATAGAGGAATTATTGAGTCTATAATCTGCACCTCCATAACTGTCTGGTTTGGCTCTGCAACCAAACAAGGCAGACACAGACTTCAACGGATAATTAGAACTACAGAAAAAACAATTGCTACCAGCCTGCCTTCCACTGAGGATCTATATACTGCATGAGTCAAAAACAGGGCTGTGAAAATATCTAGACCCCTCACCCCTTGGACATAAATTGTTTCAACTTCTACCCTCAAAACGATGCTATAGAGCACTGTACACTAGAAGAACTAGACACAAGAACAGTTTTTTCCCAAATGCCATCACTCTGCTTAACGATTAATTCCCACAATACTGTCAAATAATTTACTGTATTACTACTCTCTTCCTTACTAGTATATATCTTTTTCCACTTATTACTATAACCATGTTTCATGTATCTTTCAATTTATATTGTTTTTATTTGTTTCATAGTACGATTTGATAGCTTATTAGTAACCTTGACTAACACTATAAGTGTTATATCTTTT
Organism: Pantherophis guttatus; assembly: GCF_059756535.1. Taxonomy (NCBI): domain Eukaryota; kingdom Metazoa; phylum Chordata; class Lepidosauria; order Squamata; family Colubridae; genus Pantherophis; species Pantherophis guttatus. Next base: position 58,632,148 of record NC_142066.1, read on the forward strand.
TATTCTTGATTTATTTATTAAATTTTTATTTATTTATTAAATTTATATACCGCCCTATTCCTAAGGGACTCAGGGCGGTGAACAGCGAACGATAAAAATACATGTAATACAAACGTTAATAATAAAAAAAACCAATTAAAATATACTAAACATTCTGGTCCTAGATAATTCAAGACATCCCAGTTTAAAATAAAATCAAAAAGCAATATAAAGGGAAAGTTAGGCCAGGCCGGCCTGCTGAAAGAGGAATGTTTTGAGGGCACGGCGGAAAGTGCGCAGATCCGGAATCTTCTGTATCTCTGGGGGGAGCTCGTTCCAGATGGTGGGTGCCCTCACAGAAAAGGCTCTCCCCCTGGGGGCCACCAGTCGACATTGTTTGGCTGACGGCACCCTGAGAAGCCCCTCTCTATGGGAGCGTACTGGGCGGTGAGAGGCTATTGGTGGCAGAAGGCGGTCTCGTAAGTACCCTGGTCCTAAGCCATGGAGCGCTCTAAAGGTGGTAACTAAGACCTTGAAGCGCACCCGGAAGACCACAGGGAGCCAGTGCAGCTCGCGCAGGAGGGGAGCCACATGGGAGCGCCATGCTGCTCCCATAACTACCTGCGCGGCCGCATTCTGGACCAGCTGGAGTCTCCGGGTGCTCCTCAAGGGGAGCCCCATGTAGAGAGCATTACAGTAGTCCAGGCGTGAAGTGACGAGGGCATGAGTGACCGTTTTTAACAAGTCCCGATCCAGAAAGGGACGCAACTGGCGAATCAGGCGAACCTGATAAAAAGACCTCCCGGCCACAGCCGTCAAGTGTTCTTCTAAAGACAGCCGTGAGTCCAAGAGGACGCCTAAGTTGCGAACCCTCTCCGTGGGGGGCAATGACTCATCCCCAATAGTCAGTGATGGCACCAATTGACTATATCGGGACGTCGGAAACCACAGCCACTTGGTCTTGGATGGGTTGATGAATGTATTTTATTTTCTTTATGTACACTGAGAGCATATACACCAAAGACAAATTCCTTGTGTGTCTAATCACACTTGGACAACAAAGAATTCTATTCTATTCTATTCTATTCTATTCTATTCTATTCTATTCTATTCTATTCTATTCTATTCTATTCTATTCTATTCTATATAGACAGATTAAATAAATTACAAGCTGTTATACTACTTGGGGTACAACACCCTCTAATCTACCTAATGATTTTATAATAAGCCTAATACCTCTACTATCAGTAGATTGAGAAGTCCAAGCGTGATTGGCAAAATCCAAGTTGAGTCAGGTAAAGTGAGATCCTTAAACCAGAGTATGCCTCCTGTGGAAAACTGCTCCTGAATTAAAAGTCCTATTGAAAACACATAAATAATTGGCATATTATTTATTGTAAATATGGCAAATACTTTAAAGCATTAGTACTGAATAGGTAAATGAATTTAAACTAGGAATGATTGCTAGCAGATTTTGTAAAAAGGACTAGCAACAGCAACTTCTGGATGTTGGCTTTCTCTTACTGAATTAGATCTATAAACGCTAGAGCTAGATCTACCAATGGGTTAGACTAAAGTAATAGTTGAGAAGTCATTGCATTTCTTCTCTTAAATTCAGATTTTTAAATTACACAACTTCACTAATAATTATGCTTACATGATTTGCATATTAAATATTATTCAGCAGCTTCAAAGATAAATAGGTCATCTGACAGAGACCTTTATTATTATTGGATACCAATTGTCTGTCTCGCTCGCTCGCTCGCTCGCTCCCTCCCTCTCACACACACTCCCGCCTCCTACTTCCTCACAATGACACCCCTTTAAGGTGGTTTGCGCTAAGAGAGTCAGTCAGTTTTCATGCCCATATAGGCAGTGTTTTGAACCAGTGTTGATCCAGACAAGGTTTCTGAAGTGGTTTGCCATTGCCTGCTTCCCAGGACTGAGGGAAAGTGACTGGTTCAAGGTCACCGTGCTAGCTTTGCAACCACAATGAGATTAGAACTCAGTCCCCCCCCGTTTTTAGCCTGAAGTTTTAACCGCTACACTGCTATGAAAAGCTCTCTGCTGCACCAGATTAAAAAAATGTCAATAATATTCAATGAATAGTTTTTGCTGATTAATTCTTATTGCTCTATTATAATATACTAACACTTGAATAATTATGTTGGATATTATTTATACTTCTCTCCTCATGCACTGTACAACCTGGAAGTCTGCCTGAACTCCCAACTCTTGCACGAAGAACAAATGTTAGTGCCTGTACTCTGGAAAGATTTAGATGGCCCCTCTCTGCTGTTGTTCAGAACGCTGGTGAAAATCTTCACCAATCTTTGATGAGAGTGAAGAAGAGTGAGATTCCTTGCTTCATTCCATCTGTCATACTTGCCATTTTATTATACTGTTTTAGTTTGACTATTGTGAACCACCCAGTCATTGGGAATCAGACAGCATACAAGTTTAATTAATTATACTTATTTGCTGTAATAAACTTCAGAATAAAAATTATTTAATGGCAAAACTAAAAAAAATCTTAAGTCTGAAAAGAAATGTTTCTTTTAAGAAAGTAAATAACTGAGAAAAGAATTTTAGAAAACACAATAATTTAAAGCAGCATTACAAAACTATTACCTTCAGAATCTCCTCTGCCAATACTTAAATTACGTAAAGCTACGGAAACAAAGATCCATACTGGAATCTGTACCCATATGAGCAGAGTTGCCTTGAAAGGGTGACAATTATCTCGAATATATAACTCTGAAACTATTCTTTTTATATTTCTCCTGTAGCATACCCTGGATGGAAAGGCAAATAAAAGATCATTTTATAGATTAACAGAACAGTCCATGAACTAAAGTGGTTACTTCTACTGAATTTAATAGAATTTCAGTACATAGCAAGTCAAGCCTACCTTGATGGCACAGAGATAACACAAACAGTTGGCAATTCAAACCAGTCTTTATTGCTCCAAATCTCCCCCAAACACTCCCACATTTCTGGCAAGTCCCTGAGCAGAGTGATTATAAACCCCCACACAAACCTCAAGCAGCCTCTGGCTGCAATTAGTCCAACCCAGCACTGTCTGCACCAAGGCTGCACGGCAATAAATCCCAAATGTATTTGGCAAAACAAGAGCAAAGGAAGGAGTTCAGGGAGAAAAAGATCCAGATAATTAGTCCAGAATGCCAACAAGGAATGCAAGGACTCTTGGCAAGTTCAAACATCAGCATACAACCGTTCAGGAACTCAACGTTTGTTCCCGACAAATGCACCTCCCCACGGCGTCTCCTTAAGTCTCATTCCCCAGGTGTGCCTGGTGAAGCTGGGTGGGGCAGTTTCCTCGCGAGTGGCCTGCTCTGTCTGCCCTGATTACGCTTTCTCTGCACTCTCCGAGCCCTTGCATCAGGAGGGATGGTTCTTGCTCCTCGTCTGAGCTCTGTCTCTCCTGTTCATCCTGTCTCTCCTGTCTGGAGGTCTTACTAATTCTGAACAGCTTTGACCAGACTGACTCTGCCCCTTCCCCTGTTTCCTCCAAGGCCAACTGAGCTGCCCTCTCACTCACTGAGAGTTCTTGTTCCAACTCATCTTCCGCTGCAGATTCAGAAGGGGGCATAACAAAATGTTGCAATAAGAGAATTGATTAGAATTAGAATTTAGCACTATTTCTAAGGTAAGAAAGAATAACACATTATATTAAAGCTATTCCTTATGGAACTATTACTGATAATTTTGGACTATTTTTTGAAAATGTAAGTACCTGTGGAAAACATTTGACTTTCAAGAGCAGCTATTCAGCATTTTTATAAGTTGTAGGAGATCATTCAATAACATTATAGACACCTGCTTTTTAAACTTTTAAGGATGGCAGCTCCAAGATTTAAATTATTCATAGAGAAGTAATGGTTAATGACATTTTATTTTTATTCTTGATCATCATAGTAAGAATAGATACTGTAAAATTTGGAGACTTATTCATTTTTCTTCCTCTTTTTCTTATTGTATACCTCTTCCATATTGTATACCTGAAAATAGGGGTTGCATTCTTTAATTGTAACTGATATGAGAGTGACTCTGAGAACCCTTTGGCAGAAAAACTGGGCAAATAAATGCTTCAAATAGATTTTGTTCATTATATGTCATATCTGGGAACAGTTAATGGAAGGGTAAAGAAAACATTTTGAATAAAAGAGAAAAGATCAGAAGAAACAGTTTACTTAGATCTCTATGGAATGCTAATCAGAAAATATACAAATAGCTGAAAGAAAAATATAGAAAAGGAGGCCAAATCCCAGAGCAAGATCTACAGTAAGATTACTGTACAAATACCATGGTAGGATATGGTAAAGCATCTTACAAATATGTTTGTCTCTCAGATAATCAATCCAAATATGAAATACTGAAGGACATATATTGGTATTTTATTGTGATTATTAGAGACATCTTACCTAGCCTCCTTTTCAGACCAACCATATTGCTTTGCAGAAACTGAAACTTCATAACGGAGCTGTTTGGCTAAGTATTCAATTTCCGGCTGCAATTTTTCTAACTAGCTGAAAAGACACAGAAGTCTTAATTATATAAAGTACAAATTTTCTCAGATATTATTTTCTAAAGATATATGCTTCACCCAGTCTCCTAGTTTCTAGACCAGCACCTTAACACTACACTGTCCATCATGCGACGGTTTTCACACCATTTGTGTTAAGGATATCTTCGCTTCTAATGGAAGTTTTAGTGTATATTATAAAGTATAAACAATGAACAAGCAAAATGAGAAATGTTAGAGGGCCTTCTGGAAGATGACAAATAGGATGAATACACTAAGAAAAAATATCGGGCACAATAAAAAAGAAAAAAAAGGGAAAGGAAGAAACAAAGATATTTATCCAGACTAATGAGATCTTGCTTACATAATTTAATTAAACAAAATATATTTCATAAATCTTAATGCATCTATCACTTCATGTATCTGGTACTATTTCTAGATGAGGCAAAGTGAATGTTACTCGCTAGAAGTTCAGGAGCTGAAAGTTCAGGTGCCCACATGGATGCAAATACCAAAAAAAAAATAAAAAAAATAAAAATAAAAATCGGATTAATGGCCATGAAGGTACCACCGTCTTTGTGCTGCCACACCTTTTTCACAAGTGCTTAAAGGTCTTAGCAGAATTTGGACTGCTCATCTAAATTCTACTGCTTATATGGTGTCACAATTCAACATCACTGTGTAAAAAACGTGCATCCCACTTCCTTCGGAGCGTCACCCGTTCCTTTAATACCCACATTTCGTAAATAAGAGCATATTCTATTAAGGAGGAGAACCCTCTCTGCAAATGCTGAGTGGCAACCCCTCCTTTTAAGACTCACGCGGGCGACGACGCGCTTCTGGAGGACGCTGAGTGGAAGGGTTAAGCCAGTGCGCAGGATGGCGGTAGCTGCCAACACCGTGGACCACCAGGGCAGCCCGGATGCGACCTGCAGAGCTATCAACCCCGATTCTACCGTCGCAACAGGTACCGACGAAGACAGCGTCTCGTACCAGGTCCCAACCCAGGGAGGGTCTCTGTGGCTTTCTTCGACGCCCCCGGCGGGTGCAGGTGTACAAAGGAATCGAGCTCCGCCACAGCGGCAAAGGAGGTCGAGGCAGGAGCGGGAGCGCAGCCCGTAGGCGACCCTGACGGCCATTCTAGCTCCAGCAAAGGACGCCATCTTGCTGGCCAGAATGCGCATGCCCTCAGGGGAAAAGTCGCTTTATCTCCAAGGAAGGCCTAGGCTAAGATTTGTCTGGGTAATTCTAGGAATCGAAGGCCGCACATCTTAAAAATTGCCGAAGATTGAGAACTACTGGCGCTAGCTTTTGAAAGTTCCGGTTCCGGTTTTTGAAGGCGTCTTTGGCGCTTTGCTTGAGCGGAAGTGGAGGACCATACAGTTGACGGTTAGTTTTCAGTGGTGCGCATCTGTGCACTCCTTCCTTTTCCTTTTTTTTTTTTGCACATGGAATCGCTTTGGATGAAGAATGAGCTATTTTATTGTATTTGGATGAAGAATTAGATTTAAAAAAAAAATCGAGATTGGGTTTCTCTTATAAAAGGACAAGAATAAGGCAATACATTTTTTCAACGAGAAATGTAAAGCGATGTTTTTTGGCCTCAGGCATAAATGTTGCTTACTGATAGCCTTGATCTGAAAAAAGCGAGGCTTTTTCCAACGAGGCCCAAATAAGGCTGATATTGCAGGGAAGGTCATCCAAGAAAGGAAATTTTTGATTATCTCTCTGCCGTATGTTATCTAGTATACCCTCTCTCTCTACATTAGCCCCAAACTACAGAAAGTCATCCTCAAGGAAAGTGGCATGAAATGAGCGAAAAGGGAGAGATGAATCCCTTCATAAAGTCACATTTGATGATTACTATTTTTAATCAGTAATTTTTTACTTTTTCTATGCCAATGTGCATTTTTGATTACAAAAATAAGCAGAAAAGAAAAAGATATGCATCTTATGCCAGTTCAACCATAATAATTTCCAGAGGGATAGCAATCAGGGCCGTTTTAAAACTTTTATAGGCCTAGGTACATTTTTCTTTATAAATCTTTGTTGCAATGATAATCTGGATGCTTGAGGTTATAAAGGTATTCCCTGGATCTCTGCTTTTCAAGTAATCTGCCGGAGATTTTTTTCTTGTTCAAGAGCACCAGTAGTTTTCCGTTCAAGCATTCACATTTATTTGCAAATGTGATTGTAATGTGAAAGGTTATTTCACTCCCTAACTTCCCACTAGGTATCTGTACAGTTCATGGCACATGTTTGATTTTTGCATTTGATTCTTGAAAACAAAATAAATATCTTGACTTATTTTTTTTAGAGTGGAATATCAAATCCAAATCTAATTTGATTATTTACACAAATTCAGTCAGTACTGAACTAAATTAGCAATTTCAGTATCATGCCAAACAGTCAGTGATGTGGTCATCTGTAGAGCTGAGCATATGTAAACATTTTTGTTTGTTGCAATATTGTGAAATTGCTTTGATAATTAACTGATCCATTATATCTATTAGATTTGTCCAAGTCTTTAAAAAAAAGATGTTATTTTTAGTAATTGATTTCTTTACCTTCAAACAATTTTTATTCTATCATTATTAGAATTTTCTAAATCATTTAAAATGAAAGTATGAAAGATTTAATTTAATAATAATTTTAAAATATTGTTATGAGTTAAAAAATTCATGCTATAAAAAAACCATGAATCTGACTGTCGAAAAAAAAGAACAAATGGAAGAATCTTTTTAAAATATGAAGGATTTATTGCTTAAATTTGTCATCATAAATAGTTACATTTCTTTTGCAAATCTTCTCTGCACTGAAATAATATGAATTGGTGCAGATACTGAAGAAAATTATATTGATGAATAACCCAAAAAGGAAAGGCAAATTGTAGCATCATAAGTTCAGTGATGATGATCATTCCAGCAGAGCAGGTAATGGAAAAAGTATATTTTGAGTGTTTTATTAGATACTGAAAATATATTTCTATCTAATATCTTTCTACAAAAAGAAAGATTATGCATAATAGTTGCAGAATATTTTTGTATATCCTTCAGGTTTTTTGTAGGTACTATATTCTTTATTTCAAGGGATAATATGAACATAGTCTTTTAGAGTATAACATTAAATAGTCATGAAGATGTTAGCATTTATTCAATGTATTATATAATTTAATATAAATGATTCTCAACCTATGATCTGCGGACCCATGGGGGGCTACAATGTTGTCACAGGAGATCCGTGAAGGTTTGAAGAAATGTTACAATTTAAATCTAAGTCTTGGGAGTCAGAGCCATGGTCCAGAATCACAAAAGTTATTTAAAGGGGGTCCATGGTGCAGGCTATACATCCTGCACCTGCTCTCCAGGTGCAGGCTATACATCCCACACTGTCTCCATCCACTCTCCTCCCGTTTCCCACAGCTTGCCCATCCACTGAGAGTGGCAGACCTGAAGATCCAAAGTTAAAGATGGCTTCCAGGGCTGTCAGTGAGCACATCAGAAAATATTGTGGCTCCAATTTATACTAAGTCAAAACAAAACCCAGGAAGATGCTCCTGGATTATTGTATTCATTACTGCCAAAAATTACAGGATCACAATCAAATTTCCATTAGCTGTGGTGACTTGAAGGAGAGTTTAATTTTTTAAGGAGGACATTTTGAAATCAGTAGTGACAATATATCCTGAGAATTGAACTGTTTCCCTACTGTCAGAGCATGACAATTGAAGTTAAAATTTACTATTGTTATTTTTACTTTTTTTAATCACCTTTTTTTTTCATTTTATTGTTGCAAACTCTTCAGAGTAGTCCCATGGTAAGTAGTAAATAAATTTAACAATAAAGAAAACAAATATTTTAAATTGAGTGGATGGAATTGGGATAAGTAGACTTTGTTTCTTCATTAGAGGCTATGAAGTCAGGTTATATATATATGGAAGCAGCCCTGTTCAGAGAAGAATGTTTTATTGATAGCTAAAACAGGAAGCTAGAGGAAAATATAATTTCCAGATGGAGAAAAGTTCAGGACGATTGTTGAGATGAAAACTTAATTGACTAATTTAATCAGTTTTTTTTTTAAAATTTGATTTATATGCCGCCCTTCTCCGGAGACTCAGGGCGGCTTACAATGCGTTAAGCAATAGCCTTAATTCTTTTGTATATTTTATACAAAGTCAGCTTATTGCCCCCACAAACTGGGTCCTCATTTCACCTACCTTAGAAAGGATGAAAGGCTGAGTCAACCTTGAGCCTTGGAGAGATTTGAACCAGCAGAAATTGCAGGCAGCTGTGTTAATAACAGGGTGCACTAAACCAGTTTAGCTTCATTTTCTATGACTTTCTCTATTTTATGGTCCCACTAGTTCTTATTTGTAGGCAAATGATATTTCTTGCTAATCTTCCAATGCACCATTGTTGCTCCTTTGTCATACCATTGTTTGTAGTCAATCTGTGCAATCTTCTTATATCAGCTATTACTTTAGCTTTTTGCAAAGGCGGCACTTGCTATCTGTTGCTACTTGGCTTTGTATGCATTTGTTAAGGTTTGGTCTTGTGCAGCCAGAATTAGCCTCCCTGTCTCTTTCCTGCATTTGGCCATTGCCAGGTCTTGTTATCTTCTTTATCTTTTTTTTAAAAATGTACTGGCCATGTAATACTTTATCTTCCATGCCACTTTTCTGTTTTTATTATTAAATTTATTTACCACCTATGTCACTAAAGGGCCACTCTAGATGGCTTACAATAAAAAATAAGTAAGGAAGTTTAAACAAAGCGGACATAAAGATAATAGAACAATAAAATAAAAATATAATAAAAAGAAAATGCACTAGTAAAAAATGGGCATGTGGGGAGGTGGAGTCTGCTGTCAATCTAGCAGCTACTTCCAGAATTGAACTCTCCCATTAGATCTCCAGGCCAACTTTCAGAGCCAGGTCTTTAGGCTCTATGGAAGGATAGGAGATTGAGGATAGATCTTACCCTAGAGGGCAGATGTTCCAAAGAGCAGATGCTGCAGCAGAGAAGGTTCTTCTGGAGCCCAACAATCAAAATTCTTTATGACAAAACTTTGGAGACATCTATGCTCTGCTGCGTATCCAATTGACAGTGGGTTATTTTAAATTTAATCAAACTGCCTAAAGATGAATAATACTAAGTTATAATGTAGAATCGTTAAAATCATGAAGCTTTATCTATACAACTTAAACATTTTTCATGCTCTTAGAAGTACAGAATAGGGAGGAGCCATTATTAAATCCCATCCCTTGTTTAACAATCTAAAACTAAAACATGTCTTGATCTCATGCATTTCTAGTTGTGTTCCTTCTAATACCGTGTTTCCTGAAAATAAGACCCTGTCTTATATTTTTTTGAACCATGAAATAAGCTTGGCCTTATTGCCATGTGCTCAAAAGCCCGATTGGGCTTATTATCAGGGGATGTCTTATTTTGGGGAAAACAGGGTATGTATCTGTGTGGTCTGTGTTAGCATTTTGTAAGCATATAAGAAATATATTCTTTCTAATATATTGGGACAATTAGATGCAAGATTAAGGGAGATTAAGTATGGATTAGTTTATAGCTAAACTATCAGAATGGACAGAATAGTCTCTTCCAGCAGCCTCTGCGTATGTCAACATGTGGACAAATGTCAAATTGCAAAAAGGGATTTAGTTCAATTTTGTGCATTAGTTTTTCATTGTAGCATCCCCACGGGATGTGTCATTGACACGCATATCACGACATCAATATGTATAGAAAGCACATAGGAAAAGCACATATTGTACATGAGGCCTCAAGCAGAGAACAGGTTAGAAATTTAACTTGGAATTAGACAGCCCACAATATTTTGGCTATGGCAGGATATTTACTTTTACTATATTTTCAAAGATTTATTATTTTCCTTTCTAGGTTTCAGTAGAGAAGGAATACTTTGCCTTTTTTGTAAACTCAATTCAATCTTGGTGGTATTACTCTATGTATATGGAATTATGGAGAAGATCAGCCTTCAAATGTTTAAACTACACAAGTTCAAGAACTGAGGAAAAGAAATTACCAACAAGACTTTTTGAGGAAAATACTATTTAAAAGCTGTATTTCAAGTGCAACTGCATCTATATAGTATCGAAGATTATGAGTAGTATAAGAAAGGAAACCCTAGAAAGGAGCCTGTCCAAAAGTTGAAAAAGAGATGTTTAGGCTACTTCTATTAAGAAAGCTGTGATTATGGTATGGGGGTTTAATTTTTAAAAATTAAATGTTTTGCTTCTGTATGCAACTATGATTAATTACACTCATGTGTTGCGGTTTATCCATTACTTATAAAAGTATTTTTGATAACCAGAACTGTACTTCATATAAGACTAGCATTCAGACTTATGTATGAATATGGGGTAAAATCGTTTTTCCAAATTTAAAATCCTGTGAATTATGCATTGAGCTATCCAGGGTTCCATGAATTATTTAATTACTTAAATATATATATTTAAGTATATATATATATATACTGCATATATATATATATATTGCAAATAGTTTGTGGATGTGTTTCAGAATAAAGACCTAGAAGGTCTCAAAAAAAAAGAACATGTTCCTTGTCTTTATTGGTCAAGTATGCATTACATTTGAAATATAAAAAGTGTTCCAAAAATGTTCCTAATACAGACTTCTAGCATCTACCCGCCCAGGATTTTAATTTGACAAGGCTTATTTCATAAACAAGACATGAAGTGTTTCAATCTGTTCTATTAATATTTTTGCTTTCAACAAAATACAGATCGCTTTAATAAGAAACCACATCCTAGGAAACTTAGCTGAACCTGACAATATATTTTATTGTAATAAATACTAAGCAGCAACTACTCTGCTGAAGGATTATTTTAAAGAAGCAAAAATAATCCTAATTAGCTGTAGTAAGCATAAACTAAAAGATAGTTGCAAATATTATATAAAATAGTTAAATAGCATTATTCCCCCACCCATTAAAGTGCTAAAAATTAGGTTGGTATGTTTTTCTCCTTTCCATCAACAGCTATTTGGTTAGACATTCTTTTTGCTACAACCAATTTCAAATATTTCATTAGGTATAGTAAAAGATAATGGAAAGGTTATTTTAAGAGCACCAATAGATGGCATGTACACAGACAAACTTATTTATTCATGAGTCAACATTTTTAAATGTGCATTAACAAGGCTGCAGGATTCTTTGGGAAAGTCATTTTTCTTGCTGGCTTTATACCTGAAACAGCAGTTTAGAATTTACTAAAAACTGAGCTGGTTAAGTAATCTGAATTTCACTTGTATAAACCTTGTGTTGAACCACTAACGCTATTCTGTAGGAGTAAGCCCTACTAAATTCAATGACACTTACTTCTAAAATGATAGGTAGAAGCTTGCAGTGTAATTCCATATACGAAACAGCTACTGTAACAGAGTTCATTTCTTTCAACTAGCAAAGAATAGACACTGGCTTCTTGAGTAGGACAGCTTATAAAATTTAAAAATACATACCACATGCACAAACATATCTGTTATTTAGATTTTAGAAGTACATGGGACAGGTGGTAACAATTATAATTAGTTGTCACCATTTGCCACAGGTACTTCTAAAATCTTCTAGATTGAAATAGATTTTCCAAATTAGTACTCTAATGTTTTCTTTTAGGCAGTGGAAATAACCCAGAGTCATATACATTTTGATACGGAATCTTGCAAATAAATCTAACCAAGATTAATTTCAGAATAGATTATTCCCTTGGCCTGATAATTCAGTATCTTCTAAATTTAAGCCATTTTTATCAATAAAGTTCTTAGCAGAAAACAATGGCCAATTCATTCTGACTCTTTTTTTTTAAAAAAACAAACCCTTGCCAGTAACTGATAGACAATAGAAAGCGAAGGTGGAGTATTTTCAAACTAGTTGCAGACAATAATTTTATTAACCCATCTTTGTAGTAATGTAGTTAGACTATCTTAACACTGAAATGTATTAATAATATTGAAGGGGGGAGACTTGGAAGTGCCTAAATATAATGATTAAGGATCTGTATTTGTATTTTTGTCTTGTTCAACATTTATAGAGTAGCTATAGGGGAAGAATTTTGCATAAATGTATTTCATTTATAAAATTAAATTTATAATGAATAAATACCAAATCTCATTGTATAAACCTACTATAAGGTTATGGAAGAAACTTATAAATAATGCCCATTTTATGCATACTTAAAATTACACAACTAGAAAAGTAATGCTTATTAATATTTTAATGTATGAAGAAAACATCCAGACTGCTGTTTATGAAGATACATCTGTCACATTAAAGTTGAGCCTCTATACTGACATACCGGAAAGATTTACTTTCTGCTATCCATTTCTGTTATGTAAACAATTGTACATTTATCTGCCATTCTAAAACAGGATCAAGTTTACATAATTTTGCTAAATTTCTGTGTATGCCCAAAAGCAGCTTACAGTACTAAAAACCAACCAGCCAAAGAACAGCCTCAAAAAAAAGTTATGTCCAAATTAATAATAATCAAGGATAAAAGAAAATGAAACTAAGAGAGGCTAAGATGAACCATATGGTGGAATGGGCAGTCAATGTTCACAGAGAAGTGTCAGTATGTTCTTCTGAAAAGCCTACACACATCAGTCCAATACAACCAAAGAATAATTTGAAAGTTGAGGAGAACTGCATTTGCCATCCGTAGTCTCCTATAAACCAAAAAAAAAAAAAAAATCTTCAGTCTATCGAAGATGATCTGGATTCAACCAAGCTGGTTCATATGCACACTGCTCATATGTGGTGCCCATGTTCCTGTCCAAACCTGGGGAGGAGAGTAGACATTTTAAGCTATGCAGAGCTTTAATTGTCAAATAAACACACAAATAAATAGAATTGTCATTAATTCCCACTTAACGTATGTAAATTATCTCAATTGGCTACTCTTTAAAGTAAAATATAAACACATGGAAGGTTTGATCCATTTTGAGAATGATGTGCATGCTACTTGTATATCATTGTGTGAAATATTACTACCACTTTTATTTGTTAAACTCATTATTCATTATCAATTAGAAATTAACATTTGGGCTAAATCTGCTACTTATAAGGTCTCCAAAATCAAGAAATATTGAACATTAAGAATAAAAAATGACAAGGTTTTTATGTCCTCAGAATATCCTATTCCCTTCTCACCTAAATATCCATTCTTCTATGATCTTTTTACCCACTTGTACAAAATGGCCCGATGAAACTCTGCATTATTACTCAAACTAAATTTCCTCAATTTTTAGATTGTTGGTACAATTATATAAATATTGTTTGGGCAATACATATGCAACATACAAATGTCATCCAAAATCTGTCATTGGAATACTATTAACTATAGGAATTAAGAAAACTAAAAGTAATGCTGAGACACATTATAGACAAAGAGAATAATAAAGCTTCTCTTTTTTCCAGTTCTGAAAGGGAACATTTGTCCATAAATACTAATCTAAAATATTGATACTTACTGTCTGGGGGCCATTAGTCTCTGCAGAATTTGAAACCATCTTTATCAACGAATTCCAAGTTGGGTCACCAGCATGAGGCCCATTGAATATGGGTCCACCAGTACCATCTGCTATGGGTGCAACAGGAGGAATCATTGCATTTCCATACACTGAAAAAGGCATGCCCTGTCAAGAATAGAATAATGAATTATTTTATTCATATCTTCACAGAGCCAAAAAAGCTATTGTATTCCTGATTTTAGATATATGCATATTTCAAGAGAAGTTTGTATTATGAATTGTCTACAATCTAATGATCTTAATTTAGATTACATGTGCTAAAAACATGAGAATTCCTAAGTTAATGTCTTCTGATTTTGCAATTGGGGCAGTATACAAAAATTAAAAATAGATATATCCATATGTGAAAATATTTTATAAAATTACTTCTTGATACATGTAAGAAAGATTTAAATATTAGCGAAGTGATTGGTATATACTCATTTCCTAGCTATTTAAACAACGCTTAAACAGGAAAAAACATTTAAACAACAAAAAACTGGCCAATCATCTAAATGTTAGATTAGATTACCCCAACTTTAGGGAAGTCCATGTATCCTGCAGGAACATGCTGATGGAATGTACCAGAAGGAGTTACAATTCCTGTGCTCTCTCTCTCCATTGCTTGATGTGAGAATACTCCTGGATCAGACATCGGCCTGTGAATCATATGGTTTCCCATTCCACTGTGACACCAATCTACTTTATCTAGGAAGAAAAAAAAGAGTATAACTATTAATGTATTCTTATTTATCTTATCACTTAGTTTCTAAAAACTAAAGAAAAAGGCACTCTTCTCATTTAGCTTCAAATAATGTCACAATAAGGTTTAAAAGATAAGTTTTTAAAGCAGGACATAACTGAGAGACCACCACTGTCAACCATCACTACCTTCTCCATCTCAGATATGCCAACAACAACCAAGTTTCCTACACCTGACTCCATCCCTATGGGTCCCTCACCTGGGGTGATCCTAGAAAAAAAGGTGTGAGGTCTATTCACAGACAAAAGTCTGGAAAAGCACCAGGCCCAGACAGGGTAACTCCTTCTTGCTCTATGTTGATCAACTGGCCCCATCTTCACCTGCATCAAAATCCCCATTCAATTAGCATTGGAGCCCCCTCTTCCTTTTTCTATATACCAATGACTGAATCTTGAAGGATCCCTCTGTTAAGGTACTGAAGTGTGTGTCATTGGTCTCATCAAGACAATAATGAGTTTGCATGTAGATGGGAGGTAGAACAATTGGCCCTGTGGTGCAGCTGGAACAATCTGGAGCTGAAAACTTTTAAAACTGTAGAGATAATAGGAGATTTTAGGAGAAGCTCTCCTGTTTTACAAATTCTTATAATACTAGGCAACAGAGTATCAACACTAGAGATCTTCAAGTTTCTGGGTTCTATAATCGTCCAGGACTTGAAATAGACACCTAATATTAAACTATCATTAAGAAGGTGTAAATGTATTCTTTGAGGAATCTACCTGCCTCTGAGTTCTGCTTTTGATGGATGTCTTACTCGGAACGCTGACAGAAGGCATAACAAAGAATGTTCTTTCTGCTTCAACTGAGTCTGTCATTTGTACCTCTATAACTGTCTGGTTTGGCAACAGCCACCAAGCAGGACAAGTAGAGATTTCAATGGATAGTTAGGACTGCAGGAAACAAGTGCAACCTGCATGCCTTCCACCGAGGACTTATATATTGCATGAACCAGAAAGTGGGCCAGAAAACATCTACAGACTGCTCACTTCCTGGACATAAACTGTTTCAACTTCTCCCCTAGGATGCCACTGTAGGGCATTGCATGCCAAAACAGCTAGACATGAAGATAGTTCCCCCGCCGCCCCATGCCACACACACCCTGCCCCCCCCATGCCACACCTAACTCCCACAGCATTGTCTTATGCCTAAAGATATAAGTAGATATAAGTAGTAGGCTATATTGTTATTATCCTTGTCATGTTCTCATCTTTCCATCCTTCTTATCTTTCCTACTACCTTCTCCTATTGGTATTTTAGGATTTATCACTTCTTATGATTTATGATCTATGACTTATTACTGTGTTATTTATGTTATTTGTATGTACACTGAAAGCTTATGCACCAGAGACAAATTCCTTGTTTGTCCAATCACACTTGAGCAACAAAGAATTCTATTCTATTCTAATAATCCTTTAATGGCATTAATTAGCAATTTAATATGGAGATACCAGAAAATTAATACTAGTATTTCTGGGAGAAGCTTCTATTTTAACATTTAAATTATTCCTTTTCTACATTTTGTTTCAATAAGACATTATTGGAAGTTGAGTAGAAGACAATACATACCACCTTGATTTCCTCCTAGGCCTTCAAAAGACCATATACCACTATGACCAACTGGAGCAGCTAAGTTACTTCCTATAACAGCAGGTGTAGATGTTCCTGTTTGCCTAATACGTGCAGAACGCTCAGTTCCAATTGGAACAGGAACCTTCCTGTCTTGAGACATACTGCTGGGCTTTTCTGACCCAATTGAAACAGCTGAGGGGGTTGGAGATGCTGCTCTCACTCCAGCAGTCATTGGTTGAGCAGATGGCTCTAAAAGCAAATACATATGAAGAGTGAATTTGCTGTGAATATTTCAAGACAACGACCTTTCTTCCCAATACTTGTTTTTATCCCAGACTCAATAAAATGGGTAACATGAATTAAATATTAAATAATAACAGTTGCAAACAGATAAATTCTGATACCAGAGACTTGATACAACTCTGAAGTAACAGCTTGTAATATTTATAACATGCTATCTAGGGCAAATATACATAGAAGTAATCATTGGAAAGACTTCTGTCACAGTACAGTTTTGCAAACTGTTCAATCGTTATTCTAGAATTTAGTTTACTTGAATAAAATAAAAATATTTCTTGGGTTGTTATTAAAACTTAACTGCAGCTATTATCAATTAGCTTTATTCTACTCTTCTCTAAGATAAGAAATCTGCCAGGAATCTTAATGTATTTGATTATCTTTTAAAGAATGCAACAAAACTCTCACCGTTTGATGCAGAGGAACATGGAGGCAGTAAGTTGAGTGGGGAAAAATGTTGTCTATTAAAATTAGCAGCCGTTGGTGCTCCACCAAGAGCAGTTCCTGATGCATATACTTGGCCACTTGAAAGATTTGAGGCAAAGTTACCCAAATGTGCAGAAGGAGGTGTAACAGAACCATAAGGTGAATCCAGACCAACAATTCCTGTAAAATTATGTGCAAAACATCACTTTCCAAGAGGAACAATGGTGCATGAGTGCTGGTATTGGCATAAAACATAATTTGCTTATTCAATAATGTTAGTAGTAACTAATATATTGCTGTATGAATTTTTTACTTTGAATTTTATATATACCAATAAATCAGTTTATCCACCTTATCAAGAGGAAATTCACATGATCTTTCTACTTGCCTATCAAAATATGCCAGTAATCAACACATCAACCAGATTTCATTTTCTAAAATTTTTAAGCAAATATATCTTCCTTGCAAACTGATGAATCAGAACAGAACAATGTTAATTTTAGTTGTTAAATTGGGACTAGGAATGGAAAAATTTTTTTGCAAGTGAATATTTGCTGGTTTAAATAGAATTAACAAAAACCTGAATTTTCTCAAGTTTCCGAAAACATTATTATTGGAATGAATTTTATTATGTTTATATTCTGGATGATGCCTCATTATACTGTTGAATATTGTTAGGGTTTTGTTTTGTTTTTGCTACTACAGCTGCCAAACAAATTTACTTGCATTTTTTAACATCTATGCCAATTTTATTTGTTTTATTGTATACAAGAATATGTTAAATTATACATCAAAAACAAGGTTTCTGTGCTATGGATGTTAACTCTTCAAATTAGATTAGACAAGAAGCACAACAAGGAACATCAGCACTATTTTTATTATAAGGTTATATTACACAGAAACTTGCAAGGCTGATTGAAAGTATTATTCCCCTCCTCTCAAGGAAGGGTCATTTCTGAAACCCTTTCTAGGTTTCCCATTTGTGAACTGGGCTGCACAAGACCATTGTTTGAGATGTGACTTTTCTTCCATCTTCCAAGGTCATTCCTACATGCCATAACAATGGAATAAGGAATTGTGGATGCAATTTATTTGTGTCAATTTCAACTTGCTTCCTAGCAAATTGGAATTCTTTTGAGGGTTACCAATAATTTTGGCCATGCCTCTACTAACATCCCCCTGAAACATGTAATTCAATCATCAAGAACTTCATTACTAGAATCAATACAACACACTTTGATACCAAACTACCATGTTTCCCCCCAAATACAACTTACCCAGAAAATAAGCCCTCCTTAATTTTTGGGGGTGCGCCTAATATAAAGCCTACCCCAAAAATAAGCCCTAGCAAAGGGGATGGGCGTAGCCAGCCCAGGAGACAGCCCTTCCCTTCCCCGGTCACCTCAGCCCCTTAAAACCATGGTCCATGGATCAGCTGATCCAGTGAGAGCCAGAAGTTCTGTTTCTCCGTGATAAGGCAGAAAGCCATGCAGCCCATCGGAATTGGCTCTCCCCACCCCTTCTACCCAGCTGCTGAAAAGGACAAAAAGGCAGGCAATTCTGAAAGATTGCAGGATGTGTGTGCTTACGGTAGAAGCAAAGCACTGCCTGTCCTTTTCAAGCAATCAAATGTCTGTGTGTATGTGAGAAAGAGACAAAGAGAGAGAGAAACAAACGACAGAGGGGAGTAACAAGAATTGCAGGCAATGCTGTTTGAAAGGGTTTCCTCTCCGCTGTTTCTCTCCCTCCCTCCCTCCCCCCCTCTCTCTCTCACACACACACACAGAGAGAGAGATTTGATAAGAAATGGCAGAGGGCAGGCAACCGGATAAGGGGACTAACCCTCCCTGCCTTCAGCTCGGCACCTGCTCAGGGGGTGCCCCGAGGCCCGGTCTCTGCGCGGGCAACTCCCCACTCTGTCAATGTGACAAATGGGCTCCCTCGCAGTGCCCCCTCTCCTACGTGAAGCAGCGGCCGGTGCGGGTTCCATCTGCATGGCCATGAAGCGGGATCTGCATGACCGGTTCTTACCCGCAGCATTGGCGGCCTGGATTGGGTCATCTTTGGCCAGCTGAGATAAGCAGGCCAGACTCGGTGAGCTGGAGGTGCTGCGCATATGCAGCTGCCTCCCAAGAAGAGAAGAGTATGCCGGAGACCAAACGCTGAGCCTCACCAGCATCGGAAATCAGAGACCTTCTAGGCATACTGGCCACATAAAGGCAGCCCAAATCCTCGGGTTGTTTGCAACTCAAGCGAGCTGCACAGCCATCTGCCCCAAACCAAGTGGCAGGGAGGCTTCAGGACGACGCTTGGGACTGCCCAGCAGAGGACAGCAGCCTTCTAGCACCCACCGCCCTGGCAAAGGCAAAGAGGAAGCAGGGCTCCTCCAATGGCCTCCCCATCCCCGGTGCTATGCAAGCCCTGGTGCTATGCAAGCCCCGGAGCAGCGCCGGGAAGCTGGGGGTATCCCAGGATTGCAATGCTGAAGGCTTTGGAGGGTGGGAAACTTTTTCAGTGATTGGCAGGAAAATGGGGAGGGGGATTTTCCTGCCTGTCCTCCTATTCTCTGTCTGTGCTGAGCTTAAGAATAGAAGGCCAGGCAGGAAAATGCCCATTTTCCTGCCAATCGCTGAAAAGGCTCCCCCCCTCAAGCCTTCAGTGTATCTCAGAATTGCAATGCTGAAGGCTCAGCAGGAAAATGTTGTTTAAAGAAGACATGCAGGCTCAGATCAGCAGAGCTGCCTCTGTTTTTGGAGCCTGACTGTCCTCCGGCAAATAGCTGAGCTGAGCTGAGCTGCGTTTTTGGCTAAACAGCTGATTTTGTTTTGCGGAGCTGTTTAGTGAAGACATGCAGGCTCAGCTATCTTCTGACCCATTATATAGAGATATTCATCTAATGGAATTAAGTCAGATATCAGGAAACAGAATTACCCTCCTTACAAGACCAACAGACTAAATAATACAGCCAGATCAATACTGAGGGTAGATCAACTAAAAGCAGACTATCAAGACAGAACAACAGACTACTATTGGTTGCCACTTATAACTCACAGCTAGAGCTCCATTTAAATGTGTTACTTAATAAACTATAACTATAATGTACAATAGCATTGCTGAGGCATCTTCAGCTTTGTGTAATCCAGACAAGAAGCATACTAGCTCTAGGTTTACAGTAATGTAAGGTTGTATTAACAGAATCTTGCAAATCTGAAAGTATATCTCTCTCCTATTGCATTTATAGTCCAAGAAATTAAAGAGGGTCCTTCTGAGGTGTTCGTCACACCCCCATTTGTTTGGCGAGTTCAGCTGCCACTTTTCTTAACGCTGATTAGTCTATGGAAGCTCTTCCTCCAGTTTCCCAAAGTAATTTCCAAATGCTATTACAGGCACCGAGTTGCATATCCATATCCAATACAATTAATTAAACTGAAATGTGACTGAAACAGTTTTTCATAAATAACAAGAAAGAACAGGACAATGGGAACTAGATTCTGCCAAATTCAGGTGTCTGCTTTGCCCCTAAAATTATACCAACACATCACAGATCCATCGACTATACCCACAAGGTTAGAGGCCCCTAATTTTTTTAAAAAATACCTTTAATTAAAGATAATAAATACCCAACAGTAAAGGAACCATAAATCCTTAGCTTTCACAGTTTTATTAACCAGAACTTGGGTTATAAAACTCAGTATCATTCATATAATGATGATGCCTATTCCTGTTATGGAAGATGACCTCACTCAGCAGCCTCATATAGATGTTAAACAGAACGGATGGCAATCCATCAACTAGGCGCTTCAGGCTTGACCTCTTCTACCCTGACATGGAGAAAGGAGAACTGCAGCACCATGTCTATCATTTTCAACCCCCATGGTTTGAAAATGATTTCTGGTTAACTTTTTGGTTGAGAAAGTTAAAAATGATAGTATCAAAGGCTGCTGAGAAATCAAGGTGAACCAGGATATCTGCACGACTCCCATACTGGCTCTGCCACAGTGCAATCAATGCCATCCCTGTACAACACCCTGACCTGAAACTAGTTTAAATGGGTCCCGATCATCTACTTCTTCTGAGGTCATCTGAAGCTACCCACTATGCCACCTTCTCAATCACTTTTCTTAAAAAGGTAAAGTTAAAGACTTAGATGTAAATTGTCCAGAACAGCTGGGATCAGTAATGGCTTCTTGAGGCGAAGTACACTATTGCCCCTTTAAGGCAAATGGAATCATCTCCTCCCTCAAGGATGATTTCACTGCCAACTAGGAAGGATACGGATCTAACAAACTGGTCGCTAGTTTAACAATCCTATAGACTCTGTGAACTTCCTTGATAGTCAGAGGATCAAACCATTTCCAGTTCATAAGACAGGACAACACTGTGCCTCAGTCAATTTAATTACATATCCACAGTCCAAATCTAATTCAGTATGTATCCAAGTGATTTTATTTATCAGGTGTCTAGGACATTCCTAAAGTAGACTTGTAGATGTTCACATTGGCCTTTCCTCCCCAGCAATGTTCACTTTAAACCAAGCTACTAGTCAGTTATCTGGAGATGCAATTAGAGTGGAAGAGTAGTAATTTCTACCAATCTTATCACCATAACATAATCTTTAATGTTAGCTGTCAAATGGAAGTAGCCAGAAACATTCTTCACTTTTTTTCCAATGGCTGTCTAGGCATCTGTTCTATTAGTTTATTTCCCAGAACTCCTTGGAAAACCAGGGTGACCCAAGATCAATAAATAGGAAAAGCCACAAAAAAATCAATCACATATAAGATCCCTGACAGGTAGAGCTAAAGTCTCAGTCAAATGGCTCACCAAATCCTCAGGAAAAACCTCAGGTTCCCTCTGAATCCATCAGGATCATTAGTTCTCTGGGGTGGACTGTTCTATTGGTCCAAACAAGTGAGATCAATCTATATTATCCATAATGCTTTGCCAATATCACTAAGGTTTTTTTTTCCCAAATTCCCTGTACAGCTGTGAGACAACAGCTCACAAATGAGCTCTCAAATGTTTCAAACTGCATTTTTCATAAATCTGATTATAAGTACTATGTCTTACTTTCTACCGATTTTCCCTATATCTATTTTGAAGTAACAGCATAATGTTTATTTACAAATTGAACTTTATTAAATAAATAAGCCTTTAGCTAAAGAGATTTACAATATTATTCATGTATTTTGGCTGTTAAAAACAGCATGACTGTTAAGTGAAATATTTCTGGGGAAATAAACATTCAAAAAATATAACTTAGTGATCAATAATAATTCACTTTTTTAAGATTAGCATATTGTAATCAATCTAGGATGAGTGAACAGATAAAACCCTTTTGGAGTTACATTTATGTCATGCTCCATTTTATAGCTAAAGCTTTTAGAAAATGAATTTGCATGCACAGCTAGGATATGATCCTATTATTCAGCAGATAGATAAGATTTTACACCAATCAGACTACAGTCCTTGTTATCCAATAATAAAACATTAGAGAGTAATACTGCGCATATGAAATGAGAAAGAGGTGGATTTTATATTTACCTGAGGGATTTGGAGCTGGTCTCTGCAGTGGGGGTCTAAACCCTGGGGCTTTGGAAGTATCTAACTGATGTAATGGATCTGAATTTGACAGAAATGAAGACTTTCCAGACAAAATAGATTCCGGCGTTGTCTGAGATGACAAGACAGAACCACCCCAGAATGCATGAGCTGAGGGAGGGTTATTCTCAAATAGTGTGCTAAATGGTCCAAATGGTAAAGTAGCACTGAAATTGGTGGCCATGGATTTATTTGTAGGGTGGACTGAATTTTGAGAAACACTCTGAGTAGTTAAAGTAGAAGGAATTTGCACTGAAGAAGGAACACTGTGGGGTCTTTTTATGTGGCTGATATTAAGGACTGGAACTGTAGAATTCTGAAGAGGAACTGAATTCTTATGCACAGGATTGGTTCCATGGGAAGGTAGCCTGACAGAGGCATTTTCTATTTTAGCTGGAGCAGAAGACTGAATAGATCCTACTGATGCCTGAGACAAAATATAGTTTGCTGGAGAGTTTACTGAAGCATTAGCATGAGTAACTATCGGGGCAGAAGAACTCACTGTTGTTAAATTTGGAGGTGCAACCATACGAGGATCTTGTATTGGAACCTGAGGCTGTAAAGGTGATCTTGCTTCTTGAGAAAGAGGCCCAAGAGACTGTGGCTGACCCAGATGTTCTGAAGGAATGCCAACAGAACTACTATTTGACTGCCTGTTATTGGCCAAATTTACAGTTTCCACAACTGGTGAGCTACCTACTTCCTGGTCAGAAGATAACACCCTTTTGCTTGGAGAATTTCTTGTACATTCTGAAGGACTATTTCTAGAAATCTTTGCTGACTGGGCCGGTGGTGAAGGGGAAGAAGTGGATGAACCTGGGTATTGCTCTTTGGCTGTAGGAAAAGGATATATGGCATTTGTTGTTGTTGTGCTGTTGTTGCTTGCTGTGGTTGAAATTGTTGTAGTAGTGCTGGATGTTTTCACCACAGTGACGAACAGTTGCCTTCTCACTGAAGGAGAACTGGGACTGCCATTTGCAGAAGAAACAGGCACAGTAGACACCACCGAGTTTGTGGTAGCTGTTGAACTAGAAGTCAAGGAACCCACAGAATTCACTTGACAACCACTGCTGTTTTGATTGTTATGGCGAGGCACGGTGTGAGATTTAGGTGAGTTAGTTGCTCTTGCAGGGCTCAGAGGTCTAACAGGGAAAGGACCCCAAGTGGATTGAGCTGGTGGGAAAGTTCCTCCGAAATGAGTCATGGGCAACCTTGGTGGGCGAATCTGTTGGAAAGTCTGAGCAGCAAGCAATGCATGTGCAAATTGGGGAGGAGGATAGGCTAATGGTAGAGAAACTGGAAATCCAGGCCTAACACTGTTCATGGGATTCTTCACTGTTTTATGGGTACATGCTGATGAAATTGCAGGCACAGAGACTGCTGTAGCAATCTGAGATGATGACGATGATACTGCTACAGTGGTGACTTTGTTCCCAGCTACAGAACTGTGAACTGTTGTAGTGGTGGCATGTGATGATGTTCCTGTTTTGGGATAGGCTGCAGAATTTTTCAAACGATTCTTTGGAATGAGCTCATCAATTTCTTTATCTGGATCTTTAATCAGAGCATTTATAAGTTGTGTTGCTTGTCGTGTTGATTCTGTGCCTCCCCTATAACAAATGCATGAGAACAGTTTAAAAAACAACAACAGATATTTAAGGAAAGGAAATTTAATTACTTTATGGCAACATATATGCTATGATTTCCACTAATAGTAAACTCAAATGTTTGAATGCCAACAAAAAAAAGAGATCAATTATAAATAAAATTATGCGCTGATAAATTCAAAGTGCAGTGAAGTACAATACAGAAAATCTCAGAAAAATCTCAGTGCTTAATCTCAGAAAAACACAGGGAAAAATGAAAAGCTAAATTTAAGGAAAAACTGAAATGTGGAAATGAAATGTGCTCCCTGAATCTCTCCTATCTTACAGGAAAGCACAGCTATCTGTCAAACTAGAATTCTTGACAGGAGATTTCCAATGAGAAGGTAAGAATGCACTGTAACATTTTTTGGCTAAAATCTGTCCCTTAACAAGGGCCCCTGAGGTTTTTAACAACTAAGTACAGAAATAAGACCAAGCAAATTATTATAAATGAAATAAGTAGTGCCTTGGTTTACCTTATTGTTATGATTCTGTCTCCTGTTTTATCTTTCTGTTTATCAATATCTATGTGTGCTCCTGTAAATTCTCTGATAGCATTGATGTTACAACCACCTCTTCCAATTACTCTGGAAATAACAGTTGATGGAACAGAAACCTTCTTTGATCTAAAAACAAATAAAAAGAAAAGTAATTACAACAGCAAATTTAAAATACTATAAAGCAGGATTGTTTTGTTTTTCAAAAAACTGTAGTCCAACATGAAGGCCATGGTATAAAATTACTAATATTTTAAGTCAAAGATAATTATTTAGAAGGTTGGAAAGGCATTTTTACACAATGGAATTTCTGGTCAGCTCCTAAGTGCAAAGATATACTATGCTATTCCCTTAATGCTGAGAATGTGTTTCATGAGAAATTACTTGAATAGCCATTCACTATTTCCTTACTGAGTCAGCAACATTGTGCTGAATGTGCCAAAGGTGATTTTTCAAGAGGCAATTGGACTTTCTGGTATTTCTATGTTTTGCTTCTCATCCAAGAAGCTTCTTCAGCTCTGACTGGATGGTGCGGAATGGAAGGATTTATACTCCTTGCTGACAGTGGGTCATTTGCATTATTTTACAGTCAAAGAGGCCACCTGGAGGTTTATCTGTGTCATCAGGGTCACCTGAGTAGCTCCAAGTGTCTGCAAGGAATATAAATCCTTCCATTCCTCACCATCCAATCAGAGCTGAAGAAGCTTCTTGGATGAGAAGCGAAATGTCTTCAAAGAAAAACAAGAAAATCTAGTTGCCTCTTGAAAAAGCACCTTTAGGATAACTGGACCTGGATAACTGAGAATCTCCACAGACATTGTGCTGAATGCAGGAAAGGAATAAGAAACAGCCAAAAAAATAAAGGCATGATGTAAGAAAAGCACACAAACAGAGCAAAAAGTAATTTATTTAACCCTCTTTGCGATCAATTCATGTTTCTCCTAACATTCCATTGTTTTCATAAAACAATGTGAGCAAAATCATGCTCTTATGTGAAATTATTTTGCTAGTTTCAACAATCATTTTTTGCAATAGCTCACACATAACTCACCATTGCATCATCTACCAGCATTAGAATAGTCTAGGCGTTTGCCCAGTTTTCTTAAATATTCTATCAAGGTACATAGGTTCATCTACTTGCTCTAGTTTTTCACCATTTATGAATAGCGTGGAAATGTTTAGTCAATTTCCAAGTCAAACAGTTTTTTTGGTCTTTGATATATTAATTTTCAATTCTATGTAATTCTATGCTATTCAATTCTGGCCAAAATTGTGGAAACCTTTTGGGAAAAGTGTATTTTTGAGGTTTGATAGCTAATAATACCACTTTTTTTTTGGAGTAGTACCATATAATTATATATCAATGGAAAGATATATATGGAAAAATTATATATCAATGGAAAGATAATTTAATGCTTTTCAACCTTTGTTTGAGAGATAAAAGTGGCTGTTTTGTGGAATTCTAGATTTTAGGCCAAATTCTTGCAGTCTGCATTGAACAGTCCTTGCACTCAACTTCACATTACATTGCGCCATTTCATTTTGTATACCCAGATGATTTTCTTCTGTCACGTAGGCACAGTCTCTTAATTCTTCTATCATCACTTGCTGTTGTGCACCTTTTCCTGCCTTTACCAGTGTGGTTTTGTAGTGACTGAGTCTCCTTATATCTCTTCAAAAACTTAGAAATGGCAACTTTGGTTAGGTCTCCACCAATTTCTCTTCTAATTTCTTTATAACTGTAGCCTTGTTCACTTAATAATACTATTTTACATCGCTTTCTGGGTGACCAATCAACTCTTTGCACCATTACTTTAATTTTATTACGTTTTACAAGCTCACTAAATGAAAGAACACAAAAAAACCCCAAACAACTTTATAGCGATCTCATAACACACTGACAAATGTCCTCCTCTCACCTTCAATACATGACATCAATAACTGAATCCTACTGTGATCTGATTGGCTCATTGCCAAAATAAGATGACACCTGATTGGCTCTCTAAACACTCATGCTAATTGGCTACAATCAGATGAAGGAAAGCTACCTGATATCAACCTAAGTAAGTTGTGCTTCCTTTTTCTAGTTTTATGGTACTCCCCCCCCCCCAAAAATGATGTTATTAGCCATCAAACCTCAAAAATACACTTTCCCCAAAAGATTTCCACTATTTTGGCCAATAACGTAAATCACATAACCTAGCATTTATTGCAAATCATTTAACTAAGGTTAAGGTTACCAGACTTAATCATATTCATGGCATATACAGCACACTCTGCTCAGTATGGGGCATTTTACCAAATGCTACAAATGTAACCAAAGGCCGATTTTATTCTAGACATTGTCAGGTTATTCTATGCAAGTTAGGTTCTTTCATTAAGAAACAACCCTGCAAGCCAATATACTGTTACCAGCATCTTATCAACTAGGACATATATGCAGGGCATGACGTATATTCAGGAAGTCTTTATTACATATTGATAAAATCTATATGGCATTTTTCATCATTAAAAGAATACATAAGTGTTAGCAAACTTCAAATTAAATGAAGTAATAATGAAGTAATAAATTATTTTATTAGTTTTTTTAAGGTATGAAAGTAATCTAGTCTGACAGAAGTGTCATTATAGAAAATGAATTTGCATTTTGTTTCTCAGATTGTGAATATATTTTACAGCAATCCTTATGAGAAACTGTTAAAATTAGTATAAAGATTTCATCTACTATATATTCACCAATTTAGCTGGTAGGATTAAGAAAGGTTAAAATACATTTTCTAGAGTGGACAGGAAGAAAAAGAGAAATTTGCTGTAATATAAAATTTAGCTTGCCTTCTTACAACTTCTTTCCACCCTTCTTCTCTCTTTTGACCACGTTTAGGACTCGCTAAGCTGATTTTTCCATTAGGAGAAGAGAGAGGTGATGGACAAGACTTTGTGCAAGTAGATAAGGAATTAGCAGGTGCTTCACCAATAACCTCTGATAACCTTTCAGGTAAAATGGGAGAAAGACATAGAAGAAAGAGAGAGGGAGGAAAAAAAATCTCTGTGTTAATCTCTATCATATAAATATTAAAGAGAAATATTTAAGAAGAATAAAACATCCTACTGATATCCAGAGGTGTGCTCTAATTATGTTGGGATCCAAACCCTTTAAATCTATGACATATTAAAATGACTGATTTTCAGTTACAAAGCACATATTTATTTAACAGCAATTAAAACATTTGATAATCAAATGTTTCTATACCTCAGATATATAGAAAAATACAACAAATGAATATTACGGCTATGGTAAAGCAGCAAACAAAATATAAACAACTTTTAATTTTTCTGTTTAAGGCTTCCTA
The DNA here is from genome assembly GCF_059756535.1 of Pantherophis guttatus. Taxonomy (NCBI): domain Eukaryota; kingdom Metazoa; phylum Chordata; class Lepidosauria; order Squamata; family Colubridae; genus Pantherophis; species Pantherophis guttatus. Next base: position 58,660,376 of record NC_142066.1, read on the forward strand.
CAAATTGAAATATGCCTTGCACTCAAGGGTAAAAACAAATCCAGTAATTTCCATTTAATGAGATACACAATTTATATACCACTAAACCTCTCATCCCACAAGCAAAATCAATGGGAAAAGCTGTAGGAAGTTGGAAGTCACTACTCCTCCCACTGCTTATTTGCCCACCTATGGTTATATCTATTTAGGTAAGCAAATACTTATTATAAAAGTTCAATGGCCACTATAATTATTTTTCTAGTCATGGTATATTCTCTTATTAGATAATCATGGGATATTGGAGTAAAATATATATATAATCTAAATAATATTCATTCTGATCACATCACACTACACTACTTTCCTCTCAAAGATAACCCAACAGGTCACCTTGTCTACTCTAGCTTTAGAAGTAAGATATTGTTTGTTAGAAAATCCTGAAATGAATATATACATGAAATAAAAGCTGGAATCCAAACACTGCTTTAACCTACTTGTAACATAGCCTCTATTTATCAGGATAATTTTTGTTTCTATGTGGAAAAAGGGAAGCCCATGGGGCTATTCTAGAATAGAACAATGAACACTTTGTAATGTTTTTTATATCCTTAATTACAGTAAGTTTCTTCTACATTAACTGATCATCCATTCAAGGAAGATAGGTTCACACACAGTCTCACTAATCAGTTTTAATTATAACTATCTCTCCTTTGTTAATGAACACACTAAGACTGGGTCTTTGTGAGCTATTTGAACTTCTCTTGCAAATTTCCTAATAGTTTGTCTGATACCTCACTGAAGGTTAAAATGACATCTGGCCCTTGTTTGCCAAGTTGAAAGCCATTTCTTCTTTCTAGGATTCTGAGAGAGCACTCACACTATCCTTTAATAGTTTATTTGGTAGAAAGGCAGCAGAAACATTTTAATAATGCACATTATCAATCAATAAAGGAACAAAAGGGAAAGAAAATACAAGCCAATAAAAAATTCAGAGAGGTTAGAGCATGATTAAGATTTATCAATCCCACAGAATCTTACTTGAGTGGCGATTTGCTAGACATTGGTTTTCGCTCTTCTTTTGGGAATGTAACAAGCACTGCTGGCTGCTTCTTGCTGTTCTGATCATTGCTGACTGCTATGGATGAATTGCTATTACTTTTGTGGCTGTTATTACTATTGCTGCTTTCATCACTACAGCTGGAAATCCTCATGTTGTCACTGTCACCACTTTCACTTGTACTGCTGCTTTTCGATTCACCATTTATTTTCTCTGGTTCAGAGTAGGAGATTGGAAGCTGATCATCAAACATTATCTGAACTGTATCTTGGTTGATTTTATTCTTCCTGCTTTTTCTCTTAGAATTGCTTGTAGTAACATTATTATTCCTTTTCCCGTGGGAATTTGCCAAAGTTGCCCATGTTGCAGATATACCTATAGTGGTGGTTGTGGTAGCACTGGGGGGTTCTGTTGGGACTCCTGGCTCTTCTAATTGAGAAACAAAAGAACACGATTGAAGCCCAAGCATTCCTGAAGTATTTATCATAGCACTGCTCCAGATATTTCTATGCAAATCATTTATAAAGATCTTAGATCCTATTAGAGTATCTTGTTTCCTAATGTCTATTTATTAATAAGTAGGTTGATGTGTGAACATATACATGTTTACAGTTCCACTTCTAAAAGCTGAGGATTTGAACACAAACCTAATTTACAAATTACAGAGGAAACAACTGAATTTAGAGAACTGATGGACAAACTTCCTTTATAATACTCTTCAAAAAGTCCTATTTAACAAACAAAATCTCTTTAAAAAGTGCATGAGAATTTTAAAAATGCACTTAATTTATCAAGTGAGTTTTTAGATTTTATTAATGTTAATCTCAAGAACAATTCCAAAAAACAATTTTCTTCATTTTGAACATCAGTTCTTTGCAAAAATGACTTTAATATTTTCAATTATTAAAAATAGAAATGCATATAACTAATTTATGATTTATAAACACAAATTTAAAAGTCGCAGGGTAAGAATATATATTTCGATCAGATTTCTATAGAATGGAGTTTGCTTTAATTGAATAGCTTTATTAATTAATAATACTGATTTAATTTAATGGGGATCATAGAATTTAATTATGATTTAAAATAAGCAATTTGTTACTTAACTGATGCTTAAGAGTAGATGTCAAATATTTTGAAAAGAATAAAGGGCTTTGAGTCAAAAGGCATGGTAATTCTAATGCTACAGTTACCACCTTCTTCCTTTATATAAAATCACTAAATCCTCTTCACCCTCTAAAGCTTTTAAGCCTCAACGTGCCTATAAGCACTGTAGCCTGTGAAGACTCCTGCGGATGGATATTGACAAATCTCATGAGATTCTTCATAAAGCTTGCAATATATATATATATATATTAATTTTGATTTATATGCCGCCCTTCTCTGGAGACTCAGGGCGGCTTACAATGCATTAAGCAATAGCCTTCATACCTTTGTATATTTATACAAAGTCAGCTTATTGCCCCCACAAACTGGGTCCTCATTTAACCTACCTTAGAAAGGATGGAAGGCTGAGTCAACCTTGAGCCTGGTAAGATTCGAACCTGCAGTAATTGCAGGCAGCTGTGTTAATAACAGGGTGCGTTAAACCACTGTACTACCAAGGATTTTGGGATAGAAAAGTAAAAGAAACCCTGTGGAATCTGATGATTTCCTGGCTGTTTCAAACTAATTTTATGTGGCATCGATACCAGGCAACTCCAACAATAGTCATGAGCAGTGCTGTAATATATACCTTCAGCTTTTAGGTTTTTTTCCTTTTCTTGAGCAGCTTGTAGTTCAACATTTTCTTTGTTTTTTGCCTCAATTTCTTCTAGCTTTCTCCTCTGCTCCTCTTTTTTCTTTCTTCGTTTTTCTTTTCTTTTCTCTCTTTTAGCAGCTAGTGCCAGCCGTCTACTTTCTTCCCTTAACTACAAATTAGATTAAAAAAGTGATCAGAAGAACTGTTAAAAAAGAGAACTGCTATCTTGAACAGATAATACTGGTTCAGAGCTTGAAACAGAGATAGTAAGAAACATACATATGTATACCCATTTCAATACCTTTCAATTATTATCAATATAGATTAATGATGTAGTCCCTTATATTCAAATTAGGTGTGTGTATGCTGAGAGAGAGAGATAAGCTGAAAAAATAGAAGTTTCTCTAAAACCGATTGATTTATGATACATGATGACTCATCTATTTAATTGGGTCCTCTAGTTTTAGGATTTGTGTGGAGAATAGATCAAACTTTAGATCATATTTGTGCAGAAATATTGAAAATTCAAAAGGGTTCACGAACTTTTAACACCACTGTTCACAGTCAGAAAGCTGTGAACAAAGTGTTTATTTCTATGAAAAATTTATTTGTATGTAAAATCAACTTTAACAATCCCAAGATAGGATGCAAGTGTTTTAAAAGAGGAATTTCAAATTCTAATCCAATGATTTTCTTGTGAGCCAGGACTTCCTATTGGAGTAGAGCCTATTACTATCAGTAGGCTCCTTTTTCAAACAATGTCAAGAAAAAGACATTTAAAAGCTTTAGAATTTAAAACTGCAGTATTCTAAATAAAACTGGCAATTTTTAGATTGACTAAACAGATAGAAAAGGTGGTATTATATTTTACAGTATTATTCTCTCAGAATATTCATATAATTTATAAAAAAATCATACTAATATGCAAAAAAGTCTTCAGAAAAAAGAACTGAAATGAAAGTAATTAATATCAGAGGGTACAGTTAGATTGAGTGGCAGCACCCTGATGTTTGCTGATAGAAATTCATGCTTTTCCATAACATTTTTAAGAGTGCCTGCCAATTTAAGTTAAATCACTGGTTGTATTTGCAGAGCACTGGGGGTTGCTGGGAGAGCAAGGAGTTGCTCACCATGAGCTACAGAGAACTGGAACTTCATCCAACAGAACAAGCTACTGGCCCACACGCCATTGCTTACTGTGAGACCATCTGACCAGAAGTGCACATCTAAGCAATTATAGTTTTAAAAACACCAATAGCAGGACAAGGTAAGTTAGAAAGTATTCCTGATTTCTTTAACTTAACTCTATATGTTTTGGTTTTTTTTAATTTGATTTATATGCCGCCCTTCTCCGGAGACTCAGGGCGGCTTACAGTGTGTTAAGCAATAGCCTTCATACTTTTATATATTTTATACGAAGTCAGCTTATTGCCCCCACAAACTGGGTCCTCAATGTTGCTTAATGGTTGGGGTTGCTGGTAGTTGTTCTAGGCCAGGACAATTGTTTATTGGCCAGGGTTGAGAGCAGCGGTCAGTTTCACATTTTGTTGCTACTGGTTTGCCCTGCGCGCGTGAGCTCGAGTTGTGCGCACGCACACCTTCCGCCCATGCACCCGGCATTTCACGCATGTGCCCCAGCATTCTGTGCATCGTGCATGCATCTTCTGTGTATGCACCCAGCCTCAAAACCGTGCCTAAATAGGCATAGAGCTGGGGTGGGTGGGTGGGCCCACCTGTGGTTCACCTGAACCAGTATGAACCGGCTGAATACCACTTCTGGTTGAGAGTGTCTCAATTAGCCTAGGTAATTTGAAATAGCTGTGTGAAATCCTAGCCAGTATGGTATATAAGGGTATATCTGTGAAGTTATTAATCTTGAGAGCTGACCAGAAGTGTGCAGCTGAGTAAAAGTGTAGTTTTAAAAACATCAGTAGTTTGAAAAAGAAGTAGTTCATCCTTGATAAGTGCTTGTGAAGTTTCAAGTTTATTTTTAAAATGTCTGGTTTAATTCAGTGCAATACTTGTTTTGCAGCTATTTTTTCTGGTACTTAAGTTTGAATACTATCCTATTTGTATGCAGATGTTGTGGCCACTGGCAGCCAGCGGAGCTGGCAACAGAGTTGGACAGTGAAGAGGTTGAGGAGGAACTTGGGCCAGTCTTGGGGGCTGGGGAAAGCTCGGACGAGGGCCCTGCATCAGAGGCAGAGAGGGATAGACAGCAGCAAGGCAGAGGAACAGCTGGAGCCCGTTCCCAGTGTGTGCATGTGCAGAGCTGCCAGAAGACAACAATTAAGAAAGCAGAGTCAACTTGGGAGTAAGGCCACACCTTGGAGATAATTGGCCCCTCCCATAGGAAATAAAAGAGGAGCAAACAGGGAGTTGGCTTTTGCAGGAAACAATTCGTTCATTCCATGACTCTGAGAGACTCTGCTCCAAGTTTTGCCTTGTACTGCGGTTGGAAACAATTTACATGGCAGCTTGCCAAACGAGATAAGATGTGTTGAGAAATATTCCTTTGAAAAACTGTTTGGACAAACCTTGCTGACTGTGAATGAACATAATTCACAGTCATGTAAATAAAAGAGGTTTTGCCAATAATTCCTGCCTCCTGCTGTTAAGGAAGCCTAGGTCAGAACAGCAGATTGCTAGTTTACATGGACAGATTGCTTATTTAGAGTCTTTAGTTTGTGCTCTTCAGGCTGAAATTAGGTGGCCGACTCAACTGGTATGTGTCAACATTACGGGACCGCCTGCTACCACCAATAGCCTCCCACCGGCCAGTACGCTCCCATAGAGAGGGGCTCCTCCGGGTGCCGTCGGCCAAACAATGTCGGCTGTCGGCCCCTAGGGGGAGAGCCTTCTCTGTGGGGGCACCTACGATTTGGAACGAGCTCCCCCCAGAGATACGTAGGATCCCGGATCTGCGCACCTTCCGCCGGGCGCTTAATACTTTTCTATTTTATCAAGCTGGCCTGGCCTAAATCTTCCCCTTTTTAAATGTGGAAATTTTAAATTTTTAAATTTTAAATTCGTCTTATTTATAGGGGTGTGGGTAAGGCGTTTTAAATTGGGGAGCCATTTTGGATTTAATTCTATTTTAAACGTATTTTAATTGTTTATATTGTATGTTTTTAATTTTGGCTGTTCACCGCCCCGAGTCCTTCGGGAGAGGGGGGCGGTATAAAAATCTAATAAATAAATAAATAAATAAATAAATAAATAAATAAATAAATAAATATGTCATGGCTGCTATTCTGCTAAGCTACAGATTGTAAACTGATGATCTATTGAGCTACCTGCATCCACAAAGACCATGCAGAAGTAAGGCAGTATAGACAATGTGCGATCTGGCAAGGTGAGAGCTGTGGACCATAAACAGGATGCTTTTGATATGTCCCTGCAAAGTAATTATAGTGTTCCTGCTGAACTTAATAGGGCTACTAAGATTATTATAAAGTTGTATAATAGAGTTGACGTTCCTGAGGGTATTCATAACATGGAAACGATTTGGTATTGCTGAAAAATCAGTCAAAAATATGGAGAGTGAACTGCAGTTCACTTTTTCTAAGTGTAATAAGATGATGCACTTGGAGAAAAATAACCCTCCGTATTGGACCCACAATACAGTGTAAGACAGAACAAGAGAAGAAAAGGATTCAGGTGTGCTCATAGCTCAAATGAGTTTAACAGTGTGGCCAGGCAGTTGTGAAGGCAAACACAATTCTGGGATGCATCACTAGAGGGATCAGCAGCAGGAAAAAGGAGGTCCTGATCCTGCTACATAGGGATATAGTTAGACCCCATTTGGAATGCCATCTTCAATTCTGAAGACCTCCCTTAAAAAAGATATTGATAAGACTGAGTGAGTCCAGAGATGGGCAACAAAAATGGTCAGGAGGACAAAATGTATCAGGAGAGTGGAGGAACTGAATATGTACAGCCTGGAGGACAGAAGGGAAAGGGGAGGGGGGGACATGACTGAAACCTTTAATATATTAAGAATGTGAATAAGGTTCTAGAAGGCAGTATTTTCAATATTAAACAAAAGTCAAGAACACGGGGCATACCATCAAACTGACAGGAGGACAGTTCAAAAGTAATATAAAGTAATGCAAAGTAAAGAAAATATTGCTTCACAGAAAGAATACTGGAAGCTTGGAGCCAACTTCCAGAGAAGATAGTGGGTCAATCATCAGTTACTGAGTTTTAACATGCATGGGATAACATATGTCTGTCTTTTGACAAAAATTAAAAATACATAAATAAGAAAAAACAATAAAATAAACAAAAACAAACAAAAACTCAAAGGGCAAACTAGGTGGACCAGTGGATCATTTTCTGCCATCAGTTTCTATGTTTCTATCACTGTTTGTTGTTCCAAATCTAAATACAAACTTTTCAGAAAAGGGTTTACTTACCTTTTCCAGATCCAACTCTTCCAAAAGAATGCTTGCATTTTTGTTTGCTTCTGCAGCCTGTCTGTCTTTGGCTTGAACAATTGATTCTATACATAGATGGCACTTTTTCAACATTTCCTAAAATAGCAAAGGAGGAGGAGAAAGAGGAGAAATGAGCACCAATGATTTGACCAATACAGCACACAATGACATGAAGTGGAGTAAGTTCATGGCACAAGCTTTCCAAAGATTTGGGAAAGTTAAAATATTCAACCGACCAATGAAAATAAGTTAATTTAGTACCTTAACTGATGATATAATTTTCAGGTAGTCTTTATAAGATAAAGAATATATGAGATATTTAACTGATGGGTTCTTGGTGCTCTCTGAGCTTGCATATTTTCTTACAGACGTTTCATTACTCTAAGTCTAACTAGATAACATCATCAGTGCTAGTCCAGATATTTTAGATATTTTACTGGCCATGCTATGTTGGCAAATATGAAACAGAACTTGGCAAGATACCACATCCTTATATTTTGTGTATTCAAGAATGAATGAGTATTTACTGTTATTTATTTTTACTTATTATCTACATTCTTCATAAATGAATTAGAACACTAAGACCACAGAAAATCTAAACAAATGCTAGGAGTGAGTTGAGCACAGTTTTCAGATACCATAGTAAAATATATTTTTGTCTAATATTCTAAAGAATATGAAAGAAAAAATAACTTACCTTGTCAGTAACTGTGGCTATGTATCGCATACATTCAGAATCTGATGGAAATTGGTTGACTTCTTTTACTAGATAGCGTACAACTTTCACATGACCCTAAGAAACAAATTTTCAGCATCACTGATATGACATGAAAAATGAGTTTCAAAAGTATATAACAGTTCACTAAAACATCTTCCTGCTGCAAACTCATTTACTCAGTGTAAGGAGGAATATATATGCATAAATTCATAAAACCAAAGAGGATCTCTTTTCCTGGATCATATTTATTCAATTAATACAATAGACAGTGTTGTTTCTCTGTGTCATAGAATATATGTGGGTACATGCATAATTATGTATGTAAGTATGTATGTATGTATGTATGTATGTATTTTATCTTGTCATGTTTATGTTTATATTAGAGGTGGAGACCCTTTGAGAGCTGCATGCAACGTAATTTCATTTTAATGTATGCCAATTAGTGTATGTTCAAAGTGACAATAAAATATTCTAAGTCTAAGTCTAAACCTAAGCAAAAATAAAGGTTTGGAATTTAGCTTTAAAGAAAACCCAACGGTACTTACCTTTCCAGACACATGGAACAGGAAAAAATGAAATAGGTTTAACATCTAAAATTACTAGTATTTTTAAAATTGTAAACAAAACAAACTTCCTGGAATGAAACCCTGGCATAACTAGAGATTGCCAGTATAGGAATACTGATGGTGACAACTATGGACATCTTTTATCAGTAGAATATGGATTGAGACATTCATCTGCTGAAATACATTGTTTCTTAAAGTTGTAAAGTTATGGCAACTGTATCCATCCAACTAATATATATCTTAAATTTCAAATATTATTGTTTCAAAATAATAAACCAGGCTTAGATGCTTTCATTTGGAAACATATAAGTAGTTTATAAAATAAACGCAATTAACTCAAACAGATGTGAGACATTAAGACTGTATTGGCAATGCCTCCTATTTTTTAAATTTATACTTCAACAACTTGCTCCTGTTCAGTATTTATCAAATTTATATAAATGCCCATCGCATCAGCACACGAGATAAAATAACAGTGTAAAATCACAGATATAAAATGTAAAAATCCATATTAGTATCATAAAAATCTGCGACACAAATCATAGGTGATGAGAGGAATAAAAATGGTTATCTCTACAGCAGAGCCATCTCAACAGGTCTCCTGTGTCCTGAGAGCCCCCAAATCTGATTACATGACAAGTCTTGAGGGTCTTTTGGAAAATCAAACAGGATGGAGCTAATCCCATGGCAATTATATATGGGATTCATACAAGCTTGCCAATAGATAGTAACATATGATATTGCCATACTGAAATCATTGTAGTCAATTTATGACCACAATTGAGCCCAAAATTTCTGTTGCTAAGCAAAACATTTAAGTCAGTTTTGCCCTATTTTACAATCTTTCTTGCCACAGTTGTTAACTGAATTGTTAAATGAATCTGCCTTCCCCATTGCATGAACCTCAGGACACTGCAACTATTATAAATATGAGTCAATTGCCAAGCATCTGAATTTTGATCATATGACCATGGGGATGCTACAAAGGTTATAAATGTGAAAAACAACCATGTCACTTTTGTCAGTGCTATTGTAACTTCAAATGATCACTAAACAAACTGTTGTAAGTCAAGGACTTCCTGTATTTTCAGTTAAATAAAGATAAAAATTGTTTACCTTTCGAAAGGCTGCCATTAGAGGAGTTATTTTCCTATTATCAGCAGCATCTACATCTGCTCCTGCTTGTACTAATAACTGGACAACATCTAAATGACCACCATTTGCAGCAAGCCATAATGGAGTATTTCCTTTTTTGTTACGAACATCAATGTGAGCTCCCCTACCAAAAAATAAAAAAGCTTGATTAATCAACAAGGAAGACATAATCCCCTCCTCAAAAACTCTGTTCCAAAGGCTGCTACTGTTTACTTATTAATTGATTTATTGATCATATTTATATGGCCGTCCATCTCATGTAATGTGATTCTATAAGACATTCAAAGAACTGTAAAAAAAAAAAACAATTTTACAAGAATTCAAAATGTACAAAAATTGTTATTACAAAAAGATAAGTGAGAGCACCAAATTATAAACAAGTGAGCCACCCAATTAAATTATCATTTGCTTATGATCCCTTGTGACATAACCAGGAATTGCTATTACTTTAAAGTAATAGCTCCTTAAATAGTTTATAGCTCCTTAAACAGTTAGGAGCTATATTAACAGATGTTCTTCCCTCTACAGAAAGCACTACTTTTTATTTTATGTTACAAAATTCAAAGTTTAGTTTGGAACTGTTCTGAATTTTTTAAAAAAGGGGAAATGTTACAAATAAAATAATGTAAATAACAATGAAAGAGGCCTGTTTTGAAATATGAACTCTTTGCAAAAAAAAGGGATGAATTTCTGTTAATAATAGTCACTGAGTTGAAGGTTGAACAGCTGAGACTGTATTCAGTCTCATATGCAAAATGCATTCTTATTATTCTGAATGAACATAATAGTAAAGTATTAAAGGATAATAATCTAATGGTTAGTGTAAATTTTCACAATTCTGTCAAATATTCACTATTCTCTTAGGATTAACAATGTTCTGGTTTTTACAAACATTCACTATATATGCATACTCTGTATGTGTGTTTTGATCCCAAATTCACAGCTTACATTCAGCCAAGGTTTTATCAAGCTCACAGTAAGTATTTTTGGGATCGAAAGACCGTCAGATCTGATTGCTCAAAGATTAAATTGTACCAATCCAACATGGTAAGGCGGAGAAGACAAGATCCCTGTAGAGTCTATTTAGTTTGAGGCAGCATAGCTTTAGGTAAACCCCTGAAGAGATGTAGCCAGTGTATATTACACTGCCATTTTTCTTCTTCCTTGTACAATCCCCAGGTATGTTTATAATATTTTGAATGCCCTACACAGGATACCTTTTATACAACCACAAATTAATATACTACCCATTAGGATGGCTCTGGACAGCTATTTAAGACTCCTATATGAATGCTCTAGCTGCTTGTGTTTAGATTTGGAAGTGGAATCTGTCTTCCATGTATTACTTCACAATCCACTATATATCCACTATATAAAACACTATATGTTTTATGGAATTAATAGTCGCCCATATTAGACCTCTTAACTGGTCATAGAACCAAGAGGTCATGGCTCTGCGACCAATTAAAAAAATCAGACTGTTTAGGAGAAGATAAACTATAATACCTGCTAATAAGCAGTTCACAGAATTTGTAGTGTCCTTTGTCAGCTGCAATGGTTAAAGCGGTATCTCTTGAAGAAGGGACTGGTGGTGCATTTACATCAGCACCTTTGTCGAGAAGAACTCTGCCTACTTCAGCATAGCCACCAGAAGCAGCTTCCATTAATGGTGTCAGTCCAGTCTAGATGGACAATAATAACATTAAATATATTTTCTCAGGTGAAATATGTAAAAAATTAAAACAACAGTAAAAAAAAAAAAGAACAACCAATATAGTTTTACTACAATATAGACAAACATTATTAACTTTTATGGTGGTTCTCTGTAAAAGAAATAAAAAAGGAAGAAGACTGACTCCTGATTGGTTTGATTATTGATGTTTGAAATAATTCACAGGAATGATTGGGGAACGGAGGCTTTGTATCACAAATAAATGGCAGGATATCTACTACAGAATGACACTAAAACTGAATAACATCAACAAGAAAATAAATAGATTTTGTATGGATTGTTAAATAGTTTTAAAATCTTAATTTTTCCTATTTGGTGAAAAGTACAATGAGGGCAAAATGTTTAACTCTTATTAGATTTTTCTTTACACAAAAGATCACAAATAAGAATACTTTATACCGTAGAATAACATGTACAAGAGAAAGAAATTTGGATCTGAAATGGGCAAAGGTCTTGAACTGGATCTATTAATGGCCATGCTTGCTACTCAGTTGATAACTCTTTAAAAGATCCATGCCTATACCTACGTTTGCACGGCAGCTATAAATGCATCTCCTTTATGGAGCTGCGATTAGGAAAAATATGTTTGCTTATGCCATATTTAAAGCATCGTTGCTTCTTCAGATCCAGGTACTTTACACCATTAGTATGTGTTATGAAACATTCAGATTTTATGTTCAGATGTCCTACCAAGTTCAATAAAATTTTCAACCAAAGGCATACTTAAAACTGCTTATGTAGCCTTTTCAAATAGAAGATAACCTAATGCCCAAGAAAGAACATGCATGGAAAAAGTCCAAAAACTTGAATTATCTGGGGTTATAAAAGAACAAAAGAAATTTACTTTAATTGGAAAAGGAATCTTATTAAACTTTCTTTTCAGACAACAAATGAAGGTTCTAATAATTTCAAGAGGGAGAAAAGGGAGAGAAATATATAGGAAAAATTGAACCCAGACAATTTGTGTCTTTAAAAATTATATCAGTGCATTGATTGAGCTACTTGCTACAATTTGAACCAGGTCTACTTTTTCTCAAGTTTTCATATAAAAGGTATTAAAAGCTGCAAAATATTTTGATCAAAATACCTAGTTCTATACAAAGGATGAATTGCAACTAGCATATGAAATAAGACTTTTAAGAAAAATTGTGTGAAAATCAACAAAGCAGATTTCTAAAACTTATTCTTCAGAGGGAGCATAACCCAAATCAGAATAGATTGCTCATCCTATTTATTAACTGTCATTCAGCCTATTAGTGATCTTAGAACTTGTTCTTCACTAGAGCACAAAGAAACATATTTCTGGATGTTCTCTGCATATTCATGAACGCTAAATCACAATTCTTTTTTTAGATGACTGAAAGTACATTACTAATCAAAGAGGATCAAAGTGGAAGATAACTTTACTATACCAACCAATGCAATCAACTTGCTTGTCTGAAAAGATTCCGCTTTTCAATACTCTAACTTGTATAACCATGAATTAATAATAATGTCTGAAGGATAAAAATCTTTGACGAATATAATCCTAAAGTACTTAAGTCAACATAGTAAGCAAAACTATCTTGAAGATGAATATCTTCAAAGAAGATAATTTTAAAGATTCAAAAAGACTACCTCTTTTGCAGAGAATGTTAACCATCCAAACAGAATGTAATCAATTACTGCTAGATTGATCACTAAGAACATTTATGAACCTCTAGGTGTCTGAAAAAAACACTCTGGCCAGATGGAAGGAAAATCACACACAATAGCATTGTTGAGACAAATCTGTGGTGAAGCTCAAAATCAAGAGAGAGAGACCATCTTATAAAGGTCCACCATGGTAGGCATAAATGGTACCTTTATACTGTTATACCATATAAAGGATCTTTTCAGGAGTATTATGATGTTCATAGAGTATCTGGATATTAGACATGTCTTCTCTCCTTTGAGAATTGACCATATGGTTCAAATATCTCCAAACAGTGAGCTTCTGCATCTTAAAATGTAAATTTGCTATAAAGATTCATATATTGGTAAAGAAATAAGTTCTTGAACTAAATCTCAAATCAGGGATGATTATTATTATTTTCTGCTGCTCTCTACCTTTCTGTACTATTGGTAAGTGAAAGAAAAGACAAAACTATTATGGTTTATGCTAGCTTCATTCTCTCTCTAAAATCTTTTTTCCAGAAAGCTTTTTTGAAAGATTTCTATTCTCTGGAGAAAAGAAGATGGCCAGAATGGGAACTCCAAATTTAAGTCCTGAGTTTTTAAAATAGTTTAGATAACATTCTGCTAAGCCTTCATTGATTTGGATTAATCCGTGTATGCAGAGAATATTTTTAGATGTTCTGCTTTGACTGAATAGAAGTCACAATATTACCCAAGAGAACAAGAAAAAAATTTATTAAAAAAGTTTAGATCTGTAAATCCTTTTTCAGTTGATATACATCTTGTTACCATACTATCTCTTCTAATGAAAACATGGATTCATTGAATTTTCTATTTAAAAGTAGGTTGAGAGTAGCATGATCTCCCAGAGAGCCAAAAGATTTATATTCATGGCTTTTAATCTGGTGAAAAAAATAAACAGAAATTCTTGACCCATAAGACTTTATGGCAGGCATCTAATTCAAGAGGATTTGCTTTTAAATCATTAATGGTGCTTGGTAACCTGACCCTAGACAAAAATGACTGAAATGAAAATTTGCCCATTGGAGAATACCTATACAAGAGACAAATGTCTAGGTAAGAACTGCAGAAAAGCTCTGGCTGCACACAAAGCTAATATGATAATAGCCTAATCATCTGATGAAAGAGGATATAAACCTGAAGCGGAAAATCTAAACTGGTATTTATCCATTATATCACCTTTCTTCAAAAGCTCAAGGCAGTGCATACGTCGTTCCTTCACATAGCAGAAACAGGAAAAAAAACTATGACATTTCCATTTGGGAGAAAGATTGTGATGAAGTTTATTGAAGTTATTATATTCAATAACATCTCCTTGTTGAGACATGTCAGGGCTGACAATCTTTTTATCTGGAATTTACAAAGTGTTTATAAACAAATTGGCATTTTTGATCCACTGTTGTCCTGAACTCTCCCTTTTCTGGTGCTAAAATGACCACCAAGTAATCAGCCTGATCATCTGTCTGTATGATGACAATATCTTCTGATAGGGATGTAGCCTTAGGAATAAGAGCTGGAAAAAACATTATCAGCTTGATTTCTATTGTATAATTCTTGTTGATTGTTTCTAAAACTCACTAAAATTTTTGGTGCTGCAGTATAAAAGCCATTCATATTACATGCTACCTGTAAATTTCTGAAGATAACCACGCAGAACTAAAGTTTCTTACTAGAGTGCTAAATCAGTTTGGAATTTTAAGTTGTTGCTTATCTAAGACTGAATCTTTAAAAACTGCTTGAAAAAGTAAAGAGGAATGAAAAGCCTTGGACTGTTTGGAAGATTTCTTTTCTTCTCATTCTGGAGAGTTGGAGAGAATTTTTGTTTCCTTCATTGCTTCTATTGCATTGTCAAAAAAAGAAAAAAGAAAAGAAAAGGAAAAGGAAAAAAAAAGTCTGTTTCAAAGATTGCTGTACCGAATTATATCTATATCCTTCTTTCACAGCCTGAGGCTTCTTTTGATGATCATATGCAATCCATTAATTTGGTTGTTAAGGAATCCAGTGTCAATCAGCAATCCATTAATTTGTTGTAAAGAATCCGGTGTCAGTTCAGCCATGGAAAAATTTTCTTCAACAAATTTCTAGTATCCTTGTCCAATTTATCACTCTCAAGCAGTTTGCTGAACACCTTAATGAAGGCCACAGAAGAGGCTCTGAGCAGCATAAGTGAGGCATTAAAACCCCAATGAAGTGCAGCTTTTACCTTCCAGCCATGTTGGCTTTACTGGCAGGTTCAGACTCAGAAGGCAGGAGGGCTCTAGATGCTCCAATTGCCACTCTATATGGGGTATGAGAAGATCTTGCACCATATCAGGTCAGGAACAGAGATAAAGTTTGGTTTTGAAGAGCTTCAATATCCTCCACAGATAATGGCTAAAGTAAGCTAGGAAAAGGACAAGAAGGAGCAGGTGAGGGAACCAAGGTGAAGGATGATGTAATCCCAGGTATTTATTACAGGGAGTGCAGGAAGACACTTCAAACTGAAGAGACTGCATAGCTGTGGATAATTGGTGACAGAAAAAAAAAAAGACAACATTTGGAAGACATACCCTAATTTTCTCCTGTGAGAGCATTCAACCCATTTGAAAGGATATGGGTTTTTGTTTTTGTTTTTTGTTTCTTGACAAAATTTGGACAAAACTGTAAACTACAGAGTAAACTACACCTCTCTTCTAGATGAAGAGAGAGGTATTTTCCCTCTCGCAAATCCACTCCTTTACTTGTTAAATATCGAGACCCGAGCTCCATGTGACAGGATGAGCTCTGTCCTCACCCTGCTCCTACCAATCTAGCAGCTCAAAAGCATACAAATGCAAGTAGATAAATAGGTACCACTTCGGTGAGACGGTAACAGCGCTCCATGATGTCATGCTGGCCACATGACCGCAGAAATGTCTTCAGATAGCGCTGGCTCAATGCCCTTGAAACTGAGATGAGCACTGCCCCCTATCAGCAGCAACTAGCGGAGTAAAATCCGCAGGGACTCTTTTTTCTTTTACTTGTTAAATATAGTTCACTCAATAGTGGCATATGGTCTGGCATTCAATCAGTTATGTGGAACTAACAGGAAATGTTGAGACCAGGTTGTATCCTTTTCAGGGTATCAGCGGAACTGAAGGATTTCAGCAAAATGTTGCTTTTGTCATTTGCTTCCTCTTTGCCACTCATTCCCACAGAGGTCTCTGCTTTGTTTATTTGTGATAAATGGTATGCAGAAAGAAACATCAATTATGAAAGGAGCACATAAGGCCTCACACAAATCCAAAGGTACAAGCTCAAATACTAATGAAATAGTCTCCATGATTCAGAATGCTTTGCTTTATGAAGCAGCAAGTAAATATAAGTATGCATGAAATGAAAAACATATATTGTTTTGAATCCAGAGCAAACCATCAAATTCTGGAAGGTGTGTTAATTTTTCCTTGGTTTAGCAAAATGTAAGCCTGGGATATTGTTTGCTGTTCAGAGGTTTAGATTCAGAAGATCTCAGAATAAGTTTATAGGGCATTTATGGAAAGGTTGATGCGTGTCAACTTTCAGAAGCTCCATAGGGAAACGTATCTTACCGTCTGTTCAGCCTATGTGACCTTCCTAGCACCTCTTTCCCTTCCCCTTCCTCCTCCCCGTCACTACAATGTCACACAATAATATACTCTACAGGCAGTTCTTGATTTAAGGCCACAATTGAGCCCAAAATTTCTGTTGCTAAGTGAGACAATTGTTAAGTGAATTTTATAACCTTTCTTCCTACAGTTGTTAAGTAAGAAACACAATTGTTAAGTGAATCTGGTTTCCCCATTGACTTTGTTTCTCAGAAGGTCACAAAAGGTGATCACATGACCCCAGAACACTGCAACTATCATAAATATGAGTCAGTTGCCAAGCATCTGAATTTGATCATGTGACAATAGGGATGCTGCAATGGTCGTGTGAAAAAGATCAAAAACCAGTCATAAGTCACTTTTCCCAGTACCGTTGTAACTTCAAACAATCACTAAATGAATGGTTGTAAGTTGAGGACTACCTGTACTGGACCAACAATGCCCTTAACTTGTGCATCTTCTCTTTCTGCCCTCCCTTCAGCTACTGCCATCACTAGTGCATTAGTCTATACAGCTGCTCCTTATTGTGATAATAAATAATCCAGCATGCAGTGTGTTATTTCCTCTCCTTTTCTAAGCCTCCCAATCCCTTTTGTCCACTAGGTTTTAATATAAATCTGAAACAAAACATCCACATTACAGTCCATGGATAAAATGAATGATCTGAAACGTGTGTTTCAGTTTGAGAACGGATCATATGAATCCAGCTATTCCATGCAAAAATCACTTTGCACATTCCTATGAATAAACCTTTTGTTGTTGTTGTTGTTGTTGTTGTTGTTGTTGTTATTCAGTAAACCACACAGATGGCTAAATTCTACCTTTTATAAAAATCTGCAGTACTGAACGCTGGCACCAACAAAACAGCCACCAAAAAACAAAATAAAACAGTATTGCTTTCATGATGTTATAAAAACTACTACATTAAATAAATGTCAGTCTGTCTACCAGAAAGGGAAAATTTACTGCTGTACTACATACATTTCAAAAGGAAGCCTTCTGAATAATCTTTCAAGAAAGTAATAGAACTTTGAAATCTAGGACTTGAAATGGATGCTTTACATTAGAACCATCGTTAAAAAGGCACAACAAAGAATGTTCTTCCTGCATCAACTCAGGAAGTTCAAACTGCCCCAGGAGCTGTTGATACAGTCTAAGCCTGTCATTTGTACTTCTATAACTATCTGGTTTGGTACAGCAACCAAACAAGACAGATAAGACTCCAACGGATAGTTAAGACTGCAGAAAAAATAACCAGCCTTCCTTCCATAGAAGACTTATACATTGTGTGGGTCAGAAGAAAGGCTAAAAAGGCATCTGCAGATTCCTCACATCCTGGACACAAACTGTTTCAACTCCTTCCCTAGGATGGCGCATTCGGGACAAGACAACTAAAGAGAGAGACAGTTTTTTTCTTTTTGCTATCACTCTGCTAAATACTTCTGTCAGTAACAACATACAGTAATTACCTCTTGTTACCCCCTTCTACTGGTTGCACACTTTTAGTATTATTAGTTATTTCTGTTGTTTTGCAAGTACATTGAGTGTGTGTGTGTGTGTGTGTGTGTGAGAGAGAGAGAGAGAGAGAGAGAGAGAGAGAGAGAAGAAGAGGAAGAGGAAGAGGAAGAGGAAGAGGAAGAAGAAGAAGAAGAAGAAGAAGAAGAAGAAGAAGAAGAAGAAGAAGAAGAAGAAGAAGAAGAAGAAGAAGAAGAGCCTCCAAAAAAAGAGAAAAAAACAAAAGAATACTATAAATGCTACTGTTAAAATTGACAAAAGTCTGTCCTTTGGGATAGTGGAATGCTAAATGTTTAGTTATTTAGCATTTTGAATAATCTTTTGCACAGCCATAAAATCTATGCATGTGGTCCAGAAATTATGAATAAGGAATCAGTTTCTGCTGTATATTTAGGGATAGTTGAAATCAGAAGAAAAGTAAAACATTTTTTGTATACTTTAGATACATGTTGTCCTCCAATTATGACAATATGGGAAGTCCTATCACTAAGCAATGTGATTGTTAAATGAGTTATGCCCAATTTTACAACTTTGTTTTGCTGTGGTTGTTAACCAAATTACTGTGGTTGTTAAGCAAATCACATGGTCATTAAATAAAACTGGCTTCCTCCATTGAGTTTGCTTGTCAGAAGTCCCCTGGGAAGGTCACAACAGCAATCATGTGATCCCAGAATGCTGCAATCATTGTAAATGCATGCTGATTGTCAAACACCTGAATTTTGATCTTGTGACCATGGGGATGTTGTGAGAACTCTTGTAAATCACTTTTTTTGGCTGCTATTGTAACTTCAAATGGTCATAAGTCGAGGACTACCTAAGTGTACAAGTTAACCAAACCAAACCAAAAGGTTATTCCTTACCTTAGCTCTATGCTCAACATTAGCTTTTCTATCAAGGAGAAGACTAACCACTTCCGTTCTTCCTTGGAAACACGCTAGTGTCAAGGCAGTATTTCTATTGGTCTCTATCTGTGCATTAATATCAGAACCCATGTCTAAGAGCAACTTCACAGCTGCGGTATGGCCATTCATGGCTGCCAACATTAATGGAGAGATGCCCAGCTTACTTCCAGTTCTAAAAATAAATTAATATATGCCACATTTTAGTATTGCAAATATGATGACTTTTCTATAATATTGATCTATTTCTGTAATGAAGATATATGCATGGAACCTCCTCCAATGCAAAGCTTTCAATAGGAGTTCAGAGGCTAAGTAGCTACAGATAGTCCTCAAGTTACAAATGCAATGGAGACTGCCCATTCCATTCGTAACCCAAGGATTCATAGGAGTGAATTACATTAACTTGAATTTGATCACTCCCTCCTTTCTCCCACGCACTTGCTAATCAAATGTGTGGCTTGTTAAATGCACAAAGAATATCTCAGTGTGAGGAAGGCCATGGGGGGGGGGCGGCGCTAGTGATGGAACAGGCCACCTACTTCAGATCACCCAAGGCCTCCCCGACCCACTGAGTTACCTCATTCGCCCTCCCCTGGGGTCCTCATAATTCTCATCATCCTGCTGCGCCGGGTCACTTGCCTTGTGAAGATCTGTCTCGTCTCTAGAGTCTCTGTTTCTTTGCCTTCTCCCAGCGAGAGGCAAGAGCAGAGGGAGAGCAGGACGAGTGCGCCCTGCTTGGCTCCTCTGACTCACCCAGGCTGCCTCCATTTCTGGAGCAGCGGGCAGCTTCAATGAATCTCCGCCAAAGACTTCCAGGTTGGCAACGAAAAGTGTTTGCACACCGAAGGGAGGTTTGGGGTAATGAAATCACATTGCTTCAAGTTTCCCGATAGCGTGCAAACACTTTTCGTGCAGCTTCTGGATGCCCTAATCTCATTAGACTTCAGGCACTCCTTCTCTGCAAAAGAGGATGGGTGCCTGAAGTCACAAGAAATCATGGCCTCCAGAAGTTTCAGCCTGTGGCCAAAAAGTGTTTATGTGCCTATGGGACGCTGCTTCAAAGAACCTCATAGGGCCTGAGGAGGCCTTTGCCAAAGAGAACAGAGCCCCCTGAGGGAGCATGCATCACTCTGGGGCTCCATTTTTGGCAGAAAGGCCTTTGAGGAAAGGCCTTTGCTGAAGAGAATGCATCCCCTGGACAGCACGTTCAGGAAGGCCTGAAGTAGCGAAACATGCCAAGAAAGGGAAGGCTCTCTAGATCTTTGCACAGGCCTAGTGCCTAGAGCCCTGGCGGAGAGGGAGGAGGGGGAATAGGGAGGGCGAATGTTGCAGAGCCTCTGCGGCCATTTGTAAGGCTGAACAACTACCGTGGTGCTGCAACATTCGTAATTTTGGGACTTTTCATAAACACTAGGGGCGTTTATCACGTAACTTCAAACATTCGCTAAGGGAACGTTCATAATTTAGGGATTACCTGTACTCATATATTATATAGATATACTATTGGGAAGACTTACTATGTGATAGGACTTGACCAACCTTAGCCAATTTTGAAATGCTAACCAGGGTTAGATCTGGTTAATACTCAAATTGGGAGACTACAATAAATACCAGGGCTGCAGAGAAACCTGGAAGTTAAAAGAATATTCTGGAAGATAATGGCACAGCATATCCATATAACTGCCAAAAAACAATATAGACATCTCCATGAAATTACCAGAAATCCAGTTTAACCTGAAGACTGAAGACCTTTAATATTGGAAGAGATATCTAGTTTCATATTACCCATTTATCTATTTCAGTTATTAAATTTTAAAGTAGGGGTTTTTTTGGTGACCAAACAGAGTGAGTAGCCTAAAGTCAGTTTGTGAACTTCAGGAGTGCAGCGGAGACTCCAAATAAATCTCCGTAGCTAAAGTCCAAAACTTTAAATAACACTCCTTGATCACACTGCCAGCTTCTACAATGAAAAAATGGTTTTCCTAGAAATTAATCAAACAACTATGAAGTAAAAAGTTAAAAAGAGAACTTACCTTGAATTGATCTCTGCACCAGCATTCAATAGTATTTTGATGATGTTCACATACCCACCAGAAGCAGCTAAACTTAAAGGTGTATAATCAGAAACATTTCTGTGCTCTTTGTTTGCACCTCGTGCTAACAGAAGCTCCACCACCTGAAGCGTCATACAGAAAGTTACTTTAAGAAGTGATTACTGTTCCAATTCTAAACATGAAACTTATATCAAAAAATTTTCCTAATTAGCAACACTGAACAATTTTTCATATACAATATCAATAAAAACATTTGTATTTGTGTCAATCTTATAACAAATATATATACACAACTATTCACTATAGTTTAATAATGCAGCAGTGTGACAGACATTTAAAACAAGATATAAATTGGGGCAGTCTATTCAAATTTCATTGAGAGGAGGGAGGATGACCAGAATCTAGGAAAAGATTTAATAATGAAGTAGGACTTGGATATATTTTCCTCCCTGGATGGAATTTCATTCCTGCAACAATCAGAAATAAACATGCAAGTTTATCATCTATCACATGTGAATAAATATCTTCCTTATTACTTTTTAATTATATGATTAGTTTATTGATATTTATTGACAGATTTATTCATTTTAGTGTAGTTTTATTGTTGTTCAATGTTATTAACCACTGCTACCTGGCTTTGCCAGGTGTCTAAGGGAACAAATCTGAAAAATAAACAAACCACATAAATAAACCTTATTGCAAATGTGTGATCATTGCTGAAATATCTGGAGGGTGAAAGTTCATGCATCTACCGAATACCTTGTATGGGGAAGACACCTCTGGATTGTAGTCAACACTATTTCAAGCTACTGCTGAAAATTGGAATAAATAGATCAGATTTAATAAAGTGGACTCTAACTTATCAGAGTCCAGTTTATTAGATCAGATTTTGGGAAGCAGATACTAAAATAAGACTAAATTGGATTATGATGGTTTTATAATATTTTTATTATTCAAAGAGGTTTCTCAGGAATATAGGTAAGTAAGTGCCATTATGTCCAGCCTAAAAGTTTTCTGGTTAGCTATTGGATAGAATACCAGAATAAATAAGTACTGGTCTTGTTCAGCATGTGTCTCATTATAATCTTCAGTTAGTGTTTTCTTTACCTTGGTTACCAAGGTAAAGAAAAATAAAAGTATTGATTAAATGTTACAAGTTCAATGCAATTATAATATAAATAATATGGTGTGGATACATCACTACATTCAATATTGACATATATGAGCTTAGATTTAGCTACCATTCCTCTGGCTTACTCAGAAAGTGACTGTTAGGAACACTGATTTTGAAGCTAATCAAAGTACTCTGTTAGCAAGCTTGGACTAAAGAACTGTGGTTATGATATAAACCAGGATTATAGGAAAGGATCTGAACCTTCTTTGAACAAATTATGAGTTAGCACCATATATGAAATAAAAGTACACGCAAGTTATTATATTAAATACTGCAATAAAATCATGATTATTAGAAAACATAAGCTACTCAGAGTTACCCTGTGGTAAGATGGGCAGTTAATAATTTTTATAAATAAATTAATAAGTAAAAACATAAGTAAGTAAGTAATCAAAATATTTAAAAGGAAATGTCCTATTGCTTCTGTGGAATTTCTCAAGCATGCATAAACATTACTAATACCAATGTCTACAAAATATCCCTTGGTTTTTGCTAAAACAGCTTCTGGAGAATATGGTTATGTTTGGGGATCTGAACTGTAACTTCACCTTTACAAGAAAAACATACAACAATTTTTAATATTTTACCTCTTGTCTTCCTCCAGAGCAAGCTAGAGATAATGGTGTGTCCTTGGTCCTTTCAGACTGAGCTTCAATATCTGCCCCATTATCTAACAAAATCTCTACGACACCAACATGACCTGCAGTAGCAGCCAAAATAAGTGGAGTGAACCCTGGGAAAAAAAGTAGATATCACTTAAAATGTTTCATTTTAAAATCTGTATTATTGTTTAAATTGTATATAAGTATATAAGTACTTACCATAACATTTATTTTCCAAAGTGGATGGGGAATTGCTGAATTGCTTTGCCCAATATATCTATGGGAGGAAGGAACTCCATCCCTTCATTTATAGACTTCAAAAATAGGGGAAAAACATGTAACAGCTAATTCCTATTGATATCCAATTCCCTGTCTGCAAGCCAACTCATTTGAGGGAGAGCTGAATTTCCTCCAGCCACTATTGAAAATGACCTTTCACAGTTAAGTACCAGCATATCATTTTTTCATAGTGGTAAAAGGGATTCTCGCTGCCACACTCCACTGTTAAAGCCTTGAGGAAGAAAATGTATATTCCAAACCTCTTAGGACAATGGCACCACCTACTGATAAAGACTGCTTACCAAGGACATTTTGGCTAATGAGTACATATCCACTCAGTAATAATGCAGAGAAGTGAGATTATACAGGTGCAGTATAAATATTCTCCAAAGGTTCATTAGTAGTGAATGCCAAAGAAATAGTGGTGCTCTTAATGGAAGGAGCCATGACTCCACTAGAAGAAGTCACCTGAGGCTCATGTACTAAGTGAGATACTCCTTCAGGCCCCTTGGCTATAAAGAAGAGACCCTCGCAAAAAGGAAATGCAGAGATGCTCTGGGATTCTTCAGCTCTAATCAAATAGTTCTTGCATATTCAATATTCCGCTTATAATACTCTTCTTCCAGATTCTTGCACAAAACAAAGATAAATAAGATAAACCTTGATTCTACTGAGGGTGTAAAGATAATGATGATAAATTATTGACCAAAAAAAAATTGGCAACAGACCAGAGAACTAATTAGGTAATATGTTTGCTCAAGAATATTTATTCAGACCTGATTGATAAAAGGCCAGAACTTTTACAGGCTACATTTTTTTTCTCTGATTCCCTGAACAAAAGGCCTTCCAAATCTTTTATGAATGAGAAGAATTTATGTAAGAATTTGAAATCGTTGAAATAACTTCTTCATAAAGATGTCAACCCCCTGGAATCATGTGCAAGGATTGGGAAATGATATTCAAAAACACTGGCAAAGATGAATTTATTGACAATTGATAATCCAGGTCTTCTGGGCTAGTAAAAAACACAACACCTGGATCAGTTTCACCTTTTTTCAATACAGCCTTGTGTAGCACCCAATCAACTGAATGAATTCCATGAAGAAAGCCTCTGGGACAGCATAACATATAATCATTTAGCGCCTTAGGTGGGAAATTCAGAAACAAATCTCTGAGTGGTGCCGGGGGGGCAAACAGTTTCCATATTGGCATTTGAACTATCTGACGGTTAGACTAAAAGCCCTCTAATGAAAGGATCATTTTCTCTGATTCAGGTCCACCCAACACAAGCCAGTCAGACGTCAATTTGTATAGATCTTTGATAACTTCTCCAAATAAGAAAGGTGTGATTCTATTTACAAGACTTTTGATTGTACAGGCTTCTGACTATGGGAATGCCAGAAACTTCATTGACAAAATACCACATGATGTTCATAACAACATGTAGTTTAGATGGCAATGATAATTAAACTGAAGTATAGCTGACTCCAAAATCATATCCAGAATTTTTAGCAAAGGTGTTGTATTAGATAAAGGCATTAAATGAGATACCACATGGTTTGGTTCTGAGCCTTGTACTTTTCAATATCATTATTAATAGTTTGAATATGGAAATCATGGGTGTACTTAGAAAAATTTGATAGGTAGCTAATACCCTAAAAAACTGAATAAAATTCAAAGTGATCTTGTCTGCTAGACAAGCAGACTGAAAGATAACAAAATGAAATTTAAGAAATAAATGCAAAGTCTTTATTTAGGAAAGAGAAACAGATACATGACTTGGCAACAAAACTTGTGAAAAAGATCTAGGAACTAGAAGTTGATTATAAACTGGGTAAGAGCTGATTACGTGATGAGTCTGTAAAAAACAAATGCAATTTTACATGCATCAGCAGTACAATTTCCAAATCACAGTATTAGAAGTTCTTTGTATTCTGCTTAGAACAGACATATTTTAAATATTGTATTCAGATCAAGAAACCAACCTTTTAAAGATGGTTTCAAACAAATGGAATAGGTCCAGAGAAAGTCAATGAGGGTGATCAGAAAAATAGAAACTAAACTATGAAGAGAGATCAATGATCAAGACCTTTTCTTCATTGCTCCAGACTACATAATAATAGATTTAATTGTTCATATTCTGTTACTTACTCTGTTTTCCCCAAAATAAAATATCCCCTGATAATAAGTCCAATTGGGCTTTTGAGCGAATTGCAATAAGGCCAAGCGCTTATTTCAGGGTTCAAAAAAATATAAGACAGGGTCTTATTTTCGGGGAAACACAGTAGCTGCTTCCAAATATTTCTGATTTGATAACTTTATTTTTCCAGAACAATTTGTAATTGCTTTCAGTTTCTGTAAACTCATGCTTCTGTCAGTTCAATTTTTAAAATTGGGCATTAGAAACACAAGATCTAGTTACTTGTCTCATGTTGGCCTCTTATTTAGTTACTTGATTTTTCTATGCATCAGTTTTTACCAAATAAATCTTGCCCTCACATTACATATTTGAAATATTTAGCTTCATTATTAATGCTTTTTATCATTTGCCTGCTTTCCTTTTTCATTTAATATTGAGTGATTTTTCTTTTGATCCAAACATTTTCAATTTTTTTTTTTTTCAGTGTCACGCTTAAAAGCATCTTTTATTCCTCATTTAGCCTTTCTGGATCCTCCAACTTTCATAGTCATGTGTTACAACTGTGACTAGGACAATAAACGTCCTAGTCAGTATGATGTCTCTGAGCTTTAATATTTTGTCTTGATTTGCCATAAACCTTCTTTCTCCAATGGTATGGGCTCGTTTGGTAAGATTTGACAGGATTGTCATTCTCCAAATCCTATCTGATATGAAGCCACATTTCAAAATCCTGGACATCTGCTTTTTCTGTGGCAAGAAAAATTCTATAAATTTGAACCATTTTAGACAATACCAGTTAATCTAGTGACAACTTCATGCTGACGGTCACAGACACTTTGCCCAAGCTTATTTTCCACTCCCTCAAATTGGAGGGATGATCACCAGGTGAAATCATTTGAATTGATGTCACCAGAAACTGGTCTGAGAAAAATGGGAAGTTAGTCGAATGAATGATTAATTCCTCATGGGACCTGAACTGCCTAAGCAGAAGAATTTTGGTTCTATGATCCAAAGTTTCATATAAATTATGCCAGGTCTAAAGCTGGGCTACTTTTCTTTAAAAATCTACCACTGTAGATAAGACGTGATGACATCACGTCATCTAAATAAGAAATGACGTGATGTTGTGATCCTAGATCTAGACAGAGTGAGGCAAAAGTTGGAACTACAGTAGAGACTGCTTTTTCCCATAGATACATTGGGCAAATTAGTTTCTGCTTACCAGAGCAAATATGAGAAGCAATCAAGTGAAGAATATCCTTCTCAACTGTGGGAAAAAAGTGACTTTAACAAGAGAACCAAAACTTAATACAAAACATTTGATACAAAATTACCTGTACATTTGAATAAAAATATTGCAGAATACAGATTTGTATTTTACTTTGGGTTGTTTTACTCCCATGCCAGAGTCTCTCCTGAATTTACTTCTGTTGGAATACACAACCACACATGCATATGGAATCTACAAGTTTACTGATACCGTATCAACAGATACTCACCCTTTTTGTCCCTGTGTTCAATATTAGCTCCCCTCTCTAAGAGAGTTTGTACTAATTCTTCATGTCCGCCAGCACAAGCAAGAGTCAGTGCTGTGTCATGGTTACTTTCAGTCTTAAAAAAAAACAGTCATTAAAATGCTTGTATTTGTTCTAGCATTTAATTAACAAACAAATATATGAAACCACAGTTTAATTCTGGATTATCTTTTATAAAAAATAATCCAATTCAAACTGGTTCCCATGTTCAACATAGCAAAGGAAATCATGAGTACTTAAGATCGTATCACATACTTACTCATCTCTAGACATTTAATTAGGTCTGAACATTCTTAACAGCACTAAAATATAAATTTTTCTTGGGTTTAGTTTTGTGAAAACAAAAGGGAAGATACTTGCATTCCACACAGGTATGAAAAAAAACTTGAACTGAATACAACAAATAATCAAAATCCAACTACCACTCCTCTGTAATCATTCTTTTCACACATTTATTAAATATTATGCTTATCTGAAGTTCAAATAATGATTACAGAAATATTCAATCTTTCAAAGCGTATTAATATTTTTCAAAACAAATTCTTCCTTAAGTCCATCTTGCAAATAAGCAGAATTTTTATTTTCCTTTCCTTTCTTTCAATTTGTATTTCATTTCAAAGGAGAAGAAGTTTTATTTTAGACTTACCTGTGCATCAATATCAATGGCAGGATAAACTGGTAGCATGGTTGAAGGAGAAATGATAGGACTAGGAGCAGGTGTCTGAGGTTGGGAAACACATGTTGCAATGCTGTGGGTAGGGGTATTTGAGACTGCAGATGCTCTTCCACTCACTGCTATTAAAGAGAATAACTTGGTTTATTAACGTTATAACTAACTATCCTTGGATATCCCAAAATTTCTTTGAATGATAACAAGCAGTGGGAAATCACAATATATCAAAAAGTTATAAATGGGTTTTCTCTGAGAATTATTTATAGCCAGGAACAAATGCCTGCAATATTTTCCCCATCCTTCTGAAAATACAGCTGAGAAGGAAGCAACTTGATTTAATGTAATGAGAATTTTCCTAAAAGCAGTTTATAGCAATTTAATTATTCGTTGGAATTTTCCACGATCTCTAATAAAAGTTGCTACTTTTCCTGCATATTACTGTAATACCCAATGTATTACCAACAAAATCATAGTTGCAATTAAATTGGAAGGAGTTAGAATATTAGTGAAAACAGCCCTAGGAATTCCTTAATATAGGCAGAATATTTTATCCATTATAGGAGATTTTAATTTAGTTTAGTTAAATGTTTAAAGGACCTCTGATATGTTTTTCTTCCAAAAATGCTAACTTGGGAGAATAAAATCATAATCTGAGAACATTACTTAAAGGAAACAAAAATTTCAGAGACAGAACTCCTATGTTATCTTTACTTTTTAAAATTACACCAGTTAGCAGTAGAACAATAATTTTGTCTAGAGATTATTGTAATCTTTGAATTCTAAAATTACTACCTGAGCAATCTTAACAAAAAGCTAAAGCATATTGCAATTTGTTATGCCTTAAAATTATAATGAGGTTATGACTATGAAGAAATAATCAGTAATTATTCAAACTCTTACTTGACACACTTAATAGCAATAAGGAAATCTTCTTTACATTAGAAAATAAATAAAGATGAATCAGATATATCATACATTTCTGAAGAGCCCTAAGTTTTCTTGTTTAAATCTAATTACAATTAATTTGTTTATTTCATCAGCTATTCTTAGTTGTGTTTCAGAATTTTCTGATTTAGATTTGTCCTCTAGATTAGATGATGACCATGTTATATGCAAGCTAACTTAGAACTATGGTAATGGTGTATTCAAGAAGCAATAGAGAGTCTGACTTATTTTGAATCTAGATCAAAACTTCACAGGTTGCAGAATATATTATTTAGTCATGGAGATGATGATAGTACTGAAAAAAATAGCACAACTCTAGTCAAGAATATTGGGAAGGTATTAGTAAGTAGTCTTCTAGTTTTCCAAATAAATCCTGACTCGCATCATTTAGGGAAAGGAAATGCTCCCTAATATGATCTCTTGAGTAATTTGCATTATTTTAAGAGAGCCGTGGTGGTGCAGTGGTTAGAATGCAATATTCTGGGTTAAGTCTGCCCAATGCCAGGAGTTTGATCCTGACCAGCTCAAGGTTGACTCAGCTTTCTATCCTTCCAAGGTCAGTAAAATGTGGACCCAGATTGTTGGCGGCAATATGCTGCCTCTGTAAATCTGTTAAGAGAGGGTTATAAAGCACTGTGAAGTAGTATATAAATCTAACTGCTATTGCTATTTTGTCAAACAAAAGAAAACACATTGACTTTAGATAAGTTTAGAAATTCCATTTAACTCTACTGAGTTGCATTGCAAAGAACTTCCCTATTCAGTTTTCTAAGCAATGAGGACTAAGGGGAGAGAAATAGTACCAGCAACACACAGCTATGCAGCTATGCACTGGAATTTACTGTATCCAGATTATTATATTTTAGACTGTTTCAGTTAAATTAAAAAAGGAAGCAATGTACTCTGTCTTTCCATTTTTATTTTTGTTTAATTCACAGAAAACTTGATGTGTTTTTTCACGTGTATTTTTAGAAAGTGTAAATGCTGCAAGGCTTATAGAAAAGTGAAATTCATTCATGGGTGCTTGGGAAAACAAGGAGTCAGGAATATTATCAAGACAAAAACATATGGTTTAGGGCCTGGGACACAAGGGACAAATACACTTGACAGTGGAAATGCTTTTTTACTCACTTCACATGACTACCAATCACTTCTGATATTGAACATGGCCAGAAACACTATTGTTATTCTTGCACTATTTCAAAGCTGTTCATTTATGCCATTTTCCAAATAACATTGGTCTATTTTAACAAACTAGGTAGACAACACTGGAAATAGAGACATCAGTTTTAAACTGTAATTAAGAACAAACTAAAATAATCCATTTTTGTGACACTGAAACAAAATAAAGATGTTGATATATTCAAAAGTTTTCGGCACTGATATTTTATCTGCATTTAATAATTCATACAAACCTGCCATGATGTCATCCAGCGTGTCATTGAGGGTTTGGGCAGGGCTGGCAACCATTAACCCTTGCTGTGCATCTGCCAGAATTCCTTGTCCCAGCCCTGTAAGTTGTGCTTGGCCCAGTACTGGCTGTCCAACAATGACACTTTGGAGTTCTGAAAGATTTGCCATAGAACCTGGTGGTAAAGAATTCGTAGACAGAGGCAAAGCTTGTGGCATTGCCAGAGGTTGTATTGGAGCAAAACCCATCTGGTTTACAGCTGGCATAGGCTCATCAGTGAGTAAGTATGGGTCCACCTGTCGTATACGGGCATAATCTTCTTCAGTAAGTTGGTCTTCTATCTCAACAGGAGTTAATATTCCCAAATGCTGACAAGACTGTTGTTGCTGCTGCAACTGAATTCTCTGAGCTTTAACTTCCAGATACTGTTTTTTCAGTTGCTGTTGTGTTTTCAGTTGCAGTTCCCGCTCTACTTTTTGCAACTCTTCTAAGATCTTTTGCTTCTTCTGAATTTGTTCTTCTCTAGTTTTGTTCAGCTCCTCAATCTTCTCCTTAGTGAGCTGGTCAGCATGTGCCAATTCCAAAGACTGAAGCTGTGCATTCTTTTCTATGGCTTCCTTTATTCTTTGCTCTAATTCCGTCAGCTTGCCCTGAGCCTCCTCAACAATGCTTTCTGGAGACTGATTAGCGATGTAACCTTGTACGTCTGGATTGGAGGGCTGTAAATGGCTGCTGGACTTTTGTTTGGAAGTGGCTGTATGAAAGAGACACTCCCTCAGAACCAAATGGAAGTCTACATGAACAGCATTCTTATTACAGATCTACTGATCAATCAAGCACACAAAGATGACACCTACCAGAGATGTAAAGGCTAGGGGAAAAGGATATGCCTAATATCTTTGAATATTTTGTTAAGAGATAAACTACAATTCTAAATTGCTTCGTTGCTGGAGAATAGAGTTCTTTACTACCAACAAAAACCTATATTGCAACGAAGCATTTTACAAGCTACTTATTTTCTTCAGTAATAATGCAGTCCTACTATACAAATTTTATTTAGGCATTTAAGATGCAACTAAATAACCTAAGTGATAAAGCAGGCCAGATTCAAGATTCAAGGCATATGGATATCAATATATAAACAATGTTCACAAGGTGTGTAGAGAGAGGAAAAATATCAAACTAATTGTCCTAAAATGATAGTTTAATGTTAATGAAATAAATATAAAGTCACGATGAAATCTATAAACATATCTCAATGCAAGTTTAAATCTTATGTAAGCCATGCAAGTTCACTGAGTAACTATGGGCCAGGTCCTATCTCTTAATTCTAGTTATCTCCACCATGATTCTTATGAGAAAAGCTGAATGGGAAAACACTATGTATGCCACCGTGTGTATAAATATATCACTTTATACTGATTAATCATCAATTATCTTGGTGAGAGAAGTGCCAAGATGCGCTTGATTAAAATTATTAAAATTACAAACAAGATTATGAAATCTACCTAAATATTTTTAGGGGCTTTATGTTCTGTTTGGGACAAAGATTTAGTATAAAACATTTAAAAACAAACAATAAACAAAAAGTAAGATTTTTAAAGTGAATGACAATGTTCTATTATTTATCATGGAAATATTTTATCCCCTAGCATATTTTAAAATATTTTTTCATAAAGAGCAAGCAATTTTTAATATTTTATATAAAAGATGTACTAAAATTTACACATTTCAAATGTGTACAATTCAAATGTGAATTTTGAAATTGAATGTTAATTGTATTAATTGTACATAATTAATGTTAATTGTATTTGGGCAAAAAATATTTTTAAAAATATACCATAGTGTTTCCCCAGTATCTGATTTATTAAAATAACAGAAGTTGGAAACACAACTGGTCATATACAAAGGAAGATTTCTTTCTTTAAAATGAACATAGCTTAGTATTATTTTTTTTAAAAATCCCAATAATGTATTCAATATTCTACTAAAAATATGTTGTAGCAATAATATATGAGGTACAACTAACTAACCTTTGTTTCTGATGGGAAGGGTGGTGGTAACATTGGAAGGAGGTTTGTCAGGCTCTTGAGGTGGAACTACCATGGGAAGTGCCTGTACTGGTACACGAGGAGCCTAAAAAACAGAACACTAAAATTATTTTCCTTGTTCTGCATGGTCAAAACACAGTATCAGAAGAGAAAAGCATGCATAAATATTTTGCAAAAGTATTAATTATTACAGGTTTAAATGTCCTATCAGTTTATAGTTTACATTCTTGGCACTAAGAGAAGTATTTAAGAAACTCATGAAAAAATTATTCCTTTTAATAATAGTAGCTGCTGATCATAATTTATTTATTTATTTTATTTTATTTTATTTTATTTTATTTATTTCATGTATTTATATGCCGCCCTTCTCCAGAAGGACTCAGGGCGGCGAACACAAGTTAAAAACATGTACAACAAAATCCCATTTTAATCCAAATTAACTAATAAATAATAAATAATAAAACCCAGAATCAGAGTCAGCCTATTTGCTTGAACAGCCAAGTCTTCAGATCCCAACGGAAGGAGCGGAGATCAGGAGCCATCCGGAGCTTGGTAGGCAAATCATTCCAGAGGGTGGGAGCACCCATAGAGAACGCCCTACCCCTGGGCGCCGCCAGCCGACATTGGATCGCCGTCGGAACCCTGAGGAGAGCAGCCCTATATGAGCGAACAGGACGGTGAGAGGCAGGCAGAAGAAGGTCCTGCAGATATCCCGGACCTAAGTCATGTAGGGCCTTATAGGTGAGAACCAGCACCTTGAAGCGGACCCGGAGAACCACTGGTAACCAGTGCAGCTCACGCAGGAGAGGTGTTATATGGGAGTAACGAGGGGCTCCCGTAGCAACCCGTGCGGCTGCATTCTGAATCAGCTGGAGTCTCCGGGTGCATCTCAGGGGCAGGCCCATGTAGAGGGAATTGCAGTAATCCAAGCGGGAAGTAACCAGGGCATGAGTGACTGTGCGAAGGTCATCTTGGTCCAGGAAAGGGCGCAACTGGCGCACCAGGCGAACTTGAGCAAAGGTCCCACTGGTCACGGCCGTCAGGTGGTCTTCTAGGGACAGCTGAGCATACAGGAGGACACCCAAGTTGCGAGCCCTTTCAACGGAAGCAAGTTTTTCCCCACCCATCAAAAGTGATGGAGTCTCTGAAACCCGAGACGCCAGCATCCACAGCCACTCAGTCTTGGAGGGGTTGAGTCTGAGTCTGTTTCTACCCATCCAGGCCCGCACCGCCTCCAGGCAACGGGACATCACGGAAAGGGCATCTCTGGGGTGGTCTGGGGTAGAGATGTATAACTGGGTATCATCAGCATATTGATGATATCTCACCCCGAAGCCACGAATGATCTCACCCAGCGGCTTCATATAGATGTTAAAGAGCAGGAGGGAGAGAACTGACCTCTGAGGCACCCCACAATTTAGGGGCCTCGGGGTGGACCTCTGCCCCCCCACCCATACAAACTGCGAGCGACCTGAGAGGTAGGACGAGAACTACTGTAAAACAGTGCCTCCCACCCCCAACCCCACAAGTCGCCGCAGTAGGATACCATGGTCGATGGTATCAAAAACCGCTGATATGTCAAGTAGGACCAGGGTGGAGGAACAACCACCATCCCGAACCTGCCAGAGATCATTCACCAGAGCGACCGATTGGAAGCCCGATTGGTACGGGTCTAGGTATTCCATTTCCTCCAGGAACTGTGGGAGATGTTGCGCCACCACAGTCTCAACAACCTTAACAATGAAGCGAAGGTTGGAGACAGGACGACAGTTATTAAGTGAGTCTGGATCCAAGGAAAGCTTTTTGAGGAGAGGTCGAACCACCGCCTCCTTAAGAGAGGCAGGGAAGACCCCCTCCATCAAGGAAACGTTGACAATTGCCTGGATCCAGTCTCTAGTCACCTCCCTGGCAGCCAAAACCAACCAGGAGGGACAAGGATCCAATAAGCAAGTGGAGGAACCAAGTTTACCCATAATCCTGTCCACTTCCTTGACAGAAACAGCATCAAACTCAACCCAGATATTACTCTCAAGACCTACCCTAGTCTCCCCATTGGATTCTGCCCAGTCAGAGTCCAATCCAATCCGGATCTGAGTGATTTTATCATGCAGAAACTGTACAAAATCCTCAGCTCTGCCCTGTAAAGGGTCTTCCCTCGCTCCCTGTTTGAGGAGGGAACGGGTCACAGGAAACAGGGCCGCTGGGCGGTTTTCTGCAGATGCAATGAGAGCGGCGACGTAATCTCGCTTCGCCGCTTCCATCGCCACTAGATAAAACCTAATATGGGTTCTTAACTGTGTTCGATCAGATTCAGACCCGGAGGACCTCCAACTCTCCTCTAGGCATCTTTTCCGACGTTTCATTTCCCAGAGCTCCATGGAAAACCAAGGAGCGACCCGGGATCTGCATCGGGTCAGAGGCCGCAAAGGTGCAATTCCTTCCAAGGCATTGGCAGCCGCCTGTTCCCAGGATGCCACCACAGCCTCAGCTGAATCACAGGATTGAGAGGTGGGGAATGTCCCAAGCTCCGTCAAAAACCTCTCTGGGTCCATCAGGCGCCTGGGGTGGAACCATTTTATGGGTCCCGCCTCCCAGCGGCAAGGGTTGGCAGTTTGAAAGTCCAGTCTAAGGAGGGAATGGTCGGTCCATGACAGGGAGGCGATGGAAAGTTCCCCCCTACCACGACCATTTATCCACTGCCCAGAGAGAAAAACCAGGTCGAGTGTGTGTCCTCCCCTATGAGTTGGGCCCTGAATAACTTGAGTCAGGCAATGGCTGCCATGGAGGCCATGAACTCCCGGACTGTCTCAGATGACTCGCCGATCAAAGGCAGATTGAAATCTCCCACAACCAAAAGGTTGGGGAGTTCAAGTGCCACTTCAGTCAAGACATCGAGCAGTGCGGGCAGGGCTATGGCAACGTAGCTGGGAGATAGGTATGTGACCAATAAGCCCGACTGAACTCCAGGGTCCAACTTCAATAGAAGAGACTCACACCCGCCTATCTGAGGGACAGTGACCCCTTTAGGACTAAGACTTTCTCTAACAACCACCACCACCCCTCTGCCCCTTCCCTGGTGTCACGGCTGGTGCAGCACACGAAAGCCTGGGGGGCATAAATCAGAGAGAGGGATTCCCCCCTCCTGCCCCAACCAGGTCTCCGTGATACAGGCCAGGTCCGCACCCTCCTCATCAATAAGATCTCGTATGAGGGGGGCCTTATTCACCACGGACCTGGCATTCACATACACCAGACGGAGACCAGGGTCCCTCACTCTCGCATCCCCAGGAAAGCAGGGTGAGCAGGAGGCATGGGAGCAAGTCACTACCCGAATGCATCTGGTGTGATGCTCCCGACCCCTACTTCCGTTTCTTCTGCCCTATCCCACCATCACACGTATAGAATGTCCCACCCCTCTCCAAACATCCTCTACGACTCCCAACCCCCCCCATCTGCCGGGACCGTCGGAATGGCATGGCTGCTGATCCTTAAGAGACCCCCCAGTCTCATTTTTGTTGTTAAAAACCACCCTCCTCCCAGATCCCCTTAAAATTGGATCTAAAAATCTATTTAAAAAACCCCAGATTTTACCAAGTCATCTACAAATCTATTGAATACAATGTCTGTTTTCAAATTAATGGATATTGTTTTAGCATATGAAAAAAATAAAGCATAATAAAAACCAGAAGATACACATAAACAATCATACCCTATTTAAATCATGAGATGGAGGAGTCAACTGCGTAGATTCAGGTGGAGGAGCAGAAAGTAGGTTGTTAGGATAATCCAACAGATAACAAACTACACTTGTATGACCACCCTTAGCAGCTTCTATTAGCATGGTTGAGCCATCCTATAAAGAAATAATGGAATAAAAACAGTATACTTTGCATCTCTTTTGACAAAAACTTAACCAATGTTATATAAAGCACATGAATGTTACTCAGAATATTTCTCAATAGTTGAACAGTAGTTTAAACTGGCAATTTATTTTTAAGGGATTTTTTTTTTTTTTTTGCCTTTTCACCTGGAGATTGAGCACAATGAACACTAATTTAAAAAGACATTTCATGTAAGAACTCCTTGAAAATGTAAAACCACATTTACAACTGAAAAATGCTTAAATGATACATTATTATGTTTTGGTTCCTGACGATAAACTTCCATAATCTGTCCTCTACGAAATATTCAAACAATAGGTAATTAAATGAAGGAAAAAAAACCAACACGTACTTTTAGTCTGTGTGTAGGATCAGCTCCATGAGCTAATAACAATTCCACAACAGCCAGGTGGCCTCCAGCACAGGCAAGCGATAATACTGTATGATCATTGTTAGCAGTGGTCCTGTTCACATTTGCTCCTGTTATTAATGCATTGGGGAAAACAAAAGCCATTCAAAGCTCTCTGCCTGTAACTCTTCTTTTTCTCATATATAAAATAGGAGAGAAATGTTTCAAAATTGATTCCAGAACTTCCACCTTTCCAGTTAAAGTATTTTTAACTCTTCAATGTCTCTCAGTTATTCTTACACAATAAAAACAATTACTACTTTTATCCTTTGCTACTTGAGGTTACAATCCTGTAATCCAGTCATAATATGATACTTTACTTATTTTTTTTCCCAAAAATCTGAGCAAGATTTAAAAGTTTACTTAAAGGTGATTCTGGCAGTTTTCATATAGACAATGAATGAGATGTTTTCCTTGGAAAAAGGGAACCATTTCTATCCTTTTTTATCAACTGCTATTTGGGGCTGGAGGGAATTCTTAGAACTTCTAGAAGTTTCCTAGAAATAAGTTTCTTGTATTATGGTTTACTGAACTAAGGTACAAGTGGATTCAGTTGCTCATTAATATCTTTGCCAGTTGAAATTATATCATATAGTATATAACTGCTCACTTTTCAGATACTCAAGGTTAACAGACATGTCACGTAATGAGAAACCTCAAGCAAGTTAATTTTTTCTTAAATCAAAACACAAAAAACTTAAAATATCTAACAAACCAGAAAAGCCCATTAAAGTACTTTTGAGAAAGAAATGGCAGACTGAAATGGCTCTAAGAAAACTGAACTAACAAATGTGTGGGACAAAGAGCTGGTGAGTAGATTGGAATTCCATTCTGGAGAAAGAGAGGATCTGAGAATATTTTCAAG
Source organism: Pantherophis guttatus (assembly GCF_059756535.1). Taxonomy (NCBI): domain Eukaryota; kingdom Metazoa; phylum Chordata; class Lepidosauria; order Squamata; family Colubridae; genus Pantherophis; species Pantherophis guttatus. Next base: position 58,697,478 of record NC_142066.1, read on the forward strand.
TGCTCCTGATAGCTGCTCCTTACAAGGAGACTACAAGACTGTGGCAGGTTTAGAGTTCTGGGAGATGATGAAATAGCCAATTTATTCATAGACAGTAACTTTGAAAGGATTCTGATTTCACATACTTTCTTTTCTAAATTGTTAATTGCTTTTCAACTACCAGGAACCTTTGGATGGACAGGTTTTAAAGCCCAAGAGTTGTCTTCAATTCTTAGCAAAAGGAGTTTTAACTACAAGTTTAAGAACTTTAAAAAATGAAGGGGAGAATTAACAAGAAAATAGTGATTAGAATTTTGATTTTATAAAATCAAAAGTGGTTTAAGTATCCAGATAAATTTTTGAATAAATTATAAAGAAATTTTGCATGGAAAAATGCTTTTGTTTTGAATTTAAAAACATAGTAAGATTTTAAAAACTGGATACTAGAGAGAACTGAAGATTACAATTAAAGCAGAACACTTAAACTTGATTTACAATTACAGAATGAAGCAAAATATTTTAACATTGAACAAAGTGGAGGATATTCTTGAACAATGAACCAGAAGTTAATTTTAAGAGTTTCCGTTTCTATAGATAGACTATATTTAAATTCTACCTGACACAAGATTGAGACTAATTTGAAAGCGGATAAAATGACAGGTTACAAGAATGGCATGGAAAAAAGAATGTTACGTTGGATATATAAAAGAAACTGACTGATAGTTTAATCTTTAAAATACAATATACAAATAAACCAAGGGTGTGATCTGGATAATTTTCTTCATTTGGATTTACAAAACAGACTTACTAAAAGTTTTCAAGAATTTTGTGAGTCGAGACAAAGGAAAATTGAAAAGAAATGAAGTTTTACGACATTATTTGAAGAGACTAATTCAAGACTGTTAGAAGTAAAAGGAAAAATACAAAGTTCATTTATTTGATCAAGGTTAAAATAGGTATATTATCTCTGGTAATTTTTAATGGACATTTGTTGACATCAGGATTAAAATATTTTATGGGTTTATTGATAAAAGATGGAATATGGGAAGAGAACATTATTTGTTATATTTTAATAGAAGGTGATAAGCAACTAAAATTATTTATACTTGCAATGAAATCACATTTCTATGTATTTTCTTTTCCTTTATTATATTCTTTTTCTTGTCTATTTTTTCTTTTCTACAATTTCTGTTTTTCTTATTATGCTTTTATTTTTTAGATGGTATTAGCTTTTATTGCTGTGATTGTAATATTTAATAAAATTACTATTAAAAAAGAAAAGGTCATTAAAACATGGAAAGAAATGACTTACTGTTTGTAAACCTACCTTTACTAATTAAGAACTGGACAGTACAGACATGGCCTGCTCTTGCAGCTTTCATCAATGGAGTTCTTCCCCCTTCAGATTCATGTTCCTATAAAAACAAAAATATTGAGGAAAACAAGTTGAAAAATACAATTCTCAGATAGCTTCAATTTTTTTTAATTTTAACTTTTTGCAAAATGAGCAAAACATACATAACACCATAATCTGTTACTCATCTCATCCTTATATAATTATGATGGAATATTTCCAAATATTTCCAAATATCCAACTTTGAAAAATACATTCATATTTTTGAAACAACTGTATCGAAGGCAGCATTTTGCGGAAAGTTGTTCTCACAGCAGTTCATTTAATGACTGCTGACAAGTTTAATGACAAGTTATAATGATACTGAAAAAAGTGACTTGTGACCATTTTTCTCACATATGACCATTGCAGTATTTCCATGATCATTTGACCAAAATTCAGATGCTTGGCAACTGACTCATATTTATGATGGTTGCAGTATCCCGGAGTCATGCGATCACCTTTGGCGACCTTCAGACAAGTCAATGGGGAAGCCAGACTCACTTAACCACTGTGTTACTAACTTAACAACTTCAGTGATTCACTTAACAAATGTGGCAAAAATGGTCATAAAATGGGGCAAAAATCATTTAACTACTGTCTCACTTAGCAACAGAAATTTTGGTCTCAATTATGATTGTGAGTTGAGGATTACCTATATCAGAGAGATAAATCACTATGGGATAAAATAATAGACCTGAAAAGGAACTTCCTAATAAAGTCTCCATAGTCTTCTGTCCACTATTTTGAAGAGCATGTTGTTTGAGATTTAGAAAGATGATGAAACTAGAAAGTGCTGCAGCAATGTGGTGATCAAATTAACTTATTGCAACTAGGTTATGAGAGGGAAATTGCAGTACCAGGGTATCATTAGTTGCTGTTTGGTCAAGACGTGACTCTAGCAGAATGGGACTTTTTGGCTCAAACTCTTGGTGCTGCCTGTTTCTCCACCAGGGTTTAGCCTCTGCGTTATTACGCCTTGGCATTTTGAGCCACGGTTCCTCCGTCCCAGTCCCTTTGCCGCAGCCCATTTGCTGCAGTACAGTTCGCATCGGGCTTTTGGGCGCACAGGACAGTTCGAAGCCAGCCAATCGGTGCAGGGGCACGAGGGCTTTGGGAGTAGAGCAGGGGCTGCAGTTCAGAAGGAGGGTCTGTCAGTTTGGAGCCTCCCGAGGCTGCCGAGAGCAGCAGGGTGGGGATGGGGGCTGTAGAGGATGAGGGATCCAGCCACAAAAGACAAGGGGAGGGTGCAGTAGAGGGTGAGGGATCCATCAGGTGGAGTTCCCAGATATTATTATAACTAGACGTAGATTCAGGCTGGAAGGGACCCCAGAGGTCATCTAGTCCAACCCCCTGCTCTAGCAGGAGACCTTATATCATCTGAGTTATTCTGGTGCCTCTGCTCACATTTTTTTCAAGCTCCCTGTAGAATTCCAGGGAAAGATCGTCCACCCTGACCGGGAGCTCTAGCCCTCCCAGGGATGTTTGGGGAAAGGAACATGAGCAAAGAAAGAGAAAAGGACAAGCGTTTGGAATTAGAGTTGTTCCTCACTCCCCTTCATTTCCATCTGTAAGATCCAATAATAATATGTTTAAGGTCATAAATGCCAAACAAGAAACTTAAACAGAGGCTACACTTCAGAGAAGGTGTAACTCCTTTTTATACAGTCAGAAACATCATAAAATAACATCCTGGCTTCCTAATTAGATTTGTGTATTCCTGCAAAAAGGATAGAATACTCCGCATTATGCTTATCAGTCTAATCTCTTTCCTTTGGCCATTTGGCCCCCTGGTGTGACGGGAACAGATCAAAGCTGACATACGTTCTTAGGCAGAAGGGGGAGGGTCTGATCAAAGGTGAGATATATGTTTTGACAAATGCCAGGTACTTCACTCCCAGAAACCTGGGAGGGCAGAGAGGGAACAAAGAGGTGGGGATGGGGATTAGAAGTGAGCAGGGCTCTTGGGACAGGTGGGTCTTCAGAAATCAGGAGAAGGAAAAGCAAAAGACCAGGCCAGCCATTCCCACCAGCTGGTTGCAAATGCCCCACCTGATGGATCCCTCGTCCTCTACAGTCCTCCTCCCCCCGCGTTGCTCTTGGCCGCTTCGGAAGGCTCCGAACTGACAGGCAAGGGGCTCCAGGCCGAGGTGGGGTGGAGGTTTCAGAGCCCCAAGTGCTACTAACTAGGGCAGTCCCGGTCGGGATAGAAATACTTTTGCCGCCTCCCAGCCCCCTCTTCCACAGGGAGAGGCCCTGGGAAACTGCAGCCCCCCTCCCCCTGTCTTTTGTGGCTGGATCCCTCCCCCATGCTGCTCTCAGCTGCCTTGGGAGGCTTGGGAGACTCGGGAGGCTCCGAACTGCAGCCCTCGCTCTCCCAAAGCCCCCATGCCCCTGCACCGATTGGCTGGCTTCGAACTGTCCTGTGTGCCCAAAAGCCTGATGCAAACTGTACTGTGACGAATCGGCCATGGCGAAGGGACTAGGACAGAGGGTCCGTGACCCAAAGTGCCGAGGCGTAATAACACAGAGGTGAAAGCCTAGTGGAGAAACAAGCAGCGCCAAGAGTTTGAACCGAAAAGTCCTAGACCTGACTCTAGTTATATAACAGTCAACTAAGAAAGCAACCATAACCTATATATCTCCCTAAATTAATGGATAGCAACAAAAAAAGTTCAAGATCTATTTTTTTCTTAAGTATTCTTAGCAAATATTAACAAAACTCCACTTTATGATTATAGGTGCCTATCTTTGATTTTAACTATCACTTAAATTTATTGTGATGCTAGCTTTTTTTGTCATGGTAATATTTGTTATTGTGTATTGCCTAAAGGTCCTTCATATTAAGGCTGCACTGAAAATTAAATTATGGCATGATACTTAGCCACTCTGCACCACCACGAAGTTCTACAGACTGGCCAGGCACAAGACAGAATTACTACAAAACTCTAGTTTTCTTTTCAAATCTGTCAAGTGGTTAGGGTAGACTAATCTAAAGAGTCTGGCAAAAATCCAGGTCCCATGAAGTAAAGCTTGATAAAGAAGTGATGCTCTATCACTATATTCTTCAACATCTTCATAAACTATTTAGATGAAGGAATAGAAGTGAACTCATCAAATTTGCAGCCAACACTAAACTGGCAGCCAACACCCCAGAAGCTAGGCTCGAGATCCAAAAGGATCTCAACAGTCTTGAACACTTGGCCCTAGCTACCAAAATAAAATTCAATCTAGAGGAATAAGGTTTTATACTTGGACCCCAAACCTATGTACAGATACAGATTAGGTGTAACCTGGATCAATAGCAGTAACTGTGAGAGGTATCTTGGAGTCCTAGTGCACAATCATTTAAATATGAGCCAGCATTAAGTGGCAGCAGCCAAAAAAAGACAGTGAAATCCTAGGTCGCATTAAAATAAGGATAGAAATATTAGTACTGTTTTATAAAACCTTAGTAAGATCACACTTAGAATATGAATCCAAGTTTTGGTCCCTGTAGTATAAAAAAGATGTAGAGGCTCTGGAAAAAGTGCAGAAAGGTACAACAAAGATGATTATGGAGCTGAAAGATAAAACATATAAATAATGTTTGCAGGAATTGGATATGTCTAATCTAATGAAAAGAAGAAGTAGGGGTGACATTATAGTAGTGTTCCAATATTTGAGGGGCTACCACAAAGAAAAGGGGGGTCAACGCATTTTCCAAAGCACCAGAGAGCAAGGCAAGAAACAACAGATGGAAACTAATTAAGTAGAGAAGTAACCTAGAACTAAGGAGAAATTTCCTAACAGTGAGAACAATTAACCAGTACAATAGCTTTACTTCAGAAGTTGTGATGCTCCAGCATGGAGGTTTTTAAGAAGAGATTAGACAACCATTTGTCTGAAAGGGTCTAGGACTTTTAGTCTCTGACTTTTCACTCTCCTCAGGTGTTTCTCCTCGGGAGATTTCCCCCCCCTTATCTCCTCAGCTGGCACGCCTCCAGTCATTTGCCCTGGGGAATGGGACACCGGCCTCTTCATCCCAGACCCTTCGACACGGCCCATTCGCAGAAAGAGGATTTGTCCTGGATGTTCTGCCCTCTGTGACAATTAGCCCCCAACCAATTGGCTGGAGGGGATGTAATAGAAATCCAGCCAAAGGAGAGAGGTGTAAAAGAATTTGCCAAAATGCCTGACTTCCTTCCTTCCTTCCTCTCCCCACCCCCAATACAGTTGGTTTACTCTGAAGTAAGTCTGACTAAATTCATGCTAGGATTTAAATCCAACGAAAGCAGAGAGGTGTAAAAGAAGTTGCCAAAGTGCCTGCCTTCCCTCCTTCCTCTCCCCCCCTCCCCATACAGGGAGGAACAGTTGGTTTACTCAGAAGCCAAAGGAGAGAGGTGTAAAAGAATTTGCCAAAATGCCTGACTTCCTTCCTTCCTCCCTCTCCCGTCCCCATCCCCATACAGGGATACTGTTACTGAGCGGACTAAAAACCTTCCTCCCTCTCTTCCTTCAACCAGTTAGTTAACAAAGTTTGGAAGGGTCCAATAGAAGAGAATTTTTCCTTCCTTCCTTCCTTCCTTCCTTCCTTCCTTCCTTCCTTCCTTCCTCCCTCCCTCCCTTCCTTCCTTCCTCCCTCCCTCCCTCCCTCCCTCCCTCCCTCCATCCATCCATCCATCCATCCATCCACCCACCATAACATGGCAACTAGCCATGTTTGAGGCTCCTCTAGAGGGGTGGAGCTTAGCGAAGGGTGTGTGTGTATGTGTGTGTGTGTGTGTGTGAAAAAGGAAAGGAAGGCAGAAAAGAAAAGACCATTTCACTGGATCACACTGCAGAGCAGTTGGTTCCTCTTCTGAACTAGAGACCAGGCTATGGGGAGGGGGGGAGGGAGAGGGGGGAGATAAAATAAAATAAAGGAAGATGGATATTGTTTTTTGGAACTCCACTCCTCTAGAGGAGCCTCAAACATGGCTAGTTTCCATGTTATGCTGTTATGGTGGGTAAATGGATGGATGGATGGATGGATGGATGGAAGAAGGAAGGAAGGAAGGAAGGAAGGAAGGAAGGAAGGAAGGAAGGAAGGAAGGAAGGAAGGAAGGAAGGAAAAATTCTCTTCTATTGGACCCTTCCAGACTTGGTTAACTAACTGGTTGAAGGAAGGGAGGGAGGAGAAAGGCTTTTAATCCGCTCAGTAACAGTGTCTCTGTATTTGGGGGGGGGGGGAGGACACGAGAGGGAGGAAGGAAGTCAGGCATTTTGGCGAATTCTTTTACACCTCTCTGCTTTCGATGGATTTAAATCCTAGCATTGAATTTATAAAACTTACTTCCAAGTAAACCAACTTTCCTCCCTGTATTGGTGGGGGGGGGGGGGAGAGGAAGGAAGGAAGGAAGTCAGGCATTTTGGCAAATTCTTTTACACCTCTCTCCTTTGGCTGGATTTCTATTACATCCCCTCTAGCCAATTGGTTGGGGAATAATTATCACAGAGGGCAGAACACCCAGGACAAATCCTCTTTCTGCGAATAGGCCGTGTCGAAGGGTCTGGGACGAAGAGGCTGGTGTCCCATTCCCCAGGGCAAATGACTGGAGGAGTGCCAGCTGAAGAGATAAGTCGAGGGAGAATCGCTGGAGGAAAAACGCCCGAGGAGAATGAAAAAGAGACTAAAAGTCCCATTCCAGTCTAAAATGGTCTAGGGCAGTGGTAGCGAACCTTTTACTTACTGAGTGCCGAACAGGAACACGCTGCACGTGCTGCTGTACCATCTGTGGTAACGCGCAGCTCCTCCCCATGTGTTCCGTTTGCAACCACACCATCTGCGCATGCGCACAGCTTTCACACGCACCCCCACCATGCACTGCACGCGCAACCACACTATCTGCATATGCGTACAGCTTTTGTGCGTAATCTC